>NC_090650.1:335280999-335890999 GCF_040937935.1 Hyperolius riggenbachi
TGGCTTTATTATATACATGGGTGTGATTTAGTGAACCGTGGCTCTGAGACTGACCTAAAAAATATCTTCCAACTGCCAAATAGGTAAGAGTCTTAAGATTTTATCATGGAATGTGCGGGGGCTGGGCACCACAATGAAGCGGAACTTAGTTTTTACCTATGCTAAAAAATATGACCCAGATATCCTAATTCTCCAGGAAACCCACTTAACCCTTGAAACCATACCTAGAATTCGGAAACACTGGGTGGGCTGGTCCCAGCATTCAGTATTCACCTCTAGTTCGAGAGGGGTATCAGTGCTGGTGCACAAACGTCTAAAATGGGAACCGCTATCCTTTAAATTAGATCCAGGGGGAAGATATATATATATTCATGCAAAAGCTGACTCTCTCACTTTAAAACTATTAGCTGTATATATACCCCCATCCGCTTCATTGGAGGTGCTTCGCCCAGTTATCCCTATGATACTAAATGATGGCCAAACTCATGTGCTATGTATAGGTGACTTTAACTGCACTATGAATGATGAGAGGGACAGGTTTCCATGCACTGCTAGCAGACGGACTCAGAGGTCCACACCTCTGGCAGATTGGTCGAGGTCTCTGGACTGGTCAGATGGATGGCGCATCCTTAATCCAAACTCTTGTGCATTCTCTTGTTATGCGCCTGCTCAGAAATCGCTATCCCGAATCGATTTGGCACTAGTTAATACTGAAGCACTTCATATATTAAGAAAGATAGAATATTTAAATAGAGGAATTTCAGATCATTCTCCTTTATTGATATCCTTATCAACCTCACAAGAAATCATACGACCAACATGGAAATTGAATCCCTTCTGGCTAAGTCTTTTTCCACAACCAGATCGCACAATAGAACAAATTACGGATTATTTCTCCATGAATATAAACACTAGTGCTGAACCGATAATATGGGAGACATTCAAGTGCTATCTGAGAGGATGCATACACTCTACAATCTCTTATATTAAGAGGGAGGCCAGTGCAAAGGAAAACGACCTATCTCAGAAATGTTCTGAACTAGAACAGAACTACATTAATGACCCGTCTGACCAGTCCAGAAGAACTTGGCTGCTAGCACAACGTGAATTAAATATTTTTTTAAATCACAAGTCCAAACAGAAAATATTTTTCACAAGACAGTCCTATTTCGAAAATGGAAATTTTACCGGTCGCTTGCTAGCTCAAATGGCTCACGGACATAGAGAGTCTGCAACGATTACAAATATTCAAAAGCAGGATGGGTGCCTGGTCCGGACCACTCCAGAGATACTGAAAGCCTTCACTCAGTTCTATAAGAAGTTATATACCTCTCAGATAGACACATCCACAGATGACATGAAATCATACCTAGCTGACTGCCAATTCCCCAGTTTATCTGAGGAACAAATTAAATCCCTTGATGCCCCCTTCACTTTAGATGAGATAGATGTAGCTATTAACTCTCTGCAATCCAATAAGGCCCCAGGCCCTGATGGATTCCCAGTAGACTTATATAAAAAATACAGAGAAAGTTTAACACCAGCGCTTCTCAACCTATTTTCTTCAATCAATTCGTCCTGGGAAATCCCAGACAGTTGGAATGAAGCCACCATAATAGTTTTATTGAAACCGGGTAAGGATCCACTTCAATGCGGGTCATACAGGCCGATTTCCTTACTAAATTCCGATTATAAGATTTTTACAAAACTCCTCACAAATAGGCTACATAAATGCATCCTAGATATAGTCCATCCAGACCAAACTGGATTTATGCCAGGAAAAAGCACTTCAATAAATATAAGACGTACATTGGTTCATTCTCAGATTCAACACAATGTAACAGGGGACAGGGCTCTGGTATCTTTGGATACTATGAAGGCTTTCGATTCCATAGAGTGGGATTTCCTGCTTGTATGTCTGGAGAGGTTCGGATTCGGCCCCAACTTTACTAATTGGATAAGGACCCTATACAGATCCCCAAAGGCCAGAATTAGTATCAACGGTCAGGTGTCAGAATACTTTACTTTACAACGCGGAACTCGCCAAGGGTGTCCCCTTTCCCCGTATTTATTCTCCTTGGCTATTGAAGCCCTAGCAATTAAAGTAAGGTCCTCCCAGTTACTACGTGGTTTAACACTAGGCTCTTACACAGACATTATCGGCTTATATGCCGATGATGTCATATTATATTTAGAAGATACATATTCCTCACTACGGGAAGCTATGTCTATCATCAATACTTTTAGCCTATACTCTGGACTACGTACAAACTGGGACAAATCCTGTATTATGCCCTTAGACAAAGAGACTATTAGCCTTACAATAGATGAATGCCCCCTGCAAATTGTGAATCAGTTTAGATATCTTGGAATTATAATCACTAAATCACCCAATGATTTCTATAAAGCTAATATATTCCCATTAATTCAAGAGCTTTCTGACAAATGTAAAATATGGGGAAAACTGCCTTTAGCAGTAATAGGTAGAGTGAATATTCTCAAAATGATCTCTCTTCCAAAGATTTCATATATTATGCAACACTCTGCAATCCCAATTAAAAAATCCTTCTTTACTAAATTAAACAGTATAATCTCTACATTTATTTGGGGAGGTAAGAGAGCGAAAATAAGGTTACAATCACTCATGAGGCCCATGGACGAGGGAGGGTTGAGCCTCCCGGACTTCTACCTATACTACATGGCAGGTCAGCTTAGGTTTTTACAGTCATGGATGCCAGGTCAAACTCCTATTCCATCAGAAGCTCTTTTGGCAGAGTATGCTCCAAATAAAAATTTGTTCACTCTACTGGAGTCAGGTGCAAAAGGGACTATTCACCCTCTCACTCCTTTACATAAATTGGCCCTGCAGGTGTGGAGAGGCGGCAAGAATATATATAAATATAAGGAAATACCTCCAGAAACCCCACTTTGGTTTAATCCTTCTCTGCCACATCTATTATCTCTTCCAGATCCTACTTTCTGGCAAACTAGAGGATTATATAACTTAGTTCATGTGACCTCCAGCAGTCAAGAATTTTTGTCCGCAACAGAAATTGCCCGTACATATCAGGTGCCCAGCCCCGCACTACTTAGAATTTTCCAACTCAGACATGCTCTCAGAGCACAATTCGGCAACCTGCGAATACAAATTTCAGAATATCCACTAATAGGTGTCCTTAGGACACAAGGTATGCAGGGACTAATTTCTTACCTTTATACTCACCTTTTAAATGCCAAAATAGACTGCCAAACAATCTCAGGAATAGCCAAGTGGGAATTAGGTGGTATAGTAATCGAAGAAGATGAATGGGATGATTTTTTTCTATCGGTCAGATTGTCTTCTGTAGCTGCACACAACCGGTTGATTCAACTTTATATATTACATCAAGCCTACTGGTCTCCAGCTTCAATGTATAGCAAAAAACTTAGGGATAATGACAACTGTCCGAAATGTGGCAATACTAACGCAGATTTCATTCATTTAATTTGGTCGTGCCCAATAGTAGGAGATTTTTGGAATCAAGTTATTAATATTTTGTCCGCTTTTTGTGACCATCCACTAACAATATCCCCTAAGCTTTGTTTATTTGGCTTGATGGACGAAATAGAAGGTCAACACCACCATCGGATATTTATCCGGGAATCTCTATTTCTTGCAAGGAAAACAATAGTTCTAAGGTGGCTATCTCCTGAATCACCACAGATATCTCAATGGAAAGCTTTAATTTTAGAGACCATACAATTTGAAAAGGTGGTATATTCACATCGAAATTGTCCCAATAAATTTGAAAAGGTGTGGAGTAATTGGCTAGAGTCTCAGAGCACGGTATAATAACAGCCACTACACAACAACTATTTCTTTCACAGTTGTTGGGAGATGTTATCTCCAAATGACTGGGAATTCTACTCTCTATAGTACACCCCCAATATTCGTTTGAACTAAGGTTAGTTAGTAGTTATTGTAATGTTAAGTTTCCTTTAAGTAAGAGGTCTCCACCAGAAATGGACCAACCAGACAATGAGGATCTCTATATTTTATTCTGTAATGTATTCTTGAATCAAATAAGTAAAGAACAGTGACAATTAATATC
Organism: Hyperolius riggenbachi; assembly: GCF_040937935.1. NCBI lineage: Eukaryota > Metazoa > Chordata > Amphibia > Anura > Hyperoliidae > Hyperolius > Hyperolius riggenbachi. Next base: position 335,285,091 of record NC_090650.1, read on the forward strand.
ATATGTCTGATATGAGCAATGGATATGGTCATATGTCTACTCAAATTGATATGCTACGTATGTATCTTTTAATAAGTATGTCTATAATTCCATGAATACGGTGTAACATATGGTCACTGTGATATACATGTTGTATATATATGTTTCTATAATAAAACGAATTTAAAAAAAAGAAATACATCATACATTTTTTTTTCAAAAAACGCATAGAAAAATGCATGAAAAACGCATCTAGAACTCATACCATTGCGTTTCCATTGACTTTCATTATGTGCGTTTTTGCTGCGTTTTTGAAGATTATGCAACAAAACCAGAGTTTTTGAAAATGCATGCATCAAAAACACATATGAGTTTTTGATATGTGTTTTTTCCTGCGCCCCATAGACTCCCATTAGCGGCAAAACAGCAGGGTTTTCAGCAACACTAGCATTTCTGCTATGTGTGCACCTAGCCTTAAAGAACTGAGCAATGTTTTACAAAATTGGTCATTGAATAGGCATAACATTTGTAATGTATCTTTTGTCTTTCAAAAGCTATATTCATAGAAAGCTAATGACTGTAAAATTTGATAGACAACAAAAACACAAAGTCAGGCAAATCAGCTAACTAGTAGTGACTATGCAGGCTATAGCTGACATTGCAATCCCTACTGCTAACCTATTAACATACAAAGATAATTAGAAAGACTTTACTATATGCTGGATACTTTCTTTATTGGACTTAAAGTGGATGCGAGATGAAAAACTAACTATAACAAGTAACTTGTCAATATATTTTATCGGAAGTTTAGATCATTTACACAACAAATTTAGCTTCAAACAGCTTCAACAGTATATGATGACTTCTTCCTGTGATACAATGACAGCAGCCATGTTTTGCTTGTGATCATTACACAGGCAAGCTGCTCTGTATCTCCACCTTTCATCCTGTGAAAACTTAATTCCCCTCACCTCCACCCTCCTCCCCTCTGTCTCTGAAATCTCTGGCTAGTAGACTCCTCCTCCTCCTCCCCAGATTGAGCTACCATAAGCCCTTGCTACATGGGTTTTGGTGGGAATAGTTCTGTAGCGGCGGCCTGAGCGCATGCGGATGAAGAAGCGACTACCGGGGTGGAGGGGATCTTGCGCAATCCTGTTTGCCCTAGATCGTAGCCTGGATGCATGGAGGAGGTCCAGGGGAGGCAGGGGTGTCCCAATGATTCTCTCCGCAATCTTGATCACCCTTTGCAGCTTGTACTTGTCACTTGCGGTAGTGCCTGCATACCATACGACGATAGAGGAGCAGAGGATAGACTCGACTGTGGCCGTGTAGAAGCTCGTCATCAGCTCCTGGGGCATGCCGAACTTCTTCAGTTGCCTCAGAAAGAACAGCCTTTGTTGTGCTTTCTTTTGGCATTTGGTGATGATTTCTCCCCATCTCAAGTCGTTGGAGATAGTTGTACCCAAGAACCGAACGCTAGATACCTTGGCTACTTCAGAGCCTTCGATGAGGACAGGATTGAGAGGTGGAGGGCGCTTCCTGAAGTCTTCAATTATCTCAACGGTCTTTGCAGCGTTTAAGACAAGCTTGTTGCTCTTGCACCAGTTGCAGATACGCTCAATCTCGCTCCGGTAGGCGTGTTCGTCCCCACCGCTGATGAGTCCAAGGATAGTGGTGTCATCCGCGAATTTAATAACCTTGACACAGTCTGTGGTTGAGATGCAGCTGTTTGTGTACAGAGAGAACAGAATCGGGGACAGAACACATCCTTGGGGAGCGCCCGTGTTTGTGGTTCTTTCCCTGGAGGAGCAGCTACCGAGCCTTACTAGTTGCTTCCTGTTGGTGAGGAAGTCCTTGATCCACGCGCAGAGAGTGTGGTCAATTCCAAGTCGCACTAGGTTGTCATACAGAATGCTTGGACAGATAGTGTTGAAGGCAGAGCTGAAGTCTAGGAAGAGGATTCTAGCATAGGTGTCCGGCCTGTCTAGATGTTCCATGATGGAGGCCAGGCTAATGTTGATGGCATCCTCTGTAGATCTGTTGGCTCTGTATGCAAATTGGAGTAGGTCTAGGAGAGCGTCCGTGGCAGCCTTCAGATGGGTGAGGACCAGTTTTTCAAAGATCTTCATGACAGTTGAAGTTAGGGCAACAGGTCTGTAGTTGTTGAGGTCTGTGATGCCCGTTTTTTGGGGGATTGGTATGATGGTAGACCTCTTGAGGCAGGAGGGAACTTTGCCCTCCGTCAGGGATTTATGAAATATGGAGGTGAGGACAGGAGCCAGCTGACTGGCACAGGTTCTCAAACAGGTAGAAGACACTCCGTCCGGGCCAGGGGCCTTCCTGGGGTTCAGCTTTTGGAGCTGACTAAGTACCTCCGCCTCTTGGTCTGCCACTGGCACTGAGAAACCCTGAACCACTTTAGAGGAGGTGGTTGTGGGAGGCGGGCTAGGAGTGGTCGCCTATATCCCAGGATGGTTGGGTTTGCGTTCAAACCTGCAATAAAACTCGTTGAATTAGGGAATTGGGGTATTGGAAAAAAAAGTATTTGGCTTGAGGAATGCCCTATAAACCCTATGTAAGAAACACAATTATGCAATGAGTAAAAGTTTACCTTGGATCCATTTTAAGCTCCTCTTCAAAGCAAATCTCAGCAGCTTGTACAATAAATGTAAAAACATTTGATATCCCTGTTTAACTCATCTCAGTCGGCAGCTTTGACTGGTATGGTTGCCTCTGCAAGAATGCCTTGTAGAAACCAAACTCTGGTTGCGATAAAGTACATTTCCCATTAGAGAAACTTGTGCCTGGCTGTCATCCTAATAATTAGATCGTCCTGTTCAATATTCTTACTTTATTAAGTTGTTTAGCCTGCTTGATAGTTCACGTAACTTAAGCAGCAAAGCATGGATGAAATGAGGCATAATGTGAAGGATAATCAGATGTTCTGTTTGTTTCAAAATATGTCAATAATTATCTTCCATATGTCAAAAAAAAAAAAAGTAAAGCAGTAATACGCATAATTCATTAAATATTAAGCTTCACGCTAATATTCATTAACTACCCTGGCGTTCTATTAACTGCGCCAGGGTGGTGGCGTAGCAGTTGTTTTTTAATATTTTTATTTTTAAATCATGTACTGTAGCTAGCCTAGCGCTAGCTACATGATGCCCCCCTCCCTGCGGCGTCTGCCCTTACCTCTTGATCGCTGCCGGCACGTACCCACGTAAGGAAATCCCGTTCTGAATAGGATTTCCTTGAGGGCTTCCCCGTCGCCATGACGACGATCGCGATGGCGTCATCGACGTCGTGACGTCAGACGGAGTCCCGATCCACCCCTCAGCGCTGCCTGGCACTGATTGGCCAGGCTGCGCAGGGGTCTCGGCTGGGGGGGGGTGTTACGCGGCGGGTAGCGGCGCATCGGCAGCAAGCGGCGGCAATCGTCATCAACATGCAGCAAGCAAAGTGCTTGTTGCGTGTTTTAAAAAAAGAATTGTGAAAATCGGCCCAGCGGGGCCGGAGTGGCGCCCTCCGGCGGTCATGGACGAGCTGAGCTCGTCCATACCGCCAAGGAGGTTAATGACACACTGACTATGTGGCAGTTATTGTGGGGGTCCTCTGTATGTGATGTTATATCAAACTGATATGATTATAAATGGATGGGTGGATTGTGTGGATCTCTTGTTCTATCAGTGATATCTTCATCCTCACCTCTTGCGATTGAATTGGCTACTTCGAAACTCCTGAGTTGTGAGTAGAACTGGAGGGTTTAGAGATAGTTTAAGAGTTAGGCTCCATTTCCACTAGAGCCAAATTCTGCTGAATATGCAGCATTTCCCAGCATGCGTGTTGCACGGTGAAACGCTGCCTGTGTGGCCATTGCCTTGCCGTCCAGATCGCATGCCATTGAGAATATGGACAGCATGCGGCAGATTTCTGCGGCACACACTCAAATCCCTAGCCGTGCCTGGCATAGCTAAGCGATCTGGATGCAAGCGCGCATCACTTCAAGAGCCGGTGTGTGTCCTGGAAGACGCACACTGCATAGTGGAAACTGGGCCGCAAGGTGTGAAGGTAAACATTAGTTGGCAACTTATATTTTCCCCAGAGAACAGTATTTAAGAGATAATCCAGAGTAATGCATGATCTCTGGAGCCTACATACATGATCTACTTAAAATTAATCTATATACGTAGGATACTCTGTGTGCATTTGTGGCAGGGTTTCCAACATTTCTGTTTTCATTGACAAAAAATGTTTAATAATAAAATAAAAAATGCTAAGGAAAAAACATTTTTTAAACTCAGAAAAATTACAGTTTAAAAAACATTTTTCCTTTGCATTGTCAAAATCAATTATCTTAAAAACTACAAGTTCTTTTAGGCTGGTTTCACACCAGGACGTTGCGTTTTAGGGGACGTTATGGTCGCATAACGTGCCCCTAACGCAACGCCTGGTGCTCTCTGATGTGGACGTCAGAGTGAGCCGCGTTGTGCAGCTCACTCTGGCGTCTGTGATGCCGTGATGCGTACTCTTGGACGCATGCGGCATCACGTGGTCCCGCCCGGCTAATCGCCGCACAGAGCGGCCGCTCCAGGAAGTAAACACTGCACGTCACTGAGTGCAGTGAATATTAATTAGCCATGTGCCTGGCCGCTCTCCACTCCTCCCCAACATTACTGCGCATGTGCAAGCAGTCTTACGCGGCTCTGCCGCTTATAAAGTACTGCATGCAGTACAGTCTGTTATGGCGCAGCGTTACTGAGTAACGCAACGTGGGCACTGTGAACAGCCCATTGATTTTTCATTGCTGTGCGGTGGGGTGCGTTACAGGCTGTTCTAACGTGCACCTGTAACGTCCCACTGTTAAACCAGCCTTAGAAAAAATTATCTTTTTGTCCCAATATTCCCCTTAAAAAGTAACTTTCGGGCATAAAATCAGAAATCAATTCTTTATTTTTATCTGGTAAACAAGTAATAAGGATGCTAACTAGGCAATCCAAAAGTTAAAATCTTTATTACTTTTCTTGTTTATAAATGATCATTCCCCAGTTTACCTGACTCTTATTTGGTACGCTGCCTCAAAAAGGAATGCGACCGCATAGGAACGCGACGCGAAAGCTACTGAAAGCCTGACCGCGCAGCCGCCGCAACGCCCCCAAACGCGACGCCACGCAGACGTCCGTCTGAACAAGCCCTTAAACTGCTATGACAGCTAAAAGCAGGTTACCAGATTTCTGTGACAGGCATATGTAACTGTCAGCCTGGGTTCTTACTGCTGTGGCAACAATAATAACCTTTACACAAGGTTATGAAGCAATAAAGACAATGTGTGGATGAACAATCTATCTGCTGAGGATTATACAATATCACATCTACCCCTGTGTGCTGAGACCTGACAGCCTTACTAGAATAAATCAGGTGGATATGGGGAAATGGAGATCCAGTGATGGAGATGAAACATTATTGATTTGACAGAGCTCTAGTATTTGATAACTGTAAAAATAATATTATATTCCCGGGGTGTATCGCTGCTTTGTCGGCATTAACAATTGCTCTGCAGCCCGTGAAAGAGGCTAGCTACTTTGTTCTGAAAACCATAACAGTTCAGCTAGTAAAACAGAGACTAAAGTGGCCGGACAGTGTAATGGTAAACTGCTCTGCCTCTGACACAGTCCACCTGGGTTCAAATCTCAGCTCTTCCTGTTCAGTAAGCCAGTCAGTAAGGAGTGCTTGGGCAAGACTGCCTATGGAGCGCTCTAGGGGCTTGAGCTCAAGTGCTTTGAGTCTGCCAGGAGAAAAACACAATATAAATGTTTTTGTACTACTGCAGCCAAAGTGATCAGCAAGACTGCCAGGCAACTGGAATTGTTTGAAAGGAAATAAATATGGCAGCCTCCATATCTCTCTCACGTCAGGTGTCCTTTAAAGGATGAATCACCTTAAAGTGAACCAGAGACGAAGCACCGTCATGTATTTTACCATAGAAATCAGTGGGAACATTAGAGAAAACACTTACCCTGCTCTCTGTTTCATCCTCACTGCTAAAAGTGTCTCTTATCTAGCTGAGATAAGAATCCCGGACTGAGCATTGAGTCTGGCTTTGCTATAATGACTCAGCTATAATGATTCCTGAGCAGAGCCAGCTTGGCTTGGACTTGAAAAGACCCCAAAGAACACAGTCTCAGCTATAATTATCCTATAGCAAAACCAGACCGACTCCTCAGTCGGGATTCTTATCAGAGGTGATAACAGGCAAATTAAACATAGAACAATGAAACAAAGAGCAGATTAGGTGTTTACTGCCATGTTCCCATTGATTTATAAGGTAAAATACATGAGGGTGCTTCATCTCTGGTTCTCTTTAATATATAATTTTCATAACAAACAATTACAATTTCATAAACTTCCATTTCAGTCAGGGCCAGAATTATACTTTTCATCCCCATAAGCCTTATAAACATGCTAGATGGTTCTTGGCTGAGGAAGTCGTCGAGTCTACCTCTGCCGAGAATCTAGCATGTGTACAGTGGACCCTGATAACCCTGGCGAGAAATCCAGACTGACAGAGTGTCTAGTCCAACTCCAGACCAACTCTATGGCTCTCCTACTCACCCCGCCTGTTCCATGCTCCTCATTATGCGCTGCACTGTCAGTCGTCCTCCTCCCTCCATAGCAACTGATCATGTCATTAGCCAGCAGGCTACAGAACCTATCCCTGAACTGTTGCCTGAGAGATTAACTTCCGATCCCATTTCCTATATCTTGTACAGCAACCATCTTGCTTCTCCACACTTGGCTTCTTTGTAAACAGAAAACCGCATTTTAAACTAGAAGGCATATGAATTGTTTTCTTGTAAATGTGGTTGGAAATGAAAAGTTGTTCAAACAATAAAAGGCGCCCACACCCAAGACTGCTACTGACTCAGGCACTTTATATTGACCTGAGGAAGCGGGCCACTACCCGTCAAAACCGTTGTCTTTTTGTACTCCATTAAAATTATTTCTACCTAAATGATTGGTTCCTTAAAAAAAAGGCAAAGGAAAAAAGAAACGATTAAAACAGGCTAAAACGTTTCCATTTCATCGCCAAAGGCTGAATTCCTGTTACTGGAAATTTGGATTACAGTTTATGCCTCTAAAATATCATGAAAGGGGCAAATATTTTTCACACCACCATAATTATATAACCCTTTCCTTTAGCAAGCTCAAGTCTATCTCTCCACTACTGGTAGCCAGTTTTGCCAATTTGTAGAGTGTAGAGATAGGTATCTTAAACCTGTCCTTAAATGTCACCAACGATGCATGTTTCATGGATCGCCAAGCACGATCACAAGGAAGTTCTAGGTAACTCATTTGATCCCTTGTAAACCCACCATCAGTGGCTGGTGCCGGAAGGCGTGTCGGAGAACCACTGATGTGGAGGACACATCGGAGAGATTTTTTTTTTTAGGATTAGCAAACTCTCTTGGTCTGCCTTCTTTATAATTATTATTGTTAGTTGTTTATTTTAAAAATAAAACCTTCTTATTGCTTAGTTTTTATGTACTATTTTTTTTCCGGTGACTTGCTGAAGTCATTGTGTGCGATATTTTAGAAAATGAAAACATGCAGTTCATGTCATCACAGACAAGCGTGCAAGATGGTCGAGCAGCTGTTCCTGGTAATAATAATGACACCACTGCTGAAGCAAACATTTTCACCATGATCCATGAGAACACTGCTTCCAAACCACATTGTTTAAGTAAAGCATGTTTTCTGCACAGTAAAGAGGGATGTCACAAAGCAATAAGTAAATCCAAGTGAATACAGTTTAGAAAATATGACATAGCTTGAAACTCTAAAGCTGCTGAATACCGTAACAGATCTCAATTCTAAGAACAATTGATACCAAGTACTGTATATACCATGTTTTATGAAGGTTTATTAAGCTGGTGTCTTCTATGGTCATGGAGACAAATAACATTCTTGAGGCTCAGCAGGGCAGGCAGGATGTTAACCTTGCTTAGAGTGAAATTCTATACTATGTTCACCCTATGGGTTCTGTTATTTTGTCCCATTACCTTCCATAATGTTGCTCAAAGTAAGGGATACCGATACATATCATATGAAAGAACTATAATTTTGTTGTGCAAGATTTATAATTGGACTGGGATATGGGTAAAACTATGCTTAAGAAAAAGAAAATAATAGGTATGACATAAAAACACCACCTGCAGGCGTCAACGTATAAATAAAACCAATGCACATTTATGAAATATAAGGTTAAAAGTGTATTCACTCTAAAGAATAACCTCACCGTAGAAATAATCATATACTCTTATTTATAGTCCCATTTCATATAAAGGTAAATGCACTAATTAGTGCTAGAACGTTACTTTAATATGTGTGTATGTACAGTATACACCAGTGTATGTATATATATAAATATATATATATATATATATATATATATATATATATATATATATATATATATATATATATATATATATATATATATATATATACACACATAATTTTTTCTCCTTCAGTTCTCCCCTAGGTGATATTTTCACATGTTGTCAACAAGAGAATACTCAGAATGACTTTGACAGTATTTTTTAGTTTCAAATTGTTTATTGAAAATTTCAAAGAAAAACTTACAAACAACGAAAAGGCCCCAAAAGGGACAATGCATATTAATAATACACAAAATGGACAAGAACAGAACACAACAATGTCACGATCGAGGAGTGTAGTCACAGGTTATCATAAGTGCAAAAGCATCAAGGGACTAGAGGAAGTACAGTACTGATGTATATAGGTGGAGTGATTGACTAGATAAATTAGAATGATAAGGCATGTGAGTGGAGGCCAAGGGAGGCGGAGCAAGCTAACCAAGGCTGCCAGGCTTTTGCAAATATTTAAATAGTGTCGTTAACGATCGCCAATAATCGTCCTGAGATAAGAATATCCATAATGATAAGGTCCATGACATAAATTGATAAAATGGGTTGAAGCTATTATCGGGTAATGTGTAAGCTGACAGCTTTGGCAACATGCTGGGACAGTCTGTTTGACAGTACTTTTTACTTGCTTTTTGGTACTTTTTCAATTGCAGAGTGCTGTAAAGTTATTTTAAACAAAAGATAAAAAATTACCACCTAGGCCTACAATTGAATTGGATAAGGGCCAAGGTCTGATCCTGCTTTCATTTCTCTCTCTCCCCCCCCCCCCCTATATGCCCACAGTGGCGCACGGAAGGGGGTGTTCCGGGTGTCTGGAGCACCCCCCAGCACCGAGACCGGACGTGGGGCTGCCGCATGGCCCGGCTGGCTGGGGAGAGAAGAGAGAAAAAAATGATGGTGGCGCCAATAAGGGATGCGGGAGCCGGCTTTATTCCTCGCTCCATCCCTCCCTCTGAATTCCCCTCACCTGCGGTGAATGTGTGCCCGGCTCCCCCATGAGTGTGTGCGCAGCGGAGCGGTAGGTCCTCTTACCGCAGATCAGGCGCACCGGCAACTAGTCTCTATGTTTCCTGTGACGTCATGGTAAACAGGAAGCAGGAGACTCCAGTTGCCGATGCGCCTGATCTGCGGTAAGAGGACCTACCGCTCCGCTGCGCACACACTCATGGGGGAGCCGGGCACACATTCACCGCAGGTGAGGGGAATTCAGAGGGAGGGAGGGAGCGAGGAATAATGCCGGCTCCGGCATCCCTTATTGGCGCGGCTGGCGCCTCCATCATTTTTTCCTCTCTTCTCTCCCCAGGGCAATCTTCTCCCCACACAGGGGCACCTTCCTCCACCTATCTAATCTATACTGGGGGACATTTACCTATCTAACTTATACTGGGGGGCATATACTTATCTAATCTATACTGGGGGGCATATACCTATCTAATCTATACTGGGGGGTATATACCTATCTAATCTATACTGGGGGGCATATACCTATCTAACCTATACTGGGGGGCATATACCTATCTAACCTATACTGGGGGGCATATACCTATCTAACCTATACTGGGGGGCATATACCTATCTAATTTATACTGGGCATATACCTATCTAATCTATACTGGGGGGCATATACCTATCTAATCTATACTGGGGGCATATACCTGTCTAATCTATACTGGGGGGCATATACCTATCTAACCTATACTGGGGGGCATATACCTATCTAACCTATACTGGGGGGCATATACCTATCTAACCTATACTGGGGGGCATATACCTATCTAATTTATACTGGGCATATACCTATCTAATCTATACTAGGGGGCATATACCTATCTAATCTATACTGGGGGGCATATACCTATCTAATCTATACTGGGGGGCATATAACTATCTAGCCTATACTGGGGACATATACCTATCTAATCTATACTGGGGTGCATATACCTATCTAATCTATACTGGGGGGCATATACCTATCTAACCTATACTGGGGGGCATATACCTATCTAACCTATACTGGGGGGCATATACCTATCTAACCTATACTGGGGGACATATACCTATCTAATCTATACTGGGGGGCATATACCTATCTAACCTATACTGGGCATATACCTATCTAATCTAGATAGGTATATGCCCCCCAGTATAGATTAGATAGGTATATGCCCCCCAGTATAGATTAGATAGGTATATGCCCAGTATAGATTAGATAGGTATATGCCCAGTATAGATTACATAGGTATATGCCCCTCAGTATAATCTATATTGGGCATATAACCATCTAATCTATATTGGGGGACATATACCTATCTAATCTATATTGGGCATATAACCATCTAATCTATACTGGGGGGCATATACCTATCTAATCTATACTGGGGGGCATATACCTATCTAATCTTTACTGGGGGCGGCATATACCTATCTAATCTATACTGGGCATCTACTTATCTAATCTATACTGGGGGCATATACCTATCTTACCTATACTGGGGGCAACTATATGGGCTACCTATACTGGGGGGGGGTCCTATAGCTGGCTACCTATACTGCGGGCACCTATACCTGTCTAAACGTTGGGGGCACATTTTACGCCCTCACCCTGGGTGCAATTTAGCCTAGAAACTGCTAGTATTTGGCCCCACCCACACCATGTTTTGGCCACGCCCACACGCCGCTTTCAGGAATCCCCCCCTTGGAAATCCTGGATTTGCCCCTGGCCCAGAGGGAAGATGTCTGGATTTCCTGATCTTAGCTTTTTACCATCAGGCCAACTTTTGCACTTTCCTCTTTCACTCTCATCAAGAGATTTCTTAATTTATCTTCACCTCTGCCATAAGAGTTGTATCATCAGCATATCGGAGATTGTTGATATCTCTTTAAAGCAATCTTCATTTCCAGCTTTTGCTTCATCCAATCCAGCATTTTGCATGATATACTCTGTATATAAGTTAAATAATAGGTTGACAATGTACAGCCCGGAGCAGTGCTTTTCGATGATGCTAGATTTGGGCGTAGCCATAGACTATAATAGGAATCAGTCTATAGCGGCGCTCAGTGAGTAACGTCGGTGCCATCAGAAGACGGAGCCGAGGTTGCTTAAAAATTACAATAATTCAGCCTCCAGCAATAGCGGGAAGCCGAATTATTTCATTTCCTACCATCCATGGCGGCCTGGAGGGGGAATAGTAATTAAAACGGCCCGGACTTGTGCAGAAGCAGGATCAGCCTTATACCGGCTGTATCCTGCGCCCAAGTCTACCGGCGCCGTTTTCAAATGTACTCGTACAGCCTTGTTTTACTCCTTTTCCAATATTGAACTAATCTTGTTCAGTTTTCACAGTTGCTTCTTGACCTGCATACAAGTTTCTCAGGAGATGTGTTTCTCACTAGACCTCAGAAGGCATACATTTGAAATGGCCACGGCCAAATTTCTGCACAGGGTGAAGCCGAAGGAAGGCTCACCCTTCTGCAGGCAACCTCCTGGGTAATGCTATCCCCCCTCCGAGTTGTCGCAACTCGTGGGAAATGTAATTCGGGCACCGGCTATTTTTTTTTTTTTACATTTTAGGCATTTATTTAGGAAAGGGTAAGAGTGATTAAATGTGGTAAGTAAATTCTATATCTGCATTTAAGGGGAGGCTTAGATGCTTTCCTTGCGTTGAAAGACATCCATGGTTATAATTACTAGGTATTTCTCTGTGGTGCTAATCTAGGGATTTTTATCTGATTGCCATCAGGAGTCGGGAAGGAATTTTCTTCCTTTTGGGGCCTTGTAAGGGTTTATCACCTTCCTCTGAATCAGTGGCTTAGCTAAGGAGCTTTGGGCCTCGATGCAAGTTTTACAATGGGGCCCCCCAAGCACTCTATACATAACAATCGATACGGCGCACCAAAACCTGCCAATGGCAACTACAGTGTGCAAGCAGAAGAAAGGGAGCAGCTTGTTAATGATTACTATTATTCAGAGTATCTATAAAAGTGATTTTTATGAGCACAGGACCAAGAGAGAGCTAATACTGTCATAGAGATTGGGCCCTTCGGCGCCCCTCTGGCCCAAGGGCCCCGATGCGGTCGATACCTCTGCACCCCCTATTGCTACGCCCCTGCTCTGAATCAACAGGCAATATTTGAGGGTGCAGGCTAGTGTTGTACCTTATTTTCAGTTTGAACTCGATGGACTTATGCAGGGGCGTACCTAGTAATCCCCGGGCCCCCCTGCAAAAAAAAAAAAATCCGGGCCCCTCCCTCACCTCGGGTTCTCCTCTCAGGGCTCCCCCTCCTGCAATCATTGGTGGCAGCAGCAGCGGCGGCGACAGGCTGAACACATTACCTCCTTCTCGCCGGAGGTCTTCCGATCTCTAAGAGCTTCATGCAACTTCCTGTGTAAACAGGAAGTTGCTCTTAGAGAATAGAAGACCTCCGGCGAGAAGGAGGTAATGTGTTCAGCATGCCGCCGCCGCTGCTGCCACCAATGATTGCAGGAGGGGGAGCGCTGAGAGGGGAGCCCGAGGTGAGGGAGGGGGGTTGGAATGTCCCCCCTCCCCACAGATCTGCGGCCACGCTCTCCTCTTATGCTTCGTCCTCTCCTGCCCCACAAAATCCCTGAGCGGGCCCTGCCCCCCCCCCTCCCCCGCGGCGGCAGGGGTCGCATCCCATTCCCTATTGTTACGCCAGTGGACGTATGTCTTTTTTTCAACCTAAATAACTATGTAACTATGTTAGGTGATCTGGTACTCTCATCCCTCTAAGAACTTGACATAACTTATTGTGATTCACACATTCAAATGCTTTGGTATCGTCAATAAAGCAGAAGCAGATGTTTTTCTGAAACTCCCTTACTTTCTCCATAATCCACGGAAGTTTGGCAATTTGATCTCTGGTTCCCCTGCTTCTTCAAAAAACAGCTTGCTCTTCCAGTAGTCTTGGGTTTACAAAATTGCTGAAGCCTAGCCTGCAAAATCTTGAGCATAACCTTACTTACTTGTGAAATGAGGGCAATCGTTCGGTGGTTGGAACATTCCTTGGTATTGCCCTTCTTTGGAATTGGGATGTAAATTGATCTTTTCCAGTCCTGTGGCCACTGTTGCTTTTTCCAAATATGTTGGCATATGGAGTGCAGCACTTTAACAGCATCAACTTTTCTATTTTAAATAGTTCAACTGGAATTCCATAATCTCCGATAGCCTTCTCGTTAGCAGTGTTTTCAAAAGCCCACTGAACTCTACTCTGCAGAATGTCTGGCTCTAGCTAAACAATCATAACATCTGGTTTATCAGTAAAGTTGAGATCTTATTGTATTATAGTGCTCCTAATAAGCTGCTCAGTAAAAGCATATTCTGTATAGTACTTAGATTAGTATAACTATGTTTTTATGGATATACAGTACATTCTGGAATTATATTATGTTACATTCCATCCAATATATGGCGAGGCATTTTTTGGCTTCTAATGAAAAATTACCGAAACATATTTTAATCTTATTATATCTGTTAAAATGTTTGAGCCACCTATAGGGGCCACTGGATCTACGGAAAGTCTTAAATGACCTTAATAGATACTTTATCTTTTCTCTCTTTTGATTGACAGTGATTAGGATCTGACACTTTTTCTCGTAGTAATATATGGTTACCTTAGCAACTAATTCCCATGTACGAAGTTCCTCCAGCAATTTCTTCCTTATGCTCTTTTGATGTTTCTGGTTAGATATCAGAAGATTCAATTTAGGGGGGCCAGTGCCTAATATAGGGCCAGAATGGTAAAGATGAGAAAACTGCTGGACAACGTGTCAGGATTTCATTTATGTTGTAATCCCATTGAGGTTAATCCTGTGAAAGTTAATTTATTAATAGTAAACATATTTTTTACCCTGTGCCTATCACCCATAGGCTATGTTTGTTTTTCATGTTTAGTTTCCACATGAAACCTCTGGTCAAGCACACATCCAAGATTTTGTAGTTACAAATCATAAAATACTTATTTTCTCAAGCATTGTGAATCCAAATACTCTTAACTCTATCTTGGAAGTGAATTGCTGCATAACTAATAGGTATACAGCCTTACCACATACCACCTCAGTAATGGAAGCTACTGTCATGTTGTGTGGATCTACTGAGCCCTTGTGGGTTCAAATATTGTGTTTACCCCCCCCTTTCATATGTGACAGCTGCCTGAGCGCTGCATTGATGCGGAAGCCATGTTGTGACATGACCAAAGAGGTGGGAAGGGGTGTGGTTAACATGTGTCACAGCTTTGTAGTGTTAAGGGGTGCTACGCGCAGGAGCAGTATGGCAGGAACAAGAGGTGGCATGGCAAGACTTCTGAATCAAGAAGTGTAGCTAATTACTGGAAATGTATATACTATTAAAACTATGCCACATCAAATCGATATTATAAAACATTAATCGGGAAAAGCCATTCTTTTCCAAATTTGTAAAGGTGGGCATAGGGAGGAGGAGTCAAGGCACTCGAGTAACGGTTCCATAGCTTTGTACTGCATTTGGCAGTACAGAACCAATGGGGCACCATGCAATCTGTAATATCGAGTGATGCATGGCAGTACCCAAGTAAGCTATCAATATCATTCAGCTATAGGTGATTTACCTGATCTAAAGCCCATGCAGCTGGGCAGTACACTAATGAAACTGTGCCTGTCAACAGAGGTAAAAGTGTATTAAGCCCTGCTAGTATTATTCTAAATTGCAGAACCATTTTTGTAAATGACTAGATCGCAGTAAATCACTATAGCGTACCAAATCTTATTGCTTATTTGTTGTCTACGTTTCCTAAAAGTAGAGCACAAAGAATTGCAATTTATGGGGGGTAGCAGAGCTTAGGGGGAGCTTAGGGGGTTCTGGATAGCAACAGAGGCTGGGCGGTATAGGCAGACCCAGCCTCTGTGTGTAGATAGAATTGTCAGAACCCCACCTCGGGTTCTCTTTAAGTGCACAAGGTATTCAGACTGAGACCTAGAAGGCCAAAGTACCACCAAAATCACACTAGACAGGAACAACAGGCAGAATAGTGGACAGTTCGGGTCAGTAACGAGAGATCAGAAGGGAAGTACAGAAATGTAATCGATAGCAAATCCAGTAATAAGCCAAGGGTCATACATAGGGGTTCAGACAACACGGTACCGGGAATATTACAAGAGCATGTCAGATATAGATACGGAGTCAATCCAGGCAGCAATCCAATGCACAGTCCAGAGGCAAATTGCAATGAAGAGAGCAGGCTTAAATACACTAGGAGCATCATTGGACCAAAAATCCTAACAGCCTTGCTAGGCTGTGTTCCCACTAGAGCGGAGAACGGACATTTTTTGTCCGTTCTCTGCTCATCCCTAAGCAGACAGTGGACGCAGGCTCCTATTTTGTATATAGGAGTTGTTCACACACGCTGCAAAGGATCCACAGGATCCATGGCAGTAAGTGAGCCACACTTCTGTGCAGTGAGCGATAATCCCGGAGCCAGGCAGATGCGTTCCCCCACATAGCGGACCATCAGAGCGGACATTACACTGTCCCCTCCCGCTGGCCACATGTGATCCGGCAGCAGATGGGAACAGTCTTTAAGTAACTCTGAAGTCTCTTTTTTCCCTGCTTTTGTCATAAATTCCTGTTAAGCATGAATGCCCCCCTTGAATCGCCGCATTCCCGCGGCAGATGGGTGATTTATTGCTGTGTAATTGACCTGAAAATTTCTACGACTTTGCAGGTCGCAGATTGTGCTGCCCTGACACGCAGGACTTCTCTTCCTGGAGAGGCTGAGCTTTGAGCTGTAGCTCTGCCTCCTCCGCAATCAATCTCTGCGGGTCTCCGCCTCCTCCACGCCCCTCTTAGTGAAAGGAAGACTGAGAGGGGCAGGGAGAGGCGGAAGAGATTGACTGCGGAGGAGGCAGAGCTATAGCCTAAAGCTCTGCCTCATTGAGGAAGTGAAGCCCTGTGAGCCACGGAGCTCTGCAGGGCTATTAAACAGCAATAAATCAACCATCTGCCGCAGGGATGCGGCAATTCAACAGGGGCATTCATGCCAAACAGGAATTTATTACAAAAACATGTAAAAAAAAGAGACTTCAGAGTCTCTTTAATGCTATATTAATAACAACTGATCGAAAGGATCTGCTAAATAGATCAGATTTTTAGCATGGCTGATCTATTAATTGATGCTTCAAGTCAATTGTTTTAAGTAAAAAAATCACCCTGTAGCTTAATTTAATTTGTGCTACTTCCATCTGTTTATTTGCTCAGATTTATAACATTTATGACCACCCTTTATGCCATTCATGGGCTAGTAGCAGCCTGATATGATCCATACTCTCCAATGACAATAGTGATGGGGAGTATAAATCCATACCCCACAGTGCACCCCCTGATTTCATTCTGCTTCAGTCATTCAGCACTGATGCCTAGTGTCACCTTTATAGGGACACTGCATTATTTATAGTGCCAGTATAATTATGCAGTGAGGTGGCCTCGTTAAACTAGGAATTACTGAAAGTAAAAAACAAGTCACACAGCACCTTGGCATTATTATTTTTTATTGATTTTTTTTTTAAGTTACCACTAATTGCCATCGAGATCATTCCAAACTATGCAGAATGTTAGAGCTCTATAAAACTCATCACTGGACTGCTTATGTTGCACACTGTTTACTTTTAGAGGATGTAGTAAATAATATTTGTCTTAGCAAGCTTCAGGCTTTCCCAACATTATGATGATAAAATAATGTGCCAAGTGATGAACGGACATCAAGAATCTCTGTGTATTTCTACATTCCACCATGTGGGGATATCAGCGAATTCTGGGTTTGTTCTTTGTTCCAGTATTCTAAGACACAAGGGAGGAATTTTATGCTGAGATTGAAAGAGGGTGGCCCAGATGCACCAAGTGTTTTATTCCTTCATCTGTATAATACATTTTACAAATATGTAAAAAAGTACTGTGAATAAAGTTAATATGTAACATCAGACTTAAAATTGTATGAAACTCAGCATTTCTTCTTTGCTCTAAAAGATTATTTACAGCATAAAATCTACTACCACAAAACAATTGTAGCAGAACAGCATTCAAACAGTTGAACACAGCACTTTGTTCTTCAGTGGAAAGCTTCTTGCTT
This sequence comes from Hyperolius riggenbachi, assembly GCF_040937935.1. Classification (NCBI taxonomy): domain Eukaryota; kingdom Metazoa; phylum Chordata; class Amphibia; order Anura; family Hyperoliidae; genus Hyperolius; species Hyperolius riggenbachi. The sequence goes on from NC_090650.1 coordinate 335,302,634, forward strand.
TCTGTCTGCATCGGAAGAGGGGATAACATTATCTTTTGTTTACATTCCTTTGTTAGATACAATTAGTATACAGCCAGCAGTGTGCTAAAACTGAACTGCACTGAGCTGAGAATCAGAGAGAGGTGAGAAATGATCGCTAGACTGTAATATATAAATACAGCAGCTTTCCAATAAAATGCAATGGCAGCTTTCAGAGCAGATAGCCTTTTTTGGGAACTTGTATACAAAAGCAAAGGAGTTTTTTTCACTCTTTACCAGAATTATCTGAAGTTTGATATTACTATTTTTATCCACTTTTTTACTCTTTTAATTGATAGGCACTGAAAAAGTATATTGTAGATAAGGAGAAAAAAAATCTCCTGGGAGGAGAGAAAAGTTAATTAAGTATCTTAACGTAATGATTTTTATGCCAATGGCCATATCACCGTTCTTGAGAGTGCTCGGGGGCTGAACTAGCGAAATTAAACCCAATTTTTGCTCTTTGCCGTTAGGTACACTATGTCTGTGACATTTTGTAAAATAAAATTTTTCCATGGGAAATAACCCATATACTGTGTGCAGTTAGCATGTCCCTTTCAGTATGAAGGCATAAAGCTACTGGCAGTGACAGCTGATAATCAGTGCCTTTAACGACTTCCTCTCCCCTGGCACGAGTATCCACGTCCCTGCTTTACGCAACAGAAAGGAATGCATCTTGTGGCCAAATAGTAAAATTACCCCTACATCCAATTTTTAATAAAAAGTCATACATTTACATTTTAAATTAACTACTTCTCTCCCACACTCTCTCATAGTACCCAGTCAGTTTTTTTGTATTATTAAAAAAATGCACCTTTATTTTCAAATAAAATATTGGCACCATACATTGTACTATGGAAATATTTTAAGCATTAAGCAATAACCAGGACAAATGGGCAAATAAAATGTGTGGCTTTTATCCACAGTAGAAAGTTTTATTTTAAAACGGCCAAAAACTGAGAAATAATGAATGTTTCCCATTCTTTGCTTACTATTCCTGTTCAAATGCATTTAGCATAAAATAATTCTTAGAAAAAACTACCACCCAAAGAAAGCCTAATTAGTGGTGAAAAAAACAAGATATGGATTTATTTCGTAATGATAAGTAGTAATAATGTTATAGGCCAATGAATGGAAAGAGCGCTATTGCTCTGGTGTTTAGAGGGAAAAAACCTTGGAGGTGAAGTTGTTAAAAGACTTCTGAGGCAAGGAGGATTACAATCGGTTTACTCACCTGATGCTTGCGGTAACACCCTGTTGCCCTTGTGTCTGCTTGGATACTTGCGGTCGCAATAAGGGTAAAAGTCTCCATAGACTTTCATTGCTTTTGCGGCCCCTTGCGGCAAAATAGGGTAACACAATACGTTCTTCCATACGTTCTTCCTTTTTTGATATGTGCTGCATGTGCTGGATGAGCTGCAGTTTCCATCTGTTTAAGGTGGGCTTTGTAGTACTTTGAACTGGTACATACAAATTAAAATCTGTTTCACAGTTCTGCTTTACCTACTGGATCATTAACCTGGAATAAACATAAAGGTCAGTTTATTTCATTACATGAGGTGTACACTTGTGCAGAGTCAGTGACCTGTTTAGTAGTGAAGCCATAGGATAAGCATGACAGAAAAAGGAACCAGCAGCTTCTACAAAGGTTAGAAGGCTGGTTTCATCCTCCTCAGGTGACAGGTACACTTTAACAGGCAGTCATACAGCTGATGTGATCGGCACTTCCTTTCACACAAATTACGGTACATCTATCTTTGAGGAACACATTGATAGACCCTCTTCCCTAAGCTGAAGCACTCTGTCAAGTTTATAACAAAGATAAGAAAGTTCTAACTTTCCCCGGCATTGAATGTGGATTTTCGATGTTGAAACGACATGTTTACCCAGGTGTATAATAACCTGCCCTAGATGGATTGCACAACACGAAACAATTTCAATAAAAAAAGGACTGTGATGGTTCAGAGAGAAATGCCGTTCTGCATGATGGCTTCAGCTGGATTTTTCTTCCTTTAACAAGACACTTGTACCATGCGGGAACATATATAAAATGCCATTTTAATCAGTAGAACACTAACAAGGATAATGACTTATTTCCAGGAAAGCGACGACCGTATTAAATCCATAAATCTGCAGCGCCAAATCTCTTAGTTTCATGAATCAGAAAAAGTAACTATATATATATATATATTTTTTCTTTTTATTCGCCCATTATTGCAAGGAAACAGGCTCTCACAGTAAGGGCGGTTTATGGAATTCCTTTGCAGTGATCCTAGGCACGGTACATCATTGTTAATTTTAGTTACTGTTTATGCTTCTATTATTATTCGTGGATAATGAGTTCTCTTTCTGCAACGCACTCCTCAGATTGTTTTTCTTGATGATCATTGTCATGCGTTGTAATACTGGGAGCGCATTCTGATAATGGGAATTCTCTTGTTTGCTGGAAAAAAGTCAATACAAATGGAATGGAATGAGGCTGATTTATACAAATAGAAGTAGAAAATGTGCTTTCATTGTTGCCCAAGTTAAGGGGCCCATACACTCAGCCGATTAACGGCCGATCGATATCGATCGGTCGAATGATCGATTGTAAATCGTTTGCCGAGTCGATCGATTTGTGGCCGATTTCGATCGATTTCAATCAATCGGCCAGGGTGGAAAATCAAAATCGATCTGAAGAGATTGCTTATCAATTTGCATTGGCCGCAATGCAAATCTGATGGCAAAAAAATGCCATCAGATCGATTTTCAATAGATTTCAAACTGAAATCTATTGGAAATCTGTTCCTAGTAGAAAATGGTCCTAAACACATCAGATAGATCAGAAATCTGATTCATTGGAGTCTGCATCCATTTTTCATCCAATCTGTGTGTAGTGGAAATAGGCCCTAAGGTAATTAGACAACGCCCCCACCCACAAACAGCAAATGGCAGCAACCAGACGTCTTTGGCACCAAACATCACAGGCCTAAAGATAGCAGGCTCACCCCTCAGATAGCAAAACATATAATGTGGCAACATTTCCCCCAAAATACACATAATGTGGCAGCAGTTCCCCACAAAATACACACAATTGGCATTGTTTCCTCAAATAATACACACAATTGCATTATTTCCCCCAAAATACACTCAATGTAGCAGTGTTTCCTCCACAAAATACACATAATATGGCAGCATTATCCCACAAAATACACATAATCTATATATATAATTCAGTAAGTGCCTCAACCGTCCAGCAAGAAGAAGAAGTACTTTGCATGAGAAAATTTATGCGTGCTCAAAGACCAAGTTTGAGGCCTCCTTTCCACGGACTGTTGAGCTGTGTGCTCAGCAAGTAGTTACCAGGCACAGGTAAGAAGTTATCAGGCAGCAACAAGCAGTTATCAGGCAGCAACAAGCAGTTACTAGGCAGCAGTGAGCAGTTACTAGGCAGCAGTGAGCAGTTGAGAGAGTTTGAGAGGCATTTCACTGCCTATCAACAGTCTGTGGAAAGGAGGCTTAACCCTAGCAAGTCTGGGTTTGCAAATCTGGCCTAATTGGCTATTCATAATTGAATAAGGGCCTCAACCTTCCAGCAAGAAGAAGAAGTACTTTGCATGAGAAAATGTATGCAAGCTCAAAGACCAAGTTTGATGCCTCCTTTCCACGGACTGTTGAGCTGTGTGCTCAGCAAGCAGTTACCAGGCACAGGTAAGAAGTTATCAGGCAGCAACAAGCAGTTATCAGGCAGCAACAAGCAGTTATCAGGCAGCAACAAGCAGTTACTAGGCAGCAGTGAGCAGTTGAGAGAGTTTGAGAGGCATTTCACTGCCTATCAACAGTCTGTGGAAAGGAGGCTTAACCCTAGCAAGTCTGGCTTTGCAAATCTGGCCTAATTGACTATTCATGAGGCAATGCTCATGCAAATATGCATTTGCTTTCGCATGTCAAACTATGCAGGGTCAAAAAACCAATACTGCAAAGCGGTCGTGGAGCAGTGCTTTACAGCACTGCTAGATTTAGGCGCAGCGAGTGCCGCCATAGACTGTAATGGGAATCAGTCTATAGCTGCGCTCAGTGAGTAACGTCAGCGCCGTCAGAAGACGGAGCCGAAGTTGCTTAAAAAACACAATAATTCGACCTCCAGCAATCGCTGGAAGCCGAATTATATCATTCCCCCACTATCCATGGCGGCCTGGAGGGGGAATCTATATATATAATAGAGTAAGTGCCTCAACCTTCAAGCAAGAAGAAGAAGTAGTGCCCTGCCCCCAGGGCCGGTCCAAGCAAGAAGAAGGGGCTGGTCCAAGAAAGAAGAAGAAGTAGTGTCATATCAAACCAAGGGCAAAGAGGGATAATTTGCATATTCAGTAGCAGTGCATTGTGGGTAACCACAAATGTTCACTTATAGCTGAATTATTGCAGATTTGCTTCTATTTTAAGAAGGAAAATTACACCAAGCTTTGCTTTTTTTTAGTAGGAGGGCTTTTTGGTCCCTTTTATCCCCCTATACATTCTTAGTAATTTGGGTCACCCTGAGCTGCTTGGTTACTCTGTTGTACTGGTCCAAGCCCTATCTCATACAGCCATATCAATCTCTGCTGTGAACTGATGAGGACTAAAAGTCTGAAATAGGCTGTCACATTTGGTTTTGATATGACTGTGTAAAATTTAAAGCTATAGGGCCTGATTCACAAAATGGTGCAAACTGTTAAGCATGGGTGTGCTAAACAGTTAGCACGTGAAGTGCCATTTGTGGACTTTTGTGCGTGGAAAGTGCTGTGAATTGCGCAAAAGACCGCAATCGCGGACATTTGCGTTTGTAAAGTACCGCGATTTGTGGCAAATTGCGCGCGCAAAAGACCGCAATCACGCGAATCGCAGCACTTTGTGCGCACAAAAGTCCGCGAATGGCACTTCACGTGCTAACTGTTTAGCACAACCGTGCTAAACAGTTTGCACCACTTTGTGAATCCGGCCCATAGGCTTGCTTGACTTACCAAGAGTGAAAAGGAATAGTTTGCATATTTAGTAGCGGTGCATTGTGGGTAACCACAAATGTTCACTTATAGCTGAATTATTGCAGATTTTCTTCTGTTTTAAGAAGCCAAATTACACCAAGCTTTGATTTTTTTTAGTAGAAGGTCTTTTTGGTTCCTTTTATCCCCCTATACATTCCAAGTGGTTTGGGTCACCCCGAGCTGCTTGGTTACTCTGTTGTACTGGTCCAAGCCCCATCTCATACTGCCATATCAATCTCTGCTATGTACTGATGGGGACCAAAAGTCTGAAACAGGCTGTCGCATGTGGGTTTGATATAGCTGTGTAAAATTTAAAGCTATAAGCTTGCTATACACCAGTGGTTCTGGATGCTTGCTTGGATTACTAAGGTTGAAAAGGGATAAATTGCATATTTAAAAATGTTCACTTATAGCTGAATTATTGCAGATTTCCTTCTGTCTTAAAAAGGCAAATTACACCAATACAGTGGGGAGCATTGCAGGAAGTGACAACAGTGGATCGCACGCTGGAACACGGAAGAGGTGAGGCATCCCCGCCCGCTGCCTCTTACTAATAGTGGCGGCTGCTACTGTGCTTAAGCAGGAGGGGAGCGCACATGGGGGACACAGGTGAGGCAGGGGGGGTTCCTGCTGAGCTTAAGCTGCAGGGAGAATGCACATGGGGGACCCAGGTGAGGGGGGGTTCCTGCTGAGCTTAAGCTGGAGGGGGAGTGCACATGGGGGACCCAGGTGAGGGAGGGGGGTCCTGCTGAGCTTAAGCAGGAGGGGGAGCGCACATGGGGGACCCAGGTGAGGGAGGGGGGGTTCCTGCTGAGCTTAAGCTGGAGGGGGAGTGCACATGGGGGACCCAGGTGAGGGAGGGGGGGTTCCTGCTGAGCTTAAGCTGGAGGGGGAGCACACATGGGGGACCCAGTTGAGGGGGGGTCCGACCCCCCTCCCCGCCACTGTGCCCAATACCCCCTTCCTGCCCTCTACCCCCTTATGCGGCGTATGATACGCTGCGGGTCGGCTAGTATATAATAATACACATATGAGGCAGAATTTCCTGCCTTAAAAAATACGGTAGATAACGTTTCTCCCATAAAACATATTAGGCAGAGTTTCCCTTTAAAAGTTATTTCTTGGCACATTAAATCATTTATATTTGATTTGGGATATGCAATTGCTTTGTAAATAAAAAAAGTAACCAAACACAACATTTTTGTTGTCTTTTAAACCTGTCTTCTGTTGTGTGGATGGGGCTTTCGGGAAGGTTGAACTAAGGTTCTGATACTTCTTTACATCATCTACATTATACTTGAATTTGTTTAGACACAACATTCACAGCTGAAATAAAATATAAATATTTAAAATGTGCTTCGATAACAGAGAAAAAATAGGCGCACTGTATGTATTGTAATTAAAATGCTATGTGGCAATTTTACTAAAGGGTAGGTGAAGTGAGAAGTATTGGATATCAAACCCTTCACGCATCTAATCAAGCAGAAAAGTTTTTTTTTTTCAAATTCCCTCACACACTATTGGATGTATGAAGTAAACACAATGGGCCTGATTCACAAAGCGGTGCTAACAGTTAGCACGCTGGTGAAAAGCCCTTTATCATGCCTAAACTCAGTTTAGGCATGATAAGTTTAGGTGTGATAAGTTTAGGCATGATAAGTTTAGGTGTGATAAGTTTAGGCATGATAAGTTTAAGCACCAACTGCGTTAGCACCGCAGTGCACAGCTGATCAAAAGTTTTGCGCTAGCAAAGTCTGGTGCACATCGCATAGAGTTTAATGGCGCTGCTTTGCGTGCGGGACTTTGCACACTATCTACACTTATCTAAACTTAGCATGCCTAAACTTATCACACCTAAACTTATCACACCTAAACTTATCATGCCTAAACTGGCTTTTCACCAGCATGGTGCAATGGTTATCATGCCTAAAGTCTCTAACTGGGTTAGCACCGCTTTGTGAATCGAGCCCAATATCCTGTCACTGCATCGTATTTGCATCTTATTTAGTAAATCTCCTGCTCATGATTGAATATTTTAAGTGAGCATGGCTTCATTTTATTTCTTATCTGCTTTAGTAAATCACCCCATGTGTGTTCTCATTCTAGGTTGTAACTTTATTTTTCAACTTGCAATAAAGAAGCTTATTTTTTCTGCTACATTACCACTTCGGGTCCAAGGGTATTAAAACTGTGCACATAGGATTTTTTTTTGCAATAGAAAACCACAAGGTAGTGGTTTAGCGAATGAAATTGGACCTAGATTAAAATATGTGCCCACACAGTATGATTTCCTGCTGCGCTAACAATCATGAATGAAGCCTTAATAACTGTATTTCAGATTTGCTTCCATTTCAGCAGAAGCGTGTGGCAGGCTTGTTTTCAATAAAAGTACACAGCTCTAGCTAGGTGGTCCAGAGCACTAGCATCTCAGCCAGTGACTGTAAACATCATTTATAATTCTGTTTATTGGGCTGTGTGTGCAGGTAGAGCACAGGCCTCAGCAGGTGCAGAGACCGAATATACCACATTCTGCTATACCAGCAGCAGATATTGGTGGCGAATGAAGTCATCACTTTGCCATCAATTTGCTTTACACTTGAACCAGCTGTGTGTTATAAAAGATTATATGAAAAAGCAAAGTAAACTTAAGGTGTAAATGTGTGGTTGCCTTTATAGCGTTAGTTTGTTGTATTCAACTCCAGTGTGATAGAATAACTTAAAGGACATCTATCAAAGTTAACTAAAATTCTAAATGCCACATATTTCCAGTAATTAGTAGCAAATCGCAATACAAAAGCTTTTCATTTTATGTGAAGAGAATATGACAATTACAGAGAAGTTTTCATTGTGGGCATTACTATGGAGGACTGTTTCCAGCATATCCAGCATACAGAAACAATCTGCAAAGGCTGTAATACTGTGTGAGTAAAATGTGTTCAGAATGATAGAAAGCAGAACTATAGCTGCAAATAGCGCGTAAATAACACATCAGCTGCTCCTGTGTCTCTGTCTGTCTCACACAGTGTAAACGGCGATTGCAGCCAGGGAGGGCTCATTCTGAATGGGGACACACACACAAACACACGCAAGTACAGGTCTCTCTCTTCAGATCCTTCTCTGTAGCTGAAAATCCCTCAGCTATTCTCATATGAGAAAGCAGGCAGGCAGAAACAAACCGTAAATCATTTCTATGTGAATAGTGACAGAGATGTGGAACCTATCTACATGGTACAGCTCTAGCCCCAATGCCGAGGCAAGATGATACACAAGGTTTTTTTGTTTTTTTTTCACACAGGCTGTGATAAGAGACTTCTGAAAAGCTTTCTATTGTTACAGGCATAACGCTCTATAGGTATGTGGGGTTTACAAAATTACAGTTTCTTTGATAGTTCCTCTTTAAAGGAAGTCTGAAGTGAAAATAAACTTATGAGTAGGGCTGCTCAAATCCAGATCCGGGAGAAACCCGGATAGTTGCTATCCGAATATCTCCCAGTAAACCTGTGCGGGCTGGGCGGGGGGTCAAGCTTACCTGTCTGATGTCTTCTTCGTCCGTCCCTGGCACCTCCCACGATGCGTTTCACGCGGCGGTCACGTGACTACAAACACTTCCTCCTTCCGAGTTGAAGGAGGAAGTGTTTGTAGTCACTTGATGCGTGTGGAAAGCATCGTGGGAGGCGCCAGGGACGGATGAAGAAGACGTCAGACAGGTAAGCTGGACCCCCCGCCCAGCCCACACAGGTTTACCGGGAGATATCCGGATAGCAACTATCTGGGTTTCTCCCGGATCCGGATTTGAGCAGCACTACTTATGAGATAGTGAATTGTATGAGTAGTACAGCTACGAAATAGAATGTTAGTAGCAAAGAAAAGTCTCATATTGTTTATAGTACAGGAAGAGTTAAAAAAAATCACTTGTTATCTATGCAAAAAAGCTTCTCTGAGCTCTCCGGCCACTTAGGTCAGCTACAGTGCTGTTTTCTGAAGCACTTGTACATCAAAGAAACGGTGAGCGGCAGATTTAGATAAGGTTTCACTGCAGGACAGTTCAAAGGCTCATTAGCTCTGCTGTGTTTCATTTAAAATACAGAGTGTGGTTTTGTAAACTCCATATATGACAGAATGATGCAATGCTATTAAAAAAAGCTATATAACTAAAAATAAAAATGTAAGACTCTTTTCCTTGCTATTAATGTCCTATCAATTATCTGTACTACACAAACAATTCATTATATCATCATTTTTTTTCCGCATCAGTGTCACTTCAAAATAGATATGAGCCTACTGTGCAAAACTTTCATTGTTTTAATGAAAGGCAGAGAAAAGTAGCGCTCTGTAAAGTTTTATTAGGATAAAAGTTGAAATAAAAATATACTTACTGTGTAATTGTAAACAAGCATATAGCTGGGCATGAAGCCCTTCAATGTGTCCTGGGTGGAAGCAGCCTCAAATCCGCCATGGCCATCAGCAGTTTGTGGACAAGATGGTAGATGGTTCTAGGTGCCCCGCCACTGGACTATCCTGTGCTGGTGACGCCACTTTTTATAAGAACAACTAAGTAAGAAGACCACAAATATAAAGTGATTAGAAAAGGTAATGATATGCTTAGTTAGCTCAATAAGTAAGTCTACTGTTTCCTCCATTTTAAGTTGTTTATAACTTTCTATATTTTTGGTGCCTACTTACCTAGTTATATTTACTTGCCTACCTTGAGTTTGGAAGTTGAATTTTTAACCCATTTTTACAGCTTTGGGAGTGTAACAAGACTGGTTCCTCTTTGACCGGAGGAGGGACAGGCTAGTGTTCCCCACTAGCCCCATTAGTTGGTTTCCTGGCTTGGCAACCCTTACTTGTGCATAGCCAGATGTTTGTGTTTTTATCACCCATCATATTTTGTGACTTAAGTTAGCCATACATGCTTTGATTGCCACCCAATGAGGCAAACAGATCAATCCCTCTCTAATCTCAATCTGATCAGAGAGGGATTGAATCCACCATGCACAGCACACAGATTTTCAATAGATTTCACCGTGAAATCTACTGAACATTTATCAAACCGCCTTGTTGCATTGCGTTGATAGAGTGTAATGCCATGGGCCGTTGCTCCCCTACCGCTCCCGATGGACCGAAACGTTCCATTCCCTTTCGATTTTCGCCCTCAAATCTATCAAAATTATGAATGATGCGGCTTGATGTGCTATAGATTTCTGCCAGATTAGTTTAGGGTGATCCAATCTTCTGGGGAAAATGGAGGTGTGTATGGCCTGCTTTACTACATTGTTTGGGGCTTTTGGTCTTCCTTTTTGTCTCCTGAGCATCTACTTCAGAACATTCCTCTCTACTGTCTGTGATACACCTCCACATGTAGATCTAGTGCTATATTTTCAAAATCACCACATCTGCTGGACAGTGTACTGGTTAAGGGCTCTGCTTCTGACACAGGAGACCAAGGTACAAATCTCTGCTCTTCCTGTTCAGTAAGACAGCACCTATTCAGTAAGGAGACCTTGGGCAAGACTCCCTAACACTGCTACTGCCAATCAGAGGCGTATCTAGAGGGGTGCAGGCATGGCTCTTGCCATGGGCGTCACAGCACCATGGGCGCCATGTCTTCTCCTGTACTGTGCCACCATGCCTGCCCCTGTGATGTGCGCCCCATGCCTGCCCCTGTGATGTGCGCCCCATGCCTGCCCCTGTGCTGCCCCCCATGTCTCCCCCTGTGTTGCGCCCCATGCCTGCCCCTATTCCTTCCCATCATTCAGACCTAAGATTAGATTAAATCTGGGAAACATGGCTACTTAATTTATGTATGACGGGTGCACTTGGCTTAGTGTTAGAAGAGGATAGAGAGGAAATGAGAAGAGACATTTCCAAAAAGGTAACTTTAGCAATATCCCAAACCAAAGAACACAGGCAGCCATAAGACATGTACACAAGAAAGGATGCTGTTTTCAGAGAAGAAGGGGGCTCTAACCAGGGAAGGGGCGCAATTTCAGTGTTTGCCATAGGCTCTATATTACCCAGATACACCCCTGCTGCCAATAGAGCGCATCCTAGTGGCTGCAGCTCTGGCGCTTCGAGACCACCAGGAGAAAAGCACCATATAAATGTTCTGTGTCTTGTCTTGATTTGCAGTATTGCAGAACACTTCCCACTCTTGAGAGAGCACAGTAAAACCCCCATTATCCAGCACCAGGATTGGCTGATGCCGGATAGTGTAATATAAGGATTCTTGAGGTTGGATGTTAAAAATAGGCCTAACAAAAAAACAGTACTTTACCCCACACTGTATGCTTATCATAAACTCTATATTAATGTTGAAATACAGTAATTAAAAACAAATTAAAGACAAAAGACAGACTTAACTTAATGTGACAGAGGTATATTATTGTATACAGAAGTGTAAAAGTAGATGTATGCCTTCTGCGGAGCCAAAATTTGTTTTCTGGTTGCTTGAGATTTCTGGTTAACTGAGTTGTGAATAATGGGGGGTTTACTGTATCACTATAAATCATGAATATGAAGAAAAATGTAGCCAGTATTTGTATAAAGTATACAGCAGCGTCTGCACAGAGATCCTGTATATCGTCCCTATTTATAATCTGTGTTTATTTTCACACCTGCATGTATTTCTGATTACTCGTATAACAGCAGAAAGCGTTTGACTATTTGAGAATCAGACTTCTGTAAAGTGGAGACATTTGACTTCCTCAGTTAATACCCCAGAATACTCACCGAAGCTTGTGTTCTGGTTGATTACGGTGTTGTATGACAGATAGGCACAGGGATAGTCATTATGCAATTATGTGCATTTTTTTGGAAGTATAACGGCACAAAGCTCGCTTCCAAAGCATGGCGCTAATAGGCTTTCACAAGCAAAACGCCTTTCATCTTTCCTAGAGCGAAACAGAGGAAGCAGAATGTCACTGGCGGGACTTAAATCCTAATCAGTGGCCGAGCACTTCTCTGTGTCGCACTGATGTGCCAGAAATATTTCATAAGCTATATTACAGCTGATGATGTGCCGGGCAGGATTTCCATGATGTGACTATTATATATGACACTGTCGAAAAAAAGAGAGAAATTAATTGACATTGACCCAGATCTAACTGATCCTTCTTACTGCGGTGAAGTGTGACATTCTTATATTTCTATCATAAATACTCAATTTCCTTTTTACGTTTGCATATGCTTTTATGAGTAGCCAAAATGTGCTTGCGTTTCCTAAAACACTTTGGGTAATTCTCGGTGGAAGTTGCTTAGAGCAGTGCTCTTCATTACAAGCCAACAAAACTGCTGAAGCAAGGAACTGCTGTTTTAGACTATTTCCAAATCAGAAAAGGGAACATCTTTATAATGCTTTCAGCTATACCAGTAGAAAAGTTTGTGGCCCATAGAATACAAACTTTCATGTTTTTTCCCACTCCTGTCTCCTAATAAAGCATGTCGCATACCATAAAGCTCCAGTTTACAAGCTGTTCTTGCATTTTTGAGATATTGCGAAGGCTTGAAATATATGCCTGTCAACCTATAAACCTCTTTATAGTAGTGATACTCAGAGCTTAACTATGTGACAAATGATGATCCCCGCTCAGGGTGAGAGGAAGCCACCGTATGTACTAAATGTACTTCTATTAGGAGGCATCTTACATCTCGGCTTGGTTTTATGGAATATGTTCTCATTAGGATATGTGAAGGTGAAATATTTCAACTGCCTGCCTGAATAGATTCATTTAAATGGGTTGCTTTAATGTTGAAACTTGATGTGGCTTTTGGGAACCAAAGAGATTCAGCTTGTAGATAACATATTGACATTTTTGTAATGTTTATACATCTCGCCTATAGATGGCACTGTTCTGCTTGTATTGCTGCAGAAGATTATCTGGACTGTTGTGGTTTGTTGGTTCCTGTTATGGATCCTGTTCTTGGCTAGGAACACGGAATGAAGAAATATTCCTCTAAATAAACCTAGTTTCAGTTATCCTGTTTCTGTGACTACTGAACACAACAATTTTGACTTGAGGGGTATCTACTATGCATATATTGCTTATTATTTTGCTGCAGACTGTCAAGGTCTCAAGTAACAATGGGATATTTATAGAAGCTATTAAGGGGCTATTAAGAGGCCTGTTTTCTACTGAACAATGTTAACTAAAAGATGCTGGAGCTGTAAGAAGACTTCCATGTCCGCATGCCACCAAACCACTTGTTTCAAGCTTCAGCTGATCACATGTAGATCCCATATTTCTCCTTCTCACTTGCTACACCTGAAGTACAGATGGGCTCTGCCGTTCCTACATTTGCACAGTATGCCACCAAAGCCTACCTCTACCACTGATGAATGCAGCAGCGCTGCTTTCTCCAGTTTGACACATTGCTTAGAGAAAACAGGTCTGATTAATAAGTGTAGTACATATGAGGCGGTCCGTGCACTGCGTCTTTAAATCACATTTATTATCCAAGGTTATCACCAGCAGACATCGACATAGTATGCGTGTTCACAACATGTATGAAGCGGAACAATCTGACCTGTGTCCAAGACGGATGCGGGGGTGTGACCAGGGGATGAGAGGACGGCACAACAGCCGTTTCACGCCGGTGTGGCGCTTGCTCACGTGCGTATGTCCTTGGGCAATGGCGGCGCGTTCGGACCTCTGTGATGTAGACAGGAGGCCCCGCCCATCGCGTTCGCCATTGGTCCGCGGAACTGTGATGCGATAGTGACTGGGCTAAAGGGGAGGGGATGCACGGGTACCCACTTGGGGGACATGGATCACATGGGGGCAGCCGGGTGACAGGTGCAATACAGGGATGAGAGTGGACAGATATTGCCACCAATATATTGATGGTAGTGCCACCTTTTCCTGCATATAAAATAGGGAACAAAGGACGTCACGGAGGGGAGACGAAGTTGCCCCGGTGATTGTCCCCCCTAATGCACGAATTCCTCCCTGTCTGCACTGTCGTGCCCGGTGCACCCCTGTCCTGCCCCTGGGAGGTCGGGCGTGCACCGCTTGGACGCCACACCAATCTCTGGGGATCCTTTGGACTCTCCCCTTCCCCCTTTCTTGCTGTATAATTACGCTCCCAGCTTACTTTTTCTAGTGAGCATTGGGGGTACGCACTTTATGCCACCCTGGCCCCCACCCCGGTACCCTGGTAGGATTAAACACAAGGGTAGGGGATAAAATAGCCCTCGACAGGGCTTTTAGGTTTGGATGGGTTTTAGGCAGCCCTTTTGTTTTCGGGGGCCCCCCTCTGATTTTTGTTTCCTTCTCTCCATGTGCTTTCCAATCCGCATGTTGATTTTAGAATGGGAATTGAGGCGGTCTTCTTCCTTTTTAATCTATAGTATTTAATAAAGGTAAACAAAGAGGGTTCTTATGTCAGCAGACATCAAAAGAATCATGGGGTATAGGTGCAATCATAGGAATGTGTATAGATGGGATGGACTTTACCCTTTTATAATGGATCACTTTTTTCATTATCACATGGTTTAAAGCATTATTTTAAGTTAACAATGTGTTGACACAGTTTCCAACATGCCATTGTTCTTTGGCAAATGTTTATTGCAGTGTGCACAATGTTGTTTATGTAACGCAGTCTTGTTGTATTCGCCGTATCAAGGCGATCCTCCCCCCTGCACAACCATTGGTCCAAAGTAGAAGGGTTTCCCCTGTCACTCACAGGACACACATGACACGTCACATGACACGGCCCGTCCCCTCCCCTTTAGCCCAGTCACTATCGCATCACAGTTCCGCGGACCAATGGCGAACGCGATGGGCGGGGCCTCCTGTCTACATCACAGAGGTCCGAACGCGCCGCCATTGCCCAAGGACATACGCACGTGAGCAAGCGCCACACCGGCGTGAAACGGCTGTTGTGCCGTCCTCTCATCCCCTGGTCACACCCCCGCATCCGTCTTGGACACAGGTCAAATTGTTCCGCTTCATACATGTTGTGAACACGCATACTATGTCGATGTCTGCTGGTGATAACCTTGGATAATAAATGTGATTTAAAGACGCAGTGCACGGACCGCCTCATATGTACTACATATCCTCAGTTGCCCATGTTGGCCCGGATGCACGCCTCTACACATATTGCTGAGCAGTGAAGCTTAACAGACGGAGTTGCTTTTCAAAAGGTGCAGGGACCAATTTCCACCCCCACTACTGAGTGCCAGGCACATCTATTTCTTTTGTGTGATTAATAAGTGTTCTCCAGTGCTGGAGATCATAATAGAACATTGGTGACCCTCGACATTTAGAACAAACTTCATACATTTTGTTATGGGGTGGCTAGTGCTTCCAACACTTACCCGGGTGCGATCACACACACACACTTCTGGCAATGGGATTGCTGTCACGTACACATTGATAAACAATACAATAATACAATAACATTTGTAAAGCGCTTTTCTCCCATAGGACTCAAAGCGCATATGAACATTTTTATTAATAAATCCAAATAATCCAAAACCCTTTTTATCTTTAGTTTCCCCCAACCTGTAGAACCTTAGAAAATTCTAAAGCCCATACATGGTACAATAAAAACGTTCCATTTTCCTGTTTAGTCGACCAAAACAATTGAATCAAATGAAAGTTTAA
Organism: Hyperolius riggenbachi; assembly: GCF_040937935.1. Lineage (NCBI taxonomy): Eukaryota > Metazoa > Chordata > Amphibia > Anura > Hyperoliidae > Hyperolius > Hyperolius riggenbachi. Next base: position 335,318,265 of record NC_090650.1, read on the forward strand.
AATAATCTTTTATTGATCAAGAAAAAAGAATTGATTATCCCGTTTTTTCAATAGAAATCCAATCGGACATGTTGGAAAAATCTTTGTATTCGATCTAACGGAATAATCCAACAAAACTATCTAAACAAAAAAAATGAAAAAATTGTACCATGTATGGGCACCATAAGATATGCAACTGTGATTATCTTCAAATTGGAAAACATTAAACATTATGACATTGAGTTCAAAATTTACATCTGTCAAATGTGGGATATATAACAGTTCGGACCTTAGCTACTGACTAGAAGTGAGTGGCTGAAGTGTTTCATGACATTTCATTTTCCCTACATGATATTTGTGAGCCATTGTATTGGCTATGCTTATGGGTTTACTCATATTCTTTACTGCCATTCAGGAAATGCTTTTTTGGGGAAAAAAAAAAAACAGGAAATCCCCCATGAGGAGATGGGCTAGTCCAAAACCTGTCAGTTCTGTCAGATTTTAACTGCTTACTTTTTTTTTTTTGCTATAGTGGACCTTTAACGTTTCAACAGTTGGCAAGGAAATCTTGTACAGTTAGTCACTGAAGGTATTACCTATGCACCTTTTTTTGTTGTGAGTGTCACTGTACTCCATTTCTATCTATTTCAATGCATGGCTTGAAATAGATTACAGTGGTGCTCTAAAAAGCAATCTTTTCCAATTATTGCTACTTCCAGTGTGTGGAGATGCAATTAATAAAGGTTATTTTTTGAAAGAGTCTTTGGTGCAAGTTACATTTGATTCCAGGACAGATTGGAGGAGATAGTCTGAGTCCAGGCTAGAGTGGCAGTGCATGGGGTGGTGAGGTGGTGTGTATCCAATAACTATGGATTTGATGTGTGCAAAACCATGTCGATGGAGCTCAAAGAGGAACGTTAATAACTCATAGCCAAACGTAAAAAAATATTCAGGAGACCTATTTATACCTTAATTGTTCTGGTTTTCGCATCAGAAAAGCTTCTTATAGCTATATATTGCTGAATATTGGTATGTAACCCCGCCGTCCCAGAGATGCTTAGCCTAGCTGCTGCATGAGTTGGGCGCCACTGCCAGGTGGTGCCGCTAGTAAAAATATGCACTTACCTGGCACTACCCCCCCCCCCCCCCCTTCCTAGTGCCTAACACTTACCCGACTCTGGTGCTGAATCAGACAATATTTGTAGCTGATCATCTACAAAGTAGATGAGTGATTCCTCAATTACGGTAGCTCCCTACTTTTGCAGCCAATCGGTTAGAAGTACCGCATACTGCAATACTTGTAACCAATGGACTCACTGCTTGGGCATTCAATTACCGATACTTACCTAAGGCATCTATTAGATGCCTGCTGATCCTTGCGCCCAATTGACCCGCTCCAAAGCCATGATGTCATGCAGCATTATTCCCCAAAGCAGAGAATACCAGCCTCTCCTGAGTAGCTTATTACTCAGCAGGTGCTGCTATTTTCATAAGACTTATTTACGACGGCTGGCATCACCCACCTAACTACACTAAGCGATCTTGCTACTTTTTCTGGCTCATAAATAGTGTGTGCTAGACATTTCTACCATTACTTGTTGTTCCCTCCCCAGAACAGTCTGCGTGATCTTGTGATGTTCCTGCTCACTTCACAGAAGGGGAAAATATCCACAGTGATTCACCTTGCCAGCAGTAAATGTGCTGGAATCTCTGAAAATTTTAAAAATGTAAATCAGATTAATAAGATTTTACAATGAGCAAAAATTATCAAATAATTTATAAACGAATATTGTAAAATAAGCAATTATTCTTTAGGCTATATATACAGCCACCGACCTTCACAATAAGCAAGCAGACGGTACTCAGAGAGAAATCTTCTGGATGTGGCAATTACACATTCACATACAGTGGCATAGTGGTTAGCACTCTTGCCTTGCAGCACTGGGTCCCCGGTTCGATCCCAGCCAGGGCACCATCTGTTCTCCTTGTGTCTGCGGGAGTTTCCTCCAGTCACTCTGGTTTCCTCCCACATCCCAAAAACATACAGATAGGGGTAATTGACCTCCCCCTAAATTGGCCCTAGACTATGATACATACAGTGGTGTGAAAAACTATTTGCCCCCTTCCTGATTTCTTATTCTTTTGCATGTTTGTCACACTTAAATGTTTCTGCTTGTCAAAAACCGTTAACTATTAGTCAAAGATAACATAATTGAACACAAAATGCAGTTTTAAATGATGGTTTTTATTATTTAGTGAGAAAAAAAACTCCAAATCTACATGGCCCTAGCTTATAAGCTTGTAAAGAATAAATGCTCTACCTGATAATTTTGCCGCTCTGGTGTGCCTTTTTTAGTGTTTTTATCCATTATCGCTCCAGGAAAAATCAAATATGGCCGCCGGCTCATATCCCTTCTGCTTCCGGGTTATGAGTTGTTCTGGATGTGCTGTCTAGGCTATATGAGACTAGGCTGCTATCTAGGCTATATAAGAAAGGCTGCTGCAGCCTTTCATCTGTGTGCTTTCATTTTGGTATGATGTGCAGCTGCCTGTAGGAAGTGTCTCTCATAGGAATGAAACTGCAGTCATCATCAGTATCTATGCAGACAGAGTGCACACAGAACACACAGATCATATTGCATATTGCTCTGAAAACTTGTCTGTTTCAGAGCTTCTCTCTCAGCAGGAGCAGCCCCTCCCATGATATCACAGCTCTCAGTGTGCAAAGCAGGAAATCTGAGCCAGGAGGTGGCTGGCTTGGACTTGAAAAGACTCCACAGAAGAGTGACTCAGCTATAATGATTCCAGGTCAAACCTAGACTGAGCCAGTCAGGGATTCTTATCACAGCTGCTAATAGACTAATTAAGCAGATAAGAATGAAACTAAAAGCAGGATAGGTGTTTACTGTCATGTTCCCACTGATAAATGTAATAAAATACATGAGGGTGCTTCCTCTCTGGTTTTCTTCAAAGAGATCTTCAAAAGATAACAGCAGGAGGAAATGGGCAAGGAAGCAAAAAAGCTTCCGCTTGTGCGGTATCCTGGAATTAGTTTATTACAAAACATCAAATGCTACACTAAAACACATTCTTGCAAAGAAACATGCATGACCCACAATGCAAATCATAGTTTAGATAGCATGTGACTCCTCCACCCTATGCGTTATGTCAAACATGACTTTATCAGCAAGAGAAAGTAGTTGACTCTAAGCGTCAGTAACTCACTAGGAAAATTAGAGAGGATAACCTGAATCATTGTTTTTTGTTATGGTTTTTGCTAGGTTTTGCTATTTAAAGCTAAAGGGAACTGTTTTTTTTGTTAAAAAGTCAGATACTCTACACTGCGCATGCACGCACGCACCCTCTATGATGCACTCGCATGTGCGCCGCCTGTCTTCGGGAGGACTTGGCTCCCGAAGACTTCGAAAGTCCCCTCGGCGGGGTACGCGACGGAGGAGCCAGCGCAGCCCTGGGGGCACCGGGAGAGGAGAGGGATGGCTCATTAGGACCGAGCCTTCCCTCTCCTTAGGTGAGTAGCTGCCTTTTTTTTTTTTAAACAGAGTTATATTAGCTTTAACTAATAACTAATGCTAGAAATATATAGGAGCAATAGATTAGCCTTCCACATATGTTTACTTTAGCCTCAACAACAAGGGGGAACTGGGTATAACATGAAAAATGTTCTTTAGGTTGAAGAACAGATGTATATCTCTGGAGCACTTGCACTAATTAAGCAATAATTGTTCCCTAATCCACAGTGTTTATGATAAATGGATACAGTTTTATAGGAAACGTAAGTGTGGGATTACTGATGTAGGACTAGAGTAGCTTTGCAATAAGTCATTCTGCATGGAATTCTAAGTTTGATCTATATAAGAAGGAATTTGTCTATTTTTCTTCCTTACTCCATCAGTCTTCTATTCTCCATGGAAAGTTACATAAACACCTCTGGTGACCTGTATGAATCCAGAATAATATTCCGGTTAGCATTCTGCATATACTTTGTAACTAATTTTTTTTTTCACAAGCCTGCTATTCTTACGCCTCTACTCCTCTGAGCAATGCAACCCCGCCTGAGAGTATGCACTGTGCAAATATAATGAGCGTTCTTTCTAAAAATGGCTAAATTGTAATGCTTGCATTTTTACTGTTGTAAATGCAAATAATTTATGTGTGGTGAATCAGTTCACAGTATGTTGTGTTTGTATGCAGTAGGCATTTGTGATCTCTCTGCCTGGTAGCCATCTGTATGTGGCACAGGTACTTTGTGGGGCTCTACCTGCACATGCTTATATCCTACGTTTAGGGGATTTTTTCCCCTGAAAATCTTTATGATAAATGTATTTTGTAAACATTTTTAGTTTTAGTAATAAAAAAGAAAGTAACCCTACCGCATCAGTCAAATTTTACTGGTCCCCTACCGGCAGACTTCCTGTTGTTGCTAATTCCCCCTCTTCCTCCTGACCACTCCCTGCTTTGGTCAAGTCACATCGTTGCTGATCATTCCCAGTCCCAGTGGTCTTTCCTGGCTTTGTTCTGTCCAGATGCAATTGTTTATTCATCATTTGGTTTTTACGATTATTGAACCAGATACACATCATATATATATATATATATATATATATATATATATATATATATATATATATATATATATATATATAGCCTGAAGACGGGAATTCAACCCGAGACAAGCCGGCGTTGTCACCTGAAAAATAAAAGCTATACATAAATAAAGCGCTTGGTGGGCCCTATGTATCACATTATTGTTGATGGATGGATATACTGCTACCACTGTTTATAAACTTTTGTGAATTTGTGTAAGTCAACTTCATATTTTTTGGTTATCTGGACTTTTTCTGCATTTGATTTGTTGATATCCTCGCTATATTGTTGATGCTAATTCCTTCTCTGCAGTCCTTTAGTCTGAACGCACTCTCTCTTATGAGAAGAAAGGGGAAGAAGCAACTGCATTCAGCAGGGATGAGTGATCTGAGTGGGGACAGCAACCAACTCACCCCAGTTGCCAATCATGTCACTGCAAGGGGCTGCATTCAGACTAAAGCCTCGTACACACATCCAATTTTGATTGTCCAATGATTGGCCAATTTTACCACTTCCATGTAGTATGAGAGTTTACCTACACAGTCTGTTCATAGTATTCAAAATCTGTTGAACTTCATACTACATGGAGGTAGTAACATTGTCCAATCATTGGCTAGTCAAAATTGGATGTGCGTATGCACCCTTAGGAAAGGGGAGAAGGAAATGAGGCGCAAAGAAAATTAAAATGCACTAAAAACAGTTTAAAAATGGGAGGTAGTGGTGGACTTACCTCCCTATTCATAGGCAAAGGCAGGGGGGGGGGGGGTTACAGCTGCCCAGAATCCCCCCTCAGACCAGGGCTGGTGCAGTGTCTGGGGACAGCCACAGGTTGAGACATCAGAATATCTGCAGGCATCCTGCAGCTCACAGCACTGCCTCCTTTCTTTCCCGGCTACAGTTGACTTTGGATGGAGCAGCAATGTGTGTACAGAGCATGGAGCAGCTCTGGGGAACTTAATAGAGTCAGGTATGAGCACAGCCCTGCACCCTGCTCTGTGAATGCTTCACTTTCCCTTCATTACCAATGTTGGCTGTCCTCATTATTATCTGTATCCAAACTGCTCCTGATCAATCCAGAGCAGATTGGAAACAGCAGAAATAATTGTCAAATCCAGTGGCGTCCCTACGATTGGCCGCAGGGGGTGTGGCACCCCGGGTGACTGACACTCAAGGGGGTGTCGCCACGACCCCCCATGGTAGGGGAAGAGCAGCGCTAGAAGGAGGGGTAGGGGACAGATCCCCCCTCCCTCACCTGGGTCTCCTCCTTCTGCCTCTCTTTCCCGCTGCCCGCCCAGGACCCCCCAGGTGTTGAACTCTCTGTGGGGACTGCCTCCCGGAGGCAGAGCAGGGCTACGGGAAGATGGCTGACAAAGCCCTGCACTGGAGGCTATTTGTGTCTTCAGTACAGGGCTTCGGGCGCCTGTCAGCATGGGAGATTTACACTGGCTGCAGGAGGATCGTTGCTGGAGGATCGCGGGGGAGCTGCGCGTCAGAGGCCAGCCAGGGGAGTGAATTTTTTTTTTTAACAGGTTTATTTTCTGGTGAATGCTGCCCACATAGCGATTCTTTTCTGGTGAATGTTCCCCACATAGCGATTATTTTCTGGTGAATGCTGCCCATAACGATTATGTTCTGGTGAATGCTGCCCACATACCGATTATTTTCTGGTGAATGCTGCCCACATAGCGATTATTTTCTGGTGAATGCTGCCCGCATAGCGATTATTTTCTGATGAATGCTCCCCACATAGCCATTATTTTTTGGTGAATTCTCCCCACATAGCGATTATTTTCTGGTGAATGCTCCCCACATAGCGATTATTTTTTGGTGAATGCTCCCCACATAGCGATTATTTTCTGGCAAATGCTGCCCACATAACCATTATTTTCTGGTGACTGTTGCCCGCATAACCATTATTTTCTGGTGAATGCTGCCCGCATAACGATTATTTTATGGTGAAATGCTGCCCACTTTACAATTTCTGTTGAAATGCTGCTCTCTTTACGATTATTTTATGGTGAAATGCTGCTCTCTTTACGATTATTTTATGGTGAAATGCTGCCCACTTTACAATTAATTTCTGGTGAAATGCTGCCCACTTTACGATTATTTTCTGGTGAAATGCTGCCCGCTTCACCATTATTTTCTGGTGAAATGCTGCCCTCTTTACGATTTCTAGTGAAATGCTGATCTCTTTACGATTATTTTCTGGTGAAATGCTGTCCACTTCATGATTATTTTCTGGTGAAATGCTGTCCACTTCATGATTATTTTCTGGTGAAATACTGTCCACATTCAATTTATGGTGAAATGCTGCTCTCTTTACGATTATTTTATGGTGAAATGCTGATCTCTTTACGATTATTTTATGGTGAAATGCTGCCCACTTTACAATTAATTTCTGGTGAAATGCTGCCCACTTTACGATTATTTTCTGGTGAAATGCTGCCCGCTTCACCATTATTTTCTGGTGAAATGCTGCCCACTTTACGATTTCTAGTGAAATGCTGATCTCTTTACGATTATTTTCTGGTGAAATGCTGTCCACCTTATGATTATTTTCTGGTGAAATACTGTCCACTTCATGATTATTTTCTGGTGAAATACTGTCCACATTCGATTTCTGGTGAAATGCTGCTCTCTTTACGATTATTTTCTGGTGAAATGCTGTCCACTTCATGATTATTTTCTGGTGAAATGCTGTCCACTTTATGATTATTTTCTGGTGAAATGCTGTCCACTTTATGATTATTTTCTGGTGAAACGCTGCTCTCTTTACGATTAATTTATGTTGAAATGCTGCTCAGTTTCCGATTAATTTCTGGTGAAATGCTGCCCACTTTACGATTATTTTCTGGTGAAATGCTGCCCACTTTACGATTTCTGGTGAAATGCTGCCCACTTTACGATTTCTGGTGAACTGCTGCCCACTTTACTATACAGGGAGCACCTATACCTGGCATTACCCACCGTGGCACGCTTAGTATGCTACAGTCGCTCCTTTTTTTTGAGGGGGGGGGAGTCGTGTCTTATAATAACCAGCACCGGGTGACAAATGCCCTACGTACACCACTGGTCAAATCTACTTTGTAAATGTTTAATTATAAAATAAAACCATGGGATATCTAAAAAAGATCATTTTAGGAGTAAGAGAATAACTACAATTGTTTATCTCATCAGTTTATTTTGATCTCGGGTTCATTTAGGAATAATACAGACGAAATGCAGACTTTGTTATACTGCAGAAAAAAATCTAGTTGTGCTGAACTCTAATTCTAAGGGAGTTCATGCCAAACGAAAACATAAAACTGTAGAGTGCATCTTAAAATTCTGGAGCCCCTATTCCTTGCACAGCATTGTGGTCACTGCATATTCCTGCTTTTGTGTTATACAGGATGGAGCTGTACATGCTACTTTCCAACAGTCACGTATTCCAAACTGCAGAGGATGAAAGCGGTTGCTCTGCGGTACTCCGCTACCAGGAGGTGAGTTTTCCTTGCCTCGTTTATTTATCTTTTATTTATTTTATTTATATTTGATATGTATTGTTTGGAGAAATGATTTATGGGACAGGGCTGTAGTAATCCCAGAGTAAATAACTATAGCCATTTTTCAGGTGAAATACACTGAGCAAAAATATAAAGGCAACACTTTTGGTTTTGCTCCCATTTTACATCAACTCTATGTGACAGAGATGTGTTGCACTGCGTGAGGCAAATGGTGGCCACATCAGATACTGACTGGTGTTCTGTAAGGCAAAACTGTGCACATTTCAGAGTGGCCTTTTCTTGTGGCCAGTCTAATGCTGGGAATACACCATAATTTTTTTGGGCAGATAGATGGCTCGATAGATAATTTCCAACAGGTCCGATCTGATGTTGATCGTTTTTCTGATCGATTTTCTCATAGAAGTGAATGGAAATCGATCAAAAAAAAATTAGTAAATCGATCGTGAAAACAATCAGAAAATTGATCGGAAAGTAAATCTGCCAAGAAAACTCATTGTGTATTCCCAGCATAAGGCACACCTGTGCAATATTCATGCTGTCTAATCAGCACCTTGATATGCCACACCCGTGAGGTGTGATCAATTATCTTGCAAAGGAGAAATGCTGACTAACATAAATTTAGGCAGATTTTTGGACAATATTTGAGAGTAATGAGTCTTTTGTGCATGTATAAAATGTGTCAGATCTTTGAGTTCAGCTCATGCAAAATGGGAGCAAAACTGAAAGTGTTGTGTTTATATTTTTGCTCAGTGTACATTGCTAATGGGGTGTGTTGTTAAATGCAATAATCCATGGGGTCATCAGTTCATAAACGTTCCTACACCCTGGGGGAGTCTGAATCAAGGTAGACATCAGGGCTGGAGTTACCATAAGGCACTGTAGGCACGTGACTACAGGCGCCTGATGGAAAGGCGAGTCACTCCCCTCCCCGAGCGCATCCCTCCCTCCTTCCCTATGCAGAGTCTTGATGACAGTGTACATGAGAAGTTACTCACCCTGCTCTCTGCATTCCACTGAAGACATCTCCCTTCAGTCAGGAACACCTCTAGCTACTTAATACTGAGGTTCCTCTAGCTACTTGTTATTGAGGGTACTTCCGGCAACCTAATGCTAAGGGCGACCTGTAGATACCTATGACAGGCAAACGTAGTAGGAGAGAAGTGACAGCTGGGCCAGCCAGCACACTTGAGGTGGGTTCAGAGGGGGTTCTTGGAGGGCGAAGTCTAAGGTGCCAGAACATCTGTACCTATAGGCTCCTGTGTGGTAAGTCAGGACCTGGTAGACATAGATAATACTTGTAGTAGGTTAGGACTTAGTTTTGAATAAATATAATAATATCATAATGTATAATAGTCACCATTACATGCCTTTGCACATTAGGAAATTATTAACAAACTGTCCCCTTCCTCCCTAACACCTAACATTAAGGCTGGTTTCACAGTGGGACGTTAAAGTCCCACGTTACAGCAGCCAGTAACGCAGCCTAACTCACAGCACTGTAAAATCAATGTGCTGTTTACAGTGCACACGTTGCGTTACATAGTGACGCAGCACGTTTAAACAAAGTGCTGCATGCTCTACGTTATGCTGGGCTAAGCCACGTTAGACTGTTTGCACATGCTCAGTAATGTTGGAGGAGGAGGTCTCCCCTCCTCCTCCGCGGCCAGCCACATGGCTAATTAATATTCACTGCACTGTGGAGACTCATGGTGGGACTGTAGTGTTGTCCGGATCATGAACGAATCGTTCATTTGATCTGGATCTTTTTTGTGAACCGAATGGATGTCTGTCTGGAAGAAACAGGAACATACAGAATGTACAGTGCAGGGAAAGTCCTGTCCTGCTAGTCATTTCACCCAGTCTGCTTCCTTAGTAAAATGATTCAAATTATTATTATTATTATTATTATTTATTGAATTTATAAAGCGCCAACATATTACGCAGCGCTGAACATTAATTAATTTAGGTTACAGACAATATTTAGGGGTGACATACAGCAATATGACAATACAGGAATATAAGAAAACCAGATCACACACCATAGTATGAGTACCAGGTAATGCTTAGTCAGTCACTGGATGGAACATGGAGATTAGGCAAGTTAGGTTCACTCAGATGCATAGCATGGGTGCACAGTAATGGAGGTGCAAGATCAGGTAGGACACAAAAGGAGGAGGACCCTGCCCAAAGGCTTACAATCTAGAGGGAGAGGTAAGGACACGAATGGTAGGGGACCAGAGCACTTGTGAGGGGTAGTAGACCAGAGTGAAAAGCTGAGTTTTGAGGGCTTTCTTGAAGATGTTGAAGGAGGGGCCTGCCCAAATGGGTGGAGGTAGGGAGTTCCATAGTGTTGGAGCAGCTCTTGAGAAGTCCTGGAGGCGTACATGGGACTGGGTGATGCGAGGGGCGGCTAGGCGAAGTTCATTGGAAGAGCAGAGTGAGAGGCTAGGTGTGTATCTCTGAGTAAGATCGGAAATGTAGGTTGGACAGGTTTTGTGGACAGATTTGTAGGTCAGACACAGTATCTTGAATCTGATTCTGGACTGGATAGGAAGCCAGTGGAGGGATTCTAGGAGGGAATCTGCCATGGTGGAGCGATGGGAGCAGTGGATAATTCTGGCTGCCGCATTCATGATGGACTGCAGTGGGGCTGTTCGGGTCATAGGGAGACCAGACAGCAGGGCATTGCAGTAATCAAGGCGGGAAATTATGAGGGCATGGATGAGGAGTTTGGTGGTGGCAGAGGTCAGGAAAGGGCGAATCTTACAGATGTTACGAAGGTGGAAGTTGCCGGACTTTGTGAGGTTTTGGATGTGGGAAGTGAAGGAGAGTGCGGAGTCCAGGGTGACACCCAGCCAGCGGGCTTGAGAGGTAGGGCGAATGGTAGTGTGGTTAACAGTGACATGCACATCTGGGAGGTTCGTGCATGGCCGTGGTGGGAAGATCATAAATTCCGTTTTGTCTAGATTTAGTTTCAGGAACCTAGCGGACATCCAGGAGGAGATGGCTGATAGGCAGGAGGAGACCTGGTAGTGGTGGATATTTCAGGGGTGTGGAGGTAGACCTGGGTGTCATCTGCATACAGATGATAGTTAAAACCCATGGAGGAGATAACCTTGCCAATGGAGGATGTGTATAGGGTGAACAGTAGGGGGCCAAGGACCGAACCTTGGGGGACTCCCACCGAGAGGTGGTTGGGGGTGGACGAGGACTCATTGAAGGCGGTCGTGAAGGAGCGGCTGGAGAGGTAGGATGAAAGCCAGGACAGGGCGAGATCATGAATGTCCAAGGACTGGAGGGACTGGAGGAGTAGGGGATGATCTACTGTGTCAAAAGCTTCTGACAGGTCAAGGAGGAGGAGAATGGAGTATTTGCCTTCAGCTTTAGCTAAGGCAAGGTCGTTGACCACTTTGGTGAGAGCAGTTTCGGTTGAGTGGGCAGGCCGAAATCCTGATTGGAGTGGGTCTAGCAGTGAGTTGGCATTGAGGTACTGGGTCAGGCGTTTGTGAACCAGACGCTCAAGGAGTTTTGAGGCAAAGGGGAGGAGGGAGATAGGACAGTTGTTGGAGGGTAGCGAGGGGTCGAGGGAGGGTTTCTTGAGCAGGGGTAGTACAGTGGCCTGCTTGAAGTCTGAGGGGAAGGTGCCTGTGGATAGGGAGAGGGTGAACAGGGTAGTGAGGACTGGGGCCAATTCCGTGAAGTGAGGCTGGAGTAAATCAGAAGGGATGGGGTCAAGGGGGGAAGTAGTGGTATGGGAAGTCTGCAGTAGGTGTTTGTCTTCCTCGGTGGTAGTAGGAGTGAAGGAAGTGAGGGGCGGATAGGGTGGAGGAGGAGCTGGTTGGGAGGGGGTGGGAGGTGAAGATTGGAGATTGGATATTTCCTGGTGGATGGAGACAATTTTGTTGGTGAAGTGGGAGGCTAAATCTGTGGCAGAGAGGGAGGAAACTGAGGGCGGGGGTGGGGGGGGGTGGGGGGGGGGTGGGTTTAAGCAGGGAGTTGAAAGTGGCAAAAAGACGCCAGGGGTTGGAAGCTTGTGCTCCGATGAGCTTGGTAAAGTATAGTTTTTCTCCATTTCCGTTTAGTGGCGGGTGTTTTCCTCTGGAGGTTGCGAGTATGGGTAGTGCGCCAGGGGTGGGGGTTAGGGGGTTGGTGGAGCAGCTTTCTCTAGGGCTGATGAGAGAGTTTGGCAATACTGAGCTGCAGCAAGATTAGGACAGGTTAGGGTGGGGAGAGTGGAGAGTTCAAAGATCCGGATCTTTTCAATGATCCAATTCAAATGATCCGAATCCTTAAAAAGATCCGGACTTCCTATCACTAACCTGGAGCGGCTGCTTTGAGAGCTGCATAACGCAGCTCAATCCAACTTCAACACCACCATGCGTTGCGTTAGGGGCACGTTATGCTACCATAACGTCCCCTAAAACGCAACGTCTTGGTGGGAAAGTAGCCTAAAGCTATCATTGAGGTTGATTCACTAAGCTGTGCTGCTACAGCAGCGCAGCTTAATGACAGCAGAGAGAGTGTTATAATTCCCTGCACACACTATGCAGCCATAGCATGCGCTGTGAAATTACGCTCAGCTCAAATAGTTTAAAGAGCGCTTCGTCATACTTAACGAGCGCTCCACTGAACCAGCCCGGAGCCCTGACCGGTCCAGTAGCTTCAAAGTACTATATTCCTGCACTTTGATTGGCTCTGTAGGCTGCCTGTCACTTGCCAGTCAGGCTATTGGGCCAATCAAAGTGCAGGAATATCATACTTTGAAGCTACTGGACCCGTCGGGTCTCTGGGCTGGTTCAGTGGAGCGCCCGTTAAGTATGACGAAGCACTCTTTATATTATTTGAGCTGAGCGTAATTTCACAGCGCACGCTATGGCTGCAAAGTGTGTCTAGGGAATTATAGCACTCTGCTGTCATTAAGCTGCGCTGCTGTAGCAGCACAGCTTAGTAAATCAATCTCATCAGTGTGTTTTATTCACTGTTAGATAGAGTGCAGGTTGTTATTGTAGATTAGGTAAACAGCTGGTATTTGCAGTCCCATGTCATGCTGGATCTTAACCACCAATTTAATTAGTGGCTTGAAAGTGCTCCAGGCTGATTTATTTTAGAAAATGTAATCTTATTTCTGGTGCGTGGTATTGCCTTGCTACCAAGTGGCACACTTACAGCACACTTGTTATTTCCTTATTTCCAAGGAGTATTTTATGTGTCATTTTTTTGCATTAGAGAAATAAATTAGAAATTCGGAAAAATTTAATCTTGTGATTGGTGTAAAATGACCATTGTAATCTGATTTCTGCAGAAAGATTCTGCAGTCTCCTATTGATCCAAAGCTTACGAGTTCTGTGATTGGGCTGAAATGACGGAGTTGCTTTAAATCGGATTTCCGCAAAATTCCCTTTTCTGTTTTCTGATCAGAAAGGCTGTTTTCCGATCGAAAATGCAGAGATTTTAATTCCGCGGAATCCGAATGAGCATCCCTAACAGGCAATCTGCATTGTTTAAAAGGAACTACATTTGTCAGCCTCCATATCCCTCTCAGTTCAGGTGTGCTTTAATGTGGACCTGAACTCAGAACTTCCTCTCTGCTCTAAAAGATAAGCAACAGCATAATAACCTTTAAATTAAAAAAAATTATTTGTTACAGCTGATATAAATAATGCAATAAATCTGCACGTGTGTGTACTCCCTGCTTTCATGGAAGCAGACATAGGGTTAATGTCCTGTGTTTACACTTTAGCTGCTGTGCCGAGGCAGCCAGCTGCCACAGCTGAGAGATCAAATTACAGTTGTGACTAGTCACAGATGAGGGCGAAATAGACAGGCTAAACTCTCTAAATACATACAGGGTGCATTTCTCTGTGTTTTCCTTCTGTCCTGTGCAAGAGTTCAAGTCCACTTTAAGAACAACAGAAGACGAGCAGGTGTTGCAGATTTGCTCGGAGATGGCGCTATAAGGTTTGGGTTGCCCCTGGTGCTTTTACTTGGCTCCTCATAATCAGGGCCGGATTTGTACTCTTTACCGGCCAAGGCCACTGTCACCAGCCGCCCCCTTCAGTATAGGTAGCGAGATGACCCCTTCCCTTCAGTATAGGTAGCCAGATGACCCCCCCAGTATAGGTAGCCAGATGACTCCTCCCCCTTCCCTCCAGTATAGGTTGCCAGATGACTCCCTTAATCCCTCCTTTTCCCACTCCTCTTTCAATGTAGGTAGCCAACTCACCTTCACACCGCAGCAGCCATCAGTGTCACTTATTTCTCCACTCGTCTCCAGTGCAGAAGCTTCCTCTTCCTTTCCGTCTCCAATGCTGCCGAAGTCCATAGTCACTGGCCACAATATAAACGTGCACAGAGAGCAAGGTGGCTGCTGCACAGGCGACTATTATTTTATTATTATTTTTTATTGTATTTATAAAGCGCCAACATATTACGCAGTATTGCATTCAGGCCTGACCTGACCTCCCTGTATTGCAGCATTTGCAAGCTTGCAAATGCTTCACCAGTTTAAGCTGCTGCTTTGGTGCCCTTGCTCCTGTGGTGCCCTAGGCCATGGCCTAGGTGGCCTTGGCTTAAATCAAGCCCTGTATGTAACGGTGAGCCGTGAGAGCTGTTAATTCCCCTTATCAGGCATTTCTCAAACCCCAGTAGGACTTCTCTTGTGTCTTTTATTTTTGAATGCTTTATCTATCTGTATAACATCTGGCACCATGCTGTTGTCAGTGAGTATGTCCAGGTCAGCTCATCAGCGCTAATTGTCAGTGGCCATTCATCGTCTGCAATGTGTTGGTACAGTGTGAATGCCTGCGCCTGCATGTTTTGTTTCCCGAGTCCATTATGTTGTGCGTCGGATTCTTGCAGGTAACGGTGGAGAAGCTGGGCGATGAGGCTCGGATGAACACGCTGCTCCACAAATACTCCACAGACCCTCAGTATCAGCAACTCTTCATCAATCTGGTAAGGACAGAGCCAAATAGAAAAACAAACATTTCCTCCGTGAACAATGTGTTTGTTATATTTAAATCATTTGTTTATGATGGCTGTGTCAGCCGCACTGATTTACATAAACATTGCCAAGCCTGAGACTTTACATTTTCAACAAAAGTAGCACAGTACAAACAGCATTCCTGGGTTTTAATTCATATTGTATAAACATAACAGATGTTGATAAAATGAGCCAGCAAAAAATACAACAAGAGAGTCTAGGAGAGTTTCTTGTTGCTATTAAAATGCATTCCAGATTGATGCTGGGATACCCGGTCTGCAGATCATATATAATTTACATGTCATTTCTGGCTCTTTTAGTAATGTTTAATAAATACTGTGAATAGTATGCCTTTTTTAATGAATAGATACTCTTTACTGACCTTTTTACTCCTAACAATGTCCTTTGCAATTACAATTCACAATTCCCTAAACTTGCACCCAGCCAAACACTGAAATGCTATTATATTTAAGGATGCATTCAGCTAATAGCTGGAATAGGAAAATAGTCATTTGTTCACTTCTTTGTCACTTCTGTTGTTACACTCATTAAAGTGTCACGCTGCATAAAGGCTAATACATGTCAGGGGAGATGATAAGTCATACTCACCTTTCCCAGGCAGTCAATCACTAGATGACAGGTTCCCTGCTCTGACACTGTAGAAATCACCTACAGTATTAGTTTTTGGATACTGCCCTGTTAAGTCTGAATTAACAGTGAATGGGCAGCTGTGATCTATGAAAGATCATATTGTAATGCCATTATAACCAGGCATTAGGGCAATGGCGTACCTAGAGCATTTGAGACCCGGTGCTGGGTATTATAAGACACTCCCCCCCCAAAAAAAAAGAAAAAAAAAGAAAAGGAGTGAGTGTAGCATACTAAGCACACCACGGCAGGTAATGCCAGGTATAGGTGCCCCCTGTATAAGTAATATAGTTGCCCCAGTATACGTAATAAAGTTGCCCTGAGTGTAGGTAGCTAGCATAGTTGCCCCCAGTATAGGTAGCTAGTTGCCCCCAGTGTAAGTAGTATAGTTGCCCCCAGTGTAAGTAGTATAGTTGCCCCCAGTGAAGGTAGTATAGTTGCCCTCAGTATACAGTGGTGTGAAAAACTATTTGCCCCCTTCCTGATTTCTTATTCTTTTGCATGTTTGTCACACTTAAATGTTTCTGCTCATCAAAAACCGTTAACTATTAGTCAAAGATAACATAATTGAACACAAAATGCAGTTTTAAATGATGGTTTTTATTATTTAGTGAGGAAAAAAAACTCCAAATCTACATGGCCCTGTGTGAAAAAGTGATCGCCCCCCCCCCCCTTGTTAAAAAATAACTTAGCTGTGGTTTATCACACCTGAGTTCAATTTCTGTACTAACCCCTAGGCCTGATTACTGCCACACCTGTTTCAATCAAGAAATCACTTAAATAGGAGCTATCTGACACAGAGAAGTAGACCAAAAGCACCTCAAAAGCTAGACATCATGCCAAGATCCAACGAAATTCAGGAACAAATGAGAACAAAAGTACTGTAACTGAGATCTATCAGTCTGGTAAAGGTTATAAAGCCATTTCTAAAGCTTTGGGACTCCAGCGAACCACAGTGAGAGCCATTATCCATAAATGGCAAAAACATGGAACAGTGATGAACCTTCCCAGGAGTGGCTGGCCGACCAAAATTACCCCACGAGCGCAGAGAAAACTCATCCGAGAGGCAACAAAAGGCCCCAGGACAACATCTAAAGAACTGCAGGCCTCACTTGCCTCAATTCAGGTCAGTGTTCACAACTCCACCATAAGAAAGAGACTGGGCGAAAACGGCCTGCATGGCAGATATCCAAGGCGCAAACCACTTTTAAGCAAAAAGAACATTAAGGCTCGTCTCAATTTTGCTAAAAAAAATCTCAATGATTGCCAAGACTTGTGGGAAAATACCTTGTGGACCGCCGAGACAAAAGTTGAACTTTTTGGAAGGTGAGTGTCCTGTTAAATCTGTCGTAGAAGTAACACAGCATTTCAGCAAAAGAACATCATACCAACAGTAAAATATAGTGGTGGTAGTGTGATGGCCTGGGGTTGTTTTGCTGCTTCAGGACCTGGAAGGCTTGCTGTGATAGATGGAACCATGAATTCTACTGTCTACCAAAAAATCCTGAAGGAGAATGTCCGGCCATCTGTTCGTCAACTCAAGCTGAAGCGATCTTGGGTGCTGCAGCAAGACAATGACCCAAAAGACACCAGCAAATTCACCTCTGAATGGCTGAAGAAAAACAAAATGAAGACTTTGGAGTGGCCTAGTCAAAGCCCTGACCTGAATCCTATTGAGATGTTGTGGCATGACCTTAAAAAGGCAGTTCATGCTAGAAAACCCTCAAATAAAGCTGAATTACAACAATTCTGCAAAGATGAGTGGGCCAAAATTCCTCCAGAGCGCTGTAAAAGACTTGTTGCAAGTTATCGCAAACGCTTGAATGCAGTTATTGCTGCTAAGGGTGGCCCAACCAGTTATTAGGTTCAGGGGGCAATTTCTTTTTCACACAGGGCCATGTAGGTTTTGAGTTTTTTTTCTCACTAAATAATAAAAACCATCATTTAAAACTGCATTTTGTGTTCAATTATGTTATCTTTAACTAATGGTTAACGGTTTTTGATGAGCAGAAACATTTAAGTGTGACAAACATGCAAAAGAATAAGAAATCAGGAAGGGGGCAAATAGTTTTTCACACCACTGTAGCTAGTATAGTTACTCCAGTGTATGTAGTATAGTTGCCCCCAATGTAGCTGCCCCCAGTATAACTAGTATAGTTTTCCCCAATGTAGGCAGTACATTTTCCCCATTATAGGTAGTTTAGCTGCTGCCCCCAATGTAGGTAGTATAGCTGCCCCCAGTATAGGTAGTATAGCTGCTGCCCCCAGTGCAGGTAGTATAGCTGCTGCCCCCAGTTTAGCTAGTATAGTGGCCCCCAGTTTAGCTAGTATAGTGGCCCCCAGTATAGCTAGTATATTGAACCCCAGTATAGCTAGTATAGTGGCCCCCAGTATAGCTAGTATAGTGGCCCCCAGTATAGCTAGTATAGTGGCCCTCAGTGTAAGTAGTATAGCTGCCCCCATTGTAGGTAGTATAGTGGCCCCCAGTAAAGCTACTATAGTGGCCCCCAGTGTAGGTAGTATAGCTGCCCCCAGTGTAGCTAGTATAGTGGCCCCCAGTGTAGCTGCACCAGTGTAGGTAATATAGTGGTCCCCAGTATAGCTAGTATAGTGGCCCGAGTATAGCTAGGGGTGGGCAGTACAAGAAGCAGGCGAGAGACAGTGGGGAATCCCTCACCTGGTTCCCCTCCTTCAGCGCTCTCCCCCTCCAAAATGCGGTGACAAACAGGCAGGGCGGGCGGGAGGAGAATAACTCACTTCACTTCTGCGTTCCAGCTGGAACGCTGCGTCACCGTCACGTGCCACATCTCCGCCTTCAATGCCGGTCACTGTGCTTCCGCTCATAAGGAAGCACAGTGGGCGGCAGTGAAGACGCAGAAGTGGCACGTGACGGCCTGCCCGCCCTGCCCGCCCTGCCTGCCTATTTGCTGGCACATTTTGGAGGGGGAGAGCGCTGAAGGAGGGGACCCAGGTGAGGGAAGGGGGGGGGTCTTTACCCCCTTTCCGCCGCTGTCCCTGCTGCCCCCCCTTATAGCGCTGCTTTCCCTCCTGCTTTTCCACCGTGGGGGGTCGTGGCGACACCCCCTAGCTGTCAGTCACCCAGTGTGCCATGCCCCCCTGTGCCCAATGGTAGGAACGCCCCTGCATTAGGGACATTTTGCCATTGGTATTGCCCTGAAGCAGGTAAGTATAAGGCCTGTGGCCAGCTAGAACACTTTCAGCTACGCTGGGGGATCGGTGTAGCTCAATAGTGGTTTCCAGGAGAGCAGAACAGCGAAGGGAAACCAAAGAGTGGGAGGGAGGAGAGAAGGAGCCCCCCCCCCCTCCCTTCCCCCTGATCGAAATGTTTAAATCAAATCAAAATAAAAATAATTGTATGGTGTGTGGCCACCTTTAGGCTCAGTTGCCATTTTTCTGTGGATCTGCACAGAGTGGAGCAACAGTTATGATATGTTATTGACAGTTATAGGTTGTAGACAGTTATGATATGGAGCACGAACACGAGGAATCCAGCGCAGGAGATTTGGGCGCAGCTGGCGCCACCATAGACCGTAATAAGAATTACAGCTATAGCGGCGCTAAGTGAGTAACTTCGGCGCCGTCAGGAGACGGAGCTGAAGTTACTTTTAAAACACTGTAATTTGGCCACCAGCAATAGCTGGAAGCCAAATTACATCATTCCCCACCATCCACATGAACCTGGAGGGGGAATAGTAATTAACGACGCCGGGACTTGTGCAGCAGCAGGATAAGCCGTATACCGGCTGTATCCTGCGCCCAAGTCTCCCCGCTGCGATTTCTCTTGTACCCATGGAGCAGCTATATATCGCATTGTTTCTCTCAAAGGGATGGGGAGCATCCTCACAAGTTTGCTTCAGAAATCTACACATACTCCCTGAACTTACTAGTTCACCAGTGAAGCTATCCATGACATCCATTAGGAAGAATGAAAGGTCAATAGCAAGGGACTTCTGACTGTCACAGTCAGCAACAATATGAGTTCTCTTGTATATTGGATCCGTAACAAAAAGTTATTCACTTTCACTGTTGGGATCTTTTGAGCCTGAATTTTATCATATGCTTATTCATATTTACTAAGTGCAACTTTAAAGAGGCGCTGTACTGACACATAGTAGAATGCAATACATTATTCAGGATACATTTTTATGATCATTTTCCTGGTTTTAGCATCAGAAACACTTCCTAAATCTATTACTTGCTGTATATTGGTATGTATCCCTGCCCTCCAAGTGATGCTAAGTCTAGGCCAGTGATCTGCAAACTTGGCTCTCCAGCTGTTAAGGAACTACAAGTCCCACAATGCATTGCAGGAGTCTGAGAGCCACAGTCATGATTCATAAAGGCAAATGCATTGTGTTACTTGTAGTTCCTTAACAGCTGGAGGGCCAAGTTTGCAGATCACTGGTCTAGGCTGTTTAGCTATATGTACTTCTTCTCCCAGAGCATTCTGGGAGACCAGGCACTATTTTGACTGACTTCGGAATGCTCAGAAACAAACATTCTGCAGCGCTGCACCTGACAGGACTAATGATGTTGCCACCTGTCATACATTTCAGAATTTAAATCAGTGTGAAAGAAGATTTTGCAATGGGCAAACACTAACTTAAGAAATGTTATTCATGACGTTATTTTTTACTTTAGTTCCTCATTAAGCATTCTCCTGATCAGCCCCGTGTGACAGGAAAGCACATATGAATGACAGTCTATGAGAACTGAATTATTCAGTAAGTGCTGACACACAGAGAACAAGCATTAGAGGAGTACCGTTCTAGCCGTGTCAGTATACAAACCCATCAATGAAAGCTACAATATGCTGTTTCTAGCACTTTACCCCCGACTGTATTTTATGTAAATTTGATGGTACATCTGGAGAGTAAATGGAGATGTTTTTGTGTGAGAAAATCTTGGTCTATATGTTGTGTTTACATGAGAATGTCAGAGGTGGCTTCATCCAGCAGTGTGAGCATTGCTGTCTGGATGAACATAGAACAGGTTCCTCAATTCCCACAGCCACCCACATCCCCTCCACACACTATACTTTACTATCAAGGAAATGAAATAGACTGTAAAGAGATTTTAAGCATGTAATACAGCCATAGAAGAAGAAAAAAAACATTGGTTGATTTAATTCTCAATCTTAATAGTTGGATGGAGACCAATCACAATAGCAGAAGGTAAGCCTGCGGTCTATGGCTTAACAGAGCCAGCATTCAGCACATCGTTTTGGTAGATTGAGTCGCAGTACACAGAGTGTGGTTTCAGTTACTGCCGCGATGAGAAGCGGTAAGCTATGGTAGCTGTGTACACTGTACAATTTATGGCCTATGACTGTTGCTAAACCTTTTCATATGAATTTAACTACGTACCACAATAAAATAACTTGCAATGACTGTCATTATTGAGATCTCATTTAAATGACCACCATAATAGTTTTTCCTAATGCCTCCATGGCATCACATGTGGGCAGTGACTCCACCCCCACTACCCCATAGGATTAGATATCAATAATAAGAACCTAGAACTAGGCACCCTCCAGTCTGTTTTTTTCTGTCCTCATCCCAATGGATCTAGAGTTGCAGGTCGTTTTAGGCCAGTCTTCTTTTTCTTTCTGCTCCTTAACTGGCCACATCATGTGGCTGTCCGCACAGGCTTCCTCCTCCTATGTGGATGCCCTGAATGCAACCTCTAAATGAGGGTTATGGTGGTGGAACCGTTTTGCTGATCTTGTGGGTTTAGAGGGAGTGCTTTAGGGGGTTCTTGTGCCGTTCTTGCAGTTTCTCTACCACCCCCCTGGTGGTGCCTAACCTTAACCCCCCTGGTGTCTATCCTTAACCTCCCTCCTTGATGTCTAATCTTCTTTTTCAAACAATTATTTATTTCAAAAAGAACCATAGGTACATAGGTACATACAGTATATATCCTACCTCTGATGAAGCAAAGAGACATCATGACAGGGGTACATTTCTCAGATATCTGTTTTTAGGAACATAATATCACACTATGGGCTTGATTCACAAAGCGGTGCTAACCTACTTAGCACGTCTAAAGTCTTTAGACGTGCTAACCAGGGTGCTAAGTAGGTTAGCACCGGATTTCTCAATTGAGAAAACCGGTGCTAACCTACTTAGCACCCTGGTTAGCGCGCCTAAAGACTTTAGACGTGCTAAGTAGGTTAGCACCGCTTTGTGAATCAAGCCCTATGTGTGCAAAAAGGTATAATGTCAAATAGTTTGTTTAAGCTTACACATTAGTGGAGAAAGAATGGTTGTATAAAAGTAAAGAGCAATAACCGAGCTAAAGAAGAAATAGTGCACCTGAACAGCGGTAATCTTGACTTAAAGATATAAAATGCATTAGAAGAAACCAATACAGGATAAACATAATGTCTATAGGTATAGGACCCAGTAATAACAATATCACCTGCAATAAAGGTAGGTCAGTCATCAAGCAAAGTAATAATCATATAAATCTATAGATCAAGGCCTGAAATTTGTAGGGTAAGGGATTGCAATCCTTTCTGAAGAACTCTAGGGATGTCCTTCCAGTGGCTCTTGGGATGGTGGAATCAGTGTAGGGCCAAGGCATAAGTGTGGACGGGGGCTAACTGGAGATGTCCTGTCAATCTCTAGATCACGATATTCCTGACTGTCGAGAAATTCATACCATTGAGTCCACATAATCACAAATTTCTCAACCTTGTCAGAAGTGGAGTGTCGTAATTTCTCCATTTTTTCTATCTGTTCTATATTCTGAAACCAAAGGGAAATCGATGGCGGTTCTGTGAATTTCCACTTGAGAGGGATACATGATTTGGCTGCATTCAGTAAATGTTTGACTAAAGATTTTTGTAAGATCTAAGACTCTCATGAGAGGTGGAGGAGGAATATCTCAGGTTTCTTGGTGTCTCATCTTAACCCCTAAGGACCCCCCTACACTCCTAACACTAAAGACCCCACGTCCTAATCCCCGGTATTTTTACCATCATAGACTGCAATGTTAAAAGTCGCGCTTAGTGGCTCTTATTAGCTAAATAGCAGCTATAATTGGCTAAATAGCGGCTATAAGGGTAAATAAACCTAGGGGGCCACTTGGTGCCCAAATTACTATTTATAGCCGCTAATCACGTCTTTTAACATTGCAGCCTGTGGCGGCTTCGTTTTTAACAGGACACCTCCGGTGCCCTTTTACCTGCTTCGCCTCTAGTAACCACATTTTTCTGCTGTGGCTGCTAATCGTGGCTTTTAACTTGGGCACCTAGTGAAGCACCCCCTTTCTACAATTCACTGCTGGGCACAGCTCCCCATTTGTAAGATTTATCCAATGTAGCAAGAAAAAGTGTTTGGCCGTTTGAGCAGGCAGACACCAGGGGTAATAAGGCCCCTTTTACACTTAATCAGTTGGTATGCGTTAGTGTGCGTTTGTATGCATTGGTACGCTTTAGTAGTTTTTTCCATAGCAGTGTATTGTAAAAAGATTTCAGTTGAAAAGCGTTAAGTGTAAAAGGTGCCTTAGGAAAACATGGGCATTACTTTAAAGATCAGTTTTCTTTCAGTTATAACTGAGAGCAACCGATTAAAGGGAACCTGAACTGAGTAAAATTATTTAAAATAAACACACGATTTAGCTGCAAATGAATATTACACACTTACCTCCCAGTCAGTTCCTCTCAGAGGCTCACCATTTTCTTCTTACAGTGATCCCTTCCAGTTCTGACAATATTTTGTCAGAACTGAAATATAACAGTTGCTGTCAGTTATATATCAGCTGCTGTCAGTTACAACTGAATGTGCAAGGTAATGTCCATGTTTCCCTATGGCTCAAGTGGGGGGATATTACAGTTTAACAGTGTGCTGACCTGGGGTAATAGCCATTTTCAAAATGAAGGATGAAAAATCCCATTGATCACAGTGGACACACAGTACGCAGGAGAGGAGAAAGAGCTTGAGGAGTAGACTACACAGGAGGTAAGTATGACCTGTGTATGGTTACTTTGACTTTTTATTTTAAGTTCAGGTTCTCTTTAAGTGTAAATGGGGTCTAACTGGTGCTAGTTTGTGCCTCCAGAATCCCAGAGCAGTTGACTTCTAACGTGGAGCAGGGGGGCGTAACTAGAGGTGAGCAGCTCCTACGCCTGCAGGGGGGCCCAGAGCTGTAAGGGGTCAACAACTACTACTTCTATGCCTCCGATAAAGGAGTCCATTCTTCAGAACAGGTGTTTTTGTGGCTACGCTTTTAATAGGTGTGAAGATTATGAAGTCCACACTTGCTTTATGGCCCTTGCAAGATGGGTCCCCAGGCTGTGAGGGTCACCAAGGGACAGGATGTGAACATTGGGGGGGGGGGGGCATCAAAGGTTTGCAGGGGGGGCCCCATGATTTGTAGTTACCGGGAACCAACCAGCCTGCAAGAGCAGTCACCACTTTATTGCATAAACACAGACACATAACACAGGGTGGATGACCCACGGTGTTATGTGTCTGTGTTTGCCGGGGAAGCAGTAAAGTAGTGACTTCTCTTGGAAGCTGGTCGGTGCACCAGATCTTTTCTCTACATTACACTTCTAAGATTTAGCTGGAACCGGGCCGTACATTTTCCTCGACACATATGTCTGGCATTCTCTTTGATTAAACTATACTGATGAATCCCCTTTACGCAGACTCTTCCCTAAGCAGAAAAATGGCAAGAGTTGTAATAAGCTATTCTGTTTCTACAGGAGCCGTACATAAATAAGTCAGCGGTGTGTGTCCAGGCTCATTTCTCACTGCAGCGGGCTTATGTCATATTCCGAACTCTGGGTCTTCGCCATCTGACGGTTGTAGATCTTCAGAACAGAGCTGTTGGGATGATAACCAGGAAAGATCTGATATCTCTGAGGCTGGAGAAGAAGCTGATGACATTGGAGTCTGGCAAGCAGGATTCGGATGAGGAGCTCTTAAGCTAGAAATGAATATGAGGTATTCTGAGGCCATGGCGAGCGAAGTGAGAAATAGCGATATTGGCATCATACACCAGTAGTCTCGGCTATTGGAACGTCTATTACAACAGCAAAATCATTTGCTGGGAATTGCACAAAGATAGATGAGACTTTTTGTTTTTATTTGATTTGTTCCAAAGTCCAGTGCTACATTATATTATGTAATGAAATGTGGCTCAGAAAAAAAATACAGAATGTTCCAAAATGTAAGGAATACAATATACTTATTTACTCATGCTTTAGTTCTGACAACTACAATAAAAAGGAATCGATCACTTGAGTTGATTTTGTTTTCCTTCAGAAACACGCTTTATTTTACATCTGAGCTCTTCTCCATGGAGAGAGGCTATTGTAGGATACAAAGGATTTTTGAGGCATCACATAACATCACACAGCACAGTGAATAACAGCAAGACGACCTGGAAAAGCAGACAATACTGTTCCATGGGTTTTTAAGCAACCTGAAGTGAAGTTAAATGAATGAAGTAAGTAATTGTATCTATAGAATTCATCCTAAATAAAGCTTTCCTCAAGTCCCTCATTCTTATTTTGGATTTAAGGCCTCAAAATCCCTCTTAGGAAAGTCCCATTTAGGAGTAGGACTATAAATACAATTTGTATATCTTATCAGTTTACTTTTAGTTCAGGCTTTATTTAAAGGAAAGCTTAACTTAAATTGAAAAATGGATGTAACAAATCAGTGCTGCAGAATATATTTTGCTAAAACTGTTAAAATAGGAAAACTGCATACTTACCTAATATCATTTTCCCATTGGAAGCCGATGTGTGGGCAGGACCAAAAGAAGTGTAAAGTAAGGATGTCAGAACACAAATATTACATAACGAAAGCGTATGACAACCATGGCATGTACTTCAGGTTTAAATATTATCCCAACTGCAATTCAAGTGAAATGAGGTTTTGTGGACTGGAAAAACTGAAGACGATGGATGGAGAGGGTATAACAAAAACAGAACATTTTCCAAGAAGGAAACAAACTGGATTTACTATTTACAAATAATATAACCAGCAGCAGGAATAAATATTGATATGTACTGAAATGTGTACATTAGGGGCCTAGTTGGGCTGGATGTTATGCAGTAAAAGGAGTTACAGGTAACAAGTTGTACTAAAGGTGCCCGCTAATGATACAATCTTTTTTGTCCAATCTTACCACTTCTTGTAATATAAGGGATTACCTAAAATATCCATTCAAAGTATATTCAGTCAGTTTACCCATCTATTACATAGATTTGGTAAGATTTAGTATCGTTACTAAGGAAATGCCTATGGAATTTAGTCTGTGATAGTCTTAAAGGGAATGTCCGAGAAAGAAATATAAAAAAAAAAAATCGACTTACCCGGGCTTCTCCCAGCCTCTGTCAGCCGCAGCTCCCTTCCCGCCGGTGGCCCAGGGTCCCCTCCATTGCAAGATGCCGATCTCGGCAGGTCGGCATCCACTGTGCCTGTGCAAGAGCCACTTGCGGTGGTGCTGACGCAGTAGTTTTTTTTATTTATTTCTCAGACATTCCCTTTAAAATGAACCAAGGTTAGAGGGATATGGAGGCTGCCATATTTATTTCCTTTTAAAGAATAATAGTTGCCTGGCTGTCCTACTGATTTATTTGGCCGAAGTAGTGTCTGAATTACACCAGAAACAAGCATGCAGCTAATCTTGTCAGTTCTGACAATATTGTCAAAAACATGATCTGCTGCATGCTTGTTCGGGTCTATGGCTTAAAGTATTAAAGGCAGGGGATCAGCAGGTTAGCCAGGCAATTGGTATTGCTTATAAGGAAATAAATATGGCAGCCTCCATACCCCTCTCACCGTGGGTTCACTTTAAGATTGCTGTTATCGTCTGGGAAGCTTCCCTTATTTGTGTCCATGGACACCAAGACAAGTGTGTAATATATGCATGCTGGCCAATGTTGCCTCCTATGTGCATAGTATAATCAGGGGTGCCGCCAGGGTACAAGCAAGACAAGCCCCTGCTTGGGACCTTACTTTAGAAGGAGCCTTGCTGTCCCTGGCAGACTGCCCTGTGCTCCCTAACCCCTTCCGCCATAGCTCACATGTCCCGATTCAGTGCCGAATCCCACCGCTCTCCTGTGGCTGGCTTCCCATCCTGTCACCATGGTTACTTACGGTCGTAGACTCTCATGACATCAGAGGCGTTGTCCAGAAGTAACCATGGTGACCAGAGCTAAGCGGCCAGCAGGAGAATGGTGGGATTCTGTACTGGACTGGGGCCATGTAAGTCGCAGGGCCACAAATTATTTCCCACTTGGAGCAACAAAAACCCTAGCAACACCCCTGAGTATAATTTGGCTAGATCCTTGGATCTTGTTAGATTCAGGTATGATTTTGTTGAAAGAGCTGGGAATGATTATTCTACTAATTACATTAACAAATTATATTTTTCTAATTCTTGGCTATGCTAATAAGTAAATAATGTATTACAGTATGTATGCTGAGCTATGTAAACCAAGAGTGGAGCTGTTTCCCAGTGTAAGGCTGTGCTCACACGTAAAAGATGTACATTTCCTGTCCTGTCCAGTCCGTTGTGCATCAGTTTTTTTATGGCTGTGTTCACACATAAAAGGTGTACATTTCCAGTGCAGTCAGGTAAAACTGATAGAAAACTGATGCAGAACTGACAGGACAGGACTGGATCGGAAATGTACAGATTTATGTGTGAACCATGTCTAAGCGCCTGTGGATAGGTGGAGCCAGGGGCGTCGCTAGCCCTATTTTGGGGGGGCACGTGCCCCCAATCTGTCCTGGGGTGCCACGGATCTCTTCCCCAGCCGCCACCCCTCTGTCAGCGGCTCCCTCCAGCCGCTGCCGTGTCACTCAGACCTCGATCAGGCGGCGAGCCGGCGACCAATCGTGCGGGCGCTAGGACCCAGCGCCCGCACTGATATGCGGAAGTGACATCACTTGCGCATATAGAGCGGGTGCGTCCGGCGCCCGCTCGTACTACTGTTCGGGATGCCGCTGATCCTGAGGTCTGAGTGACGCACTGTCTGCAGTGCAAGGTAAGGGGGGAGCGGCGGCGGCTAGAGAGGGGGGGCCTCCCTGTCACTCACTCACTACCTAAAGGGGCTCCCTGGCACTCACTCACTCACTCCCTAAAGGTACTCCCTGTCACTCACTCACTCCCTAAAGGGGCTCCCTGTCACTCACTCCCTAAAGGGGCTCCCTGGCACTCACTCACTACCTAATGGGACTCCCTGGCACTCACTCACTGCCTAATGGGGCTCCCTGTCACTCACTGCCTAATGGGGCTCCCCGTCACTCACTGCCTAAAGGGACTCCCTGTTACTCACTCACTCCCTAATGGGGCTCCCTGTCACTCACTCACTCCCTAATGGGGCTCCCTGTCACTCACTCACTCCCTAATGGGGCTCCCTGTCACTCACTCACTACCTAATGGGCTCCCTGTCACTCACTCACTACCTAAAGGGGCTCCTTGGCACTCACTCACTACCTAAAGGGGCTCCCTGGCACTCACTCACTACCTAAAGGGGCTCCCTGGCACTCACTACCTAAAGGGGCTCCCTGGTACTCACTCACTACCTAAAGGGACTCCCTGTCACTCACTCACTGCCTAATGGGGCTCCTTGTCACTCACTCACTTCCTAAAGGGACTCCCTGTCACTCACTCACTACCTAAAGGGGCTCCCTGGCACTCACTCACTGCCTAAAGGGGCTCCCTTGCACTCACTCACTGCCTAAAGGGGCTCCCTGGCACTCACTCACTACCTAAAGGGGCTCCCTGTCACTCACTATCGGGGTCCCTGTCACTCACTACCTAACTGAAGGTGCCTGTCACTCACTAGCTAACCTGGGGGTCCCTGTCACTCACTACCTAACTTGGGGGGCTACCATAATAAGGGGGCATTCTGCCTATTTATGTGAAATGCTGTCTATTTATGTGCCTCATGATTGCTGAATTTGTCTTGTTGGGAGCCTTATGATTTGTTGGGGGCCTCAAGATTGCTGAATTTGTCTTGTTGGGGGCCTCATGATTTGTTGGAGGCCTCATGATTGCTGAATTTGTCTTGTTGGGGGCCTCATGATTTGTTGGAGGCCTCATGATTGCTGAATTTGTCTTCTTGGGGGCCTCATGATTTGTTGGGGGCGTCATGATTGCTGAATTTGTCTTGTTGGGGGTCACATGATTGCTAACTGCGAGACTATGGGAAAAGCTGAATCCTTATCATATGAGACAATAGCATTAAACCTACTTTTTTAGCTTTTTAAAACAGAAAATAAAACTAGGAGGTGCTAAAAAATTGAATACATTTTTCAGGCGTAGGATGGATGAAATTGTTTATCTTCACAGTTTATTTTCAACTTGGATTTTTCATAATGTTCATGTATGAGTTAAAACGTTTGTACAGTATTTAGTTTAAATTGCTGTTGCCACTTTGCGATAGATAAGTTACTTTTGGGTTGCAGTTTGGGCACTCGGCCTCCAAAAGGTTCGCCACCACTGTTATAATCTAATGTCCCACCATTGCTAGGTTCATGTAAATTTGTCTCCACCCATTACCACACCTATATTCTGGTCCATGGCCCACCCATTTTTCGGTGCGGCGAGTTAAGCATGCCGCACAACGTGATCCTCATGTTTTTGGCACGCTAGCTGCAGTGTGCTGAATTCTGCTGCCTACAGTATGTACAGTATACGCTGTTCTCTAGTGCCTGTGTGGTGTCTGATTTAGCTACTTCGTCTGATTTAGCTACCGGTAGCTAAATCAGACAGCACAGTGTGTCTGGAAAAGCTACCCTGTCTGAATTAGCTACCATGGCAAAAAACAAACCCTGTGTATATGCTGCATAATGTTGTTTGCCCTTGAGTGATAGGTTACAGATCTTATTTATGTAATAATTATTATGTTGGATATGAAATAGCCAATAGATTGTTCTTCTAGTTCAGCTCGTTCTTCTTCTTATTATTAATATTGTTATTATTAGCGCTCCCCATTTTCTATACGCTACGCCTTCCACAGTTTTAGGGTTACAAGCCCCAAACTTTCTACACTTATTCGTCCTGTAGCAAAGTATATTGCTTGTGCTTTAATAAGCGATCCCACCCTCCGTGCCCCTGCGGCGGACCCCGGAAGACCCCTTTTTCCGTGTTGACTTTGACAGGGAAAAATTTTAAATCACTGCCACTCGTCCAAACTCGGACCACATATTGTAGGTGTAACCCCAAATAAAAATATGTATTTTGGGGGGGTCACCCTGAAGTGGGCGGAGCTACCAGCGGCCAATGAAAATTTGAAGTTACATTCACCAAACTTGGGTCATTTGTTAATGGAGTGAAGCTGAAACATTTTGTCACATTTTGGGGACCCCCAAAAGTGGGCAGAGCCATAATCAACCAATCAGATTTTCCCTATTGACTTCAATGAGAAAATGTAAACAGCTGTAATTCTCACTGTATTAAAGCCAGAGTTCCCAGACTTGGCACACTGGGTCACTGGGGTTAAAATTTGGCAAGGTGGGCGGAGCCACATACAGCCAATCAGACACATAGCCAACATCCTGTGGTTTCTTCAGAAACGACACCATCTAGTTAATATTATTATCGGTGCCCCCCCCCCCCCCCCCCATTTTCTATACGCTACTCCTCCTACAGTTTCACAGGTACAAGCCCCAAACTTTCCACACTTATTTGTCTTTAAAGGGAACCAGAGAGGAATGATTTTATAAAATATAAAGAGTTTATACATACCTGGGGCTTCCTTCCAGCCCCATAAGCCTGGATCGCTCCCACGCCGTCACTTCCGGCGGACGCGGCCAATTGTCCGCATCACAGGGGCTCCCTCCATACCCGTACGCATGCGGCTGCGCAGTAGGCAGCCACACGCGTACCTGTATGGAGGGAGTGCCCTGTGATGTGGAGAATTGGCCACGTCCGCCGGCCGACTGGCGGTAATGATGGGACCCGGTATCGGCGGTTCCAGGCAGCGGAGGACGGCGGCGTGGGAGCGATCCGTGCGTATGGGGCTGGAGGAAGCCCCAGGTATGTATACTTCATCCTCTCTGGTTCCCTTTAAGCCCCACCCACATGCAGAGTAGCACAGAAAAGGATTAAGATGAAATAGGGCCCTAGACAAGATAGCACTTTTTTGGGCGCTACTCTACTTTAGGGGACCCAGCAGGAAACCTCATAGGGAACAATTCTCCAATCACAGCATCCTTTACCGCACAAAGCATTGTGAATGGCTGAACAGGGTGGGTGTAGTTTATTACAACCTAGAAGTTCAAGAGCATGCCGTCCACCAAATCACATTAGCTAGATTTCCCTATGAGGTTTCCTGCTGGGTCCCCTAAAGTAGACTAGCCCCATTTTTGTGCACTGCTGATGGTCACCTGACTTTTTAGTTAGATTTGGTGGGGGTAGCATCCACCAGTCCCCTAGACCAGACCCGTAGCTTGGGGGGGGGGGGGGGGGGTCGGGGTAGGACAAGTGCCCCCGGGCGCTAGGTCCCCCAAGGGCGCCCCCCCCCTGGCCGCCTGCTAATTCCCCCCCCGGGCCGTCCCCGCTGCCAGGCAGGAGCAGCCCAGCTTCAGACCGCCGACCAGTCGGCGACCACTATGCGAGCGCTAGGACCTAGCGGACACCGCACTGATATGCGGAAGTGACATCACTTCCGCATATACAGCGTGGTGTTCACCTAGATTGGTGCGCCCGCTCTAACTGGTCGCCGGCTGATACTGAGGTCTGAAGCTGGGGTGTCCCTGTCACTATCTAAGCTGGGGGGTCCATGTCACTAACCTGGGGGGTGCCTGTCACTATCTAAACTGGGGGTGCCTATCACTTTAAATGGGGGGTGCCTGTCACTACCTGAACTGGGGGGCTCCTGGCGCTACCTAAACTAGGGGGCATCTCTCACTACCTAAACTATCTAGGCCAGCCAGCCCAGCATCACCACCAGCCAACCAGCCCAGAATCACTGGCAAAAAGGCCACAGCATCACCACCAGTCAGGGTAGCATTTACTTCAACCAGCCAAGCACAGCCACAGCATCACCGCCAGCCAACCCAGCCACAGCATCACCGCCAGCCAGCCCAGCCACAGCATCACCGCCAGCCAGCCAGCCCAGCCACAGCATCACCGCCAGCCAGCCCAGCCACAGCATCACCGCCAGCCAGCCCAGCCACAGCATCACCGCTAGCCAGCCCAGCCACAGCATCACCACCAGTCAGGCCACAGCATCACTGCCAGGCCTTTCAGCCCACAGATCATCCCCAATCCAGACAAAAATAGTATTGCCAGCCAGGCGAGGAGAATTCAGAAGCCAGGTGAGAGGTGTCTACTATATTAAGGGGGCATTCTGCCCATTTATGTGAAATGCTGTCTATTTATGTGCCTCATGACTGCTGAATTTGATTTGTTGGGGATTCATGGTTACTGGATTTGTCTTGTTGGGGGCCTCAAGATTGCTATATTTGTCTTGTTGGGGGCCTCATGATTTGTTGGGGGCCTCAAGATTGCTGAATTTGTCTTGTTGGGGGCCTCATGATTGCTAACTGCGAGACTATAGGAAAAGCTGAATCATCATCATATGAGACAATAGCATTAAACCTACTTTTTTTTAGCTTTTTAAAACAGAAAATAAAACTGGGGGGGGGGGGGGGGGGTGTTCTAAAAAAAAATACATTTTCAGGAGTAGGATGGATGAAATGGTTTATCTTCACAGTTTATTTTCAACTTGGATTTTCCATAATGTTCATGTATGAGTTAAAATGTTTGTATTTAGTTTAAATTCTGTTGGCACTTTGCGATAGGTAAGTGACTTTTCGCCATCGCCACCACTGTCCTGATCTAATGTCCCACCATTGCTAAGTTCATGTAAACTTGTCTCCACCCGTGACCACACCCACATTTTGGTCTATGACCACACACATTTTTCGCTAAGCGCGCCGCGCAACGTAGCCCCAATTAGGGGGGGCTGACTGGATAATCAGCACCGGGTGCCAAATATGCTAGGTACGCCACTGGCTGCAGTGTCTTTTTTTCTCTTTAATCTATACATTTATTTTATCGATCCTCACCGCCAGCGGCGCCGGGCCGGATCTCCCCACTCAGTGACGTTACACGTCATGGCCGAAGTGGAACGCTGAGCAGAGCGGCAGTCAGCAGAGAGACAGAGGCGCCACCAGCGAGCCAGCCCCATACTTCCTAGAGGCTTGAGGTTAGACAGCGTGCCGTGCGTGGAGCCCAGGGTGGAGGCAGCAGCCGGACCGGATTTTACATCAGCCAGAGCTAGGTGAGGCAGCTCAGGACCAAAGGCAGCGCACACCGCACAGCACTCACTGTCTGTCTATACAGGCGGCATATTTGACGGTGGGTGAGCAAACTTGAAGCCTGAGGGAGGGAGGGTGGGTGAGGGTGAGCGTGAGCCAGAGGGGGGGGGACTTGGGGCTACAAACAGTTATGGAACAGAACATGCTCGAAGGTACATATTGAGGGAGTATGCTTGGAAGAACAAAGAGAAATCGAGAGCCCAATATGGTGTAGTATTGTTAAGTTGGTTGTGGTTTAAAACAAAAAATCTTAGATATACTCACAAACATGGGTTACCCATAGGCAACCACTTCAAGTGCAGGTAGGGAGTATTATAACCTGACCCCACTCAGGTTTTTAAGATGTCGTTCTCTGTAGATAGGAAACGGGGTAGCACCCCTCCACCGAGGGTGGAATCAAGATTTCAGTAAAGCTTGGTGTACAGAGGCGCCAGAGTAGAATAAAAACATTTAAAACCCGTCTAAAAGAGGGGGATGTTCAGGTGGACTTACCTCTCTGGTCTGGGGTGCCATGTCAGCTGCTGGTGTTGGTCCACTGTGTTTTATCAAGGGCAGGGTCAATGCAGCTAGCTATCAGGAGATTTTGGAGCACTTCATGCTTCCATCTGCTGAAAAGCTTTATGGAGATGAAGATTTCATTTTTCAGCACAACCTGGCACCTGATCACAGTGCCAAAACTACTGGTAAATGGTTTACTGACCATGGTACTACTGTGCTCAATTGGCCTGCCAACTCTCCTGACCTGAACCCCATAGAGAATCTGTGGGATATTGTGAAGAGAAAGTTGAGAGACGCAAGACCCAACACTCTGGATGAGCTTAAGGCCGCTATCGAAGCATCCTGGGCCTCATAACACCTGAGGGAACAATCCCCTTCTAGCTCAATGGGATCCGTTATTAGTTGAGCAAGAAGGGGGGATTGTTCCCTCCAGGGGGGTTATTAGTTGAGCAAGAGGGGGGATTGTTCCCTCCGGGGGGGGGGGGGGGGGGGTTATTAGTTGAGCTACAGGGGACGGGAACAATCCCCTTCTAGCTCAATGGGATCCGTGGTTGCAAAAAAATGACAGGCGTGTTAACAGAGAGAAGCCACACCTACGCAGTTATACACTGTCCTCTATGGCAAGTTGCAAACTATGATGGGTTGCAAAATTTTTCATTACACCGGATTCAGCCACTGTGATATTTAAATACTGTTAAAGTATCTGCTGATGCCTCCCACTAGATTGGTGTGGTGAAAGATTTTGCGACCCAACAGATTTTGCAACTTGCTTTACCAGTGCCTGTACGGACTGTGCATAACTGCGCATGCGCAGCTTCTTCCAGTTACCCCAGCTATAATTATTTGCAACTGGCCAGTGGCCAGTCAACGCATGCGCAGTGCGATCCCTCCGTCCCTCTCCGGCAGCTGGGAGTACTGTGCAGGCAAAGAACGCTCCCAGCCACACTGCGCATGCAACAACTGGCCGCAACTGGCTGAAGTTATGGGACCCGATACCAGAAGAGTGAGGACGGCACCGTAGGAGCGATTCGTGTGGATGGGGCTGGAGGAAGCCCCAAGTATGTATAACACTTGGGCATATACTAGCAGGGGCATAACTAGAAATCACTGGGCCCCCCTGCAAAAATTTGGATGGGGCCCCCCCATAGGTGCCAAATAATCATTTCAAATAAAGCGTTTCACTATAAAATAATTGTAATGGGTCAGCGTTTCACCATACAATAATCATAATGCACCAGAAATGAATCGTAAAGTGGGCAGCATTTCACCAGAAATGAATCGTAAAGTGGGCAGCATTTCACCAGAAATGAATCGTAAAGTGGGCAGCATTTCACCAGAAATGAATCGTAAAGTGGGCAGCATTTCACCAGAAATTAATCGTAAAGTGGGCAGCATTTCACGAGAAATTAATCGTAAAGTGGGCAGCATTTCACCATAAAATAATCATAACGTGGGCAGCATTTCACCATAAAATAATCGTACCGTGGGCAGCATGTCACCATAAAATAATCGTAAAGTGGGCAGCAGTCTCCAGAAAATCGCAATGTGGGCAGCAGTCACCAGAAAAATCGCAATGTGGGCAGCAGTCACCAGAAAAATCGCAATGTGGGCAGCAGGTACCAGAAAATTGTAATGTGAGCAGTAGTGACCAGAAAATAATCGTAAAGTGGGCAGCAGTCACCAGAAAATAATCGTAAAGTGGGCAGCAGTCACCAGAAAGGCAGCAGTCACCAGAAAAATCGCTATGTGGGCAGCACATTATTAAAGGGAACCAGAGAGGAAGGATAGGGAAAAATAGGAAAAGGTTTTATACATACCTGGGGCTTCCTCCAGCCCCATAAGCCTGGATTGCTCCCACGCCGCAATCCTCCGCTTCCTGTATCGCCGGTACCGGGCCCCGTCACTTCCAGCGGACACGGCCAATTGTCCGCATGCACAGGGGCTACCTCCATCCCTGTACGCATGTGGCTGCGCAATTTGCAGCCGCACGCGTAGGTATATGGAGGGAGCCCCTGTGATGCGGACAATTGGCCGCGTCCGCCGGCCGACTCGCGGAAATGACGGGTCCCGGTACCGGCGGATCCAGGCAGTGGAGGACGGTGGCGTAGGAGCGATCCAGGCTTATGGGGCTGGAGGAAGCCCCAGGTATGTATAAAACCTTTTCCCCAACGTCTCTGGTTCCCTTTAAGTACTGTCCATATCGTTAATTGCGGCTTTTAATATTGGTGCTTATGGCAGCCCCGTTTTCACCTGCTCTGCACCTTACCCCCTGCCCTTCCCCTCATATCATGTTCTACCAATTTCCCACCAGAAAAGTTTGGCCAGTACACCTTAAACCCCCCTCCCCCGCAAAGTGGCTAGTATGACTATCCCTCCCAGCATTTTATTCCCCCCCCCCCCTACTAATCTAATAGTCCTCTTGTTCCCCTATGTATAGCCAGGATCATTCCCCCCCCCCCCCCCCAACACCCCAACGAAAAAACTAAGTGGCCAGCATTACTGACCCTCTTCCCTCACCTGCCCCATGTACAGTATATTACGTCTCACAAAGATTGATGTAATTTGAGCCCCCCCCACACACACACTCCTCGTGGCTGACATTCTCCCCCTCCCCCCTGCAATGTCTGTCCTCCACCACCTTGTATTTTAAGGCACATGACAGCAAAGCAGTTTATAATTCCATTACACCTCATCCAGCGCTTTGCATCGCTCCTCTCCTACACTTTCATCAGAGCTGCCCAGTGTACTGTGCTTCCCGAGTTTGTCACAACTCAGTCAGGAGCCGCACAAATGTGAATTATAGCAGAGGAGCTCTGAAGAAAGCAGAGGAGAGAGCAAGGAAGAGGGATGCACAGCACTAGACGAGGTGTATGCCAGAGATATGCTGTGCGAGGAGGACAGACATTGCAGCCTTCAGGAGGAAGCAGGGAGAAGCACGTCAGCCTGAGTGAGGGAGTATCAGCTGCCCTGCGAGTCGCGCAGCTGTGTAGTAAGAGGAGAAGGGAGATGAGATCTCGGCAAGCCTGCACAGCGGCTAGTTGCCACTTCTTTAGCAACAGTTCTGTGCTAGTAGGTTTGATAGTTTTTCTGAGTGCAGCAGAAAAGTAGCTATTTCAGACGACCCTCCTCCCTCCTGTGACGCGTTTATGGAAGTGCGCATGCGCAGTGCTGAAAGTAGCTATTTAGGATGGGTAGCTGTTATAGACAGGACACCTGCACTGTGTGCTGATTTACCTCCAGTGTGTACAGTGTAAGGTGTTACTCTGTGCCTTTACTGATTGTAAACCAGCTATATTGTATGCTGATCCCTGCTACTTTCAGTATGTACAGTATTAGCTGTAAAGCCTGGTACACACATACAATTTTGATTAGCCAATTTTAGCTCTGTTCATAAAATTCATTGGGCTTGATTCACAAAGCGGTGCTAACCTACTTAGCACGTCTAAAGTCTTTAGATGCGCTAACCAGGGTGCTAAGTAGGTTAGCACCGGATTTCTCAATCAGATAGGCTTTAATGGGCATTTCGCGCGGAGCGCCCTGCACTCTGTGCAGTACGCACGTAAAGTTTTACGCACATAAAGTTTTGCGCGCGTAAAGTTTTTTATGCGCGAAAAGCTTGTTTAGACGTGCTAAGGGGGTTTTCACAGGCGTGCTAACAGTTAGCACTGCTTTGTGAATCAAGCCCATTGTCTGTTGGCCCACTTACTGCACGGGGTGGTAAAATTGGGGGTCAGTGATTGACCAATCAAAATTGTATGTGCGTATACATCTTTGATCTATGCCTATACTGATTGTAAATTATCTAAATAAAGGACAGGGGGCTCCATCCAATATTTCGATGGGCAGGCCCGTTATCTGTAGCTTACACCGCTGCTAAGTTCATGTACATTTGGCCCCACCCATGGCCACGCCCACTCACCTCATGACCACGCCCATTTTATTGCCTACCCACCTGGTGCCCACAGGTGCCCCCGATCTCCAAGGACCCTAGAAACGCCTCTGGGTGGAGTAATTGCATACAAGCATCCCATAGTATACCTCAGTGAAGCTCCTGACAGAATGCCATGAATGAAATGCATAGGACAGAACTACCAAGGTGACGCATCCCATGTAACGTGGGACACAATTATGTCACTGGGCGGGGTCTTAGCTTCAAAAGGAGTAGATATTAGAGGGCAGGCAACAGTGAGCAGGGGAAGGGGGCATGGATTAGGATGCATATGCTGTATCCAGACCAGGAGGCGCATCACTTAACCCTCCGGGCGGTTTGTCAAAATCCGCCAGGGGGCAGCAAATAAGTTTTTTTTAACATTTTTTTTTTTTTCATGTAGGGAGACGAGGTCTCGCTACATGATAGCCGCTGCTCAGCGGCATCCCCCCAGCCCCTCCGATCGCCGCCGGCGATCGGAGATCAGGAGATCCTGTTCAAAGAACGGGATCTCCTGGAGGGCTTCCCCCGTCGCCATGGCGACGGGGCGGGTTGACGTCACCGACGTCATCGACGTCGTGACGTCAAAGGGGACTCCGATCCACCCCACAGCGCTGCCTGGCACTGATTGGCCAGGCAGGGCACGGGGTCTGGGGGGGGGCGGCTGCGGCGACACGTATAGCGGCGGATCGGCGGGTAGCGGCGGCAATCGAGCACTGCACGCAGCTAGCAAAGTGCTAGCTGTGTGCAGCAAAAAAAAAAATTATGCAAATCGGCCCAGCGGGGCCTGAGCAGTGCCTCCCGGCGGCATAGCCCGTGCTCAGCACAGGCTTACCGATCAGGGAGGTTAAAGTGGATCTGAACTCTTGCACAGGACACAAGGAAAACATAGAGAAATGCACCCTATATGTATTTAGAGAGCCGTCTTATCCCCCCTCATATGTGTACATATCCCTCTCAGTTTAGGTGTGATTTAAAAACAATAGAAGAGGAGGTGTTGCGGATTTTTCCAGAAGCAGGAGCTATAAGGTTTGGGTTGCTCCTGGTGTTTTTACCTGCCTCGTCATATGTAATGGTGAGCCGTGAAAGCTGTTAAAGTGGACCTGAACTCTTGCACAGGGCAGAAGGAAAACATAGAGATACAGTATGTACCCAGTATGTACCCTGTATGTATTTAGAGAGTTTAGCCTGTCTAATTCCCCCTCATTTGTCTCTAATCACAAATTGTAATTTGATCTCTCCACGTGTCACCTGACTACCACAGCAGATAAGCGGATAAGTTCATTTGAAAGCACAGGATGTTAACAATATTTCTGCTTACATGAAAGCAGGAAGTAGAAACAGTGCAGATTTTAGGATTTGTATCAGCTGTAACAAAGAAATGTTTTTCTTTAACCTCCTTAGCGGTTATCACGAGTCCAGCTCGGGGTGAAAAAAAACAACTAGGAGCGGTTATCCCAAGCTGATCGTGGTAGCCGCCGGGAGGTCTATGCGCGTTTTAACTTACCTCCCGTTGGATCCTGACATCCGCCGACATTCTTCTTCATCTCCTACGAAGCTCTGCCGGGATTCTCACTATAGGGCTACAGTGCCACCCGGAGGATGGAGGGAGAACTGCAGCACTGGATCCCAGGGAGGTGAGTGAGTGCTGAGGCTGTTGCAGATCTCTCTGCGGTGTGATTTTTTTTCCAGGTTTTAGTGTCTAAAAGCATGCAAAAAAATTGCACTGCTTTTAGACCTTAATATCCGCAGGCGCAGTACGCCGCGGGCAACGTGGCCATGATTGACAGCGGTGCTTCACGCAGGTGCAGTAAGAACGACCTCTGCACCGTTTCATGCTAGACCCCCGCACCGCAGTGAGGTTATCCTATTGGAAAGGACCCTAACCTCTATTTTAAACAACCAGAAAATTCCATGCAAATGTCTGTTTGATCTGGGACATGCACAGAAGAGCCTGACTGGCGCGGCTGAGCCAGTTACTGGGGCTGATTGTGGCCAAACAGAGGCACTCGAGAGTGCTCATGGAGCTGGAGGAAGCCCCGGGTAAGTATCAAATCTTTTAGTAACGCCATCTCAGGTTCCTTTAAGATGCTTTGCACACCTCTTGCTGTTAAAGGGACTCTGAGCAGTGCAGAAACTATGGAAAGATGCATATCATTTTAAAGCTCTCTTTCTTCTCTTTCCAATGATATATAAACCACCGCCCTACACCTTTTAGTTTTCGCTATTTTCGCGATCGAAATTGCAGCGGTCGTGGCTTCAATCGCGAAAATAGAGAAAACTAAAAGGCGTAGGGTGACGATTTAGGTGTCGCCAGAAAGAGGAGAAAGAGAGCTTTAAAATGATATCCATCTTTCCATAGTTACTTGTATTACACAGGGCGACTTTTTCTGCTGAATGGAGCTGCTGACTTTGAGAAAAAGTCGCCCTGTGTAATACAATGTAACTATGGAAAGATGGATATCATTTTATAGCTCTCTTTCTCCTCTTTCTGGCAACACCTAAATCGTCGCCCTACGCATTTTGTTTTCTCTATTATCGCGATCGAAGTCGCAGCTGCGGCAATTTCGATCGCGAAAATAGCGAAAACTAAAAGGCGTAGGGCGGTGGTTTATATATCATTGGAAAGAGGAGAAAGAGAGCTTTAAAATGATATGCATCTTTCCATAGTTTCTGCACTGCTCGGAGTCCCTTTAAGTCATTCAGATGCAGCGTGGGTGCAGCGTGGGCTTCCAGGTATTTGATACAGTAGAAAAGTTAAACTTACATTTTTGTACACAATAGGGAGAAATGGCAGCACATCCAAAACCAGGCTGGTTTTGGATGTGCTGCCATTTCTCCCTATTGTGTACAAAAATGTAAGTTTAACTTTTCTACTGTATCAAATACCTGGAAGCCCACGCTGCACCCATTCTTTTACTTTAAGGGCTAGCTGCTCCCAGGTCAAACAGACATTTGCATGGAATTTTCTGGTTTAAAATAGAGGTTAGGATCCCTTCCAATAAGATGACCTCACTGCGGTGCAAGGGTCTAGTACAACATGTTTTGCATGCAAACTGTTTTGGAAGCTAACATCCTCTACTAGTGTAAAATTGTAGCACCTATTGCAGCCTGGTTTTGGATGTGCTGCCATTTCTCCCAACTCATATTATGCATGATGTGCTCACTATTCTCGCCCAAGACAGTCTTTCTATTGTATGCACCAAGTGTCTTTATTGGCTGCCTTGGCTAAGATTAAAGAAAATCTGTAACTAAATAAAGTTCCTCTGGGGGGTACTCACCTCGGGTGGGAGAAGCCTCCGGATCCTATCGAGGCTTCCCACATCCTCCTGTGTCCCAAGACGGCAGCGATAAAGCTCCCCGAACGGCGGGGATGTAAATATTTACCTTCCCGGCTCCAGCACAGGCACAGTATCGTCTCTCCGCTCAAAGATAGGCGGAAATAGCCGATCGCTGTTGGTCCGCTCTACTTGCACAGCCTGACAAATTGGGGGCTGCAGCGAGACTGCCGTGGGACCGAGGAGGATGGGGGAAGCCTCAATAGGATCCAGAGGCTTCCCCCTACCGAGGTGAGTAGCCCCCAGGGGAATCTTTTTGCATTACAGAGTCTCTTTAAAGCGGACCCAAACCAAACATTTTTTTAATTAAAAATATTTAGTTGCACACTCTGACACATACAAAGATAAATAAACACTCCTTCAAACCTATGATCATTTCAGTGCATGCTTTTCACCCTTCTCTTTTCATAGCTAGGGTTATACTGGGGGCAGCCATTAGCAGTTCCTCCATTGCCAGATACCATCTACTCCACCAGTTTGCCGGAAAAATCCTGGCAATTTGAAAGGAAGGGAGGGGTTCCTCCAATAAATGTAAAATATTTTATACTTGTCATCATGCAGCTGAAAAAAGGCTGCTATTTATTATTATAATTTAGAAAATAGATTTTATTTCTGAA
This sequence comes from Hyperolius riggenbachi, assembly GCF_040937935.1. Taxonomy (NCBI): domain Eukaryota; kingdom Metazoa; phylum Chordata; class Amphibia; order Anura; family Hyperoliidae; genus Hyperolius; species Hyperolius riggenbachi. The sequence continues at coordinate 335,359,690 of NC_090650.1, forward strand.
ATGTTGTATTTTTAATTTGGGTCCACTTTAATCTAGTGTGTGTACATAGCTTAATAAACTGCACATGACTCTAACCTCTAATCTCTAATTTATCAAAGGGTCTGTTCTATATTTTGCTCAAGCACACGAACATTTATTTAAAAAAAGGTTAATGTATTCATATTATTTTCTAATAAAATGTTTCTTAAGGATAATGTTCTGTTTTGAACTTTCTGCAATTTAATTAGCTGTAACACAATATTATATTTATAATCGTGTTTAATAAATGTGAGGCTCAAACAAAATCTGAAGTCAAAGGATTATGCAAATTACCATTGTGAACTAAGAAAAAAGCTATCTGTCTGACAGGGAAGGTGATCCTTTGCCTTCAAGTGACACTGAAGTGAAGAAAAAAAACCTCATGATATAATGAATTGATTGTGTAATACGGATAATTAAGAGAACATTAGTAGCACTGCCTGGCTGGCAGTGATACTGGCATGGTTAGTGGTGATGCTGTGGCCTGACTGGCAATGATTCTGGCATGGCTGGCGATGATGCTGGCATGGCTGGTGGTGATGCTGAGGCCTGGCTGGCGATGGTGCTGGCATGGCTGGTGGTGATGCTGTGGCCTGGCTGGTTGTGATGCTATGGCCTGGCTGGTGGTGATGTTGAGTCCTGGATGGTGGTGATGCTCTGGCATATGCTGCTGCGGTGATGCTGGACTTACTGGGGGTGATGCTGAGGCCTGGCTGGCGTTGATGCTGAGGCTTGGCTGGTGGTGATAATGCTGAAGCCTTGCTGGCGTGGATGCTGAGGCCTGGCTGGTGGTGATAATGCTGAGGCCTTGCTGGCGTGGATGCTGAAGCCTTGCTGGCGTGGAAGCTGAGGCCTGGCTGGTGTTGATGCTGAGTCCTGGATGGCGGTGATGCTCTGGCATATGCTGCTGCAGTGATGCTGGACTTACTGGTGGTGATGCTGAGGCCTGGCTAGCGATGATGCTGAGGCCTGGATGGTGGTGATAATGCTGAGGCCTTGCTGGCGGGGATGCTGAGGCCTTGCTAGCGTGGAAGCTGAGGCCTGGCTGGTGTTGATGCTGAGTCCTGGATGGCGGTGATGCTCTGGCATATGCTGCTGCGGTGATGCTGGACTTACTGGTGGTGATGCTGAGGCCTGGCTAGCGATGATGCTGAGGCCTGGATGGTGGTGATAATGCTGAGACCTTGCTGGCGGGGATGCTGAGGCCTTGCTGGCGTGGATGCTGTGTTGACGATTATGCTGCGGTAATGCTGGGCTGACTGCTGGTAATGCTGAGCTGGCCTGGCTGGTTGTGATGCTGTGCTGGCATAGCTGGCGGTACTGCTGTGTTGATGCTGGGTTGACTGGTGGTGATTCTGCGTTGGCTGGTGGTGATGCTGAGCTGGCCTGGCAGGTTCTAATGCTGTGCTGTTCTAGCTGGTGGTACTGCTGTGGTGATGCTAGGCTGGCCTAGCTGGTGATGATGCTTGGCTGGCCTGGCTGGTGATGATTCTGGGTGGCAGTGATCACCCTCCCCCCCCTTCCCCAAGACAAGTAATGACATAGTGCGTGATAGATTAATCCCCTCCCTCAGAACTGGTAATGACAGATTGGGTGACAAGTGAACCCCCTCCCTCAAGACAATTAATGACATATTGGGCGACAGATTGCCATCCCCTTCCTCTCTCACCCCACAGATAGTAGATGCCCAGATTAAGTCACTTACATGTGCATGCAGGGCCGGGCCGAGGCATAGGCTGGAGAGGCTCCAGCCTCAGGGCGCAGTGTAGGAGGGGGCGCACAATTCATTCAGCTGTCATTCCTAATTGTGTTTGAAGCAGAAAGAAATAAGAAAAGGAGATACATGGAAGTGACTACAAGCCAGATAACTAGAGATTAAGGTGTTGGGGGCCCTGGGGTGCCTCTTAGTCTAATAGCAATCAGTGTGTGACGGCTGGGGTGGAGGAATGGAGGGGCACACTTTGGTGTCTCAGCCTTGGGTGCTGAAGGACCTTGTCCCGGCTCTGTGTGCATGTGCATGCTGTGCTGTATCAATCCTGGAGGGCTGCTACCCAGGGCTACATACATGTGTTCCTCTCTGGGTTGCAAGTTGCAACTATTCAGAAGATGGTGCCGAAGAGCAGAAAGGGCGGTGCTGCTTAGCAGTGCATGGCAGCTAAGTGCACAGCTGCTCCACCAACTAACAGCCTGACCAGAGCTGAGTGTGTGTGTGAGCTTTACACAGAAAAGCTCCACCCCCTCCAGGCATGCAGAAAATATCTCCCGGTCCACCATCTTCATGCATGCTGTGGTCAGACAGATCTGTGGTGGTGGTGGGGTGACATAGCAAGCATGCCCACAAAGATCGCTCTGCGGGCCGCGTCAGGCACACGTGCCATAGGTTCGCCACCGCTGCTGTAGAGGCTTTCCTTGTCCTCGTAATCCCTGCTGCTGATCGCCATGTAAGATCCGCGATGTGCTCCTCTTCATGCACATGCATGCTACAACCTCGTGTGTACGGCCTCCCTGCATAGTAGCACGGAGCCGCTTGTGCACGTAGGCACAGTACAGCTGCGCTCTTGCATGAAGAGGAGCGGGGCCTGGATCTTCAATCAATTGTTAGATTTAATTTGGGGGATTCACGAGTGACAACGGAGGGTCGGATAGTGGATTGGAAAACCTCTACACTGTAGAGTCTACAGGATCCAAAGGTTTCCCTGTTCTTAGGTAATTATGCACTTTTTGACCCGGGGTTAGCCTCGGTTACACTTTAAAGCGGAATAAAACCCAGCATTTCTTCTTTGCTCTAAAAAATTATTTACAGCATAATATATGTAGAGATGCCCCGAACAGTTCGCTGGTGAACAGTTCCCGGCAAACTTCGGTGGTTCGCATTCGCGGAGAACCGCAAACTTTTCCGGAAGTTCGATTCTCCCCCATAGGGTCAACTTTGACCCTCTACATCACAGTCAGCAGGCACATTGTAGCCAATCAGGCCACACTCCCTCCTGGAGTCCCAGCCCCCCTTATAAAAGGCAGGCAGCATCAGGCATTGGACTCACTCGTGTGCCTGCAGTAATTAGAGAAGGGAGAGCTGCTGTGCAGAGACCTATAGGGAAAGCTTAGTTAGGCTCTTGTAGGCTTCTTAGCTTGCTTGATTCTTTTTGCTAAAAAAGCACCCCTCAAATCTTGTTCTTGTGATCTTTTTTTGTTGTGTGTATGTGTGTCCTACAGTCACTTGTGTTGCATAGACCGCTTTGGTAATTCCTACTGTGTGTGCCACTGCCAGGCCCAGCCCATTCAGTAACTACCTGTGTGTGTGACAGGTGCACATTGTAATACCCATCACTGCATATACCTTCCTGTTATTCACAGTGCACCCACCTACCTATGTGAGCACATGCAGTGTCACTGTGCCTGCCCGGTACCTGTCTGTGTGTGACAGGTGCACATTATAATACCCATCACTGCATATACCTACCTGTTGATCACAGTGCACCCACCTATCTATGTGAGCGCACGCAGTGTCACTGTGCCTGTCCGGTACCTGTCTGTGTGTGACAGGTGCACATTATAATACCCATCACTGCATGTACCTACCTTTTGTTCACTTCAGTGCACCCACCTACCTACGTGAGCGCACGCAGTGTCACTGTGCCTGTCCGGTACCTGTCTGTGTGTGACAGGTGCACATTATAATACCCATCACTGCATATACCTACCTGTTGATCACAGTGCACCCACCTATCTATGTGAGCGCACGCAGTGTCACTGTGCCTGTCCGGTACCTGTCTGTGTGTGACAGGTGCACATTATAATACCCATCACTGCATGTACCTACCTTTTGTTCACTTCAGTGCACCCACCTACCTACGTGAGCGCACGCAGTGTCACTGTGCCTGTCCGGTACCTGTCTGTGTGTGACAGGTGCACATTGTAATACCCATCACTGCATATACCTACCTGTTGTGTTCAGTGCACCCACCTACCTACGTGAGTGCCCGCAGTGTGATATACCACAGCATACCTGTTAACTGCACCTGTGTGACTGCACATTGTATTAGTCAAGTCAGTGCATAACTTTCACTTCATCCCCCCCAATATGAACAAAACAAAAGGCAGAGGCAGGCTACCTGGCAGGTCTGTTCGAGGTCGTGCTGACGTAATTTCGTGCGGCCCTCAACCAAATTACAGTGTTCAGAAGAAGTGCCATCAACCCCCAATATTGTCAGGATGTAGTTGACTATTTAACAAAGAACACCATCTTTCTCAGCTTCCGCATGGAAGCGTGACATATCTTCCTCCTCCTGCTCTGATTCTGGCACCCCACTTAACACTTAGTCGGCCGCCACCCCCAAAGTGCTATCACCCCAGGGCTCAGCGGTGTGGAAATTTCTTTGTGTGTCTGCCTCAGATGAGAGCACAGCCATCTGTACTCTCTGCCACCGAAAATTGAGTCGTGGTAAGACCAAGACGACGTAGGAACAACTACCTTACGAAGGCACACGATTACAAAGCACAAACTGCAATGGGATGACCACCTAAGGAAAAGCAGCACACAAAAGCAAAGCCACACACCGCAGTGGAAGATACCAGGCCGCAATTTTTTCTTAAAAAAGGCGATACCTAAACTGTACCGTGATGTTGAAAGGCAAGTGGTGACATATCTGGCACACAGCGTTGATTCAAGGGTCCATGTGACCACGGATTCCTGGTCTGCAAAGCACGCTCAGGCCTGCCTGAAGACTAAGTCAGTCCCCACACACAGCATCTCTGCCTGCACACCGTGTGACTGCCTGCCCCAAGACTAATTCGCTCCCCACACAGCATCTCTGCCCACAGGTCGGTTGACTGCCTTCTCCGCCACCACCAACAGGGTCCAGGACTCCAGGTGGATTCCTGAATTTTTTATAAGGCCGACATCACCTGCACCCTCGTCATGGTGCACACCAGTCCAGCACGGCCGTCACTACACAAACAGCTGTTTGCGGTGCGTTACACAGTGAGTTTGGTGTGTCAGTGTGAAGCAGTACTCTAATTACACTCCCTGATTGATGTATACACATTCAAGATTTTAAAGCACTTTAGGCCTGCAATTTAGCATTCAATGTGATTTCTGCCCTTAAAACGCTGCTTTGCGTAAAAATCCAGATTTTTCCCCGGGACAGTGTTGCCAACCGTCCGTCAAAATACGGGCAGTCCGTCTTAATTACCTCAATTTTCACTTGTCCTTACTGCCCGTATTTTTCAATCACGTGTCCGTCTAAAAAAGTTTATTTTTCCCAGCTTCTTTTGTGCGCATGTGTAGCTCACACCATGATCGCGCAGCAAGTCCTGAGAAGCCACAGCGAGAAGCATCGGGCTGCCTCCTCCCTCCTGCAGTCAGTAGCCTTCTCTTCCTGGTTGGTGAGTCTCACCAGCCAATCAGTGAGAGAGACAACCGAGTTATCCCGCCCACACAGCCCCGGCATCCACAGTTCCCGGCCAGCAAATAGAGGAGACAGCTCAGCTGCACTGCAGTGCAATGCTCTTTCTGACTCTGATAGTCCTAGCTGTAGCCTCTCAACAGATAAGTGCTTTTATCCTCCAGCTGCTGCATTAATCTACGCTCCTGTCAGCTATGAGGCAGCCGATGTAATGATCAGCTGGGTTCTGGAATGCTTTCCTGGGAAACTTAGCGTGGGGGTTGCAGGAGGGATGGGAAAAGGGCATCGTTTCTCCAGGCAGGGCTGAGGGAAGGGGGAGGAGGATTCATTTACATTTGCATATGCCCTGTGTGCTACATGTGTCCCACTACCTTAGCTATGTGCTATTTACCACCATTTCCCTATATGTGTTCCACTGCTGTGCATGCTCCCCCACAAGACACTGCCTTATCATTCCTCCTGCATATCTCCTGTATTATCCTATCCAACCTAGCAGTGGATCTGTGGAGTCACTGATTGGACATGGATCAGAGAATGTGAGGCACAAGAGACAGAAGCAGCAGTATAAAATGTGGCAGCATGGTCAGCTGGGATCTGGACTCAGCATGGGAGTTGCAGGAGGAATGGGAACAGGACAGTGTTTCTCCAAGCAGGGCACAGGGGTTACATTTAAAAAAGCTGCCTAGCATAACAGTCTGACAGGGTCAGTGAGAGTGAAGCAGGGAAGCCCACCTAGTGTATTTACTGGTGAAATGTGCTGCCCACATAGCTTCAATAGCTGAAGCTATGTGGGCAGCACATTTCACCAGTAAATACACACCTCCCGAAATTCACAAGAAGTTTCCTAAAAAGGCTGCTACTGACTCCGCCCCTGACTCCGCCCCCTGTCCGTCCAAACCTTGGGGTGTCCAGATTTTTTGCTCATTTTGTCCAGAAAAAATAAGAATTTGGGTTGGCAACCCTGCCCCGGGACTTTTGGCGTCTATCCCACTCATCCATGCAAAAACTCAGATGTTAAACCCCTTGAAACATCTTTTCCATCACTTTTCTGGCCAGCATAAGTGTTTCTAGTTTTCAAAGTTCGCCTCCCCATTGAAGTCTACTGCGGTTCGCGAAAGTTCACGTGAACCGAACTTTTGCGGAAGTTCGCAAACCCGGTTCGCAAACCTAAAATCGGAGGTTCGGGCCATCTCTAATTATATACAACTAGCATTTTTTTTTTACTAGACCAGCATTCAAAGGGTTACACACAGGGCTGGAAAGTTCAGTGCAGAGAAATGTGGAGACATCCGAAGGGTAGATAATGTTATCTTGTGTTTACTTAATTGTATCAAGTGAGGAATGTGACACATTCTCTGACTGTGGAGAAGCTCCTGGATACAGACATAGACTCAAAGCATTTCTGAATTCAATACATAATGAATAAAACCAGTTATTAATAAAATGCAAAGTCAGCTCACAAAGCAAAAAACTGTACTTTTGGTAACATACAATTTCGAAATGAATAATAATACTTATGCACAAATGCAAATATGATAACCGTATGGCATATAAAAAGTAGGAAAACATGTTTTTACTGAATATTATGTCAGGGTTTTATACTGCTTTAAGTCCTCTTTCACACAGGAAGCTGAACTGCATACTGGCTATTAATGCCTTTCTGTCTGCAATGTTATTGTTTGACACTCGGGCCTCGGGCTAGTAGAATAGGTGTAAAATTATCGGTAAATGTTACCAATTTTTTACTATCACTTAACCATACCCTAGTCTCATACCAGCACTCCCTCTACCGATGCCTAACCCTAACCAACTTCCCTTCACTAATGGCAAAATCCACACCACCTTTGCCACTATATGTGACAAATAAACGTTTATTCGTCCAAATAAAGTCGTTAGAGCCTTTTAAAATTTTCCGTCGCCACTATTAAAAAGTGACAGAAGATAGGAAAAAGGCTTTGTTTGGCTTTGAGTACGCGGCTGGGCGAGGGCGGAGAGCTGCGCAGCCGCACTTTCCGCCATGCGTACTGCGCAGGCGCGGATCTTGGCGGCGGTCACCTTGATTGTGGCATACGAGACGACCCGTGCTGTGGGGTCAGGTCGCAGCCTGGGGGACATGTAATAAATACATTACAGGCGGAATGGGAAAGAGGGAGTGGAGGAAATCATCTATGGATTCTAATTTGAAACAGGTAATGACCAAAATTTCGATATTTGGCCTCGTAAGTCCTTTAAAAAAGAGCAGGGCAGTTGGAGGTTAACACAGTCCCCCTCTGCCTGGTCAAATGCTAGCAAATAATTTCTTGCATGTAGCTTGCAGTACATCAAAGAGGCCAGAAGATGCTAATTCAGGCCTGGTCCCTTATCAGGTCCTGGAAGGACATTGTCCTCCTGCTGTGTGAGGATGTTGCCAGTCTAGTTTCTGCTTGAGACAAGTGGGCTCCAGCTTTCACACCTCTGTCCAGAGCAGCAAAAGGCAGATCTTATCAGGGTCTCTCTGTAAGCAGCTGACCTAGTGTGACCCAGAAATGTCTATGATAATCCATAGACTTCTGTATTTGTAACATTTCCTGGTGTTACAAAGCTACCAGGTCTTTCAAATTCACAGAGTGTGTTGGACTTCACGTGACACTGGTCCTGAAAGATTTTCAACAATCTGGATCTTCCAGAACCAGTATTACAAAGGGTGGAAGTAAAAAACGGTGTTATTTGTCACCCATGGTCCTCATGTTTAGTATCAGAAGATTCATAAAATGATGCTGATTGTGAATATACATTCTGTTTCTTGATGTGACCTATGGGCACGGAGAAAGTGGGCAAAACAGGAATTGGGTCAAAATCTCTCCCTATCTAATGGTGCACTGCCCCTATTCAAATTTCACAAGGCTGGACTTTGAATGTGTCATAACCCCTCCCATCTACAGTGAGGATTAAAACCCCAATGACACTGGGCCCAGGTGGTCCAAGGTCCTTCATCCTAAATCTGCGTCAAGTTACCATCAACCGACAGCCAGCTGGACACTGGCAAAATGACTTGAATTATTTCCTACAACTGCCTCTGGCCGCATGGCAATAACCATTTTGGACATTCCACCAAAGAATTGCGATAGCCACATGGACTACCAATAATGGTATTTGAACTGTACATGAAGACATTCTGTTTCTTTTTTCCTCTCTACCCTTTTTCTATCAACCCAATCTGTTCTGCCGGACAGGTATATTTATCTGTGGGTTAAAGTATACTGTGCGTATGTAGTTTTAGAATAAAACTAACGATTTTATTGTTCAGTCTTGTGCCTGTTCTGGTCATCTGATTGCTGCAACAACAAACCTGCCCTCTGAAGAGTCATTCTACCTCATTGTTTTATTATTTTCATATAAATTGTTGATTTGTTGTAAATAACCATTTCTTCCTTCTAGGAATAGCTAGTACCCTATTTCCTATGTGGAATCGATAACTTCAGTTTATCAATTGTACATACAATCTACATTGCATCGTATATGGTGTCACGGAACAGCCGTGAGAAACGCAGGCGAATCGGGAAGATTCGCGCAGTCCATTTTCTGATCGCTTCCTGGTTAGATTTGTGCAGTCATTGCAGCGAACAGAATGACATTCCTTCTTTTAAAAGACAGTTTTTTTTCCTTTTACCAAATGGCAGGAAGCCTTCAGCAGAGTGTCCCAGGCACCCAGCTGTGCTAAGGGCCCATCCATCAGATGAAGTCAGATAAGTAGCCTGACAGAACCAATTTAGAGGCGGGAGAGTGAGACTCCCTGGCCCTGATCACAGCAGGGAAGCCGACATGTAGCCTGCTGTCCTAGCTTCAAAGAGCCTTCACCTAGAACTGACCTGCTGTAACTCCTAGTTGTATATCATATTCCATAAACTGCTATATGTGTCATATTTCCTGTGTTGCCAGGCTGGCAGGCCCTCCAAACTCACAGAGCATGCCGGGCTTTGCCTGGCGCTGGTACTGAAAAAGTTTCAGAACATTCTGAGGAAATGGCTGCCAGTTAGGCAGTTCAAAAGTGCATTGATGATACCACAGGGGTCCTACCCCTAATGTTTGGTATCAGGGTGCTGGGTAAATCGGGACGGACCTGAAAATGTTAGTAAATCTGCCCTGACCTGTACGGTTCTGTGAGATAGAGCCCATATATGGTTAGATATGGTTTTTGGTCCCCAGGGGAAGGGGGAGGACTCATCTCATGTTCAAAGGGGGTGTGCGGTTCCCGCCCTTACTCCCTCCTACTGGATCAGGGGTATAAGAATGCCAGAGGACCCAAAATCAATGTCCTCCACTTTGAACATCATCCTGATTACATCCTTGCCAGCTTGAGGACATGCTGGCATCTGGCTTGTTTGGACTTTGACACTGAGCTTAGCATTTCTTTCCCAGAAAGGACATATTTCCACGAACCTAAGTATTTTCTCCTTCCTTTTATTTTCATACTGGCTATTAATGTTTCTATAATTGTTGATTTTAATGATTTTCTGTATATATTAATTATTTATATTGCGTTTTAATAAACGATGCTAACATAATTTGTTTATTCAGCTACCCTGCTATTCAGCCGCACAAACTGAACCCTGACTTCTGAAAAGTCGCTACTATTGTTGCTAGCTAGACAGAATAGAGTGTGTTTAACCGTTTTTATTTGCAGGTCTAGAATCAGCCAGTCTGTGGCTCCTCTGTCCCATGGTAACAGAGGTGGTGGTAGTTATACCCTGAAATAGTGTGTAATTTGTAATTACCGTAACTCACAGGCTCCCTTCTAGTCGATCTGATACCAAAATTCCAGCAGTTTCTGCGCACCACATCTTACATGGTCAGTGTGCTGAAACCGATTGGAAGGCATTGTGCGGTCCGGCCTCTAGGGGTCCTGTGACATATGGACCCAGTATCCTTTCTTTAACGTCACACTGCTCACAGTCTTCAAGCCGTCGGAAGTGACTATTCCCCGAACGGTGACTGGAGCATGTCGGACGTGATTGGGCTGGCTGCCATATTATGATAGTGTTGGGGTCTCTTTGCCATATCAACTCGGAGAATGGTGGCAGTAAAATTACCCGATTTTCAGCGTGAAATCAATATTTTAGTTTACCAATTGTACATACAATCGGGATTGTACATGTATGGGCACCTCCAACCAATCGTAACCGTTTACTGTGCACACAGTGAATTTGCCTCCAGAAGTCTCTAGTGCATGAGACCTGCATGGCAACCATGGCCTAGTAATACGCAAATGTAAAAAATTGAGTGCTGCCTCACAGTCCACTAAAAGCACTTATAAGTCCTTGACCTCGCAATCACCAAATAAGGTCACCAGGTAAGGATCTGCTCTTCTTCACATCCAATGAACCTGAATTCCAGGCTGCCCCAATTTGCAGCAGTCTCAGCACAGTCTATTAGTTAGTGTGTCAATCCCCCAGAAACCACATGCAGCCTACTGCAACTAAACAGACCTGATATAGTGTAAAATCATTTAATAAGATCAATATAAAAGAGTATTACTCACAAACACAGTAAAAATTCAGGCATATCAAATAAAGTTCCGAGGACGTCTCCTCCATGCACTGCCACCTCCTGTCCACTCAGCCACGCCCAACGCGTTTCGTCCTATGACTCATCAGGCGCTAGGCCTAGTAATACGGGATTGGTGAGAGATTGTCACATTACATTTTGTTGGCAGTTGTGCAACCAATCTTTATTGTCAGTCTGCTCACCGTACTTCCTGCTATCGGGTGCGACTATTCCCCGAATGCCAATGAGAGCACATTAGACGAAATTGGCATGCTCTGTCACAATACTACCTTTTTACAACTGGTCTTTTAACATCGTTTAGATGGAATCGCGGGGCTGGATTGTCACACTATATACGATAAGTTTGGGCATCACACAGGCGCCCGATAAACTAGCGGGCCGTCTCTATTTAACCTCCTTAGCGGTAACCCCGTATGTGACACGGGGTAAGCCGCCGGAGGGTGCCGCTCAGGCCCTGCTGGCCCGATTTACATAATTTTTTTTTGCTGGACACAGCTAGCACTTTGCTAGCTGCGCCAGCACACTGATTGCCGCCGGCCCGCGCCCGATCGCCGCTATCCGTTGCGGCGCGCGCCCCCCCCGACCCCGTGCGCTGCCTGGCCAATCAGTGCCAATCAGTGCCAGGCAGCGCTGAGGGGTGGATCGGGACTCCCAATGACGTCCCGACGTCGGTGAGCCCTCCAGGAAATCCCGTTCTTTGAACGGGATTTCCTGTTCGGAGATCGCCGAAGGTGATCGAAATGGGGGCGGGGGGATGCCGCTGAGCAGCGGCTATCATGTAGCGAGTCCTGTGCTCGCTACATGATTTAAAAAAAAACAAAAAACTGCTGCGCTGCCCCCTGGCGGAATTTTTCATACCGCCAGGGGGGTTAATTGAGCACCTCTGGTGCCCAAATTTCCTTTTATAGCTGCTATTCGCATGAGCCTTTATGGGGAATCCAAACTTCTGCGGGTCCACCAGAGCCCAAATTTCCTGTCACCGAGTGAGGTCTGGCAAGTGTGCAGGTCCCACCAGCAATTGTTGCTGTACCCCCCCCCCCCCCCCCCAAGCACCATGCATGCCCACTGGTGGTGAGCAGACATTCTCTGCATGGAGGGGTGCTATCCAATCATCTTAACACAACCTAGCTGCATATCAGTTATTAATTTATGCACATAATTAGCCACCACATTAATGCAAAACTTTCCTCACAAGTGTATAATTTTAGTAAAGCATATGATTAAGTGAAGTCTGTACAATTTTGAGAAACAGATTAAAATGTGTTAACGGCATTAAGTTCAGTGCGTCAACTCTTGGGGACTGTGCTATTCTAATATTAGAGGCTTGTTTACTGCAATAGTAAAGCAACACTCTTCTGCCCACAAAACATTACTGGGCAGAGGAACAGGTGACATGCCAAACACTGAAACGTTTATTTCTAATGTTATGTTTCTAATTTAAAATTTTTTAAAAGTATATTTTTAGTGCTAAGTACAACAAAAAGAAACAAATACAAATCAGACCAAACAATTCCTTTAACCGTAATCTGGCACACACATCCTGGAATGGTTATAGTCATACGGATATCATCTCACTGCTCCTGGGTACAGTAGTCATTGACTCCTGGCAATTGAACCCTGAACATGCCTGTGTAGCAAGCTGACCATGACCATATATGCTCATTGCTAGGGAGGCCTCTAGTGCTGGCCTGCCCATGACCAGGGTTTGTACTTTTTACCACCCAAGGCTAACTATCACCAGCCAGACCCCATGAAAAAAACACTTTCCCTTCAGTGACATGATTGGCAGGGATTAGAGTATAAGCTCCTCTGTGGATAGCTGGCGACCTGTCTGCAAGGATTAGAACAAGGATTAGAACAAATATACTCAGAAAATACTCAGAATAACTTTGATAGTACTTTTTACATACTTTTTGGTACTCTTTCATTGCAAAGGGATGAAAAGTAATTAGTAGAGATGAAAAAATTATCTCCTAGGAAAAAAACTCAAGAGAAAAAATAATTGTATATGGGCCCTTCACTTTTTCTACTTAGTTGTCTCCAAGTTCTCCAGGTTTTTCCAAGTTTCCCAAGTTTCTCCAGCAGTGGCTGGATAGTGAATTGGTTAAGGGTTCTGCCTCTGACACAGGAAACCTGGGTTCCTATTCAGTAAGTCAGTACCAAGGAGTTCTTTGGGCAAGACACCCTAACACTGTTGCAGCCTACTGATCGCGCTCAAGTGGCTGCCTCGCAAGCGCTTTGAGTCCAGCAGGAGAAACGTAATATAGGAATTGTTAATTATTATATGTTCACACCTGGGCCCATATGCAATTCACTTTTTCTTCTGAGTTTTCTTCTAGGAGATAATTTTTTTATCTTCAATTTAGAATAACTTTTCAATACTTTACAATTGAAAAAGTACCAAGAAGTAGATGTAAAAGAACTATCAAAACTATTTTAAGTATCTTCTTGCTTGCTGGTGGTTTAAAAGGCATTTTAAATGTCTTCTAAGGCCCTAGGCCCATATGCAATTAACTTTTTCTCCTAGGAGATAATTTTTCATCTTCTATTTAGAATAAGTTTTCAGAACTCTGCAATTGAAAAAGTACAGAAAAGTAGGTGAAAAAGTGCTGTCAAAATTATGCTGAGTATTTTGTTGCTTTCTGGTGATTTAAAAATAATTTTTATGCCAAGTATGAAAATATCACTTAAAGAGAACCAGAGAGGAAGCACCCTCATGTATTTTATTACATTTATCAGTGAGAACATGACAGTAAACACCTACCCTGCTTTTAGTTTCATTGTTATCTGCTTAATTAGTCTATTAGCAACTGTGATAAGAATCCACCGACTATTCAGTCGAGGTTTGACCTGGAATCATTATAGCTGAGTCACTCTTCTGTGATGTCTTTTCAAGCCCAAGCCTTCCCCTCTCCTGGCTTAGATTTCCTGCTTTGCACACTGAGAGCTGTGATGACTGGGAGGGGATGCACTGCTGAGAGAGAAGCTCTGTGGCTGTAATATGATCCCTGTGTGCTCTGTGTGCACTAGATACTGACTGCAGTTTCATTCCTATGAGAGACACTTCTTACAGTACATCATACCAAAATGAAAGCACACAGATGAGCCTTTCTCATATAGCCTAGATAGCAGCCTAGTCTTATATAGCCTAGACAGCACATCCAGAACAACTCATATAACCCGGAAGGAGAAGGGATATGAGCCGGCGGCCATATTTGATTTTTCCTGGAGCAATAATGGATAAAAAAACACTAAAAAAGGCACACCAGAGCGGCGAAATTATCAGGTAGAGCATTTATTCTTTACAAGCTATCAACTAATATGTTTATTTTGTGTGAAACGTTCATCTCTGGTTCCCTTTAAGCATACCTCCCAACTTTTTGAGATAAGAAAGAGGGACACTTAAGCCACACCCCTGCCACACCCCTAACCACGCACCGTCACAACCCTAGTCACGCATACCATAAATATTTCATAAGAAAAATATGTTGTTTTATAATTCAAACCACACTGGTCCTTTCTATCCTGGTTCATTTACATAGTTACATAGTTATTTGGGTTGAAAAAAGACATACGTCCATCGAGTTCAACCTTCATATTAACATTTTAAAATTAGTAATATATCAATTTAAAAGAAAGGAATAAAGTTTAGAGGCAACTAAACATATTTTTCAGTAGATAAATACATATATTTACATAGAAAGAGGGACAAAGTCCTGAAAGAGGGACAAATGAGGAGGAAAGAGGGACAGAGGGACAGGGCTCCCAAAGAGGGACTGTCCCTCCAAAAGAGGGACAGTTGGGAGCTATGCTTAGGAGAAAATTCAGGAGAAAAAGTGAATTGCATATGGGCCCTTGGCCTCCTAGGTCATATTTTCACACCTTGTCAATCAATTGCCTTTGAAACCCCCAACAAGCAAAAAATACTGAGGGTAGGAACACACTAGGCAGAATCGCATATGTGTTTTCCACTATGTGCTATGCTATTCTGCCTAGTGTGTTCCTACCCTCAAAATCATTTTGATATTACTTTTTCAACTATTTTTTAGTTCTTTCAATTTCAGGGTGCTGAAAAGCTATTAAAGGCTGGGAACACACTTAGCAGAATGCTAGCGTTGCGGAAAATGCAGCGTTTTTGCCTGCAATGGTAGTCAATGGGCCACATCAAAAAACACTTATAAAAAAAGTGATATGCATTTTGTATGCGTTTTATAACAAGTGTTTTTCATATTTTTCAAAAATGCACATAATGAAAGTCAATAGTGATGCAATGTAATGCCTTTTGTATGCGTTTTTTCATGCATTTTTTAAAAAATGTTTTCTGATGTATTTCCGCTTCCTGTTGTCTGTCTAGTGATTTCCATACTACGCAGTAGAAAAACGCATGCGAACCGCAAACGCGTTAAAATGCACACAAAACACAAGAAAAACGCATGTGCAGAAAAAAAACGCAATTGCACAAAAACCGCACTACAAACGCAAAAACCCACATGACATAAAACGCGACCTTTCACGCACTGACAAGTGTGCACCCAGCCAAAAACAGAAGATGGACAATTATCTCCAGGAGAAAACTCAGGAGAAAAAGTGAATTGTATGTGGGCCTGGGCCTATATGCAAATGCAATTAACTTTTTCTCCTGAGTTTTCTCCTGGGTGATATTTTCAAACTTGTCAATACAATGCCCTTTAAATCACCAGCAGGCAAGGACATATTTAAAATAGTTTTGATAGTTCTTTTTCACTTACGTTTTGGTACTTTTTCAATTGAAAAGTGCCAAATAGTTATTTTCAATTGAAGTTTAAAAAAGTATCTCTTAGGAGTAAACTCAGGATAAAAAAGTTTATTGCATATGGGCCCTGGTGTCTTTAAAGTGTACCAGAGCTGAATTAAATTAAAAGTTTTATGCATATCTGGGGCTTCCTCCAGCCCCATGTGCACAGATGACTCCCACGTGGCTCCGTCCCATAGCTTCAGCCAGTTGCGGCCAGTCTGACGTAAGAGAAGTGCGCTCTCTCCAGCAGCCACCGGAGAGATACGTAGAGGTCACACTTCTCTTCTGCAGACTGGCTGCAACTGGCTGAAGTTACAGGACCCGGTACCAGAGCTGCAGAAGACTGAGGACGGTGGAGTGGGAGTGAGCCGTGCACATGGGGCTGGAGGAAGCCCCAGGTATGTATAAAACATGATTTAATTCAGCTTTGGTTTCCTTTAAAATAAGGGATGTATTTGCATGCTTGCCTCTAAAGCATAATCCGCAACATTCCTGCCTTTACTTTTTCTAAATGAAGTCTCATTCCTCACATATTCTCAATTCCTTTCAGTATGCTTGTTGCCAGTCTAAAATGAAGTGGGGATAGCCTGAGGAATGGGACTTCACAGACACAAAATAAAAGTGTTAGCTAATCATGCTGCAGAGGAGAGCATACAAATACTTTCACATTGTCTCAGTGAAGTCCCTTTCCTCAGCTATTGCCTACAGTGGCAGCAAGTTTACAGTAAGAAAGTGTGAATGTCTAAGGAAAGAGACTTTAGAGAACAAACCATGATATTTTATTCAAAAAGACATTTGGAGTTCAGGAACACTTTAAGGTACACTTTAAGTAACAGTTTACAGTTCCATTCCAGACATCTTTCAAAGACGGTAATGCATTATATTTGTCTTTCTAGCCATTGTAGAATTCATTTTTGTAACTTTCTGCTTAAAGCTTCATTACCACTCAATCTATTTTCTATGTGTCCCTCTGGCGTACAACACATATTGTTGCGCTTGATGCTTTCAGATGCATATAATGTTATTGAATTTTTTTTTTAGATTTTTTACTGTCTACTCTTTCCACAGTAATAATTGTGTTCAATAAAGTATAACTACAGAAAGAATGGAACTCATTTCATGGCTGTAGAAAATGTCGACAATGCAGAAAAAGTATTTCAAGCTCCCTCCTTTAATGTCCGCAGCTGCCGCCTCCTGTGCGCTCCTTTCTGGAAACTTGTGTTATGCACGGATGTTCCAGAAGGAGTGAAGAGACAGTGGGAAGCATTGGACAACATAGGTGATCTGGCAAAGCTAGACTGGAATTTTTAGAACTGTCTGTTACATGGGGAAAAAGTTTGCAGCACTCATCTGGGCCATATCGGACTGAAGATTGATGAATGGTTTGCTGCTGACCATGTCCAGGCTGACTCCTGCTCTCTTAAAGGGCATCTGAAGTGTGCGGGATATGGAGGCTGCCATATGTATTTCCTTTTAAACGATACTAGTTGCCTG
The DNA here is from genome assembly GCF_040937935.1 of Hyperolius riggenbachi. Classification (NCBI taxonomy): domain Eukaryota; kingdom Metazoa; phylum Chordata; class Amphibia; order Anura; family Hyperoliidae; genus Hyperolius; species Hyperolius riggenbachi. The sequence continues at coordinate 335,376,925 of NC_090650.1, forward strand.
GCAGTCCTGCTGGTCTTTAATGCATCAGCAGTGTTCGATCACCCACCAGAAACAAGTGGGGAATCCAGTCAAATTTCAGTCAAACTTCTGATCTGCATACTTGTTTCATAGTCTAAGGCTACATTTCTTAGAGGCAGAGGATCAGCATGACAACCAGGTAATCTGCATTGTTTAAAAGGAAATAAATATGGCAGCCTTCATATCCCTCTCAGTTCAGGTGTCCTTTAAAGGGAACCTAAATTGAGAGGGTTATACAGGCTGCCATATTTATTTCCTTTTAAACAATGCATATTACCTGACTGTCCTGCTGATCCTCTGTCTTTAATACTTTTAGTCATAGACCCTGAACAAGCATGCAGATCAGATGCTCTGACTGAAGTCTGACTTGATTAGCTGCATGCTTGTTTCAGGTGTGTGATGCAGCCAATGACAATGAGATCACCAGGATAGTTAGGCAACTGGTATTCCTCTTTAGGTTCCCTTTCAAGGGAACCCGAGGTGAAAGGGATATGGAGGTTGCCATATTTATTTCCTTGTAAACAATACCAGTTGCTTGACAGCCCTGTTGATCTTCTGGCATAAGTAGTGTCTAAGTGAAAACCCTGGAACAAGCATATGGCTGAATAAGTAAAACCTGAGTCAGCTGAGTCAGAGTACCTGATCTGCTGCATGCTTGTTCTGGTTCTATGGTTAAAAGTATTAGAGACACAGGATCAGGTGGACAGCCAGGAAAATGGTATTGTTTAAAGGAAATAAATATGGCAGCCTCCATATCCCTCTCACCTCGGGTTTCCTTTAAATCTGTCTACAGGCACATTGCTAGCTCTATATGATTATACTCTGACCTCTGCAATGGTTCAGAGACTGGTGCACAACATGAACAGGGGTAGTGGCTGGATTTCCATATCAGGAAGTCCTATCTTCATGACCCTCATAGCACTGAGAGGAACAATGTTCTGGAAAAGAAGCAGGCCAAGCATACATGCAAGACTGCAGATGTGTGTGTGGCATTACACACATTTTAACATTGCAACCTCAGAGTGTAATGAATAGTGGAGATGCTGCCGCGCGGTCTGGCGGCGGGGCGGCTGTCTCCGCGTTCAGACCGGCGGTTTCCACACAGCAGCATGCGTCTGCTTTGCCTGGGCCTTCTAGTGCACACAGATGGAGAGCTATGCGCGAGCGAGCTAGAAGGCAGGCCCTTTATGCCAGCAGGAGAGGTATCAGCTGATCAGGACGATCAGCTGATTCCAGCGGAACTACCTATTGGCTGAGTGGCTGGGGGCGGCGCTGAGGAGCGCTGGAGCAGGGGCGTAGCTAGAAATGACTGGGCCCCATAGCAAAAAAAAATTATGCCCCCCCCCTCCCCCCACGACCTTCCAACCCCACGGACCTCGGACCTCCCACCCAAACATTTTGTGGGGCAATCTGATTTCCCCACAAAATGCAACCAGATTGTCGGCAGATTTCCCTACAATATGCAACCAGATTGTCGGCAGATTTCCCTACAATATGCAACCAGATTGTCGGCAGATTTCCCTACAATATGCAACCAGATTGTCGGCAGATTTCCCTACAATATGCAACCAGATTGTCGGCAGATTTCCCTACAATATGCAACCAGATTGTCAGGCAGATTTCCCTACAATATGCAACCAGATTGTCAGGCACATTTCCCTACAATATGCAACCAGATTGTCGGCAGATTTCCCTACAATATGCAACCAGATTGTCGGCAGATTTCCCTACAAAATGCAACCAGATTGTCGGCAGATTTCCCAACAAAATGCAACCAGATTGTCGGCAGATTTCACAACAAAATGCAACCAGATTGTCTGCAGATTTCCACACAATATGCAACCAGATTGTCGGCAGATCTCCACACAATATGCAACCAGATTGTCGGCAGATTTCCACACAATATGCAACCAGATTGTCAGCAGATTTCCCCACAAAATGCAAGGGAGGGTGGGCAGTTAGGTAGCCGGGTGGGAGGGTGGGCAGTTAGGTAGTGGGCAGTTAGGTAGCCGGGTGGGAGAGTGGGCAGTTAGGTAGCCGGGTGGGCAGTTAGGTGGCCCTCAGTTAGGTAGCCGGGTGGGCAGTTAGGTAGCCAGGTGGGAGGGTGAGCAGTTAGGTAGCCGGGTGGGAGGGTGGGCAGTTAGGTAGCCGGGTGGGAGAGTGGGCAGTTAGGTAGCCTTCAGTTAGGTAGCCCTCAGTTAGGTAGCCGCGTGGGAAGGTGGGCAGTTAGGTAGTGGGCAGTTAGGTAGCCGGGTGGGAGAGTAGGCAGTTAGGTAGCCGGGTGGGTGAGTGGGCAGTTAGGTAGCTGGGTGGGTGAGTGGGCAGTTAGGTAGCCGGATGGGTGGGCAGTTAGGTAGCCGGGTGGGCAGTTAGGTAGCCGGGTGGGTGGGCAGTTAGGTAGCCGGGTGGGAGGGTGGGCAGTTAGGTAGCCGGGTGGGAGGGTGGGCAGTTAGGTAGCCGGGTGGGAGGGTGGGCAGTTAGGTAGCCGGGTGGGAGGGTGGGCAGTTAGGTAGCCGGGTGGGAGAGTGGGCAGTTAGGTAGCCGGGTGGGAGGGTGGACAGTTAGGTAGCCGGGTGGGAGGGTGGACAGTTAGGTAGCCGGGTGGGAGGGTAGGCAGTTAGGTAGTGGGCAGTTAGGTAGCCGGGTGGGGTAGTGGGCAGTTAGGTAGCCGGGCGGGAGGGGAGGGTAGCTGCCTCACCTGGGGTCCCCCCTCCTTTTATCAGCGGCGGGAGGTGCATCATATACAGAAGGCTCCGTCTGAGTAATCAGCCACTAGAGGTTCAGCTGCCTCCAGGCTACGGTGTCCCCACTGTATTGCTGCTCGCACCACTTCCTGGTTTTATTGCGAGCAGCAATACAGTGGGGACACCGTAGCCCGGAGGCAGCTGAACCTCTAGTGGCTGATTACTCCGCCGGAGCCTTCTGTATATGACTCACCTCCCGCCGCTGATAAAAGGAGGGGGGACCCCAGGTGAGGAGGGAGGGGGGGGCACTGAGGTGAGGGAGGGGGGCCCCAAACAAAAAGTAAACAAAAAAAATAATAAACAACAAAAAAAATAATTCCTCTCGGGCAGCTGCGGGCCCCCTGTGACGTAGCGCTGCCGTGGGGCCCCGTAGCAACGCTATGGCGGCTATCCCCATTGCTACGCCACTGCGCTGGAGTATATATAGATCTTGCTTGTCAGTTGCTGGTTGTCTGCCGTTGCGAATACTTACGTGTGAGCACTCAGACCTCAGTCAGATCCCACAGTGTGTTAGAACCAGGTGGACCTGGGAATTCACACTTAGCCAGATTACGCTCTTGTTATTTCTGTGTTATACCTTAGACCAGTTCCGGGGTGTTGAGACCAAGGACCTCACACCCAAGTTTAGGATTACTGTGTCATTGTTGTGTTATACTTTAGACCAGTTCCGGGGTGTTGAGACCAAGGACCTCACACCCAAGCTTAGGATTACTGTGTCATTGCTGTGTTATACTTTAGACCAGTTCCGAGGTGTTGAGACCAAGGACCTCACACCCAAGCTTAGGATTACTGTGTCATTGCTGTGTTATACTTTAGACCAGTTCCGGGGTGTTGAGACCAATGACCTCACACCCAAGCTTAGGATTACTGTGTCATTGCTGTGCTATTCTTTAAACTAGTTCCTGGGTGTCGAGACCAAGGACCTCACACCCCAGACTAGGATTGTGCTTTATATCTGTTATGACCATTTGCTCTGTCGACATCTCTCTTGCCTTCTGATTCGGTACCTCCCCTATCTGCCTACCAGTTGCCAAACCTTGCCTGTACCTGGTTACCGAATCAGCCTTCTGTCTTTGTACCTTATCTGCTCGTGTGTTGCCGACCTGTCCTGCCCGACCCTCCTGGCTGTCACTTATCCTCCGAGTGTTCAGTCTGTCTGTACTACCCGTGACACTATTCCACCAAGTGTCAGTTAGCTGCAAGGACTCCTGCTCCTCAGAGAGTCCTGCCTGCAGTGCAACCAGTTGCCTCTACTCCATAGGAGTCCCCTGGCTGCAGTACAGTCTGATTACCAGTTTACCAGGGAATCACTGGCTGCCAGATTATCTCTACCCCCTCTCTTAGGAGATAGTCCCTGCACAGCCGAGGGCCACCTGCCCCTCAGGTGGTCTCTGGCCGAGTTATCTATGTCTCCCGCCTCACGGGAGATAGCCTACAGTTGCACCAAACACTTACACTTCATTAGGTGTCCAGAGGTTAGTCATACTTGTATTATTGATGATTCTGCAGATCATCCATAATCAGGTATACATCTGTATTGTTGATGATTCTGCAGATCATCAATAATCAGATTCTCACTGTGTGCTGACTAGAGTTGGGCCGAACGGTTCGCCGGCGAACGGGGTTCGCGCGAACTTAGGTGGTTCGCGTGCGGGTACCGCACGCGAACCTTTTGCGGAAGAAGTTCGGTTCGCCCCATAATGCACCTGAGGGTCAACTTTGACCCTCTACATCACAGTCAGCAGGCCCAGTGTAGCCAATTAGGCTACACTAGCCCCTGGAGCCCCACCCCCCCTTATATAAGGCAGGCAGCGGCGGCCATTACGGCCACTCGTGTGCCTGCATTAGTCAGAGTAGGGCGAGCTGCTGCAGACTGTCTCTCAGGGAAAGATTAGTTAGGCTTAACTTCTTCCTGGCTGCATACCTGTTCTGTTCAGTGAGCCCTCAGCCCACTGCATACCTGTACTGTGATCCTGCCACTGCATAGCTGTTCAGTGATCCTGCCACAGCATACCTGTTCTGTTCAGTGAGCCCTCAGCCCACTGCATACCTGTACTGTGATCCTGCCACTGCATAGCTGTTCAGTGATCCTGCCACAGCATACCTGTTCTGTTCAGTGAGCCCTCAGCCCACTGCATACCTGTACTGTGATCCTGCCACTGCATAGCTGTTCAGTGATCCTGCCACAGCATACCTGTTCTGTTCAGTGAGCCCTCAGCCCACTGCATACCTGTACTGTGATCCTGCCACTGCATACCTGTTCAGTGATCCTGCCACAGCATACCTGTTATGTTCAGTGAGCCCTCAGCCCACTGCATACCTGTACTGTGATACTGCCACTGCATAGCTGTTCAGTGATCCTGCCACAGCATACCTGTTCTGTTCAGTGAGCCCCCAGCCCACTGCATACCTGTACTGTGATCCTGCCACTGCATACCTGTTCAGTGATCCTGCCACAGCATACCTGTTCTGTTCAGTGAGCCCTCAGCCCACTGCATACCTGTACTGTGATACTGCCACTGCATACCTGTACTGTGATCCTGCCACTGCATAGCTGTTCAGTGATCCTGCCACAGCATACCTGTTCTGTTCAGTGAGCCCTCAGCCCACTGCATACCTGTACTGTGATCCTGCCACTGCATACCTGTTCAGTGATCCTGCCACAGCATACCTGTTCTGTTCAGTGAGCCCTCAGCCCACTGCATACCTGTACTGTGATCCTGCCACTGCATAGCTGTTCAGTGATCCTGCCACAGCATACCTGTTCTGTTCAGTGAGCCCCCAGCCCACTGCATACCTGTACTGTGATCCTGCCACTGCATACCTGTTCAGTGATCCTGCCACAGCATACCTGTTCTGTTCAGTGAGCCCTCAGCCCACTGCATACCTGTACTGTGATCCTGCCACTGCATAGCTGTTCAGTGATCCTGCCACAGCATACCTGTTCTGTTCAGTGAGCCCTCAGCCCACTGCATACCTGTACTGTGATCCTGCCACTGCATAGCTGTTCAGTGATCCTGCCACAGCATACCTGTTCTGTTCAGTGAGCCCTCAGCCCACTGCATACCTGTACTGTGATCCTGCCACTGCATAGCTGTTCAGTGATCCTGCCACAGCATACCTGTTCTGTTCAGTGAGCCCTCAGCCCACTGCATACCTGTACTGTGATCCTGCCACTGCATACCTGTTCAGTGATCCTGCCACAGCATACCTGTTCTGTTCAGTGAGCCCTCAGCCCACTGCATACCTGTACTGTGATCCTGCCACTGCATAGCTGTTCAGTGATCCTGCCACAGCATACCTGTTCTGTTCAGTGAGCCCTCAGCCCACTGCATACCTGTACTGTGATCCTGCCACTGCATACCTGTTCAGTGATCCTGCCACTGTATACCTGTTCTGTGAACCCGCCACTGTATACCTGTTCTGTTCAGTGGACCCGCCACTGTATACCTGTTCTGTGAACCCGCCACTGTATACCTGTTCTGTTCAGTGGACCCGCCACTGTATACCTGTTCTGTGAACCCGCCACTGTATACCTGTTCTGTTCAGTGGACCCGCCACTGTATACCTGTTCTGTGAACCCGCCACTGTATACCTGTTCTGTTCAGTGGACCTGCCACTGTATACCTGTTTAGTGAACACGCCACTGCATACCTGTTGTGTTCAGTGAACCTGCCACTGCATACCTGTTCTGTGAACCCGCCACTGTATACCTGTTCTGTTCAGTGGACCCGCCACTGTATACCTGTTCTGTGAACCCGCCACTGTATACCTGTTCTGTTCAGTGGACCTGCCACTGTATACCTGTTTAGTGAACACGCCACTGCATACCTGTTGTGTTCAGTGAACCTGCCACTGCATACCTGTTCTGTGAACCCGCCACTGTATACCTGTTCTGTTCAGTGGACCCGCCACTGTATACCTGTTCTGTTCAGTGGACCTGCCACTGTATACCTGTTCTGTTCAGTGGACCTGCCACTGTATACCTGTTTAGTGAACACGCCACTGCATACCTGTTGTGTTCAGTGAACCCGCCACTGTATACCTGTACTGTTCAGTGAACCCACCGCATCAGTGCGCATACCTGTGCAGTTAAGTGAACCCACCTACCTACGTGAGTGCACGCAGTGTGATATACCACTCCGTGCATACCCGATATGGACAAAACAGGTAGAGGAAGAGGAAGAGGTAGTGGCAGAGGCAGAGGAAGGCCACCCGGCAGGTCTGCGCGAGGTCGTGTAAATGTAATTTCGTGTGGACCTGGCCCACAGTACAGTGCTCGGAAGAAGGCACGTCCCATCACCTCCCAAGATTGTCAGGACGTGGTTGAGTATTTAGCGACACAGAACACCTCATCTTGCTCAGCCACCAGCGCTACTACTAGCACCACTTCCGCTGCATTTGACACTTCGCAAGAATTATTTAGTGGTGGTGAAATCACTGATGCACAGCCATTGTTACAGCCAGATGAATTTTCACCAGCTCATATGTCTGCGTTACGCGACAACACTATGGATGTAACGTGTAAGGAGGATGAAGGACCTACACATTTGGATTTTTCTGAGGCAAGCGAAGCTGGGCAGGATGATTACGATGATGACGATGATAGGGATCCTCTGTATGTTCCCAATAGAGGAGATGAAGAGGGGGACAGTTCAGAGGGGGAGTCAGAGAGTAGTAGGAGGATAGAAGTTGCTGAAAGAAGCTGGGGCAGCTCTTCGTCAGAAACAGCTGGTGGCAGAGTCCGGCACCATGTATCGCCAGATTCGCCACCTATGTACAGCCAGCCAACTTGCCCTTCAGCATCAGCTGCTGAGGTGCCCACATCCCAGGGTGGCTCAGCGGTGTGGAAATTTTTTAATGTGTGTGCCTCAGATCGGACCAAAGCCATCTGTTCGCTCTGCCAACAAAAATTGAGCCGTGGAAAGGCCAACACTCACGTAGGGACAAGTGCCTTACGAAGGCACCTGCAGAAAAGGCACAAACAGCAATGGGATGGCCACCTGAGCAAAAGCAGCAGCAGCACACAAAAGCAAAGTCACCCTCCTTCTCCTCTTCCTCCTTCAGGTGCATCATCTGCTTATGCCGCTCTCTCCCTTGCACCTTCACAGGCACCCTCCTCCACTCCGCCTCTGCCCTTGAGCGGTTCCTGCTCCTCTGCCCACAGCAGCAGTCAGGTGTCCGTGAAGGAAATGTTTGAGCGGAAGAAGCCACTTTTGGCCAGTCACCCCCTTGCCCGGCGTCTGACAGCTGGCGTGGCGGAACTGTTAGCTCGCCAGCTGTTACCATACCGGCTGGTGGACTCTGAGGCCTTCCGTAAATTTGTGGCCATCGGAACACCGCAGTGGAAGATGCCAGGCCGCACTTATTTTTCCAGAAAGGCCATACCCCAACTGCACCGTGAAGTTGAGAGGCAAGTGGTGTCATCTCTTGCGAAGAGCGTTGGGTCAAGGGTACACCTGACCACGGATGCCTGGTCTGCCAAGCACGGGCAGGGCCGCTACATTACCTACACAGCCCATTGGGTGAACCTGGTGGTGAACGATGGCAAGCAGAAAGCGGCGGACCAAATTGTGACACCTCCACGGCTTGCAGGCAGGCCTCCTGCCACCTCCTCTCCTCCTGCTACATGCTCTTCGCTGTCCTCCTCCTCCTCCTTGGCTGAGTGGCAGTTCTCCTCTCCAGCTACACAGCCCCAGCTCCGCAGGGCCTATGCTGCATGCCAGGTACGACGGTGTCACGCCATCTTAGACATGGCTTGTCTCAAAGCGGAGAGTCACACTGGAGCAGCTCTCCTGGCTGCTCTTAAGAAACAGGTGGATGAGTGGCTGACCCCGCACCACCTGGAGATAGGCAACGTGGTGTGCGACAACGGCAGCAATCTGCTTGCCGCTTTGCATATGGGGAAGCTGACACACATACCCTGCATGGCACATGTCATGAATCTGGTGGTTCAAAGATTTGTGGCAAAGTACCCTGGCTTAGCGGATGTCCTGAAGCAGGCCAGGAAGTTCTGTGGGCATTTGAGGCGCTCTTACACAGCCATGGCACGATTTGCAGAAATTCAGCGTAAAAACAACATGCCGGTGAGACGCCTCATTTGCGATAGCCCCACTCGCTGGAACTCGACCCTCCTCATGTTCTCCCGCCTGCTAGAACAGAAGAAAGCCGTCACCCAGTACCTCTACAACTGGAGTAGAACGAAACAGTCTGGGAAGATGGGGATGTTCTGGCCCGACAACTGGACAATGATGAAAAATGCATGCAGGCTCATGCGGCCGTTTGAGGAGGTGACCAACCTGGTGAGCCGCAGTGAGGGCACCATCAGCGACTTAATTCCCTACGCGTACTTCTTGGAGCGTGCTGTGCGTAGAGTGGCGGATGAAGCTGCGAATGAGCGTGACCAGGAACCGTTACGGCAGGAACAGGCATGGGACCAATTTTCATCAGACCCAGCTGTTTCCTCAACACCTGCGGCAGCACAGAGGGGGGAGGAGGAGGAAGAAGAGAGGTCATGTGCAGAAGATGAGTCAGACTCAGAGGATGATGAGCAAGGTGTTTCTTTGGGGGAGGAGGAGGAGGAGGAGGGGACAGCGGCAGGAGAACAACCGCAGCAGGCGTCGCAGGGGGCTTGTGCTGCGCAACCTTCCCGTGGTATTGTTCGCGGCTGGGGGGAGGAGGTTGACTTACCTGACGTCACTGAGGAAGAGCAAGAGGAGATGGAGGGTACTGGATCCGACTTTGTGCAGATGTCGTCTTTTATGCTGTCCTGCCTGTTGAGGGACCCCCGTATAAAAAACCTCAAGGGGAATGAGCTGTACTGGGTGGCCACACTACTAGACCCTCGGTACAGGCACAAAGTGGCGGACCTGTTACCAACTCACCGGAAGGTGGAAAGGATGCAGCACATGCAGAACCAGCTGTCAACTATGCTTTACAATGCCTTTAAGGGTGATGTGACGGCACAACGCCAGCAAGGTACCACTGCCACTAATCCTCCTCCCGTGTCCACGCAGTCAAAGACAGGACGCTCCAGCGATCTCATGGTGATGTCGGACATGCGGACGTTCTTTAGTCCAACGCCTCGCCGTAGCCCTTCCGGATCCACCCTCCACCAACGCCTGGAACGGCAGGTAGCCGACTACCTGGCCTTAAGTGTGGATGTAGACACTGCTGTGAACAGCGATGAGGAACCCTTGAACTACTGGGTGCGCAGGCTTGACCTGTGGCCAGAGCTGTCCCAATTTGCCATCCAACTTCTCTCCTGCCCTGCCGCAAGCGTCCTCTCAGAAAGGACCTTCAGCGCAGCTGGAGGCATTGTCACAGAGAAGAGAAGTCGCCTAAGTCACAAAAGTGTTAAGTACCTCACCTTTATAAAAATGAATGAGGCATGGATCCCGGAGGGCTGCTGCCCGCCCCAAGACTAAGTCAGTCCCCGCACATACAGCATCTCTGCCTGCACGCCGTGTGACTGGCTGCCTGGCCTGCCCCAAGAAGACTAAGTCGCTCCCAGTCCCTCCACACAGCATGTCTGCCTGCAGGCCGCTTCACTACCTTCTCCGCCACCACCAACAGGGTCCGGGACTCCAGGCGGATTGCTGAATTTTTTAGGCCGCTGCTAGCAGCGGCCGCTGTAATAATTTTTCGGGTGCGTGTACATGACTGCCTAATTTTTCTGGCTGCACTGCGGGCAGCTGCAACAACAAAAGAAAAGGCATGAACATGCGCCCATTCCCCTTCGTGATCATTACCTTGCCGTGGTGAAGGGGCTTGCGTATCACAATGGAGCAATGACCGGCGCCTAGATGAGTGTCTCGGGGGGCACACCCACGATAATAAGGTCGTTGCCTCATTGTGGTCAGACCAAATTTGATCAGCTGGACAGTCACTGTTCTGTCATTCAGCTACATCAGCCAGGTGACTGACCATATGGGCTGTAAAGCCACCAAAACCTGCACTCTCGCCATGGTGCGCACCAGTCCAGCACGGCCGTCACTACACAAACAGCTGTTTGCGGTGCGTTACACGATGAGTTTGGTGCGTCAGTGTGAAGCAGTACCTTAATTACACTACCTGATTGATGTATACACATGCAAGATGTTTGAAAGCACTTTAGGCCTGTCATTTAACATTCAATGTGATTTCTGCCCTTAAAACGCTGCTTTGCGTCAAATCCAGATTTTTCCCGGGGACTTTTGGCATGTATCCCACTCCGCCATCCCCCCCTCCAGGTGTTAGACCCCTTGAAACATCTTTTCCATCACTTTTGTGGCCAGCATAATTAATTTTTTTTTTCAAAGTTCGCATCCCCATTGAAGTCTATTGCGGTTCGCGAACTTTAACGCGAACCGAACCTTTCGCGAAAGTTCGCGAACCCGGTTCGCGAACCGAAAATCGGAGGTTCGGCCCAACTCTAGTGCTGACACCAATCGTTACACAGAGTAAGCAGTATAAGTTTCATCTTTTTTTTTCTTTTACTTAGCTGTTCTCAAAGACATTTGAAGTCTTAATAAGCCCTGCTTCCCAATCCTGCTCTCAGCTCCTGGTCCTGTGAGGGGATCTTTCTCATTTCATTACCAATAAAATTACATGGAAGTACAAACATTCTTCAGCTACACTAGATGTCACTATTGTTTTGTGCAGCGGAAGTCAATTTTGCCAGCTTACGGAAAACACAAATCAGTCTGTAAACTACTTTGAGACTTTTAGATTAGGATGGTAGACTATGGAGCTGAAGGCTGATATACAACATTAGATTTCAACGCATGATAAGTCAAAGGAGGCTGTTTTTTGTGCCAACTGCAGCTTCCATATATCCACCATAATGCAGAGAGCACACAGCTGAGGGAACCTCAGCCACATCACTTGTTTGAAGCCAGCTTTATTCCTATGACTCACTGTATGTTTGTAATTCACCCACTCATCCCTGTGGTTTTGTCCTTGATACTGTTGTTGTTTCCCTGACATGTTTCAGAGGGGGTGGTTTCCATTTACATTGGTTGCTAGGGTCCCTTTATTGTGTTTTATTCAGACAATTTGTTGGTATTTAGGTGTACTGAAATGAAACATGACAAATGATCAAAACACTGAACTGCAGGTTGGTCACTCTTTATTCTCTGCTTCGTCACGACTGTTCCTCAAGTACTTTATCTCTCTCTTCTGAAGGTAAAGCCGAGCTCCACTCGCATTAAATATTGCTGTAAACATATTTCAGTACGGTAGAAGTTTTGTGGTATGTTATATTCATATTATATTTCCATTTCCGTCTCCAGCCAGCTGTGAATTTCCAAAACTGACAGAAAGCTTGAATTGTACCGCTTTAAAAGCCTGGAATGTGTACTTTATATGAAGTTCAGATGGCCTTAAACTTCCCATCTTGCTTTACCAGTGGTGTAACTAAGGAGCTTGGGGCCCCGGTGCGAGTTTTACATGGGGCCCCAAGCACTGTATAGATATGGAGCGCCAAAATCTACCAATCAACCAACAACAGTGTCAGAAGAGGTGTATTTAGAGTAGGGAAACACTTTGTTAAGGATTATCACGGTTCATTGCACATATAGAGGTGTTCATTACCAGCATTGCACAAATGAAAAGCTAATAAGATGGACGCAGGAGGGCTCCTAGTGGCATCTCTGCATCCCCTTTTGCTACGCCACTGTGCTTTATGGGAAATTAGTTTGTGAATGCGCAGGCAGGTAGGTACAAAGTGACACGCCTTCATTGGAAGTAGGCTGGGTGCATAACCAAGGTGATCAGCCAAACCACCAAATATTACATGTAGTAAATCCAGATTAGGTTAGCACACCAGTTGAATCACACAGTTGCTTATTTTTCATCAGTAAGTCTACACTGCTAGCTGACAATTGTTTTGGGGCTTCCGAGGGGTCTCCTTTTTCAAAGCACAAATGCAGACAGGATCAATCCAATGATGTGCAGGAAAATCTGACTCTCCCATCAGAGGTTCTCCATCACAATTGAGTCAGTAAAAGTAGAATTTCAGATTGTTGGTTTATATTGCATGGTGTGTAATGATAGGAGAAAGAGGCGGCTTGTATTGCACACACACACACTGCTGCCCTTAAAGGTAGCTCGAGGTGAAAATAACGTGATGAGATACACAATTATATTTATCCTTCTACTCCTAAAATGACTTTTTAAGATATCCCATGGTTTTATTTTATATTTAAACATTTCCAATGTATAATTAATGTTTTGTTGCCACTGCTCAGTGGCAGCTAATTAAGTGTCCCTAAATGAAAATACATGAACTATTGACCTTTTACTTTATCCCTCTGCTCTCAAAAGTTGTATTCTGCCAGGAAAACTTTTATGGCTGTAATTTTCCTTTCAGGCATGTTTACTATATTCCCAACAAGGTACCACAAGACAGAAGCTGTTACTTCCATGCCAAAAAATTAACTCTTTTAGGCAGCAAAATAAAACAAGTAAAGCAGCCTGCTTAATATGTTTTGCACTGTATAAACAACTGTTTATCTCATCATGTCACATGTCACCTCGGGTACACTTTAACAATCATGCATGGATTGTTAGGGCAACAGTTTGGAGTCGGATCACTACACAATCATCCAGCTTAGGAATAGCCTAACCGCATGCACTACAGGAGATATTGGCAGCGCTTTCAAATACAGGCTGCACCCGAGTTGACCAGCTGCATAGATGTGCAGAGCCCAAAACATAGGCAGATTACACAACCTGCATTCAAAACAGATGCAGCAAATGGAGGATGTTAGCTTCCAAAACAGTTTGTGCGCAGATTGTTTAGCACTAGACTCTTCCACAATGATTCCTGTTGCTGCAAGGCAAGAGTGCTAGCTAGGCCAGGTCTTGTGCTACAAGGTGAGAGTGCTAGCTAGGCCAGGTCTTGTGCTGCAAGGCGAAAGTGCTAACCAGCCCAGGTCTTGTGCGACAAGGTGAGAGTGCTAGCCAGGCCAGTCCTTGTACTGCAAGGCAAGAGTGCTAGCCATGCCTGGACTTGTGCTGCAAGGCGAAAGTGCTAACCAGCCCAGGTCTTGTGCGACAAGGTGAGAGTGCTAGCCAGGCCAGTCCTTGTACTGCAAGGCAAGAGTGCTAGCCATGCCTGGACTTGTGCGTCAAGGTGAGGGTGCTAGCCTGGCCCGGTCTTGTGCTGCAAGGTGAGCTTTCTGTGAGCACTCCAGAGCCCCATCAGAGAGCCCCCTCCCCAATATAGGTAGCCAGAGGACGCTCTCAGTACAGACAGCCAGAGAGTCTCCCTAGTAAAGGTAGCCAGAGAGCCCCCTGGTATAGGTATACAGAAATCCCCACTAGTATAGGTAGCCAGAGTGTGGTACCAGTAACATTGCAATGCTTCCTACAAGTACCACAGAGCTCCACCAGAGGCCCAGTATAGGTAGCCAGAGAGGCCAGAGAGCTCCCCCCCCCCCAAGTACAAGTAGCTAGAGAGTCCCCCAGTATAAGTAGCAAGAACCCCCCTCTGTATAGGTAGCCAGAGAACCCCCCAGTATAGATAGCAGAAGTGTAGTACTGGTAAAACTGCCGTGTGCTACCTGTGCACAGCGAATTTACCGGAATTTTGTGCATCAGGCCCATGGTGTGGACTCACTTTACTGACTGAAAGAATTGGTTGATTGCATTTTAGAATGATTGAAGATGTTTACCATGCGCTCCTCTTAAAATTCTCCAGAACTAAAAATATATATATATATAAGAAACAAAATAAAATATATTAAATAAAATAAATTAAATGAAATGTATCAAGAAGAATCCTCCGCTGGGTTGCTAACTACCTAACACAGTGTGTATCTCTGTCAGTACAAATATTAAAAATTGGTACAGCGCTCAGCAGCCTTCAAATCCACATACATTAAATTGCACCATAAATTGTATATGTATTGGTCAAATTATGCAACACAGTCTCTAGTTATTATCCCCAAATGGGGCAATAAACAGTTCCAAGAAATAGTTCCTTCTGAAACCTCCACACGAATATCTTCATAAAAGCTTCCTTAAAACTATATACGCTCACCAGATCCAATGGCCAACCAATCACGATTGGCAGTGGCAAACACGTTTTGTGACACTCAGTCAGTAGATCCCACAGATTCAGCTTCTCTGTGTCTTCAATACTCGATGCATGCAAATGAATGAAATAATCATAGTGTAACTCTGCCTTGATATATTTGCTTTTCACACCACCAGATAAACGATCCTAACACCAGTGAGGTGTTTTTTGTTTTTTTTTAAATTGCCTAACTATGCATATGTGTGACTTTACTGTATTTAGTCTACTTACAATCAAATAATTCATGAATCACACTAACTGCACTGCTCAGTCCTGGGATCTTCTCCATATTGTGCAGATCCACATGACAGCGTTAAAGAGCAGCTTAAAAAA
The DNA here is from genome assembly GCF_040937935.1 of Hyperolius riggenbachi. NCBI lineage: Eukaryota > Metazoa > Chordata > Amphibia > Anura > Hyperoliidae > Hyperolius > Hyperolius riggenbachi. The sequence goes on from NC_090650.1 coordinate 335,392,081, forward strand.
CAGGAAAAAGACTGAGAGCCAAATCTGGTGTAGTATGTTCAACCAATGTGGAAAATGTATTTAAATGAGATTATACTCACAAGTGTGGGTCACCACGCAGGCGACCACTGTAACAGCAGGTGGGGAGAATTGTTACCTGACCCCACTCAGGTATAAAAAGTCGCTCTCTATAGAAAGAAAAAATATGGGGATACACCCCTCCACCAAGGGTGGACAAGATCTGAATGAAAAATGATTAATAGAGGCGCCAAAACAGGATAAAAATAGGTTAAAAACCGTCTAAAAAAGTGGGGGTGGGTGGATCCACTTCCCTCAATATAAATGACCAGGCCAAATTCAGCTGTAAATGATGCAAGAAGAATTTATTCTCAAAAGTTAGTCTCCAAATAGTCTATTTGGAGACTAACTTTTGAGAATAAATTCTTCTTGCATCATTTACGGCTGAATTTGGCCTGGTCATTTATATTGAGGGAGGTGGATCCACCCACCCCCTCTTTTTTAGACGGTTTTTAACCTATTTTATCCTGTTTTGGCGCCTCTATTAATCATTTTTCATTAAAGAGCAGCTGTCAGCCCTACTATCTCAGGAAAAAAAAACACACATATATAAGTAGACAAATACTTGCTCTACTTACATAACATATGTATTGCACTGTCCACAGTTTGATTTTAGTGATTTTTGTACAGTAACAAAGAGAAAATCCTTCTTAGCATTTCCCATTTTAAGTGTGGCTATTTTGAAGCCAATCCTGATGTCATTTCCTCCCTTACTTTACTCTGCCTGATTGTGTATGCCTCCACTATAGAAAGTGCACTGTCTCAGCATGAGAAATGCTGGCCAATCAGTGAGTAACAGAGGTGTGGGAGGGGAAAACAGGAGGCATCAGCCTATCAGGCAGCATTAGTTAAGTCTGAGGGGGAAGTATAGAAGCAAAAAAAGGACAACCCAGCATGCCCTTCAACTTCCTTTTTGCATACCAAATGTTGTGTGTACCAAATAAAAGTCAGGTAAACTGAGGAATGATCATTTATCAACAACAAAAGTAATAGTGATTTTAACTTTTGGATTACCTGGTTAGCATCCTTATTACTTGTTTACCAAATAAAAATAAAGCATTGAATTTTGATTGTGTGCCCAATGGGATTATCACTGAACACTTGATCATTTCACCTGCTAATCCCGACACATCCACAGAGCTTTAATTCTGTTACAATGAAATCTGCAGAGAAGCCACAGGATGTCACTGTTTTCACTGCATTCATTAGCAGTCTGCTGTATGTTGCTGAGTCATGTGCTGCAAGAAATCTAACAGGAAGCAGGCAGAAGTAACATTTCTGATATGACTGCTAACAAGAAACGATATCTTATATTAATGACGATGGGAATCAAACACATAGATGGAGTGCTGCATGTTCCACTATCCAGAAGTGATGTGAATAAATGTGCAGGCTGTGCACTGCTGAAATGTCACATGCTGATAACACAGCCAAATCAACAGAAATTCAATTTGAAGTTTGATGGACAGGGAGGAGCAGTGTGGCGATTTATATGCTAATCGCTTACATCGTGATGGGCATATATTCCGGACTGTTGTGCTGATGAAGCAACAGACATCCTTGAGACAAAACTGTTCAGGAAAAAACACTATTCATTTTGCCGGTCCGCACTCCTGGTTACGAACCAAGTCACCGAGAGGAGACAGAGATGATAAAACAACAATCTCCATTATTATGGGAAGAGGGTGGAGGTGCCAACAATATAAAACAGTTAAAAACACAGAGGTGCTCATATCGTTCTGTACTCAACCATTGGGTACTTGCTTTTGGGTATCATTGACCTGAGGAAGCAGGTAAAGCCTGCGAAATGCGTTGTTATACCCTTGACTTTTTTTTTTTTTTAGAAGTGAGTCTCACTAATGCCTCTCCATTTAAGCAGTTTGAATTGTTTTCTATTGTTGGGCGCTTCCATCCTCTTCCCATGTTAACAAATTTGGCAGTGTTACCTGAAGCTTAGCACACGTTCAGTTGAAAGCGTTTTTGGCTTCCAAATGACTTCAAGCTAATTTCTTATTTGGAACTTTTTAAAACAGTTGTTATAAGCGTTGTTGTTTATGACATTATTAATAATATTAAGTGGATCACATCTACGTTTAAACAATATTAGAATAGCTTAGAAGAGACGAGTTGGCAATCTCCAGTAACATAAAGCCATTTATTAATAGCTTTTAGGCAATAGAATTTCATCTGCACTTCCAAAGTAATTTACTTGTAAATAGGGTAAAATTAGTTAGAAGGTAAGGTGAATTCAGTCAATGAGAGAATTACTGTGATTGCAGAAGGTTCCATTTCCTCCATGTATCGATCCAGACAAAGGATGACCTCTAGTTTAATCTCCAGTACCAGACTTTAATTAGCTGGGACATATGAATTCATTCTGCATAGCATTCAGTGGCACCTTATCTAATAAAAGTAAAGAATAAGCAGCAGAAATTCCATGTTTGGCTAATAGAGACGATGTCTATGGTGTCTTTTTCTGGCGGGAATGCTGAGCATCCACACTAAGCACGTGCTTTGCAAATAATTGAAGCACTGATTAGCATAACAGAAGCTTTGCAGATGTTAAAAATGTTTTAATATATCCAGCATAAAACACATTCAATGGATCCTCTTCTCCTGTAATTACCTGCTGAGTCTTCATCTTGTGTCAGAATTCAGAAATGATGGTCCCCTCCCTGACTGCTGAGTAGTAGATGCAGATACTAATCCAATTATTAGTGCTATTTATTGGGAGGTATTTCTCCAGCACGCCAATAACTTCAAAAACAGTGAAAATCATAAAGAACAACCTACTGTACATTTAATATGTGTAGCATTAAAAAGTCACTTTTTTAAGTGACTTTTTAATTGCTACTTTTATCGTCCTGGCTGTACTTGCACATGTGCATCATGGCCACACTTGTCTGTCCACGCCTGTGCTTGCACACTAAAGAAACCCAAAGGACCCAGCACTGTATGAAGATACGGGAATCCTCTAAAATAGTTTATTATCCAACTTTTTTAATGACTTCAGGATTGCCTTAATGTGTACTTGAGATGGGGGGTTAACCACTTGGGGACCGCAGTGTTAAACCCCCCTAAAGACCAGGCCTTTTTATTGTTAATTGGCCACTGCAGCTTTAAGGCCAAGCTGCAGGGGCCACACAACACAGCACACAAGTGCTTTTCTCCCCACCAACAGAGCTCTCTGTTGTTGGGGTCTGATCGCTCCAGAGTTGTTTATTTTTTTTTAATAAATATATATATATATATATATATTTTTTATAAAAATGCTCCCCCGCCAGCCAATCAGGGTGATCAGCTGTCATAGGCTTCAGCCTATGACAGCCGATCACTGTGCAGCTTCAGGAGGGGACAGCCGTGTCACACGGCTGTCCCCAGTACAGCGCTGCTGTCGATCATGCTGTCTAACAGTCTCCGGAGACCGAAGAGGGGGCGGAGCTCCGCCCCCCAAGCAGGAGATGCACGCGCAGCCTGCATTCGATCTCCTGCAAAATGCAGCCCCAGGACTTGACGCCAATTGGCGTTAGGCGGTCCTGGGGCTGCCACCACGACCACGCCCATTGGCATGGGGCGGTCTTTAAGTAGTAAAAAAGAAAATAAACATACTTGGGGCTTCCTCCAGCCCCTCCAGGCTCCTCCTCCCCTCATTCCCACGCTGTTCTCCTCCGCCTCCTCGTTGGTCTGCAACTGGCCCCGGTAAGTCGTCCATTTGGGGCCAGTTGGTGCAGGCGCAATCCAGCCTCGCATGCTCCCCTGCTGCGCTCCCATTGGCGGGAGCGTTTTGTGCCTGCACTTTTGACGAATCCTCCCGGCTATGGGAGCAAGTCGGGAGGGCGCATGAGGCCGTGCCATGCATGCGCATGAGGCCCTGGACTGGAGGACATTCCAGGGCCTATTGCATAAGAGCGAGGAGGCAGAGGAGGATGACGTGGGAGCAATAAGCCTGGAGGGGCTGGAGGAAGCTCCAGGTATATATATTTCCTATTTTTCCCCTGGTGCTGTGCAAAGCATAATGGGATTTCTGTTGTTGTTCTCCTCCTGCTGTTTTGGCGCAAATTTGTTTTTTTACATTTTGAATTTGAGATTTGAAGCCTAGCGCACGCAGCTGGGAGAGGTGATCAGGACACAGGACAGTTGGAACTGTGTCACATTTGCCAAGTCCTGTTAAAACAGGTTAGGTAAGAGATTATATTACCTATCTATTTTAATTTACACAACCTAATGTAACTTAAGGCCCATACACACGTCGGATTTTTGCGAACGACCCGTCGTTTGAACGTTCCGTCGTTCGCACGTCAAATCCGGCGTGTGTACAGACTATCGTTCGGGTGATAAGACTGGTTTTCAGCGATATCACCCGAACGATAGTCTGTACACACGCCGGATTTGACGTGCGAACGACGGAACGTTCAAACGACGGGTCGTTTGCAAAAATCCGACGTGTGTATGGGCCTTTAATGACAGTATGTTTGTTTAGGCTGAAGTTCTCCTGTAACTGCCAAATTGGCCTACTCCCAAACGCTAGCCCTCCTACAAATAACACCTAATCCTAACCAATGCTCATTGTTATCATCTTTATCGGCACACACACACACACACACACACACACACACACACACACACACACACACACACACACACACACACACACACACACACACACACACACACACACACACACACACACACACACACACACACACACACACACACACACACACACACACACACAAAACACACACAGAAAACACACACACAAACACACACACACACACACAGAAAACATATACAAGTGCACACAAAGACACATACACCTGCACACAAACACTGCGTAACATGATTGGACTGACCAGAAACCACTATACTTTTCCTCTAAGTACTCACAGGCTTGTAACGGGAAACAGAGAGGGTTATTTCACTCCTCCTGAATTCTTTTTGGAACAATGAATCACATTTACTCTCAGACTACATTACTGGTGTTCAGAAATGATGACTGAAACAAAGGTTATCCAAGAGAAGCATTTGGATAAGACAAGGCCATCAAACACTCAAAAAGCCAATGACAACACTGTGCTGGCAATGAGGTGTCGAGAAGAGTGTTGATTTCAGTGTTGGCACAATCCAGTGAGTGTACTTGACTCTGGCTAAGCTGGTAATCACTTTCTCAGCAACATATCTTATAGCCGTATAATAAAACTCTGATATGATGTCTGCCAAAACCCCCTAAGCATTGATTTTTTTTTTAAGAGTTACACTAAAGTGCTTCCTCTAGATTGTTAATTGTGCTGGTAAAACCATTTATCTTAAAACTAGTTTTCTCAGATGAAGTGAAATATTTCCTGTATGCACTTGCATAAAGCTAAAAAACCGCAGCAAGAAGCATGTTACAGTCATCATAGCTGCGTATTTCTCAACTGAAACAATCCCATTGTTTCTCCACCTCCACACTGCACACTTGTGCTCATGCTTGAGGTACACCATTGCTATTTTGTGGTGTGGTTCTGAATTGGGAAATTTGGGAATAGAGTCGAGCATGAGTGCAATATAGCTGGATGTAAATATATTACAGTTAAGTAAATTGGACCCGTCTATAACCCTAAAAATATACTCATCACTGTGACAGAGCACAAACTGTACCAGGTATACCATAAGTAAGACATCTGTATACCTTTTTAAGATTCTACATTTATTTTGGTGACGTTTCAAGAAATCCTGGGAAGGAAAGTCAAATGCATACTTCAGCAGTTGGAAGGTTCTGGATGGTCCAGAGTCATCTATGATCTATGATCCTGGCATATATGATACTGGTAGAGCCCACTGGCCATGGACATATGGCCTGCGCATGTGTAAAGATCTGCGCATGCCTACTTGGATGAAGCCACTTTATTCCTCTGTGCACAAGCAATTAGTTCTACTGGGCATGTGCAGACCTTACAGGCACATGTTCAATTATAACTGTGTGAGGCCCCTTTTACACTTGCAGGTAATTCCTGCATTGCATTACCCTAATTTACCACAAGGGACCACAAAAGCAATGTAAGTCTATGGAGACTTTCACACTCTTTGTGTTCTATTGTGGTGTGGTGGAAGTATTCGAGCCGACGCAATGTCAGAAGCATGTTAACCACTTCCCGACCGCCCACTACACAGGGGCGGCGGGGAAGTGGAGCCCTGCAGGACGGCCTCACCCACAGAGGCGGCGGTCCATTTAAGGGCATGGGCGGAGCGATCGCGTCATCCGTGACGCGATCCTCCGCCGGCGCCTGTCACCGTTCGCTCGCCGCAACATCCCGCCGGCTATACGGAAGCGCCGGCGGGATGTTAACCCCGCGATCGCCGCATACAAAGTGTATAATACACTTTGTAATGTTTACAAAGTGTATTATACATGCTGCCTCCTGCCCTGGTGGTCCCAGTGTCCGAGGGACCACCAGGGCAGGCTGCAGCCACCCTAGTCTGCACCCAAGCACACTGATTTCTCCCCCCCCTGCCCCAGATCGCCCACAGCACCCATCAGACCCCCCCCCTGCCCACCCCCCAGACCCCTGTTTGCACCCAATCACCCCCCTAATCACCCATCAATCACTCCCTGTCACTATCTGTCAACGCTATTTTTTTTTTATCCCCCCCCCCTGCTCCCTGCCCCCTCCTGATCACCCCCCACCCCTCAGATTCTCCCCAGACCCCCCCCCCCAGACCACCCCCCCCTGTTTACTGTATGCATCTATCCCCCTGATCACCTGTCAATCACCTGTCAATCACCTGTCAATCACCCGTCAATCACCCATCAATCACCCGTCAATCACCCCCTGTCACTGCCACCCATCAATCAGCCCCTAACCTGCCCCTTGCGGGCAATCTGATCACCCCCCCACACCAATAGATCGCCCACAGATCCGACATCAGATCACCTCCCAAATCCATTGTTTACATCTATTCTCTCCTCTAAACACCCACTAATTACCCATCAATCACCCATCAATCACCCCCTATCACCACTTGTCACTTTTACCTATCAGATCAGACCCTAATCTGCCCCTTGCGGGCACCCAATCACCCGCCCACACGCTCAGATTGCCCTCTGACCCCCCCTTATCAATTCACCAGTGCATTAATTACATCTGTTCTTCCCTGTAATAACCCACTGATCACCTGTCAATCACCTGCCAATCACCTATCACCCATCAATCACCCCCTGTCACCCCCTGTCACTGCCACCCATCAATCAGCCCCTAACCTGCCCCTTGCGGGCAATCTGATCACCCACCCACACCATTAGATCGCCCGCAAACCCGCCGTCAGATTACCTCCCAAATGTATCGTTTACATCTGTTATCTTCTCTAAACACCCACTAATTACCCATCAATCACCCCCTATCACCACCTGTCACTGTTACCTATCAGATCAGACCCTAATCTGCCCCTTGCGGGCACCCAATCACCCGCCCACACGCTCAGATTGCCCTCAGACCCCCCCCCCCCCCCCTTATCAATTCGCCAGTGCATTAATTACATCTGTCCTTCCCTGTAATAACCCACTGATCACCTGTCAATCACCTGCCAATCACCTATCACCCATCAATCACCCCCTGTCACTGCCACCCAACAATCAGCCCCTAACCTGCCCCTTGCGGGCAATCTGATCACCCACCCACACCAATAGATCGCCCGCAGATCCGACATCAGATCACCACCCAAGCGCAGTGTTTCCATCTATTCTCTCCTCTAAACACCCACTAATTACCCATCAATCACTCCCTATCACCACCTGTCACTGTTACCTATCAGATCAGACCCTAATCTGCCCCTTGCGGGCACCCAATCGCCCGCCTACACGCTCAGATTGCCCTCAGACCCCCCCTTATCAATTCGCCAGTGCAATATTTACATCTGTTCTCCCCTGTAATAACCCACTGATTACCTGTCAATCACCTATCAATCACCCATCAATCACCCCCTGTCACTGCCACCCATCAATCACCCCCTGTCACTGCCACCCATCAATCACCCCCTGTCACTGCCACCCATCAATCAGCCCCTAACCTGCCCCTTGCGGGCAAACTGATCACCCACCCACACCAATAGATCGCCCGCAGATCCGACATCAGATCACCACCCAAGCGCAGTGTTTCCATCTATTCTCTACCCTAAACACCCACTAATTACCCATCAATCACCCCCTGTCACTGCTACCTATCAGATTAGACCCCTATCTGCCCCTAGGGCACTCAATCACCCGCCCACACCCTCAGAATGCCCTCAGACCCCAGCCCTGATCACCTCGCCAGTGCATTGCTTGCATCCATTCCCCCCTCTAATCACACCTTGAGACACCCATCAATCACCTCCTGTCACCCCCTAGCACACCTACCCATCAGATCAGGCCCCAATTTGCCCCGTGTGGGCTCCTGATCACTCGGCCAAACCCTCAGACCCCCTTCCGATCACCTCCCCAGTGCATGGATTGCATCTATTTTCCCCTCTAACCACCCCCTGAGACACCCATCAATCACCTCCTGTCACCCCCCTAGCACTCCTATCCATCAGATCAGGCCTAATACAACCTGTCATCTAAAAGGCCACCCTGCTTATGACCGGTTCCACAAAATTCGCCCCCTCATAGACCACCTGTCATCAAAATTTGCAGATGCTTATACCCCTGAACAGTCATTTTGAGACATTTGGTTTCCAGACTACTCACGGTTTTGGGCCTGTAAAATGCCAGGGCGGTATAGGAACCCCACAAGTGACCCCATTTTAGAAAAAAAAGACACCCCAAGGTATTATGTTAGGTGTATGACGAGTTCATAGAAGATTTAATTTTTTGTCAAAAGTTAGCGGAAATTAATTTTTATTGGTTTTTTTTCACAAAGTGTCATTTTTCACTAACTTGTGACAAAAAATAAAATCTTCTATGAACTCGCCATACACCTAACGGAATACCTTGGGGTGTCTTCTTTCTAAAATGGGGTCACTTGTGGGGTTCCTATACTGCCCTGGCATTTTAGGGGCCCTAAACCGCGAGGAGTAGTCTAGAAAACAAATGCTTCAAAATGACCTGTGAATAGGACGTTGGGCCCCTTAGCGCACCTAGGCTGCAAAAAAGTGTCACACATGTGGTACCGCCGTACTCAGGAAAAGTAGTATAATGTGTTTTGGGGTGTATTTTTACACATACCCATGCTGGGTGGGAGAAATTTCTATGTAAATGGACAATTGTGTGTAAAAAAATCAAACAATTGTCATTTACAGAGATATTTCTCCCACTTAGCATGGGTATGTGTAAAAATACACCCCAAAACGCATTATACTACTTCTCCTGAGTACAGCGGTACCACATGTGTGGCACTTTTTTACACCCTAAGTACGCTAAGGGGCCCAAAGTCCAATGAGTACCTTTAGGATTTCACAGGTCATTTTGCGACATTTGGTTTCAAGACTACTCCTCACGGTTTAGGGCCCCTAAAATGCCAGGGCAGTATAGGAACCCCACAAATGACCCCATTCTAGAAAGAAGACACCCAAAGGTATTCCGTACGGAGTATGGTGAGTTCATAGAAGATTTTATTTTTTGTCACAAGTTAGCGGAAAATGACACTTTGTGAAAAAAAACTATTAAAATCAATTTCCGCTAACTTGTGACAAAAAAATAAAAACTTCTATGAACTCACCATACTCCTAACGGAATACCTTGGGGTGTCTTCTTTCTAAAATGGGGTCATTAGTGGGGTTCCTATACTGCCCTGGCATTTTAGGGGCCCTAAACCGTGAGGAGTAGTCTTGAAACAAAAATGACCTGTGAAATCCTAAAGGTACTCATTGGACTTTGGGCCCCTTAGTGCAGTTAGGGTGCAAAAAAGTGCCACACATGTGGTATCGCCGTACTCGGGAGAAGTAGTACAATGTGTTTTGGGGTGTATTTTTACACATACCCATGCTGGGTGGGAGAAATACCTCTGTAAATGACAATCTTTTGATTTTTTTTACACACAATTGTCCATTTACAGAGGTATTTCTCCCACCCAGCATGGGTATGTGTAAAAATACACCCCAAAACACATTGTACTACTTCTCCCGAGTATGGCGATACCACATGTGTGGCACTTTTTTGCACCCTAACTGCGCTAAAGGGCCCAAAGTCCAATGAGTACCTTTAGGATTTCACAGGTCATTTTGCGACATTTGGTTTCAAGACTACTCCTCACGGTTTAGGGCCCCTAAAATGCCAGGGCAGTATAGGAACCCCACAAATGACCCCATTTTAGAAAGAAGACACCCCAAGGTATTCCGTTAGGAGTATGGTGAGTTCATAGAAGATTTTATTTTTTGTCAAAAGTTAGCGGAAATTGATTTTAATTGTGTTTTTTCACAAAGTGTCATTTTCCGCTAACTTGTGACAAAAAATAAAATCTTCTATGAACTCGCCATACTACTAACGGAATACCTTGGGGTGTCTTCTTTCTAAATTGGGGTCATTTGTGGGGTTCCTATACTGCCCTGGCATTTTAGGGGCCCTAAACCGTGAGGAGTAGTCTTGAAACGAAATTTCTCAAAATGACCTGTGAAATCCTAAAGGTACTCATTGGACTTTGGGCCCTTTAGCGCAGTTAGGGTGCAAAAAAGTGCCACACATGTGGTATCGCCGTACTCAGGAGAAGTAGTATAATGTGTTTTGTGGTGTATTTTTACACATACCCATGCTGAGTGGGAGAAATATCTCTGTAAATGGACAATTGTGTGTAAAAAAAATTAACAAATTGTCATTTACAGAGATATTTCTCCCACCCAGCATGGGTATGTGTAAAAATACACCCCAAAACACATTATACTACTTCTCCTGAGTACGGCAATACCACATGTGTGGCACTTTTTTGCAGCCTAACTGCGCTAAGGGGTCCAAAGTCCAATGAGCACCTTTAGGCTTTACAGGGGTGCTTACAATTTAGCACCCCCCAAAATGTCAGGACAGTAAACACACCCCACAAATGATCCCATTTTGGAAAGTAGACCCTTCAAGGTATTCAGAGAGGGGCATGGTGAGTCCGTGGCAGATTTCATTTTTTTTTGTCGCAAGTTAGAAGAAATGGAAACTTTTTTTTTTTTTTTTTTTCCTCACAAAGTGTCATTTTCCGCTTACTTGTGACAAAAAATAATATCTTCTATGAACTCACTATGCCTCTCAGTGAATACTTTGGGATGTCTTCTTTCCAAAATGGGGTCATTTGGGGGGTATTTATACTATCCTGGAATTCTAGCCCCTCATGAAACATGACAGGGGGTCAGAAAAGTCAGAGATGCTTGAAAATGGGAAAATTCACTTTTGGCACCATAGTTTGTAAACGCTATAACTTTTACCCAAACCAATAAATATACACTGAATGGTTTTTTTTTTATCAAAAACATGTTTGTCCACATTTTTCGCGCTGCATGTATACAGAAATTTTACTTTATTTGAAAACTGTCAGCACAGAAAGTTAAAAAAATCATTTTTTTGCCAAAATTCATGTCTTTTTTGATGAATATAATAAAAAGTAAAAATCGCAGGAGCAATCAAATAGCATCAAAAGAAAGCTTTATTAGTGACAAGAAAAGGAGCCAAAATTCATTTAGGTGGTAGGTTGTATGAGCGAGCAATAAACCGTGAAAGCTGCAGTGGTCTGAATGGAAAAAAAGTGGCCGGTCCTTAAGGGGGGTAAAGCCCTAGGTCCTCAAGTGGTTAAAGGATACCCCAACTGAAATGTGACATAATGAGATAGACATGTGTATGTACAGTGCCTAGCACATAAATAACTAGGCTGTGTTCCTTTTTTTATTTTTCTGCCTGAAAGAGTTAAATATCAGGTATGCAAGTGGCTGACTCAGTCCTGACTCAGACAGGAAGTGACTACAGTGTGACCCTCACTGATAAGAAATTCCAACTATAAAACATTTTCCTAGCAGAAAATGGCTTCTGAGAGCAAGAAAGAGGTAAAAAAGGGGAATTTCTTATCAGTGAAGTCACACTGTAGTCAATTCCTGTCTGAGTCAGGACTGAGTCAGCCACTCACATACCTGATATTTTACTCTTTCGGGCAGAGAAAGAAAAAAAGGAACACAGCATAGTTATCTGTGTGCTTGGCACTGTACATACACATGTCTATCTCATTATGTCACATTTCAGTTGGGGTATCCTTTAATGCTTCTGCACGGTGCTTGGTGCATGGGGTAATGGAAGTCTATGGGTGGAGCGTGGCACTTTGTGGCGTGCATTCATGGACTGATGGGAATCCAAGGGACGTACTTCCTGCCCAGCAGGAAGTACGTCATTCAACAGGGGGAGGCGCTATGCATTTGACCTCGTAGGTGCACTCTACCATACTCTACCACTAATTTGGGAGAGTGTACAGTACATAGATACCACTATAAACAGCTGTGCTTTGGAAACCCGTCTCCTCACCATGGAAATTTGTTATTAAAAATTATCTTTTTATTTCAACCTGCAGCCAGCGAACCATTTCCAAAAGTGACTGTAAAGTTAGACTGCTTTTCTTTGCATCCCTAGCAACATTAGGCCCGGGTCACACTTGCACGGATAAAAAAAAACGGATCCATGTAAAAACTGATCCTTGTAATGGGTCAGATTTTAATAGGCATCAGTTTTCCATCTGTGACCCTCCGTTCCATTAGTGCGTGGCCAAAGAGACGGACGCACCAATCTGAAAAATCGCTTCAAACCCAAACTTGAGGTTTGTTTGGCGAAACAGGCTTAATGGATCTGTTCAAATGCATCAATGTGAACGGATCCTACTGATATAGGATCCATTCACCTCCGTTAGGGTCCATTCCCTTACGGACTGCTAAATGGACCATTTTTAGCTCCAATGTAAACCGGGCCTTAGGCTAGGTTCGCAATAGGATGTTGCATTGTAAAGTTGCAACACGATTTTACAACACAACACAACAAAAAAGTAGTAATGCAGATTAACACTGCGTTACTGTCGCATACATTAGGTAGAGTAAAGCATACATTCAATGAAAAGTATGCTTTCCTGTACCTGCTAACGTGTGTGTTTAGAGATGCACTGCAGCAGTGTGTTACCATAACGCTACACATTACAATGCAACGCTAATGTTGCACTGTGAACGCCGCAAAGACTGCATTGCATTGTGGTAAGCTGTGTTATAAGACTTTATAACGCAGCACAGCAACATCCTACTGCATACCTTTCAACTTTTTGAGATAAGACAGAGGGACACTTAAGCCACACCCATTCCACACCCCTATTCACACCCCCGACACGTCCCCAGTCACGCATACCATAAGGATTTCATAAGAAAAATATGCTGTTTTATAATTCAGACCACACTAGTCCTTTCTATCCTGGATCATTTCCCTTCATATTAACATGTGAAAATAAGAAATATATCAATTTAAACACAGTTTTCAGTAGAAAAAGACATGTACTGTATTTACATAGATCTGTACATGAGTCCTGAAAGAAGGACATATGAGGGAGAAAGAGGGACAGAGGGATTTGGTTCCCAAAGAGGGACTGTCCCTCCAAAAGAGGGACAGCTGGGAGCTATGGCTACTGTAAACCTAGCCTTACTGTCTGTACTCCATTCGGAATCTAGCTGCTGCTATGAGGCTCTCCAGAAACTCCCAACTTGCTGCAAGAGTAATAAATCATATGGTTATTTTTTACATGTTAAATTAACAAAGCTATTTTAATACCATTATTTACAGTTGTTTTTATTAAAAATGTATTTTTAATATCTATCAAACTGGTGTAATTATGTAATGTGATACATTATTTTAAATTCTAGAGCCTTTAGCTTTTGTCCTGACTCCCAAGGTCTTTAGCGGAGATTTTATCTATTCCCTACTAGTCATACTGCCGGTCTGGACTGTGGCGAGCCTTTGGAACAAATACCTGCTTGCACAAGGGAACAATTAACATAATCTCTCTCCAGTCAGAGGTAGTTACAAGCCCCTAGAGATTTGTAGGCTGCAAGTCAAGGAAATGTTACAACATACTTGTATAGATACAAGTGTATATACAGCTAAAACCACAGTTTTCTGCACAGGCTGGAAATTACAGTGTTACAAATGTGAACTACATGTTAGAGAAAGAGACATTCAATTTTTTTTTATTTGACCATTGATGAAAAACTAAGTGTGTGCATGTAAGTCCCTCTATTAATGCTGCACAGATTGGCTGGTGGTAGGGTTAGTCACTCATCACATCATAAGATGTCAGAACTCTGCCCCCTCTATTAGACTGCCCTGGCTGGCCATTTCCCCCCAAAAGTCTTCTGAAGTTCTGTGGCCACCCCCATTTGCATCGCCGCAGACTTCCCCAGCTCAGAAGTCAGCAATTAGGCCGTGGATGCCATTGTTTCTGGTTAAGACATTGTCAATTTCAGCCTGGGTGCCGCAACAGCCCATGAGACCCCCTGCGAAATTACCATGGGGCCCCCTCCTTGCAACCAACTCCCCCATGTGGCTGGTAAAACACACACACCTTTCCCCGTCACCTTCTCCCTACATTGCAGAGTAGCCGAGCAGTATAATATTTATCTGCACCAGTGCTGTGTCTTGTCACTTCTGTTCTTTCCAGCAGCTGCACACTCTATACCTCCAGCTTCTGAACACTACATGTACTCGGAGTCAGAGGTATAAAGGATAAATCATGTGTGTCTGTAAGAAAGATCAGAGAAAACCCAACATAGCACTGGCGCAGGTGAATATTAAACTGTCTACTGCACCACTGTTAAGCTTGGGGGTGTATTCTCCACGGTCAGCACGTGATGCATAAGCTGACAGAAAGGAGGTGCACACACCAGCACAAGGAATCAGGATATCCCCAGTTTAGTGGAGGAGAGGACTGACTCCGATAGGAGATTGTGGCGCACAGAGCCGGTGCAGATCCGAACAGCCACAAACAATACTTTCGTGATAACGTCTCAGCGCAAAGTAGCGCTGAGCGCATAAACCAGAACTGAGGAGATCAGGGCAGGTAGACAGAATGAACGCTTGCTTAACTAGCCACTACTTAGTGACAGCAAGCGTCCACAACAAGACAGACTGGAATGAGGCAGCCAATGCGTTTGCAGCGATTGCGTGCCTCACAAAGACAGGACAGGATAGTCAGGAAATAGCAGGATCAAGATAGATGAACGTAACACAGACAAATATACAATAAGTATGTTTTCCTAGCGTATTACAATTACAGCTATCAATGAAACTATTTGTAACGTCTGACTAACATATGTATATATCGGCAATGAACCGATATATGACATAAGCAGGAACACTGACTAGCACTGGAGCAATACAGGGAACAGGACTCAGAAGGATTTGCTATCTCTTCGCAGAGATGAACGCAATTCACAAACGGTAACAGGACAGGATTCAGAAGGATTCGTTATCTCCTCGCAGAGCAGAGATGAACGCAATCCACAAACAGGACCAGGAACAGGATAACTAGCTCAGCACGGGTGATCACGATACGCGCAACCACCAAAACGTGCTGGAACTGACTAACTGAACACAGGATATAAACAGTTCGTGTACGTATATATCAGCGTCACTGATGTATCAACGTAACACGAATACAAGAAAAATAATAAACGTGCAAGTATGCGTATATATTGGCGATGAACCAATATATGACACAAGACAAGCAAAGTAACAACTTCTAGAAACAAGAGCAGAACTAGGAGGACTCGCTGACCCCTTCGCAGGAGTCAGCGCAGTCCACACGGACTAGGAACGAGGTGGGGCACGAGCAGAGTAACAGACAGAATCTGAGACTATGGTAGCCCATGAAGCATTGCAGGAAGCAGTTCTTTATACTGAGGTCATCCAATGGGAGCAGACCTGCAGATTCCCACACAAGTGAATGGTAATTAATCACAGGCTGACAGCGGGAAAAGGCAGACAATGATATGCAGCCTGCAGGAAAGGGATTGCCCCTCCATTGCAGCAGACAATGTTTGTTTACACAAAAGCATATTAAACTGTCATTAACTTCAGAGCGACTGCAGATGGAATCAGCAACTAGTTTAAGTGCAAACCAAACTATGCAAGCAAATGCATGTAATGACATCAGAACTGCTTGGGTTGCAATACCACTGCAGTCAGCAGTAAACGCTGCAGAAGCGATCATAACAGTACCCCCCCCCCCCTTAAACGCGGCCTCTGGACGCCTATAAAAACTGACATATTTCTCCTGAACCACCCAAACCAAAAAATCAGAAGTGGAAAATCCAGCAAACTGATCTGACTGAAAATTCATGAAGGTCGGATCAGCCCGACAAAACCAAATTCCTGAATCAGTCTCACCAAAACTAGACCAATTGGAACCAGAACCTACCGAACCATGCCCTTCAGCACTACAAGCCTCAGTGTGATACCCATCAGAACTACGACTTCCAGAAAAAAACCCCAAGAAACTCTCTGAGCGATACCCACCACCTTCCAGGGACTGTCCAAAAACGCCAAAGCCTTTGCAATGCCCACCGGAACTGTCCTTACCAACACAAAACCCACTGTTGAACCAGTCCAAGGTACCAGGACAAGTTTCCTCAGAGATCTCCCAGAACACTTGGAAGCTCCAAAGAGATCCCCACAGGTCAGAACGCCCCTTAGGCTCACATGGAGAACTATCAAGAACCCCTATGGAACCCAGGGCAACTCCAGAGTCAGGGTCACAAGGACAAACATCAAGATCAGGGCTTTTAGGGACCAGAACCATCTCCGGGCATGCAGGCCAACCGGCAACATCAGAACATGTCTCCACTAGGGAAGCACGTGAGCACGCTAACACAGACACATCTGGGCACTCTGGCATACGAAGCACATCTGGGCACACCGGCACAAGAGAAACCTCTGGGCATGTCAAGGAACTGCGAACCTCAAAGTCAGTCAAGACAGGACCGAAACCAGAACTGGGCAAAAAAAATTCATCATGACTAGACTTCACAGTTACTGGATTCTCACTAAAAACTGCAGGATCAGACTTAGATGTCGCTGATTCCAGCAAGGTTATTAACAAATCATGTTCAGGGGCATTTACAAGACAGGGCAAATCTTTTGATGTATGCACTGAACTAGACAGGGTTCCCATAGCTTCTTCTGGACTAGACAGAGACTCATCAAATACACTGGATTGGAGCTCATGAAGGGCTGCAAAACAAGTCAATATTGCAGCAATCCCCACTGAACTAGGCAAAACTGAGAAACTCACTGGACAGGAAGGGGACTCTGGAACTACTGCCACACCGGGCAGAAAACCAGAATTTTCCAGGATACAGTGCTGGGTTTCAGAAACTCTCATTAACCCGGACTGAAATTCTGAGATTTCTATTATTTTTTCCAGCGAGTCAGAATTATCCATGTTACAGGGCAATACTTCTGAAACATTCAGAGGACAGGGCTGAAGTTCCCTGACTAATGTGAGATCAGAGAGGGACTCAACATCTTTAGCTAAATCAGACTGTGTACAGGGCAAGGTATCAAAAACGCTTGCTGACAAAGACAATGTTTCAATAGCTTCTGCTTCACTGGGCAGAGATTCATCAAGTTTTATTAGAGCAGACTGTAATTCCAAAACAGCTGCTAAACAAGTGAATACTACTGCAACACCCACTAAAGTAAGCAGTGCCTCAGACTCCTCTACTAGAGGATCTGAAGTATCCAAAGTACTGGGTGAAGCATAAGACTCTGCAACCACAGCTTCACTGGACAGGATCACTGAACAGGCCATATCGCAGGGCAAAACCATGGAAGCACCTGCTGGACAGCATAATGATTCTGTGACCTGAGCTTCATTGGGAAGATCTACTGCACAATTCATGGTACAGGGCAAATTTACTGGAACATTTTCTGAACAAGGTAATAATTCTACGATTTCAGGTTCACATAGCAGATGCTCTGAGCTATTCACGAAACTAGAGCGAGGTGTAGAGACAGGAAGATCAAGACAAAAAGTTTGTGCATCTGAAGCACTATTCAATTGTAAAATTGGAAAATTCAGATGCTGGGGTTCTGAGGTTTCTAGACAGGATTGCTGGGACTCAGAAACTAATGTAGTGCATCTATTGGCATCTGCTGGATCAGACAGGAGTTGAACTTTATTAACACAGGTAAATTCTACAGAAGTGTTTGCAGAGGCAGGCAAAGATTTTCTAATGTCTGTTTCACTGAACAAAGACTCATGAGTACTGGCTAGGCTGGACTCAGAAGTCAGCAGGACCTCTGGGTCCTCTGCTGAGAAATTTGTGCAGGGCAAGGTTAAGGAAGTATTAGTAATTTCTGTCTTACTGGGAAGTAACACTGAGTTATCCATGGTACAGGGTGGAATTACAGGAACTCCAATTTCACACAAAAGGAGCTCTGAATCACTCGCTGAATCAGCCAAAGGTGCTGAAGCAGGCGAGTCATCAGCAACTGAGGAAGTGGAACAATCTCCAATTGACAGTGTGTCTTCCCTGGTATCAACTGATTGAATCGCATAAAAATCGTCCAAAATCATTCTCCACACATCGATCAATGGAGCCACAAAGTCATACCCACACACACCAGTCTTTATTAGGTTATAAGCCGACTTAATGCATGCATTCAATACTAATTCACTTTTTGCACTGTAAAACTGACAAAATGAACTTGCATCTTTCTTCCATTCATAGACCAGGGCTTCCATCTCTCCTTTCTCAAATGGAGGATCCCATGCATATTTAACAGCTGAGCATTCAGGTTGATCACAGTTTGCAAATGTGTTTGTGGCAGAAACATACATTGGGTTATTTAGCAGGCGATTGGCCGATTTCTTATTCCTAAGGATCTCCAATACCTGTAGCAAGTGTTGAACTGTAGTGTATGCAAATTTCCCTTGCTGCACGAATAAATTGATCTGTTCAATACTCTGTAATATATCTTCATAATCATATTCAGATAATTCATTTAAACAAGAACTTTTATTTATTTTCCCTGGCTAGCAATGAAAGTTCATTAGTAGTTTCCCCTGAATGGTGACTGAATTTCATTATCTGCTAATGGCGGAGTCTCATTACAAATCTGATGCGCAGTCGCTAAGGGCAACGACTCTGCTGATTGTAACGCTTTTCTTTTGGAGCGTTTACGTTTGGCTTTAGACCCTGCTGCCTTAGGTGATTTATTCAAAGCAGAAGAAAAGTTATCAGAACAATTATCTGCTTGCTGATTATTTTTGTAGGCAGTAGAAGGAGCAGCTGATTGACAAGCTGCCAGGAGCTTATCAAAAGGGCTAGGCAAATCGATTTTGCGCAGCCAGTTATGGATCACAAACGCTAGAAATTCCAGCGGTCTTTCTTTCAAATTCGTATGATCCAAGACATCGTACGCCCACTGGAACAAATTTCCCTTAAACAAAACATAAATTAACTGGGGGGCCCACGTTGAAACAGGAGTAGCCTGGAGCTCGGGATTGGCCAAAAACCTGGTACATTCAGAAAAAAACTCATTTTCTGTTTCAGAATTAAGTTTCTCAAATTTCTTAAAGGAACAGGAACCATAACAAACAGTGTCATTTTTGCTGGAAACCCCCCCCCCACAATGGGGATTGGTAATGGGGCTACCATAATGTTAAGCTTGGGGGTGTATTCTCCACGGTCAGCACGTGATGCATAAGCTGACAGGAAGGAGGTACACACACCAGCACAAGGAATCAGGATATCCCCAGTTTAGTGGAGGAGAGGACTGACTCCGATAGGAGATTGTGGCGCACAGAGCCGGTGCAGATCCGAACAGCCACAAACAATACTTTCGTGATAACGTCTCAGCGCAAAGTAGCGCTGAGCGCATAAACCAGAACTGAGGAGATCAGGGCAGGTAGACAGAATGAACGCTTGCTTAACTAGCCACTACTTAGTGACAGCAAGCGTCCACAACAAGACAGACTGGAATGAGGCAGCCAATGCGTTTGCAGCGATGGCGTGCCTCACAAAGACAGGACAGGATAGTCAGGAAATAGCAGGATCAAGATAGATGAACGTAACACAGACAAATATACAACAAGTATGTTTTCCTAGCGTATTACAATTACAGCTATCAATGAAACTATTTGTAACGTCTGACTAACATATGTATATATCGGCAATGAACCGATATATGACATAAGCAGGAACACTGACTAGCACTGGAGCAATACAGGGAACAGGACTCAGAAGGATTCGCTATCTCTTCGCAGAGATGAACGCAATCCACAAACGGTAACAGGACAGGATTCAGAAGGATTCGTTATCTCCTCGCAGAGATGAACGCAATCCACAAACAGGACCAGGAACAGGATAACTAGCTCAGCACGGGTGATCACGATACGCGCAACCACCAAAATGTGCTGGAACTGACTAACTGAACACAGGATATAAACAGTTCGTGTACGTATATATCAGCGTCAGTGATGTATCAACGTAACACGAATACAAGGAAAATAATAAACGTGCAAGTATGCGTATATATTGGCGATGAACCAATATATGACACAAGACAAGCAAAGTAACAACTTCTAGAAACAAGAGAAGAACTAGGAGGACTCGCTGACCCCTTCGCAGGAGTCAGCGCAGTCCACACGGACTAGGAACGAGGTGGGGCACGAGCAGAGTAACAGACAGAATCTGAGACTATGGTAGCCCATGAAGCATTGCAGGAAGCAGTTCTTTATACTGAGGTCATCCAATGGGAGCAGACCTGCAGATCCCCACACAAGTGAATGGTAATTAATCACAGGATGACAGCAGGAAAAGGCAGACAATGATATGCAGCCTGCAGGAAAGGGATTGCCCCTCCATTGCAGCAGACAATGTTTGTTTACACAAAAGCATATTAAACTGTCATTAACTTCAGAGCGACTGCAGATGGAATCAGCAACTAGTTTAAGTGCAAACCAAACTATGCAAGCAAATGCATGTAATGACATCAGAACTGCTTGGGTTGCAATACCACTGCAGTCAGCAGTAAACGCTGCAGAAGCGATCATAACAATCACTCTGCGAAAGGGTCACCATAGTTAAGCCACTTTGTTGGCTCATAATTTAAAACTAGGTTTTAGATTTCGGCCCTTTACATGATTGAGTATGATGGCCCTGCTCTAGACAGTGGAAATAAACTTTGGGAGTGCAGTAATAATGGAAACGTTCTGTGGTAAGTATGACTTTTACTTCAAGATGCAAGAATATTACATTTCAAAGAAATATATGTTAAATAAAGTGTTGCTTTAACCTCCTTGCCGGTTCAATTCCTCCGGCAAAGAGGCAGCGCAGGAGGTTTTTTTTTTTTTTTTTTAAATCATGTAGCGAGCCTAGGGCTCGCTACATGATAGCCGCTGAGCGGTGGCATCCCCCCACCCACTCCGATCGCCTTCGGCGATTAGAGTAAGCAGGAAATCCCGTTCAGAACGGGATTACCTGCAGGGCTTGACGTCACCGACCTCATGGACGTCGGGGCGTCATAGGGAATCCCGATCCGCCCCTCAACGCTGCCTGGCATTGATTGGCCAGGCAGCGCAAGGGTCTGGGGCGGGGGGGTGCGACTCGGTGCGGCGGATTGTGGCGGATCGGCGGCGAGCGGAAGTTACAAGCAGCTAGCAAAGTGCTAGCTGCTTGTAACAAAAAAAAAATTATGCAAATCGGCCCAGCGGGGCCTGAGAAATCCTCCTGCGCAGGTTACCCCGAACTGAGTTCGGGATAACCGGCAAGGAGGTTAAAGAGAAACTCCAACCTAGAATTGAACTTTATCCCAATCAGTAGCTGATACCCCCTTTTACATGAGAAATATAATGCTTTTCACAAACAGACCATCAGGGGGCGCTGTATGACTGATTTTGTGCTGAAACCCCTCCCACAAGAAGCTCTGAGTACCGCGGTACTCTGGGCAAACTGACACAATGTAACAATGTTCACAGACAGGAATTAGCTGTTTACAGCTGTCTCTAACAGCCAAAACAGCTAGGAGCAGCTACATAACTTGCCCACAGTAAAAATGTCAACATGTAATAAATGTCAGAATGTAAATCGGGGAGAGGAAAGATTTTACAATGAGTAAACACTGACTAAATCATTTATACATAATTATGGTAAAAAATGAAGCACTTTTTTTACTACATTATTTTCACTGGAGTTCCTCTTTAAAGTGGATCTACAGGTTAGAATTTCATACAGTTAAAAGCCTAACTGACCAAAATGTACCTCATCATTGTGAAAATCCCCCCCCCCCCCACACACACAAACACACTCTTCTTTCCAGTCAGGACGGCTAGTAGTGGAAGCAGCTATGCTATATCCAGTTCAGTTTGCATGCACCACAGTGCTATTTTTCGGACTGTACCAATAAGTCTTGTCTCCTACAATCAGAGATAAAAAGAGAAAACAAAACTGCATATGTCTGAAGAGCTCACTGTGGTTCAGTGCAGCATAGTCCCCAAGGTTCGGTCCTTGGCCCCCTACTGTTCACCCTATACACATCCTCTATTGGCAAGGTTATCTCCTCCATGGGTTTTAACTATCATCTGTATGCAGATGACACCCAGATCTACCTCCACACCCCTGACCTATCCACCACGACCATGGACAAGGTCTCCTCCTGCCTATCAGCCATCTCCTCCTGGATGTCCGCTAGGTTCCTGAAACTAAATCTAGACAAAACAGAATTTATGATCTTCCCACCCCGGCCATCCACGAACCTCCCAGATGTGCATGTCACTGTTAACCACACTACCATTCGCCCTACCTCTCAAGCCCGCTGTCTGGGTGTCACCCTGGACTCCGCACTCTCCTTCACTTCCCACATCCAAAACATCACAAAGTCCTGCAACTTCCACCTTCGTAACATCTGTAAGATTCGCCCTTTCCTGACCTCTGCCACCACCAAACTCCTCATCCATGCCCTCATAATTTCCCGCCTTGACTACTGCAATGCCCTGCTGTCTGGTCTCCCTATGACCCGAACAGCCCCACTGCAGTCTATCATGAATGCGGCAGCCAGAATTATCCACTGCTCCCATCGCTCCACCACAGCAGATCCCCTCCTAGAATCCCTCCACTGGCTTCCTATCCAGTCCAGAATCAGATTCAAGATACTGTGTCTGACCTACAATTCTGTCCACAAAACCTGTCCAACCTACATTTCCGATCTTACTCAGAGGTACACACCTAGCTGCTCACTCCGCTCTTCCAATGAACTTCGCCTAACCGCCCCCCGCATCACCTAGTCCCATGCTTGCCTCCAGGACTTCTCAAGAGCTGCTCCAACACTATGGAACTCCCTACCTCCACCCATTAGGGCAGCCCCCTCCTTCAACATCTTCAAGAAAGCCCTCAAAACTCAACTTTTCACTCTGGCCTACTACCCCTCACAAGTGCTCTAAACCTACAGCTGGACTCTGGTCCCCTACCATTCGTGTCCTTACCTCTCCCTCTAGATTGTAAGCCTTTGGGCAGGGTCCTCCTCCTTTTGTGTCCTACCTGATCTTGCACCTCCATTACTGTGAACCCATGCTATGCATCTGAGTGAACCTAACTTGCCTAATCTCCATCTTGAGTTTGCCCAGGATGTGTGTGTAGGCATACATGCTACATTTAGCCCACAGACATTGATAATAATATGGAGAAGGGATTGGTGCAGCTGGCCCTCCAATTAAATAAAGCAAGAATGGTCTGAAAATGTTTGGCATGGCCAGTTGCTGTATTACAAGCCAGGGCTGGCTGCAGAAGACAATGAGGCACCTGCAGAGGCATAGGACTATCACTCAATCTAATTGTAAACAATTTTAAGAATAGCACTGTCACCAAGTGGTGTTGTGGTCAGCGATTAAAGGCCAGAAGAACACAATCTGCAGTTGTACATCCTTCCCATGTTTCCATGGATTTCCTCCCACATCCACAAAAATATACTGATAAATTGATTCCCGCCAAGTCTGGCTTTCAACTATGTAAGGGACTTTAGACAGACTAGATTAGATTGTGATGTGATGGTTAGTGACATCACTCATTAATATGGGCTTTAAAGTGCTTTGGAAGATGTCAGTGTATATAAATACACAAAATAATAATAATGTCTGTGCAAAAATGTCTTCTGACAGCAGCAGATGCATAGTAAAGCAAAGGGTGTACCTATAAACCATCAAAACCTTCATGTGATCCCTCTTTAATTTACCCCCCTTCCCTGTTTTGTTTACAAGGAGGCCCATGTGCCAGGGGTTATATAACCAGTGTGACCCTTCCATAACTAATCTGGCTCCAACAACCCCTGCTCGGGGAAGGGGGGGGGGGGGGGGGGGGGGTAACAAGTTGGGGCCTCTCATGACCCCAAGACCTCCTGCAGTTTCAGGGATGATCCCCCTCCCTTTTATAGTTATGCCTGTAGAGCACGGGTGTCAAACTCATTCATATAAGGGGCCAAAATCTGAAACATAGTCATAGTTGTGGGCAAAATTGTTATTTTAGATTTGACACTAGGAGTCTCTGGTGGGCACCCTAAAAAACGTCAAGTACA
Source organism: Hyperolius riggenbachi (assembly GCF_040937935.1). Lineage (NCBI taxonomy): Eukaryota > Metazoa > Chordata > Amphibia > Anura > Hyperoliidae > Hyperolius > Hyperolius riggenbachi. Next base: position 335,416,652 of record NC_090650.1, read on the forward strand.
ATACTTGAATGTGGCCACTGCTCTGGTGTGTTCCTTTGGGCAGAAAGGCAGCATGCCACCATCTGCAGCAAAAGATTGGGGGCTATGGAGAGCACCAACCTGTGCTGTGTACATTATTCCACAGGTCTGCTTACAGCATATAAAAAGTTACATTTGTATTGTAGGATACCTTGGCTAGTTGGTGGTTGAGCTGTCTCACTTAAAGAGAATGCTTGTGTGCAGCTTTCGGAGGTATAGATGGCAAGGGAAAAGACACTATACAATGTGCACAAGCTGTACATCCATAGGACCAGTCACAATGGGAGTTGTGGAAGGTGTTTGCACAAGACCAAAAATTATATGCAGGTACATACATCTGTTACGGCCTGCTGTCACCATGAAAAGGTCAGACGCTGTTGGTACAAGCACAAGTATACAGCACAGGTTGGTGCTCTCAGTTCCTTGCTTTCTTTTACTGCTTACAATGCACATTTGAAGCTCTGGAGGGCCACATAAAATGGTGTGGAGGGCCACATTTTCCCCACGGGCCTTGTGTTTGACACTTGTGCTCTAGAGCGAGATCCCCTCCCCCTTTCCAGCCAGAGCAGGATCATCCACAAATGCAACCCAACCTAGATAGATGCCTGGGACCTAATGGGTGTCAGGGGACTCAACTGCCACTTTCTCCGACCCCTCTACTATCACAGATAACCAAAACAACCATAAGGGACAGCCAAAGCTGCTACCTTGCCTATGTATACAGAATGTGAACTAATAATAGGGCCAAGTCAAATCCTTTTACTGGCTGTATATAAGAAAGCACTTGATCAGTGTTTACTCAGCAAATTGCTGGAATTTTATACCTGCCTGGAATCCAGCTTCGAAAAGACAGCATGAATTTGGCACCACCAGTGAAATCAGTGTGATATAAAGTGCTTAATCCTATGAAATGTGTATGTGTGTGTGCAGGCGGCATGTGCATTGATTTCAGACATTTAGCATGACCTAATCATTCCTGACAGGTTACATTACAGGCAGCAGGCTGGAGACGGAGCGATAGAACTCTTTAAATGTGATCTTTCCGTATCTGTTCTTTACCTCCTTACAGACGTACGCAGGGGGAACTAATTCCTGGCACACATCCTCCGAAAAGAGGTAACTTTCTGCATTTCCTGAAAAGTTAAACCTTGCAAAGGGAACATTTCTAGACTTCGTGTCTCTGCCATGCGAGATCCAAGCATTACCGCTGGATGTTTTTAATTATGCCACACGTAAAAGACTGAATACGACTATGTGTTTAATTCAAGCATGAGGCTGGTTTATGTGAGCTCTGTGTTCATGTTCAAAAACAAAAAAAAATCCTGGCTGGCACTTGTTTTGCTGTGGTCTTTCTACGGCACCATAGCATGATGGGGGGAGTCTTTCCCAGCCCCCCTGCCTTAAAGATGGGAGGCAATGCTGACGGCTGGGAAAGGAAATAGCTAATAAAACCAAAAACTCCTCGGCTTTCTGGAGCCAGTGATGCTGAGATCTGGTTAATTGCACAGAATTCAAAGATCTGGTGTGCACTTGCCAAACCTAAAATATAATATAGAGTTTCACCTTGTAAGCTCCTTCTCCCCCGTTCTCTCTAGTCCGGCTGTATATTTCCTTTCATCAGCTTAGCATGGAGTTTGAATTAAGAGGGAAAGCGATCGGCATTTGATTGCTACTGAGTACACAGCAACCTGCGCAACCTGGCGTCCCGCGTTCGCGTCCCTGGACCGTCAGAGGAGGTGCGCCCTGCTTTGGGGGTTTGATGTGTTTGCTTTGAAATGATTCAAATCAGATTTGACTAAATCCACCGTAATATGCTGCATGACCCACAGAGGTTTTGTCTTACCAACTCCTTTCCCATTCGAGATGGGAACAAGATAACACTGGATCAGGTTCGCCAGCCTTACATGGGCAGTGTTTGTCCGGCATTTTGTACAGACAAATTCAATTCGAGGTAGTTGGTGACAGATGTGAGTCACAGCACCCTGCAGGCTGCCAACATGAAATCAAAATATATGTAATTACAGCATAAACTGCATATTAGATCCGGTTTTATCTCGACATATAGTTATTTATTTGATTTATGTCTTTTTTCTCTCTAACATATAATTCAATATCGGTTTCCTCTGTCTTGGAAAGTATTGCTGATGTTGATTTAAAAAGGATGAAGTAAAGGGGGGGGGTACTTGTTGTTTTTTGGGGATACCTATCATCAGGGCAATAAGGGCGTTCATCGTATAGGTGGCCCAAGGGCTTCACTCTCTAATTGTGAGAATTAAGTGCTGGAACTCTCTTACTTAAAGTGGACCTGAACTTTTGCACAGGTCAGAAGGAAAATTTAGAGAAATACACCCTGTATGTATTTAGAGAGTTTAGCCTGTCTAATTCCCCCTCATCTGGGACTAATCACCACCGTAATCAGATAATTTGTAAACACAGGATGGTAACAATATGTTTGCTTTCATGAAAGCAGGAGGTATAATTACTGCAGAGTTATTGCAGGATTTGTATCAGCTGTAACAAAGAATGTTTTTCTTTAAAGGTTATCATGATGTTGCATATCTTTCAGAGCACAGGGGAAGTTCTCAGTTTAGGTCCTCTTTAAAGGGAAATTCCACTTTGGATAAGAAAAAAAGAAAAAACACCACCATCAATTTAGCTCTATATATTGTGAGTATTAAGAAAAAATATTTCAGCTTGTTCACTAGTTTTTTGTGTGGATATAAAACACAGGCATGACAAAGTTTTTCTAACAAAAGCTGGCACCTTGGAGTGTCACAATTCTTTAGGTTGAATGAATTTGTGTGAGCGTTGAAAGCCAGTACCAATGACTTCTATTTGGTGCAGCTAATTACTTGTACAGCAGAGAAGGAGTTTAGGGACGGGTTGAACTCCAAACAGCAAACACAGTACTGCTGTCAAGGTTGGTAAAAAGTATGAAAGGGTACCTTAAAGAAATAAAGGGTTAAAATTGAATACCTAACTCAGTAGTTGGAAATCCATAGACTTCCCCGATCTTCTTTGCCTGCCTCGATCTACACACGCGCCCACGTGTACGCCGGCAACCACGTGAGGTGCGTGTATGGATGGAGGACACAGCTTGGAGCCAGCGGCAGACACGGACAGGTAAAGTTTAGTGCATTGGGCACATTTGACATTGGTCACTAGTACAATATAGTAAAAATCAGCACTCAGCACTCAGCTATGTGAGGACGGAGGTTTAAGTCTGCATTCCATTCAATAAGTATATTTCACTCCACCAGCTCCGCGGCAAATTGCATCAGCAGAAAAGACGTGCATCTGGTTTAGAGGAACACACAAACTGATTCTAGTACAAAAAGGCAGTCCATGCACAGTCTCTATGGCTGCTTTATTGCTCCATTAAGCCACACTCAAGTTGCAAACAAATACGTGTTCAACATGTGCATTGACATCAAACCTGAGGCTGAAGCTTGTGGTGGGATGGAAGGGATTCAGGTGACCAGGTGGTAGTTAAACGGCACAACAGGAGTTTCACGCCGGTATGGCGCTTGCTCACGTGCTTGACATTGGAGGGGAGGGGGGGGGACACAGTGCTGGGGATTTTGTTGCGTTGGTCAATCATCCCAATATCGCTCGCTGTTACTGCCACATAGTCGATTGACCACAATGACCGGACATCTTGCAAAATGTTTCATCGACATGCTCGGCCTGAAATTGATCATATCGTCAATTGGGCATGCACTCGGCGGCACTGACTTTCATCCAATTCGATAATAATTACTGAACTGGATGGTCGATTGGCCACCAAGTCAATGGATGTAATGTTACCTTACCAATAAAAAAACAAAACAATGAAAAAAAAACCCCCCATCATTCTTCCACACTACCCTGACAATACAGAAGCCCCCCCCCCCCCTCCATTACACGCACCACCATGGATGCACCTATTTTGATGGATGCACCTAATTCTACCAATTACCACACTTTCTAGCTCTGCTCTGACTATTCCTTTTACACTTCATTAGTGTGCACAACCACTATTGTTCTTTGTTGTTCTCCTGATTTGTAATGTCAGAAGGGAAACGCTGAAGTTGAATAAATTCCCCCAGTAACCTTTGTTTACAGTTTTTAAAATCAATTTTTTAAGGAGAATTTTTTTCATGTCTTCCAGGGTAAAGATCAAAGTTGTTTTCTATTCCTACGATTATAGCTAATTCAATATTCTTTTCTGTATACGTGCATTCAGACAATGACGGGTTTCCATTTGTGCAACTGGGTAATGTAAAAATTATGTCGATAGTGAACAGCTTCTCCCCAGAACAAGAGCAGAATAATTAAATATGATGTACCTGTGTATAGATTCAGGGTGAAAATCTGGATGCTGTGAAATAAAGGAAGAGCTAAGATGATATTGACAGCTAAAAGACTGAACCTGACCAAGTGGAAGCAGGAAATCCATAGTCTTCCGTGAAAGGTCGCGTACCTTGACATCTGCCTGTAGGATGAACTGAAAATGCTAATATGACTTGAAAAGTTCTACCAACAAACAAAATGGTATCGCTGGCTTAGCATTTGTCAGATGTGAGTTTGAACAGCCTGCAGAGCAGCCGAAGTGTCAGAATATATTAATTCTGGGCCGTGACCGGACAATGTAACGATTAATAGGATTCCTCAGATGCTATCTGTTTTTCTTAGCAGGTATATAGTCTTGACCAGCATCAACAAACAAGACACTGATTTATATCTGGAAACGTATTAAAGGTGGCAGGCAGTGATGTGAGCTTTGTGGACAAGCTGTTATTGCTTACAATTTCCCTGAACATTACTAGATAACATAAACACAGGTTCCCTTCGCTGCTTAAAGCTCTATTTCATCCTTAGTCATACAGCTAGCTGCAGAATCTAGTTATATCTAGCTAGTATGGTACCCAAGAGTAGAGACCAGGGGTGAAACAATAGGGTACATACATACTAGTACGCAGCTGGTAAGCTGGGCGCAGGGTTAGCCGAATTATGGTTCACGCTGCTGCCGCTCAAGTCCCCGGCAGCAGCATTAAATACTATTCCCCCTCCGAGTCATCACAGCTTGGAGGGAGATGTCATTTGGGGCACGGAACCCCAAATTACCCTTAAGTGACACACGCAATATAGCATTGCTGCTATATGGCGCCTAGTTTCAGTGCTTGGCGCTGAGCGATGTGCGCCGGAAAAAAACCCTGCTTCGATAACAATAGCTTATCCTCACCATTGCAAGGTGGGGGCAGGAGCTAGAGGGGCTTTGGAGCGGGAGCTAGGGGGAAGTCCTCTACAGAGCACCATTACAGGTCATGTTCACTTCTTTTTCAGTTTACAAGTGCTGTCCAGTCAGCCAATCACCAGGCAGCTTCCATTCCTGTCACATGACATGGGACTGAAGCAGCATAGTGATTGCATAGCTGAATGGCACTTGCAAACTGAAGAGGAAGTGAAGGGGGACCTGTTTCACCACAGGAAGCAGGTAATGTATAACGCTCCACTGCCACACTGCATTATGTACAGGACCAGCCCTCCCTAGCTCCTGCTCCCCCTCATGATCAAGATAGGAAGGGGGACAGATCTCTGCAGAGAGCCCAGCCCAGTGTGGTTACGCCCTTAGAAGATTTTATACCTTATATACTGGCTAAAAAGATTGTTTGTTATATGAACAAAAGATGTTTCTCACCCCAAAAACGATCTGCAGGGATGAATTGTTCAAGCAGAGTATCAATACAGTGTTTCATTGGCAACATCACCTCGTGGTGAATGAGAAAATGTAGTTTCCCCTACCCAGAAGATACAAGCTGTCAAAAGGATTGGTTAGCATACCAGCTTCTCAAAAAAAATCTCTGTCTGCACTGTTCTGAAGAAGGGGACCCTATTTGGCCCCGAAACAATTGTCATTTGGTATTTGACACAAGATTGAAGAATAAAGGCTCTATTGAGAAGCTGGTGTACTAACTAATCCTTTTGACCTCTTGAAGTTTCTGGAATACTGCTCAGTATCCTTGGTTATGCACCCAATTTGATACGGTAAGGTGTGCCTCTCCTCACCTCCTACTTCTACCCAGAAGATAGAGCAGGTGAGTTAACTGTGTATTAACAATAACATACCACCAGGTATCTGCTATGGGGTCCTGTGATTTGTGGTTATGACTCTGCTTATCGGTTGGCTTCCCCAACACAATTATGAGAGTGTGGTATCAGTTACATTGTGAGCCCCTTTGAGGGACATGGACTGACATAAGGGAATAAGAAAAAGAAAATACAACAGCAATAACAACAAAACATTTGTGCCTCAGAAAGAGGAAATTTACAAGTTACCAGGGCCCTGAGTGTCACAACGTTTTTGTTGGAGTTACTGTATATGACGGGGGAAATGGTTGTGGCCTTCAAAATCAGTTTCCTAATCGAGAACTGTTTTCCTGACTGCTAATTTGTCATTCCTCCATATCACACTACAGCTACCAACAGGGCTGCTTTTATCTCTTTTGTTGCCCCAGGCAGGGCATCTTTTGTCTCCCCCAATCTTGATAGCAGCCTGCATTAATTTGTTTTGTAGGCACCAGCAATTAGATATATTATATAGTGAAATTAGGGTCAGATTTAGGCCAAGGCCACCTAGGCCATGGCCTAGGGCACCACAGGAGGAAGGGCACCAAAGCAGCAGGCTAAACTGGTGCAGCATTTGCAAGCTTTGCAATTCAGGGCGATCAGGCGAGTGCCTGACCGCGGTACTCTACTGCTAGCTGCCTGTGCAGCAGCCGCCTTGCTCTCTGTGCATGTTTGCATTGTGGCCGACGGCTATGGACTTGAGCAGCATTGGAGACAGAAAGGAAGAGGAAGGTTCTGCAATGGAGACGAGCGGAGAAATGAGTGACACAGATGGCTGCTGCGGTGTGAAGGCGAGCTGGCTACCTGTACTGAAGGGGGGGAGGGGGGAAAAGGAGGGTTTAAGGGAGTCATCTGGCTACCTGTACTGGAGGGAAAGGGGGGAGAAGTCATCTGGCTATGTATGCTAGAGGTAAGGAGGAGGGTTCATCTCTCTACCTTTACTGAAAGGGGGCGGCTGGTGACTGTGGCCCTGGGCGGTAAAGAGTAGAAATCCTGCCCTAAGTGAAATGATGTTGTTTCTAAAAATAGGCCTATAAATGATACACAAAATATTAACAGGACTAATGGACCGCTCTGGCCTAAACTCCCCAAGCTCACATAACCAACCATTATTGTAATTATTATTGGATGGGGAGGGGTTGTAGCATTTTTACATGCTGTTAATGTCCAGCCTGGGTCTTTACAGGTTGTTACATTGTCCTGGAGATGAAACAACCAATACAGACTAAGGCTCAACACACACCATACAATCTTTGTTGTTCAATCTTACCACTTTCATGTAGTATAAGAGTTTATCCAATCAATCATTCAAGGTATTTTGAATCTGTTGGCCATTATACTACATAGATTTGGTAAATCTGTACAACCAAGATTGTATGGTGTGTGTTGAGCCTAAAACTGATAAAATTACAGCCAATTAAAATATGAATAGCTCCTCCCATGTCATTGTTATGCTATTCAGGTCTCCTTTGTTATGCTAATCACAGTGCCCATTTAGGTGTAAAAATTACCATCCCTCCCTTTCTTAATAGCATGAACAGTTGTGTATAAGAATTCCATACAACACTTGGGTGCTAAGAATAGGCCTGTGGTGCCCCATTCTTTATCCGCCACCCCAGGCCCTGGCTACCAAAGCAACCAAGCTAGAGCTCCCCTTTACATTTTCAAGTGTCAAGTAGCGGAATGAAAGGAAACATCTGATTTACTGCAAAGAGCAACACAAACTTTTCCTATTTCAGATCTTTTGAAGAATAAGGATGATTACAGTAATGAGTCGGATTGCCAAGTATATAGCATTGTCCAGTTCTGATAGAAACGTCTATAAATGATGGCAGACATATGAATACAGCTGTGGCTGAGTCCGCAGGAGAAAATCGCCAAATAAGGTCACTGACATCCTGTCCAGTTAAAATCATGACATAAAGAGAGATGAAGAATAACACACACACACAACAGGAGCAGAAAACAAGCTTGTGCCCGCACACACAATAGCTGGAAAGCAGGAGTGCAGTGGTGTTTTCCTCTGTCACTTGGTCAATGTATTTTGTAAGCACTTCCATCCTGTTAAGTCCCTGGTTGGTCTCCACCTGCTACGCCGACTCTGGAGGCAGTGCTGACCCAGCCTCTCCCTCATTTTACTGGCGCCAGCTCCTTGATGGGCCTTGCACTTTGATTATTTGTGTTAACAGTTAATTTAGCACCATAGACACGTGTGCCAAAGCTGCTTCTACTTCCTCCAGCTTTCCTACAAAATGGGACTTTTATGAGTTACCTTTAACAGTCCAGTCTCTACAACCCAGCCCCCCCCCCCTTTCTCTTGTGCAGCTGTAATCTTTTCTACATCTTGCAGGAAGAGAGCTATTTCTGGCAGTGCAGCCCCCTAACACTCACACCACTCAGACTGATCTAAAAAAGATTTATAGATCGAGGGTCATACAGCACAGAGACGCTTTCCTGCTGAGATTTTCCTCTTGGGTCCTGTGTATTATGTCCATATTTATTTATTTCTAGTTAAGCATATTTACCATTCTTTCAGCAAATTCCTTTAGCATTGCCGTTAGTTTAGTCAGTTTAGTACAATGTGCTTGAGTTTTATGCTTATATGTAATTTAAAGACATAAGACAAGAGAGTATGTAGAAAACAAGACAACCAGTTCAACGTGATAATAAATCACTGGAAACATGGTGAAAACAGAATTTCTTTTTTTATATTTTATATACTGCTGACATAGACAAATACCTTTACAGAGTACATATTTATTTATTTTAAGTATTTATATAGCTCTGACATAATACGCAGCGCTGTACAGAGTATGTTGTCTTGCAAGATTGCAACTTTGGCCCTCTGTGATGGCCACATGTCTTTTTTGGTTAGATTTGGTGGGGGATACAGTCCACCAGGCCCCTGGTCTCTCTCCAGGCCCCAGGCATCTGCCTAAAGGCCTTGTGGATAATCTGGATTTGACGAACGCTATGCAAATTATGTAACGCATGTAAATTTTAACTTTGTTTAGTTAACATACCTCAGTGTCTCTTCTTCCTACCATAGTCACACAGTTGTATAAATACAGTATGCCACCTAAAGTAACTTAAAGGGATCTGAACAGCTTTTTAAGTAAAATATAGGAAACAATCTTTTAAAGGGCTCTAAACAGTCTTTCAAGTAAAATGTAAAAAACAAACCTTCCCTAAGGGAGGTTGATAAATGCTGAGAAATTGGGGCTGGCAAGCATGCATAGCTACTAATTTATTTCCTTTGGGATGTTGCTCCTTAGTCCCCCCCCCCCCCCCCCCCATGTGTGTCTCCATCTTGGTTTACTGCCACAGTTACCGCAGTGCCCATGGTGATAGCCTGGCTTTGGCCGCCACAATACATAGCGGGAAAGGTAGTCTATTAACTGTGACCATGGTAACAGCACAATGATTTGGTGTAATGTTTGGCATACATACTTCTCACAAAATCCTGTCTTCCTTAATAAGTACTTAGTTACACAAGGCAGAAAGCCTTGACTCATCTAGCATTGTCTGTTGTGCTTGTTGTCTGTAGCAACCAATCATATTTCTTGGTTCATTTGCAATTCAGCACTAGGTAAATGACAGCAAGAAGCAGGGTGAATAGTGCATGTGAACCATCTATCATTCTCATATATATTGAGGGAACAGAATGCAGGGCACAGACATCACTTCCTGTCCCCTAAATGTAATTTTACCTTCTTAAACCAGAAGGTATTTGTGATAATTCCGCTGTAAATGAGCAATTGTGGTTTCCCATAAAGCATCACTCCCAAATATGTAAATTATCTCTTTCCTGTCCCCTCTTTCCTTTCCTGTCCCCTGCGAGAGAATGGAAAAATGGGAAATCTATGGATCACAAATAAGGAAATCTGGATTTTGTCATTTTACTATCATACAGTCAAACCCTTCCACTTAATATCAGATTCAGCTTAGTGTACTGGGATGGCTGGCTCAGTATGTAGAGAGCAAAGCTTAGCTCAGCATCACCACTTCAGGAAATCAGTTCAGTCCCTTGGGTGATACTTCTCAGCTGAGCTGGCTCTGTGCAGTTTTGCAATAGCCTTATTTTTGGCCTGGATAAACATAGCAATACAAATACTAATTTACTAGTGATAAGAAGAAATAAATGCTTCTAAACATGCAAATCTCCACTGACCCAGGACAAGAAAGCTGTTCTCACAACTGAAATCCACTAGTTGCTCATCAACCTACAGCTGTGTTAATTAGCATCAGCTGCTTGCTAAATAATCATCAGCATAGGAATTTAATTTGCTAGCACAGCTGCCACTATTTGCGACAACAGAGATTTGTGCTCAGGAGAGTTTAGAGAATTTCCCATTCATCCAGAGCTAGATTTCTGGAAAGAATACAAACGCCCCAGTCTTGGGCACTACTGTCCAATTGGACAACTTGACATGGAAGAGGGGTTGCTGCATGTGGAAGAGGAGGCAGATGGCAAAGGGAGTCTAAAAATGGTGGTTAGCATTAGCAACACAAGGAACAGTTGCCCAAGGGAGCTTCACATGGAAGAGAGAGGGTTCCTGTATGTTGCACATGGAGGAGGAAGCTGTATATGGAAGAGAGAGGGTTCCTGTATGTTGCACATGGAGGAAGAAGCTGTACATGGAAGAGAGAGGGTTCCTGTATGTTGCACATGGAGGAGGAAGCTGTATATGGAAGAGAGAGGGTTCCTGTATGTTGCACATGGAGGAAGAAGCTGTACATGGAAGAGAGAGGGTGCCTGTATGTTGCACGTGGAGGAGGAAGCTGTACATGGAAGAGAGAGGGTGTCTGTATGTTGCATGTGGAGGAGGAAGCTGTATATGGAAGAGAGAGGGTGTCTGTAAGTTGCACATGGAGGAGGAAGCTGTACATGGAAGAGAGAGGGTGCCTGTATGTTGCACATGGAGGAGGAAGCTGTACATGGAAGAGAGAGGGTTCCTGTATGTTGCACATGGAGGTGGAAGCTGTACATGGAATGGGAGTGGGTGGCTGCTTGTGGAATGGAAGTCACAAAAAAGCTGTTCTAGGGGCAGATACATTATAAATCCAGCCTTGCATTGATCCATGCTCTCCCCACAGAGGCTCATGCCAAAATTAGGGAATGTCATTATTTTGACCATCAATTAAAGAGGCACTGTAGTGACATATAGTAAAATGCAGTCAATTATTCAGGATACCCCCTTTTCTGGTGTGAGCATCAGAAAGACTTGCATACATGGCTGTATATTGTTATGCAGCCCTGCTCTGCCTAGGCTTAGCCTTTTTAGCTATGCGGAATTAGCCTCCCAGAGCATTCTGGGAGACCAGAACTCAAGCACTCAAAACTCACTTCTTCAAGGAGGCCTACATCAACTCAACACTACCCTAATCCTTTCTGCCAATAACTTCTTGATGCACCCCCTCCTTTTGTGTCACCAGCCCTTCCCTCTAGATTGTAAGCCTTTGGCAGGGCCCTCTTCCCTTGTGTATCATACTTGACTGTGTGCACTTTACCCAGAATTTGGAACTGGTAATTTTTTACCACTACCATTCCAGTTTATGATCTGGCATTGTACTATTATCTGCATTGTGTTTTGTATCTTATTGCTATTACCTGTATTGTTGTATCTATGGTCTGTTACCTGTATTGTTCTGTCAACCCTGTTATCATTGTCTGTAAGCCTATTTATTGTACAGCGCTGCGTAATATGTTGGCGCTATATAAATCTAATAAATAATAATAATAATAATAATAATTATTTGCACTGGCTTCAGAATTCTCAGAAACAAACATTCCGAAGAGTTGCACCTTCCAGGACTAAAGATGCTGCCACCTGTGATAAATGATTTATAGATGAATATTGTAAAAAAAAAAAAAAAAAAAAGCTATTTTATTTATTGTTATTTTCACTACAGTTTCACTTTTTTTTTTACAACAACAACAAAAAAAGCTTTTGTGTTATGTGTGTGTGCATCATTGGGAATTACAGGTACAGCAAAAAGAGTATATTGTCTTCAATCAGGCATACCAGTGAATGAGATAAATGGTACATTAACCCTTTGCCATTGACAATATGGCTATGTGCATTACTGTACCTATCAACCCAAGCAGCATGGTGTGACCTAAAACCACAAGGAACGTATAGGGGACTAAAAGAGACTGCAAAGCTCTCCTACTAAAAATCAATGCTTAATGTGGTTTGCCTTCTTAACGCAGAAGGTCACTGATACTTCTCATCATCACTTCCTACCTCCACCCATTAGGGCAGCCCCCTCTTTCAACATCTTCAAGAAGGCCCTCAAAACCCACCTTTTTACTCTGGCCTACCACCCCTCACTGGTGCTCTAAACCTGCAGCTGAACTCTGGTCCCCTACCGTTCGTGTCCCTACCTCTCCCTCTAGATTGTAAGCCTTCGGCAGAGTCCTCCTCCTTGTGTGTCCTACCTGATCATGCACCTCCATTACTGTGCACCCATGCTATGCATTTGAGTGAATTCGACTTGCCTAATCCCCTTGCCCCTTGTCCAGCGACTGACTAAGCATTACCTTCATACCTCCCAACTCTTTGAAATGAGAAAGAGGGACACTTAAGCCACGCCCCTGCCACACTCCTGATCACGCCCCGTCACACCCAACACACCCCTAGTCACGCATACCATAAAGATTTCATAAGAAAAATATGTTGTTTTATAATTCAAACCACACTGGTCCTTTCTATCCTGGTTCATTTTCCTTCATATTAACATTTTAAAATTAGTAATATATCAATTTTAAGGATGGGTATAAAGTTTAGAGTCCATCAAACACATTTTTAGTAGAGAAATATATATATTTACATAGAAAGCGGGACAAAGTCCTAAAAGAGGGGCAAATGAAGAGGAAAGAGGGACAGAGAGACAGGGCTCCGAAAGAGGGACTGTCCCTCTGAAAAAGGGACAGTTGGGAGCTATGTTACCTTGTACTCATACTGTGCTGCGTGATCTGTTTTTTCTTGTATTCCTGTATTGTCTGTAACTTTAACTAATGTTGGCTCTTTATAAATACAATCAATCAATCAATCATGGGTGTCAAAGTATGATAATAAACTATGACGCATTTTCCTCCAAAAGCTTGTTTTGTGTGTGTTAGGGGTGGGGAGAACTGTGGGGGTGGGGAGGGCAACTAAAGCGTTGTATACAACAACTAAACAATTCTGGCCATCCACTATATTTTTATGTGTTTTCTGGTAAGCTACCAAAGCTTTGCAATGTGCGTACTATATGCAAGCCAAAGAATTTCAGCAGGAAAAGGAAGGTTAAATGGCTAGTCGCCTTCATCACTATTCATTTCTCATAGTCTGAAAATTCCGAGTTCTTTTTTCTCTCCTACAAATGATGAGAATAAATTGGTCAGAAATAAAATAAACTTCACTATGACTTATACATAATGACCACAAGACTGCTGGCTTAATCAGAATGTTCCCAGCCAACCTGAAAATAATTCTCATAAACTTGCCTAATATATGATTACAACTCCTGTGGCTTTTCCAGGAACACTTCCCATGCTGTATCTCAGGGCTGTGCATTCCTTGGAAAAATCTATTCCATCTACAAGCAGTTTATGGAGCTTTTAAAGTAGCTCAAATTGTTTTTATAGCTCCGTTAAGCTTTCTGTTAAGTTGGAAAGTGCGCGCTACATGAACATACAGATTTTTTCCCCCCTCCAGCTTGTGATTTATATATAGATGTTGGACACCTGATAAGAATTTATTTTTCAGACACAAAGGAAACTGCTTGGAAGGATATTACCTTTAACCGCTGCCATTGTCTAATCTTTAACAAGACTGCTGTGACTCCAAAATCTGCCTAGATGCTACCACTGCAATTGTCTTATATTATCGCATATATACCGTATAGGAGACATAGGTGGCGATCAAATGTCAGCTGCGCAGCCGTCCACTACTATAGCAACATGTGTATTACTGAGATAATGCATGTGACCGTGTCCTCTTACTTCCGCATTTGCACCTCCACGTGGTTGCCAGCATTATAGCATGTGACGTCACACACACGCCTCACGTGCTATATACCGGTAGTCACGTGGGGGACAGGTGTCACATGGGGCAGACAGGTGGCCACCGTGGATGGTAGTCAGGTAAAGTATGACTGTACCGGGTGGAAGACAGTAAACACTAAGGGGGGGGGGCACGCTTTTGTGGCATGTCAACCTGAGGTTCTCCATCATCTCTGATCGGTATATGCGACCAACTTCGGCCTGAAATTATTTGCATCGTCGATCGGGCATTCTTTTGGTGGCACCGATTTTCATCTGATTCAATAATAATTATGGAAGGGATCTTCTATTGGCCGCCAAGCCGAGTGATGTATGGGCAGCTTTAGAGTTTTGTGACACTGGTGTTTGTTGTACATAAACAGTGGAATCATGTTACAATGTTAGCTTAGTGGTGTAGTGCTTTGTACTCTTGCCCTGGGTCCTTGGACCCTATCTTCATGGATTTTGTATGTTCTCCCCATGTCTGTATGGGCTTTTTCTAGGGACCCCCAGTTTCCACCCACATCCTAACAACATACATATTAGTAGGTTAATTGGCCTCCGCCTGAGAAATTTCTACTTAGGGTCAGTTCACATTGAGCCGGATCATAAATGACCATTTAGAGTGGACAGTGCAGTGTGTTTACTGCGATGGTGCGCTGCGTCCATTTGGAGTCCAGAGCAGATGCATGTCCACATAGGCTTCTGTGGGAAAAACATCCACTATCTGGAAAAATCATGCAGGTTATTTTTTTGCATTGGGTTCATTGAAATGCATCAAACACATCCATTTCGGCCTGACTGTGTGAACTGATCCTACTGATGACATATGAGCCACCAGCAAAATGGACCGTTTGGCGTTGCAGGGCAAACTGCGCCATACCCAATACTGTGGCCAGTTGTATCTGCTGTATACACAAAACAAATAGTATAACCACATGCATGTGGAGGGTAGCTTACTGTGCAATAAGTGGTCAATGCTCTCCTTAGCTTGCCATGCACTCTCAGCCCTACAGGAAAAAGTGCTTTGTAAGTTCTAACTCATTTCATTGTAGTAAGTAAAGCACTCCTGAGGAACAGACTATGTAGACAACAGAACAGAAGAAAAGCTACCTGTGGATATGGCTGGAATAGTTTTTCAGGGCCACGAGTACCTAAGAAGTAACTAAGTAACTGAGAAGGCAACTATCTTCTAACAGACTGATAACTTGGAACAAAGTAGCAGCTGAATAGCAACAACAATGCCACTTATCTGGTAGTAGTAGATACTGTTGTTCAGGTCATAGCGACACTATGTCACCCTTGGAAAATCCCACATCAACCAGTTGGCTA
This sequence comes from Hyperolius riggenbachi, assembly GCF_040937935.1. NCBI lineage: Eukaryota > Metazoa > Chordata > Amphibia > Anura > Hyperoliidae > Hyperolius > Hyperolius riggenbachi. The sequence continues at coordinate 335,432,139 of NC_090650.1, forward strand.
ACGAGCGTGCTACAAACTACATTTTTATGTATATTTGCTTTAGATAAGTCTTGATAAACATAAATGGCATTGCATTGAAATGTGTGTTAAAATGTTGTTTCATGGTTTTTGCTACATAAGTAAACTTTTCACAATAAGTAGTCCTATAGAAAAAAACGTGGGACAAGGTTTGAATAAATACAGAACAAACATAGTAAAATGTGCATTAGCATATAACAGATATATTACACATAAATACATGACAATTACAAAAAGGGAATAACAGGCATGACCTGTACATCGGGAAACAGAAGCTGATGGGTTAGTTATTTTCAGAAATAACATCATGGGCAGATTACTCATCTTTACATATCTGGGCACTGGTTATGGAGATTATACTAGAAAGCACATCTGCAACATGTATTAAAAATGCTCTATGCCATACAAGTCAAACTCTGGCCCACGGGCAAAATCTAGCCCACATAGCCACCAAAGTTTCCCCACATTGCATTTTATCTGGCCCACTCTAGACCACTAGGTAAGCTATATTGGAAGTGAAGCCCTAGATCGCCAGGGAAGCCATATGGAGAAGGAAGGAGGAAAGCACTAGACACCAGAGAACTGTATAAGTCAGGGCTGGCCAGACTACGGCCTGAGGAGCACATTCAGCTCACAGCCACTATGAAGCCAGTACAGTGATATTGGACAGAATTCCGCTTCTCTCTTCTCCTCCCTCCCGCCATCTTTGCATGTGACCAGTCTGCTTCCTGCTGGCAGTTGGAAGCGGCTTGTTCCCAGGAGTTTAGTAACACAGAGAGCTCTGCTAAATCTTACTCCTCTCTCTGCTGGGGCCTCTCTCCCCATATCAGCAGCGAGCAGGGGAGAGTGTACATTCTCGGGCTGGGGGAAGCTGGGCAGGAATTGCTGGCAAGGTGACATACACATCCAACTCATGTGATAAGGGTTGAGTGTGAGCACATCCTGCCCTTGTAGTAATGGCACAAGTTGACTAATAGACGGTGAAGGCACCCATCAGGCCCCTGTTGTAGTGGACGGGCATAATGAAAGCTGGAGGAAGTGGGAGAGCGCTCAAACCCTCAGAGTGATAATGGACCTTTGTGGTGAGGATCTGCACCTCCGGTGACTGATATTCTTGTGGCAGATTACTACAGTCTAGTGATTTTGCAGTATATGCACTATGAAGCACTGATGAGAATTGTATAGAGTTATTGGAAGGCAGTGGCATGGCACTTCTTTACAACTTCTTTACAACAGCGAACTAAGAGAGTGATTGCCACTCTTTCGCAGACAGTCTGTTTCGGACTATTGGTCCTCCTCAGTGCATGGCAGGGATTGATATGGCTCTATGGGATAGAACATGTCTCCAAGCTCCACCCTACACATTTTAATGGCAAAGCTGACTTATTGTATTAGGGGCCTGGAGACATGCTTAGTGGGTAATTATTTATATTTGATTGCCCCTGCACCCTCATCCAAAGTTGCAGCAAGCTCTGATTCTAACTGCTGTTAGCGGCATCCATGAGTCTAAATCCACCTTCTACACTAAAGGGACCACCAGAAGAGGCAGCAATCTTAAACATATGTATTAATAATAGTATACGTTTAATAAAACATCCATAACTATGCCATACATTTTAAAATCACATAGAATCTTCTTAGCATTGCATTAAACGAGCATTGACATTTGATTCATACACACCTCTTATCAACATTCAACCCCAATTATAATCTTATATATCATCTCATGTTGTTTGAAAGTTCAAATACCATAGCGTTATTCTCAGAATGTTCCAGTTTGTGTCCATCACTCACAGATGGTCTCACTTTAAATGATACTGCATGTATTCCAAAACTGGACCTACCAAGTATTGCCACATCACTCAGGGCCACATTGACAGTGCGACACATTCATAGGGAATACATTTGAAAAAGTCACAAGCTTATTTAGGCGCAACGTTTAATAATGATATTACTAGTAACATCGGTAAATAACAATTTAAGTGCAACGTTAAATAACAAAAATGATAACAAAAAATGTAAATAACGATTTAATTGCGGTATTACATTATTGGTAAATTTACTGATAATATTGCACTTAACTATAACCCTACTCCCACATAGAACCCTCCCCTGTGTGCCTAACCCTAACAACCCCTTGGTGGTGCCTAACCCTAAAACCACCCTGGTGGTGCCTAACCCTAAGTTCCCCCTGGTGGTGCCTAACCCTAAGTCACCCCTGGTGGTGCCTAACCCAAAGACCCCCCTAGTGGTGCCTAACCATAACACCCCACTGATCACCGCTAACAATAAAACGATCAATTTCAAATAAAGTAACAGCTTTCTATATTACGATAAATAGCAATTGTGCCCACATATATTGATAAATAACAATTGTGCCCATTTTTGGCTGCAACTTTTTCAACTGTTCCTTAGGGGCACTGTACAGTGATGGCACTTGCATGATACATCCCCTTTAAATGCTTTGTTTTCCGAGTAGATAATCCCCATTTAGGTTGTGCAGCTACCGGGCTGATGGAACCAATAGAGCTGGATAGAGCTAGATGCTACAAGAATGCTGCTAGTCAAGCACTCTGGCCACAATGACGATGAGATCATGGCTATGAAAATCTTACACAGGCCACAGGAATGGTGGAAAACTGGAATAAATATCTTATACATTCCTTTTAGAGAAGTAAGTTTTATGGAAAAAATACAGCTTAGCTGACTGCCCATCACTGTGTATGTGTTTTGCACTGAGTTTGCTTCATACAAAGCTCAATATGTATTAGGAAACGTGGGCTTTGTTTACTAAGCTTTTGTGAACACCACATCAGCCTAATTTACTGTTAGAAACAATGGAATCACTGAAGGACACTTGAGATTGTTATTTATAAATAGGCACACAATTATGCAGATACCAGAGATTTTGATAGGCATGAGATTACAGCCCTCTAATTGTTAAAAGTGGAGCTTTTAGCCATCCTATCTCAGAAACCCCCCCCCCCACATATATAAGAAGATAAATACTGTAATGCTGGGGGGGTCATACTTTCTGACCACTCAGCACAACAAGGCTAAGAGCTGGATAATGGAAGAGGCTAACAGGCTACACAGGCTGCCCAGAGCAACTGCAGCTCTGGGCTTCCGATATCGCTACAAATAAGACGCAATGGCAGTGCAGTGCGATGTTGCGTTGCTCTTGCGATAGCAAGCCTTCAGACAGATACAAGACAGGACTATAGATTGGAGCGTAACTAGTAGCAACCGCAGCTCACAGTCACGTCTACAGAAGCAGAGCAAGCAGGCTAACAAAAGTCACCAGCAAGCATCCACACAGGCAAGACTACAGGGAAGAACGTAACTAATATCAACACAACTATGCTAGCTAAGCACGGGTGGTCACGATAAGCGCAACCTACCGAAATGTGCTATACTGACTAGCTAACACAGTAACTGAGAAACCTCCGTAACTCGAATAAAGAAAACAACAAACGACTCAAGTAATGAATAAATATATATTAGCAAGTTTGCATATATATTTATCAAGAACTAGCTAAGCACAAGTAATGGTAATTAACAAGACAGACAACAGACAAACAGACGGAATGCTCAGCCAATCTAGTCGCTGTTTCACACTGAGATAGACAAGACTAACAGGTAGGAGCGAACTAATGGTAACCGCTGCTATAGTTCATCCTCAAGAACAAGGCTAGAAGGAATACTACCATACCAGTCACCAATGTGGTGCTGGCAGAATCTAACTATCAGGATCAGAAGGATTTCACTGAGCCCCCGCAGGTCAGCAAACATCCAGCAGACATGACAATACAGAGCAAGGCATTGAATATTTACAATAACAACTTTCACAGCATAGACCCAACGACAACTCAGGGAGCTGACCGCTATGATGGGCGAGGTCTAAAAGGGGAGGCAGACTTTTATGCTGGCATCAGCCAATGGATGCAAGCATGCAAATCTCCACACAGCTGAATGGTAATCATTCAATCCTGAGCTGGCTTGATTACCATTTGCTAGCTAAAAGACTATCATAACAAATGTATGCAGTACTATGCAACAACATGCATGCAGGAAATCCAGGACTATCTGGCTGCAGCTCAGCTGTAGTAAGCCATTGGTGGAATGATGACAGCATCCTGAGCTGCCCAGAACTGCAGAGCAATTGAAAATGACAATGTGAATCATTGCAAATGCACAACCGAATGCAGGCTGACAAGCCAGAACTGTCTGTTTGCGGCTCCACCTTAATGGACAGAACACGCCACAGGAGGAATCCTTACAAATACCCTATTTTTCAGACTATAAGACGCTCCTGACCATAAGACGCACCTATGTTTAGAGGTCAAAAACCAGGGGAAAAATATATACTAATCCTGGTGCATCCATGGTGAAGGGGCATCTTGTGGATTATTCCCCCTTTGTACCTCATGCCCCCTTGTACCTCTGGTGTCCTCCTGTGCCCCCCATATGTCAGTCTCTGTCCTCCTTGTGTCCTCCTCTATGCCTCTTTGTGCCCCCCTTGTGTCCTCCTCTATGCCTCTTTGTGTCCCACTTGTGTCCTCCACTATGCCCCATTGTGTCCCCCTGTGTCCTCTGCTTTTCCATGTCCTCCTCTGCATGGGCACAGTACAGGGAGTCCCTGATATTGCGACTGGTTGGAGGTTCGTATTGGCAGGCGTTCACAAGTCAGGAACTCCCTGCATTTAGACTATAAGACGCAGGGAATTTTCCCCCCACTTTTATGGGAGAAAATTTGAAGTCCTATAGTCCAAAAAATACAGTACTTGCTGTACTTACATACCACATTTTGATTTTAGTGATTTTTCTATAGTAAATAGGATTTTCCATTTTGTCTGTGTTTATCTTGAAGCCACTCCTGACATCATTTCCTCCCTTACCCTGTCTGTGTATCATTGCCTGCCCCCCTCCTAGTCTTCAGACTCTCCCACCCAGGTCTGCAGTAGAAAGTGCATTGAGAAATATTAGCCAATCAGAGAGGAACAGAGGTGTGGGAGGGGAAAAGGAGGAAAAGAGGCTTCTGCCAACCAGGCTGCATTAGTTAAGTCTGAGGGGAAAGTAAAGAAGAAAAAAAGAAAACCCAGCATGCCCTGCAACTTCCTTTGTGCGGCAGATGTACCAAATAAGAGCCAGGAAAACTGGGAATGAAGTTTTATGGAGAAGAAAAGTAAAAGTGATTTTTAACTTTTGGATTGCTTGGTTAGCATCCTTACTACTTGTTTACCTGATAAAAATAAAGAATTGATTTTTGATTTTATGCCCGACAGTTACTCTTTAATACAGTGTAGTGTTCTTGTGATTTGTATTATCTGCTTGTTATTGGTAATATCAGCCTATATTTGGTAAATTCTTCATGTTGTTGGTAATATCTGTATATTGTTGGTATTTTCTACTTGTCTTTGTTAATATCGACATTACTTTGTGTGGTTTTATTAAGTAAAGAGAAAGGGGTGTGGTGCGAGGGATGTAATATGTGTTAAGGGGTAGAGTTTAGGGCGCAAGTGCTTATGTGCCTATAGGCTCCTGAGATGGTGGACAGCATCTGGAATAAATCTTTACCATACCAGAGAAGCACTAGACCAGCGTTCTTCAACCGGGGTTCCGCGGAACCCTGGGATATCGTGAGAATCCCTCAGGGGTTCTGCGGCATTTCGCCTCTTCCGTGGGACAAAATAGTCCCACTAGTCCTCTGATGCAACCAGCTGATTGATTTAATCCATAGCGCATCATTCTGCTAAGCATTGGAGGGTGTGAAAACCGCCCAATGAGAGAGTATAGTTTGCTTGCTCATTGGGCCGTTTTGGCGCCCTTTAATGTTGCATAAAAGAGCGAGCGTGGTTGACGCGAGGACGCAGCTACCACATGGACTGGAGGCAGCGTGGATGCAGCGGCAAAGGAGACGGTAAAGGAGTTCAAGGACGAAGAGATGACAGGCAGCTGGTGGCGAGTATGTTCTTTGAGTTCTTGCCGGTGGGGGAGCGTGTCAGCATGTAGGGAATGATAGCTTGCCATGGAGTCCCGTGCAGCCGCACAGAGACTGGGGGTGACTTTACTGGGGTTCCCTATGCCTGGCTATACCTACACTGGAGGCCCCTATTCCCAGGGCCGGATCTCTCTAGTATCCCCCCACCTTTACGTGTAGGTGCCTGCTTGCTTCCACACCGCAGCAACTCCTTTCTCCGCTCATCTCCAGTGCAGAAGCTTCCTCTTTCTTTCCATTTCAAATGCTGCCCAAGTCCATAGCCGCCGGCCACAAAGCAAATGTGCACAGACAGCAAGGTGGCTTCTGTACAGGCGGCTAGCAGCAGAGTACCACGGTCAGGCGCTCGCTTGATCTCCATGCACCAGTTTAGCCTGCTGATTTGGTGCCCTTCCTCCTGTGGTGCCCTAGGCCATGGCCTAGGTGGCCTTGGCCTTAATCCGGCCCTGCCTATTCCTGCCTACCTATACTGGGAACACCTATGCCTAGTTACCTATACTGGAGGCCGCTATTCCTGCCTACCTATACTGGGAACACCTATGCTTAGTTACCTATACTGGAGGCCCCAATTCCTTCCTACCCATACTGGAGGCCACTATTCTTGCCTACCTATACTGGGAACACCTATGCCCAGTTAGCTATACTGGAGGCCCCTATTTCTGCCTACCTATACTGGGAACAACTATGCCCAGTTAGCTATACTGGGGGCCCCTATTCCTGCCTACCTATACTGTACCTATACTGGGAACACCTATATCTAGTTCCCTATACTGGGGGACCCTATTCCTGCCTACCTATACTGGGAAAACCTATGCCTAGTTACCTATACTGGGTACCCCTATCTCTGCCTACCTATACTGAGAACACCTATACCTAGTTACCTATACTTGGTACCCTTATTCCTGCCTACCTATCATGGCCGGCTATAGCGTGGGGCGAGAGGGGGCAGGGCCCCCTCAAATAAATGTCGTTGCCCCCTCAATCGGGCAGAGCGGCAGGGAGGGGAGGCGGGAGACAGCAGAACAGCGGGCAGGGGCCCCCTGTTCCCAGATGAATGTCAGTTAAATCATGTGTGTATGATGATCTGCAGATCTCATAGACTATCATTGCAATTTGCAGGAATGGATTTTTGGCAGGAACAGATCTTTTTCAGCTACAGATCTTTTGTGTCTGTACAGCATCTGTGTGTGCAGCATCTTGCAAAGATTTTTTTCTGATGTGGAGTTCAGCTCCATAGAAAAGACTGTGTAGAGTATGGTTCTCATACTACATGAAGAGAGGTAAGATTGGTCTGTGATCTTTCATTTTCAAAAGACTATGGTCTGATGTGTGTATGTGGCCTTAGGGTTAGGCACCACCAGGGGGTTCTTAGGGTTAGGCACCACCTGGGGATCTTAGGGTTAGGCACCACCAGGGGGTAGGGTGTGTGTGTGTGTGTGTGTGTGTGTGTGTGTGTGGGGGGGGGGTCTTAGAGTTAGGCACCACTAGGGGAGGGTTCTGTGTGAGAGTAGGGAGAGGTTAGGTTATAGTTAGGTTCAACATTATCGGTAAATTTACTGATATAATGTAATACCACAATTAAATTATTTACCTTTTTTATCGTTTTTGTTATTTAACGTTGCACTTGTATTGTCATTCACCGATATTGCTAATAAAATCGTAATTTAACGTCGCACCTAAATTAGCTTGTGACTTTTTCAAATGTATGCTACACATACAGTAACTTATCCTGAGCTCACTTGCTGTACCAGGCTGGATCTAATACTGCTCTGTCTATATAAACTGCTATTGCTGAATTATTGAGGGAGAGAACAGATCCTTGTAGTACTACATTTGTGAAATAAAAACTTTTTGTTGAAACCAGAAAGTTCTAAAGGTCTAGAACAGGATGTTTTTTTGACCGATATGGCTGAGTAATTTTTAAAGAAGATCAATCACATTGCTCATTTTGTGCAGTTGATGTGACCTCTGGAGTATAATTGGATCAGCCCCAGACGTTCTCTGTGCATTAGAAAGCTATGAGTACAGAGGGCAATAATTTCCATTGCAGTTTAAAATCATACTGCCTGTTGCCTGTGCTTGTTACAGAGGTGGCATTCACATAGCCAAGATTATTGCTTTCATCTTCACTGAATGGAAGCAAGGTGTTTTTGCCTACAAAATAACAAGTGTGTGTGTGTGTGTTTATGTTTGTGTGTGTGTGTGTGTGCGTGTGGCTATGTGCAGGTGTGAGTTTGTGTGTCTGTGTGAATATGTGTGTGTGTGTGTGTGTGTGTGTACGGGGGTGTGTGTGTGCGGGGGTGTGTGTGTGTGTGGTCTGTGTGTGTGTGCATGTCTGTGTGTGAATATGTATGTGTGTGTGCATATCTGTCTGTTAATATGTGTGTGTGTGTGTGTGTGTGTGTGTGTGTGTGTGTGTGTCTGTGTGTGTCTGTGTCTGTGTGCATGTCTGTGTGTGAATATGTATGTGTGTGTGTGTGTGTGTGTGTGTGTGTGTATGTGTGTGTGTGTGTGTGTGTATGTGTGTGTGTGTGTGTGTGTGTGTGTGTGTGTGTGTGTGTGTGTGTATGTGTGTGTGTGTGTGTGTGTCTGTGTGTCTGTGTGTGTGTCTGTGTGTGTGTCTGTATGTGAATATGTATGTGTGTGTGTGTGTGTGTGTGTGTGTGTGTGTGTGTGTGTGTTTGTGTGTGTGTGTGTGTGTGTGTGTGTGACTGCAACTTCCTCTTTAAAATGAAAATTCACTTTTGAAAATTTAAAAAAATAATCATTCTAATCCAAGACACAGTGGGGCCGGTTTCACACTAGGAACTAGCATTAAAACGTTAAGAATAGCCTTTATATATTTTTGTGGCAATGCACGGAAATCTCTCATCTGGCTGTAACCCAAGCCAGAAGTGAGACTCTCTAGCCCTCACTTCCTGTGGAGAAAATGCAAAGTGGGGCGGAAATACAAAGTGCACAGAAGTGTATTGACAAAATACACTTCCCCACATGCGCAACATGACTGGCAAACAGTTTAAAACATCGCCATAGACTAACACGACTTCTGGTCGCAACACATCACCGCGGGTGGTCGTCGATAACGTGCTGTTGTCGTTGTGGTGAATCGCGTACCTCCAGCACATCGCACCGCGCAAGGTATGAAATGGTCCATAGCTTTTCATCGATTTAGCATTACCCTGCGGTAGACAAGGGTAACACAATGCAAAGGAAAGGAAACGTCCCAATGTGAAAGGGGCTTCAAGAATTCGAAAAGAAGATACCAAATAGGAGTATCAGCCTGCTGTAATCAGTTAAACAGTCCAACGTACTCAGAAAGAGACACACGATTCCTACTCTTCGCGGCAACAAGTGTTTTGTACACCAAATAGAGTTTGCAAAGAAGTGACACTGCATTGCAATGGCGCATGGAAGGGGGTGTTCCGGGTGTCTGGAACCACCCCCTCGCACCTAGACCGGAAATGCCTCCTGAATCTGAGCAGCGGCAGCCACTGTTATAGTGCAGCTGCCACCTGCTCATGTGTGTGCTTCGGGATCCCCATTGGCCGCAGGGGGGCCCGAGGCTCGCCAGCCGTGTGTGTGTGGGGGGGGGGGGGAACGCTGACGCCCTCTCAATTACGGGACCCCCCAGCCAGGTGTAGAGCTTCTTCCCCGCAGCCTGCACTCCCCCGGGAGGCAGAGCATGGCTACGGCAAGATGGCTGCCGAAGCCCTGCACTGGAGACTATTTGTGTCTCCAGTACAGGGTTTCGGGAGCCATCTTGCCGTAGCCCTGCACTCTGCCTGTCAGCGCGGGAGATGTGCTGCAGGAGGACTCGGGGAGCTGCGCGCCAGATGCCGGGAGAGGAGGAGACTTCTGTCAGGTAAGTGAATTGTTTTTTTTTCGCAGGTGCATTTTTTTTTCTGGTGTCTGCTGCCCACATTGAGATTTTCAGGTGTCTGCTGCCCACATTACTGTTTTCAGGTGTCTGCTGCCCACATTACGATTTTCTGGTCACTGCTGCCCACATTACGATTTTCTGGTGACTGCTGCCCACATTGCGATTTTCAGGTGACTGCTGCCCACATTACGATTTTCTGGTCACTGCGGCCCACATTACGATTTTCTGGTGACTGTTGCCCACATTGTGATTTTCAGGTGACTGCTGCCCACATTGTGATTTTCTGGTGACAACTGCCCACATTGCGATTTTCAGGTGTCTGCTGCCCACATTACGATTTTCTGGTGACTGCTGCCCACATTGCGATTTTCAGGTGTCTGCTGCCCACATTGCGATTTTCTGGTCACTGCTGCCCACATTGCGATTTTCTGGTGAATGTTGCCCACATTTCGATTTTCAGGTCTGCTACCTGTGTGATAAATGGGGGTCATCTGGTCACCTATACTAAAGAGGGGTGGGGTAATTTCGTTATCCATAATAAAGGGGGGTTATCTGGCTACTTAATCACTGCCACATTATATATATTTTGGCGAAACATTACTGCATCATGTGTATTTTGTAGGGAACACTGCGCATTGTGTGTATTTTGTGGAGAAATGCTGTGCATCATGTGGATTTTGTGGGCAAACGCATGCGCAGTAGTGTGCGGCTTGCCAAAAGAGACCTATTATGAATCCCCCCCCTTGAAAATCCTAGATTTGCCCCTGCATTGCTACTAAATTTAGAAGTGTATAGCTTGCTGAAGACTAGAATTAAGAGAATTATTTGTACAGCATTAATATATGTAAATAGCAATTTTTTAAAGTAAAATTCTGCTTGTGTTGGTGATTCCTCAGTTGCACTCTATAATAGACTTTGCAAAGAGCATTTCAAATTGGTTACCTTTCTTTAATTTTAGAGACAGCTAATTCTCTCCAGCACAGTGAGTGTTGACCGTGTCATTTTTCTGATTAGTGCAGGGGATTTCTACTCTAGAGTGCAATGCTTCCTTCTCTGTGCAACTAATTACACAGGTAGGAAGAGGGGATCTACCGTGGCATTATGAGAAGTAAAAAAGGTTGACAAAGATGCTGATAATTCCGGCTTGCATAGAAACTTAAAGCAAATTGTAGGCAGCTTGGAAATGGATCAGCCAAAGTGCATTTAATTGGCCCAAGCTGCATACACGGTGCATTAAAGTGAACCTGACGTCAGTAAAAATAAAAAAAGATTAATACTTACCTTAAAGGAGAACTGCAGTGAAAGGTATATGGAGGCTGCCATATTTGTTTCCATTTTCCTGCTGATCCTCTGCCTCTAATACTTTCAGCCATAGGCCCTGAACAAGCATACAGCAGATCAGGTGTTTCTGACAATTTTGACAGATATGACAAGATCAGCTGCATGCTTATTTCTGGTATGATTCAGACACTTCTTCGGCCAAATAGACCAACAGGGCTGCCAGGCAACTGGTTTTGCTTAAAAGGAAATAAATATGGCAGCCTCCATATACCTCTCACTACAGTTCTCCTTTAAAAGGAAGCCTCTGGATCCTCCAGAGGGTATCCACATTCTCTTTGAGACCACCATTGCTGCCCAGGACCCTTTGATAGATCACCTTTATACTTCCCTTAAAGCAGTGGCGTACCTAGGGTATTTGGCACCCGGTGCTGATTATCCACAGACCCCCCCCCCCCCCCCAATCAGGATGACAATGTGCGGCGCGCTTAGCCGAAAAATGGGGCTACATTGTGCGGCTGCGCTGAAAAATGGGTGTGGTCATGGACCAAAATGTGGGTGTGGTCACAGGTGGAGACAAATTTACATGACCTTAGCAATGGTGGGACATTAGACTAGTACAGTGGTGGCGAACCTTTTGGAGGCCGAGTGCCCAAACTGCAACCCAAAAGTCACTTACCTATCGCAAAGCGCCAACAGCAATTTAAACTAAATACAAACATTTTAACTCATATGTGAACATTATGGAAAATCCAAGTTGAAAATAAACTGTGAAGATAAACAACTCATCCATCCTACTCCTGAAAAATGTATTGTTTTAGAAACCCCCTCCCCCCAGTTTTAATTTTCTGTTTTAAAAGGCTAAAAAAGTAGGTTTAAGGCTATTGTCTCATATGATTATGATTCAGCTTTTCCCATAGTCTCACAGTTAGCAATCATGAGGCCCCCAACAAGACAAATTCAGCAATCATGAGGCCCCCAACAAGACAAATTCAGCAATCATGAGCCCCCCAACAAGACAAATTCATAAATCTTGGGGCACCCAACAAATCATGAGGCCACCAACAAGACAAATTCAGCAATCATGAGGCCACCAACAAGACAAATTCAGCAATCATGAGGCCACCAACAAGACAAATCCAGTAACCATGAGGCCCCCAACAAGACAAATTCAGCAGTCATGAGGTACATAAATAGATAGCATTTCACATAAATGGGCAGAATGCCCCCTTAATATGGTAGACACCTCTCACCTGGCTTCTGAGTTCTCCTCTACTGGCTGCTGTGCCTGGCAGGCAATACTGTTTTTGGCTGGATTGGTGATGATTTGTGGACTGAAAGGCCTGGCAGTGATGCTGTGGCCTGGCTGGCGGTGATGCTGTGGCCTGACTGGCGGTGATGCTGTGGCTGGGCTGGCTGGCGGTGATACTGTGGCTGGGCTGGCTGGTGGTGATGCTGGGCTGTGCCTGGCTGGTTGAAGTAAATGCTGGCCTGACTGGGGGTGATGCTGTGGCCTTTTTGCCAGTGATTCTGGGCTGGTTGGCGGGTGGTGATGTTGGGCTGGCTGGCCTAGATAGTTTACGTAGTGAGAGGTGCTCCCTAGTTTAGGTAGCACCAGGAGCCAGTGTAGGTAGCATTGTAGTCCCCAGTACAGCTAGTATAGTGGCCCCCAGTATAGGTTGTATAGTGGTCCCCAGTATAGCTAGTATAGTGGGCCCCAGTATAGCCAGTATAGTGGCCCCCAGTATAGCTAGTATAGTTGCCCCCAGCCAGTATAGCTAGTATAGTTGCCCCCAGCCAGTATAGCTAGTTTAGTTGCCCCCAGCCAGTATAGTTGCCCCCCGCCAGTATAGCTAGTATATGCCCCCAGTAAGTATAGCTAGTTTAGTTGCCCCCAGTAAGTATAGCTAGTTTAGTTGCCCCCAGTAAGTATAGCTAGTATAGTTGCCCCCGCCAGTATAGCTAGTATAGTTTCCCCCAGCCAGTATAGCTAGTATAGTTGCCCCCAGCCAGTATAGTTGCCCCCAGCCAGTATAGTTGGCCCTCACCAGTATAGCTAGTATAGTTGCCCCCAGTAAGTATAGCTAGTTTAGTTGCCCCCAGTAAGTATAGCTAGTATAGTTGCCCCCAGTAAGTATAGCTAGTATAGTTGCCCCCAGCCAGTATAGTTGCCCCCCGCCAGTATAACTAGTTTAGTTGCCCCCAGCCAGTATAGCTAGTTTAGTTGCCCCCAGCCAGTATAGCTAGTATAGTTGCCCCCAGCCAGTATAGCTAGTATAGTTGCCCCCAGTAAGTATAGCTAGTATAGTTGCCCTCTGTCAGTATAGCTAGTATAGTTGCCCCTCATCAGTATAGCTAGTATAGTTGCCCCCAGCCAGTATAGCTAGTATAGTTGCCCCCAGCCAGTATAGTTTCCCCCAGCCAGTATAGCTAGTATAGTTGCCCCCAGTAAGTATAGCTAGTTTAGTTGCCCCCAGTATAAATGCCCCAGGAGGGTGAAAGCAGCCCTAGAAGGAGGGGCTGTGGAGGCAGCTGTGGGGAGGGGGAAATATCCCCCCCTCCCTCACCTGGCACCCCTCCTTCTGCCTCTCTCCCCCTCCATAGCTAACTGTCGGGAAGTGCAGGGGCGGCCGGAGGCGTGCTGAGACTTACCTCATTTCCGCGATCCAAGCGTGGCAGCGTCATGTCGTCACAGATCTCCGCCTTCAATGCCGCCCACTGTGGTTCCGCTAATCAGGAAGCACAGTGGGCCCCCAGGGGGCATTGAAGACAGAGACCTGTGACGACATGACGCTGCGCTCCACGCTTGGAACGTGGAAATTAGGTGAGTAAGTCTCAGCACGCCTCCGGCCACCCCTGCACTTCCCGAAATTTATCTATGGACAGGGCCGGGCCGAGGCATAGGCTGGAGAGGCTCCAGCCTCAGGGCGCAGTGTAGGAGGGGGCGCAGAATTCATTCAGCTGTCATTCCTAATTGTGTTTGAAGCAGAAAGAAATAAGAAAAGGGGATATATGGCAGTGACTGCAAGCCAGATAACTAGATATTAAGGTGTTGGGGAGGTTGTGGGCCCTGTGGCGCCTCTTAGTCTAATAGCAATCAGTGTGTGATGGCTGGGGTGGCAGGGATGAAGGGGCGCATTTTGATGTCTCAGCCTTGGGTGCTGGAGAACCTTGTCCCGGCTCTGTCTATGGAGGGGGAGAGAGGCAGAAGGAGGGGTGCAAGGTGAGGGGGATATTTCCCCCCTCCCCACCGCTGCCTCCACAGCCCCTCCTTCTAGCGCTGCTTTCACCCTCCTGCTGTGCTGCTGTGGGGGGTCGTGGTGACACCCCCCTGGGTGTCTGTCACCCGATGCGCCACGCCCCCCTGCGCTCTATGGTAGGGACGCCACGGCCTTAAAGGACATCTGTAACAAGAAGGATATGGAGGCTGCCATATTTATTTCCTTTTAAACAATACCAGTTGCCAGGCAGCCCTGCTGGTATATTTGGCTGCAGTAGTGTCTGAATCACAACCTCGAAGCAAGCATGCAGCTAATCTTGTCACATCTGACAATAATGCCAGAAAACACCTGATATGCCTGTTTAGGGTCTATAACTAAAAGTATTAGCAGGCAAAGGACCAGCAGGATAGCCAGGCGACTGGTATTGTTTAAAAGGAAATATATATGGCAGCCTCCATATTCCTCTCATTACAGTTGTCCTTTAATGCATGAACGTGGCCATACTCATGTAGGCACAGTAAAGACACATTTAAAGGGATACTGTAGGGGGGTCGGGAGAAAATGAGTTGAACTTACCCGGGGCTTCCAATGGTCCCCCACAGACCTCCTGTGCCCGCGCAGCCATGCTCCGGCCCCGCCTCTAATTCACTTCTGGAATATCAGACTTTAAAGTCTGAAAACCACTGTGCCTGCGTTGCTGTGTCCTCGCTTCCCCTGATGTCACCAAGAGCGCACGGTGCAATCACAGACCATACTGGGCCTACAATTTACGCTCCTGGTGACATCAGCGGGAGCGAGGACACGGCAACGCAGGCGCAGTGGTTTTCTGACTTTAAAGTCTGAAATTCCAGAAGTGAACCGGAGGCGGAGCCAGAGCATCGGTGAGTGGCTGCGCGGGCACAGGAAGTCTGTGGGGGACCATTAGAAGCCCCGGGTAACTTCAACTCATTTTCCCCCGACCCCCTACAGTATTCCTTTAAGCCACACTTGTACATGGTGGAGAGCTCTTGTCAGATATATTTGGAGGGTCTGCGAATGGCTGCGGTGGGGGCGAGGAGGACATAGAAAGCCAAAGGCTTTCCTCTACCTACTGTAGGTAAGTATCTAACTTTTTTTAAATAAAATCATCCCATATACACTGAGAGCTGGTCCACACTAGGTCCGGAAACGTATCCGTGGCTGCGTTTTTCAAACCTGATGAAAAACGGAGTCCCGGATACTAATGTTGAAAATAGCAGCCAGCCTCACCCAAGTAAAAAACGGATCCGTCTGCGTTTGCGGGGATCCGTTTTCAAAACCTGAACGGAAGGTCCGGATCTGCTGCATTTTCATGCAACGGATCAGGACCACGGATACACGCAGGGGTAGTGAAAGCAATGAGAAAACGCATCTCCAGCTCCACTGGCAAAAAACGGATGTTAAAACGGATAGCCTGAGCTTTATGATTGGCCCAAAAAAATCCTCCCACTCCTTCCTAATGATGGAGACGTTTTCTGTCAGGGAAAAACCTGAACGGAAACTGATGCAAAACTGATGCACTTTCATCAGTTTGCAGTACGATGGGTACTTCCCCTGATCCGGACTGCAGTGTCCGTCCTGCAACTGTGTCTAGTGTGGACCAGCTCTTAAGGTTTTCATGGAAGCTACAGGGAAGTTTATACTTTACTAGGTGACCTAAGCCCGTTTAAAAACGGGCTCTAGGTCTGTGTCGAATCCCCATCCCCTCTCCTCCTCTCCCCTCCCACCTCCCCTCTCCTCTCCTCCCACCTCCTCTCTCCTCCACTCCCCTCCCACTCTCCGGCGCAGTTTCACTGCACATGCACGCACCCGCCGCGAGCACCCTGCGCGTGCACGCCGCGCATCTGGCCGCCCGCTCACCTGCCGCTAACCCGGCCGCCCGCTGACCCACCGCACGCCCGGCCAGCCACTGACACGCCGCCCGCTCGGCTCCCTGGTCCCACGCTATCCCTGTGTATCGTTGTCTGTGCTGCGCAGTGCACACATGCGCACAAAGTTTCAGCACGGACAACGCTACACAGGGACAGCGCACGGACACATGAGTTTTATTATAGAGGATACAGAGCACTAAAATGTACCACTTGCATGCTTGTAAATATATTATTAGCATTCCGCAGCGCTGTACAGAGTATATAGCCTTGTCCCTTAAAGGGAACCTAAAGCGAGTAAAACAGTTTAAAATAAAGACATGACGTAGCTGCAAATGAATATTACATACTAACCTCACCGTCAGTTCCTCTCAGAAGCTCATCATTTTATTCTTACAGTGATCCCTTCCAGTTCTGACAAGATTTTGTCAGAACTGAAATATAACAGTTATACCACTTTGAAATGCTACTAATTACATACGAAATTAATTACGTTTTCCTATGAAATTTTGCATTACGATGTGTAATTGCGAATTTCGATGCAAAATTTTGCATATGCATAGTGTGTGGGGAACTATGCGAAATAGTGTGTGGACATATGCGAAATTTCGGCCCACCACTGCGCAGGAGAGGAGAAAGAGCATGAGCAGTAGTCTACCTGTGTATGGTTATTTTGACTTTTTATTTTCAGTTCAGGTTTAAACTATTGATCTTTTAGTATCAAAGCCTTTTAAGACATGTAGTGCAAGCTGTAAACAAAATGGACAGATACATTTTTAAAACATTAAAACAGGGAGCGCACTTTCTTGGATGGAAAAATATAAACTGCAGCACTGGTCATTGAAGTCAATGGCCCACTCAGGAATCGCATATTTTTTGCCCACAAAGGACCAGAATGCTGGATAAGGCCTACAAAATTCCAAGGACAAGCATCCTTCCTGCTTGAAAAACAAATTGACTTGTGCAATATTGCCTGCTATTAGTTGGGGAAAAAAATTGCAACCCTTACCTTAATAATATTGAATTTTAACATGGGTAGCCAGCAGGTAAGTGAGTTTACAGCCTGTCTGTGTATGCATACTCCTGCAGTGATTAGAAATTAAATCTAGACAGCTTGCATGTATCATAAAAAGTCCTTCTGGCAGGTGCATGTATACAACTCCTATCAAACAACTGCTAACTGAATACCTTCCAGCAACTCATGATATGACCCAGGCAAGGGTACAAAATTAATTCTTAAGGTACCCATACATTACTTGATTTTCCATCGAGGGACTAAACAATCGACTTATTTGAGCAATCAATTACAGTGTGGTTATTCAATTAGTGCAGCAGGATGGTGTAGTTGTTAGCGCTCTTGCCTTACAGTGCTGGGTCACCGGTTCATATCTCAGCCAGGGCACTATCTACATGTAGTTTGTTTGTTCTTTCATGGTTGTGTGGGTTTTCTCCAGGCACTCCAGTTTCCTCCCACATCCCAAAAACATACAGATAAGTTACTTTGCTTCCCCCTACATTGGCCCTAGACTACAATACATACATACATACACTACATGACATAGACATGTGACTATGGCAGGGATTAGATTGTAAGCCCCCTCTGAGGGGCAGTTACGTGACAAGACAATATATACTCTGTACAGCGCTGTGGAAGATGTCTGTAATACTTAATAATTATAATAGTGGCCCACACACTACAGGTAAGATCCTATGCGATTCTCCTTCAGTAATCAAACTGAACGATGTTGTGTCTCCATGCTCTGAAACCAAAAAATTGATTCACTGTCAATCAAAATCATTTGAACAGTAGAAAATTCCTTTACGATTGACTAAAAATGTCTTTCCTGCCTGATCGAGTAAATTGGCCGATTCGACAAGGAATAGACCAATTTCCATGAATCAGACAAAATGGAACTTCACCGATAAAATGATAGAAATGAATGATCGATCATACCCAAGAGAGCTCTATCTATCTGTTTGCCTATCTATCCATCCATCCATCCATCCATCCATCCATCCATCCATCCATCCATCCATCCATCTATCTATCTGTCAGCCTCTTGCTGTAGAGCACTGTTATATCCACAGTGTACTAGTGCTAAAAATAAAAGTAGAAAACCTAAGAATAGAATGTATAGTTTGTTGATTTTTCACATTTTTTTGGCTGGAAACTTGCGTTTATTTTGCACGGAGTGGATTCTGTGTAGAAGACAGTGTCCCTCTGCCCTTTTGCTTATTTTATCTTTGAAAACAAATCAATTATTCTGTTCGAAAAAGTTTTTTCTATTTCCTGGATGATAGAATCTTTTGTTTTCACTTGCTGTGTCTCTGGCTTCCAAGAATCGGACTCTGTGCTGCTGGTGGAGACACGGGGATCAGCGGTCTGCTGCGGCTAGTACACAGCCCAAGGTCGAGGATTCCCTCCTCTTCCTTCCCACCATTGTCCTGCATCCTGCAGGTTCCATTCCTTACACCAGAGCTTGTGTCGTGACTGAGGAGACTGGCACCAGGCACACTCTACTATCACTATGACAGCTGCCGAGCACTTGCCAAATGCTAATTACAATAGGGTGACCTCAGTGCATTGCAGAGAAAAGAATCCTTGCACTCGCAAGCATAATATTGTGGGAAATGCTGCCAATACCATGAATACTTCCATTCTTCTGCTTGCATGATTTGTGTCTATATTTATACATATGTATTAGCCCCTATAAAAAGCACTCATCACCTGCAAGGTTGTATTATCACGAATCACTGGATTGCAGTAAAATATATCTTTTATTTTCCTCGCTAATCAACAGAAATAATCATCCATAATGGGAAACCGACCCCTGCGGGTAAATTTATATATAAAAAAAAAAAACAACAACAAAAAACGGAATAACTGATTACATAAGTATTCCTTCAAGTCAATATTTAATTAGACAAACCTTCTGTAAGCAGGACTGGGCTCTTTTAGAGATGGCCCGAACCTCCGATTTTAGGTTCATGAACCGGGTTCCCGAACCTCCCACGAAAGTTCAGTTCACGCAAACTTTCGCGAACCGCAATAGACTTCAATGGGAAGGCAAACTTTGAAAACGAGAAAAATTTATGCTGGCCACAAAAGTGATGGAAAAGATGTTTCAAGCGGTCTAACACCCGGAGGGGGGCATGGCGGAGTGGGATAGATGCCAAAAGTCCCGGGGAAAAAAATCTGGATTGGACGGAAAGCAGCGTTTTAAGGGCAGAAAAAATCACATTGAATACTAAATTGCATGCCTAAAGTGCTTTAAAACATCTTGCATGTGTATACATCAATCAGGGAGTATAATTAGAGTACTGCTTCCCACTGACACACCAAAACTCACTGTGTAACGCACCGCAAACAGCTGTTTGCGTAGTGACGGCCGTGCTGGACTGGTGTGCACCATGGCGAGATTGCTCTTCCTCACTCAGTGATGTCAGGTAATGTCTGACTGCCTTATCAACTTTCGATGGTTCTTTCTCTACCATTGTTAAAGCTTACATCTATTTTTTTAAATACTTGTTCTGCTCGCTGTTCAGTACCTGCATTGAGAATCTTTTATGGAGGGCAAGTCTGCCATTGCGAGTAACCACAGGTAATGGCTGGGGAATCCTGTTTCGATTCCGGTCCGGAGTGGGAGCCTAAGAAACGGCTACCACCACCACACATCCAAGGAAGGCAGCAGGCACGCTGTGGGCAAAGGAGCAGGAACGGCTACCACACACATCCAAGGAAGGCAGCAGGCATGGCATGCACGTCGGTAGTGACCAAAAATAACAATACAGGAGGACTTTCGAGGCCCTGCTGTATATGTGAGATGAATCAACTTTAAACCCTTTAATGAGAATTTGTTATGGAGGGCAAGTCTGCCATCCATTCAAGTGAAAGGTATGCACTGACTGCCAGGTATAATACAATGTGCAGTCAAAGATGCAGTGAAAGGTATGCAGTGACTGCAAACAACTGTTTGTCTAGTGACGGCCGTGCTGGACTTGAGCGCACCATGACGAGAGTGCAGGTGATGGCGGCTTTCCAGCCCATATGGTCGCTGGGCTGAGGTAGCTGAATGACAGAACAGTGACTGTCCAGCTGATCAAATTTGGTCTGTCCACAATGAAGCAACGACCTTATTATCTTTGGTGTGCCACCCCCTGAGACACTCATATAGCCGGTGGTCATTGCTTCATTGTGATACGCAAGCCCCATCACTGCAGCTGCAGTGCAGCCAGAAAAATTAGGCGGGCATGTGTATGCACCAGAAAAATTATTATAGCGGCCGGCCTGAAAAATTCAGGAATCCGCCTGGAGTCCTGGACCCTGTTGGTGGTGGCAGAGAAGGTAGTCAAGCGGCCTGAGGGCAGAGGTGCTGTGTGGGGAGTGACTTAGTCTTGGGGCAGGCAGCCAGTCACACGGCGTGCAGGCAGAGATGCTGTGTGTGGGGACTGACTTAGTCTTAGGGCGGGCAGTAGCCCTCCGGGATCCATGCCTCATTCATTTTGATAAAGCTGAGGTACTGAACACTTTTGTGACTTCTCTTCTCAGTGACAATGCCTCCAGCTGCACTGAAGGTCCTTTCTGACAGGACGCTTGAGGCAGGGCAAGACAGAAGTTGGATGGCAAATTTGGACAGCTCTGTCCACAGGTCAAGCCTGCGTACCCAGTAGTCCAAGGGTTCATCGCTGCTCACAGTGTCTACATCCACACTTAAGGCCAGGTAGTTGGCTACCTGCCGTTCCAGGCGTTGGTGGAGGGTTGATTCGGAAGTGCTAAGGCAAGGCGTTGGACTAAAGAATGTCCACATGCCTGCCATCACCCTGAGATCGCTGGAGCGTCCTGTCCTTGCCTGCGTGGACATGGGAGAAGGATCACTGGCAGTGGTATCTTTATTGCATTGTGCTGTGACATCACCCTTAAACGCATTGTAAAGCATAGTTGCCAGCTTGTTCTGCATGTGCTGCATCCTTTCTGCCTTCTGGTGAGTTGGTAACATGTCCGCTACTTTGTGCCTATACCGAGGGTCTAGTAGCGTGGCCGCCCAGTACAGCTCATTCCCCTTGAGTTTTTGTATACGGGGGTCCCTCAACAGGCTGGACAGCATGAAAGGCGCTATCTACACAAAGTTGGATGCAGACGTACTATCCATCTCCTCTTGCTCTTCCTCAGTGATGTCAGGTAAGTCCTCCTCCTCCCCAACCACGAACAATACCACGGAAACGTCGAGCAGCACAAGCCACCCAGCGATGCCTACTGCGGTTGTTCTTCTGCCGCCGCCTCCTCCTCCTCCAAAGAAACACCTTCCTCATCATCCGAGTCTGACTCTTCTTCCCCACACGACTCTTCCTCCTACTTTCCCCTCTGTGCTGCCGCAGGTGTTTAGGAAACATCTGAATCTGATGAAAATTGCTCCCACGGCTGTTCCTGCCGTAACTGTTCCTCTTTACGCTCCTCCACAGCTTGATCCACCACTCTACGCACGGCACTCTCCAGGAAGGAAGCGTACGGGATCAAGTCGCTGATGGTGCCTTCACTGTGACTCACCAGGTTGGTCACCTCCTCATACGGCCGCATGAGCCTGCATGCATTTTGCATCAGTGTCTAGTTGTTGGGCCACAACATCCCCATCTCCCCAGATTGTGTCTTTTTACTGTAATTGTACAGGTACTGGGTGACGGCTTTCTCCTGTTCTATCAGGTTAGAGAACATGGCCAGGGTCAAATTCCAGCGAGTCGGGCTATCACATATCAAGCGTTTCACCGGCAAGTTGTTTCTCTGCTAAATGTCCGTAAAGCGTGCCATGGCCGTGTAAGACCGCCTGAAATGCCCACACAACTTTCAAGCCAGCTTCAGGACGTCCTCTAAGCCTGGGTACTTTGACACAACTCTTTGAATGACTGGGTTCAGCACATGTGCCATGCAGGGTACATGTGTCAGCTTTCCCAAATTCAAAGCAGAAAGGAGATTGTTGCCATTGTCACACACAACGTTGCAGATCTCCAGCTGGTGCGTGGTCAGCCACTGATCCACCTGTTTGTTAAGAGCAGCCAGGAGAGCTGGTCCAGTGTGACTCTTCACTTTGAGGCAAGACATGTCTAAGATCGTGTGACACCGTTGTACATGGCATGCAGCATAGGCCCTGGGGAAATGGGGCTGTGTAGCTGGAGAGGAGATTGCAGCACCAGTAGAATTGAACTGCCACTCAGCCAAGGAGGAGGAGGAGGAGGACAACAGCGAAGGGATGTAGCAGGAGGAGAGGAGGTGGCAGGAGGCCTGCCTGCAAGCCGTGGAGGTGTTACAAGTTGGTCCGCTGCACAGCCACGCACTCCCTGCTTGCCATCGGTCCCCAGGTTGACCCAATGGGCTGTGTAAGTTATGTACCTGCCCTGACCGTGCTGGGCAGACCAGGCATCCGTGGTCAGGTGGACCCTTGACCCAACGCTGTGTGCCAGAGATGACACCACTTGCCTCTCAACTTTACGGTACAGTTTGGGTATCGCCTTTTTAGAGAAATAATTAAGGCCTGGTATCTTCCACTGCGGTGGCTTCTTCCGCTCAAACATTTCCTTCACGGACACCTGGCTGCTGTGGGCAGAGGAGCAGGAACCGCTCAAGGGCAGAGGCAGAGTGGAGTAGGGTGGCTGTGAAGGTGCAAGGGAGAAAGCGGCTGAAGATGCTGCACCTGAAGGAGGAAGAGGAGAAGGAGGGTGGCTTTTCTTTTGTGTGCTGCTTTTGCTCAGGTGCTCTTCCCATTGCAGTTTGTGCCTTTTCTCCATGTGCCTTCGTAAGGCACTTGAGTGTTGGCCTTTTCACAGCTCAATTTTTGGAGGCAGAGAGAACAGATGGTATTGCTCCGATCTGAGGCAGACACATTAAAACATGTCCAAACCGCTGAGCCCCCCTGGGGTGATGGCACTATGGTGGCATCAGCAGCTGACGTTGAAGGGCATGTTGGCTGACTGTCCATAGGTGGCAATATATGGCGCCGGACACTACCACCAGCTGTTTCTGAGGACGAGCTTCCCCTGCTTCTTTCAGCAACTCATCTCCTCCTACTCCTCTCTGACTCCCCCTCTGAACTGTCCCCCTGTTCATCTCCTCTATTGGGAACATACGTGGGATCCGTATCATCATAATCATCATAATCATCCTGCCCAGCTTCGCTTGCCTCACACACCTCCAAAACTGCACCAACAGCAGGTACTTCATCATCTTCACACGTTACGTTCATAGTGTCGCCGCCTAACTCAGACATATGAGGTGGTGTAACTTGCTCTGCGCCTTCATCTGGTTGTAACAATAATGTCTGTGAATCAGTTAATTCCCCACCAATTAACTCCTGCGAAGTGTCAAATGCAATGGATGTGGTGCTTGTAGTAGCGCTGGTGGCTGCAGAAGATGAGGTGTTCTGTGTTAAATAGTCAACCATACACACAAACTCCTATACCCTCATACCAACCATACCAACCTAACCACTCTCGTTTAGGCAAACATTTACACAATTTACCCAACTCCTTATTACTTCCATTCTGAGTAGGTGTCAATCCCATCTGAGCAGCCCGGTTTTTCCCCCAGCAGACCAACCATAACATGAGAGTATGCTTCCTTGGCACCCACCATGAATTCCTACACCCCTATCAACACTTATCATATCCTGTATTGTTAACAATCTGCCTCTACCACTAGTTCCATCCAACCCTTTTTAAGTTTCCAGAGCCAGTTTTCCTCAAGCACTTTTACATTATGTGTTTCTCCATCCGTAGGGGCCGCCTCTTCCCACAGGTCAAACATACCCGCCAGCCACTCCGATATTCTAATGGGGTCTTTACTTTTCCATTTCTGAGCTATAATATTACCAGCAACTAATGAGCCAATTTCTCTCAGTTCTTTTACTAGCGTATTACTTTCAGAATCAACGATGCCAAGAATTGCCTCAGTTCGGTCAATCTGGATATATCTTCCCAAATGACTAGTCCAGAAGATCTCTAATTCCCTCCACAGTCCTCTTACCATCGGGCAGCTCCACCACATATGGATCTCATCGGCACCCCCCTGGTCACATCGCCAACATTGATTCTTTTGATTCCCTGAGAACCTAGCCATCCTGGCCGGTGTAAAATACCATCTGGCTATGGTTTTGTATTGCGTCCATTGTAGTTTTCTAAAAGGATATTTCCATATTATATGTGTCACCTGGCTCCATCTATGCTCATCTAAAGGGATTCTTAAATCATTCTCCCATTTTTCTTGCCATTTAGATAAACTACCTCTGTTGTTTTCCTGAATATACTTATAGCATTTAGATAGAAACTTTTTGGGTTTCTCACTCAAAGCGATCCACCGTTCGATTTTATTTAGCTGATTACTAATACCCTTTTTTTCCCCTATCTTTTTTATAAAATTCCTTATTTGCAACTTAGCCCAGGGTTTTGCCTCCCAGTTGGTGCCCAGTAACCCAGTTATTTTTAGGCCCATATTGCCTTGGATATCTAAGAGTCTAATGTCAGGACTGACATTATTGACTCTAAACCAGTCCTTGTCCAGTGCAGGCGGGAAGTCCTTATTTTGTCTGAGTGTGACTAATTGGGAAATTCCTGAGTCTAGAGTCCATCTTTTTAACATTTCATATAATGTTCTAAGTGTTGGTTTAATAATAGGGTGTAAGGTTTTATCCAATAATGCTCTTATATTGACCGGAATCCATGTATTTATTGTTTCTAGACTTACCTCCTCCTGCTCTACCTTTACCCAGATTCTACTGCGGGCAGTTGGACAACACCAATCTACTATCCTTGAAATGTGGATGCATTTATAATATCCCAATATATCTGGGGCCCCCAAACCCCCCTGCTTCTTTCCTCTCATCAAATACTCATAAGCTATCCTATGTTTTTTTTTTGCCCATATAAAATTTTGAAAAATACTTTTCCATTCTTGGAACCATCTTTTTGGGAGGGCAATTGGTAGGCACTGAAGAACATAGAGTATCTTTGGTAATACCAGCATCTTAATGATGTCTACCCTGGCCAGTGCTCCAAAACATGTGCGGTCCGCTGATCTTAAAATAGCTTTACAATCCACAATCAGTTTGGGGAAATTAACGTTGTATAAATCCCTATAGTCACTACACAACGCAATTCCCAAGTATTTAATTGATCTTTTACACCAGGCAAGATGACCAGTTTTCCCTATTATAGACTTTGTTGTTTCAGAGCATCCGATATCCAGTATCATGGTTTTCCCCCTATTGATTCTAAAATTAGAGAATTTACCAAATTCATCCAGCAATTCCAAAGCTCTATGGAGGGACATTGAGGGGTTTAACAGGGTCAGCAGTAGATCGTCTGCATAAGCAAGAAGTTTAAGTTCATAATCTTTCATGGGTATACCTTTTATAAGCTTCTCCTTTTGAATTAAGTTAATCACTGGCTCCAGACCCAGATTAAAAAGGAGGGGGGACAGCGGGCATCCCTGTCTCACTCCGTTCTGTAATTTAAATTCTTTTGCCACACGGCCGTTCAGCCTTATGCACGAATATTGATTTCTATAAAGTTTTTTAATTCTGGAAACAAAGGAGGTATCTATTCCACATTTTTCTAAAGTTCTAAAAAGGAAGTCTCTTGATAATCGATCAAAGGCTTTCTCAGCATCCACTGTTACCAAAATACCCTCCCTATTCCCCTTTTTACACTCGTGCATAAAACTGACAGCCGCGTAGACATTTTCCTGTATTAATCTTTTTTTCCTAAAACCAATTTGTTGTTTATTAAGTAACTGTTCCATAATATTCTCCAGTCTTGTTGCCAATATTTTGGAGTATATTTTAACGTCTACATTGATTAAAGAAATTGGTCTAAACTGGCTGCATTTATCAGTAGATTTCCCCTCTTTCGGTATTAATGTTATAAAGGCCTTGTTAGATTCCCTGGAGAAGGTGATATCGGAATCTTCAAAATTTACAAGATTGCAGAATATAGAGGCCAGATCTTCCCAAACTGCTTGGTAGAATTCAGCTGTGTACCCATCTGGGCCTGGACTTTTACCTTTTTTTAATTTTAAGACTGTTTCTTTAAATTCTGATTCAGAAATGGGTGCCTCCAGCATCGACCTCATGTCCTCATTGATTACTGGTAATCCAACCTTTTCAAGGAAGACATTTGGGTCCAGAGTTGAGTCACTTTCTAGATTATATAATTTTTCGTAATAATTGGTGAAGATAGCGCCAATCTCTTCGCTCTTTGTGTAAAGGTTCCCACTATCATCCTTAATTTTTTCAATAAAGTTTTTCTTATTCCCCTTCTTTAAGTACTCTGCCATAAACTTACTCGATCTATTAATTTCTTTCTTAAAAATGAATTTCTTTTTTTTAAATTCTTGTTCGCATCTTTTATCTAATATTTGATTAAGCTTTGCTTTAATATTGTTAAATTTTATTGCATTTTCAGTCGAAGGACAAACCTTCAATACTTTATGCGCCTCTTCCAATTGTGTAATCAGGCTATCTATCTTACGATTCCTTTCTTTGATCTTAGCACTCTTAATTGCAATCAACGTACCTCTTATGGCACATTTAAGAGTATCCCATAGAATAACTGGGGAGATTTCTGGTGACACATTATGTTCCAGGAACTCTTTTATACTTGCCGACAGTTTGTTTTTAACCTCCTCATCCTCCAGTAATGCCGAGTCCACTCTCCACAGTCTCTCCGTGGGGGACTCTTGTCCTACTTCCATGGTCAGCCATACTGGAGCATGATCGGAGTAAGTTATAACGCCGATTTCAGTCCCCCCCACTCTCCCAATATCCTTCTGGGAAATTAGAAAGAAATCGATCCTGGAGGATCGGTATGTGTGTATGGGTGTATGAAGGCATAGATGGGGTTTGTATGTGTAGTAGGGTGTATGGGGGTGTGCCGGTGTCGCTCTGAATGTGTGGGATGAGGTGTATGAGATTATACTGGCCTATATATTTTTGTAGTTTAAATATGCTTTTATTTTTTTTTATACGGAATTTAATAAAATAAGAGAAAATATATAGAGAATGTCGAACTATGATGCAAATTGATTTACCGGACATAAGGAGTTTCGCGATGAAGCTTATGTGCTGAGTCTGGTAGCATGGTTACAGAGCTGAGTTCGAAAGAGAAGAAAAAAAAAAAAAAAAAAAAAAAAAAAAATAGTCAACCATGACCTGACAATCTTGGGAGTTGATGGGATGTTCCTTCTTCTGAGCACTGTACTTTGGTCCAGGGCCGCACGAAATCACATCAACACGACCTCGCAAAGACCTGCCGGATGGCCTTCCTCTGGGTCTGCCTCTACCTCTGCCTGTTTTGTCCGTTGTGTCCATATCTGGGGGGGGGGGGGGGGCTGAAGTGAATGGTATGCACTGACTTGACTAATACAATGTGCAGTCACACAGGTGCAGTTAACAGGTATGCACGGAGTGGTATATCACACTGCATGCACTCACGTAGGTAGGTGGGTGCACTGAACACAACAGGTAGGTATATGCAATGATGAGGTGGGTGCACTGAACACAACAGGTAGGTATATGCAGTAATGGGTATTACAATGTGCACCTGTCACACACAGACAGGTAGTGGACAGGCACAGTGACACTGCGAGTGCTCAACTCACGTAGGTAGGTGGGTGCACTGTGAACAACAGGTAGGTAGGTATATGCAGTACTGGGTATTACAATGTGCACCTGTCACACACAGGTAGTGGACAGGCACAGTGACACTCCATGCGCTCAACTCACATAGGTAGGTTGGTGAACTATGAACAACAGGTAGGTAGGTATATGCAGTACTGAGTATTACAATGTGCACCTGTCACACACAGACAGGTAGCAGACAGGCACAGTGACACTGCGTGTGCACACGTAGGTAGGTGGGTGCACTGTGAACAACAAGTAGGTAGGTATATGCAGTACTGGGTATTACAATGTGCACCTGTCACACACAGACAGGTAGCAGACAGGCACAGTGACACTGCGTGCGCTCACGTAGGTAGGTGGGTGCACTGTTAACAACAGGTAGGTAGGTATATGCAGTACTGAGTATTACAATGTACACCTGTCACGCACAGACAGGTAGCGGACAGGCACAGTGACACTACGTGCGCTCAACTCTACTCACGTAGGTAGGTGGGTGCACTGTAAACAACAGGTAGGTAGGTATATGCAGTAATGGGTATTACAATGTGCTCCTGGCACACACAGACAGGTAGCGGACAGGTACAGTGACACTGCGTGCGCTCAACTCACATAGGTAGGTGGGTGCACTGTGAACAACAGGTAGGTAGGTATATGCAGTAATGGGTATTACAATGTGCACCTGTCACACACACACAGGTAGTCACTGAATGTGCTGGGCCTGGCAGTGGCACACACACAGTATGAATTATCAAGGCTGTCTATGCAACACAAGTGTCAATGGGACACACAGAAAAAAAATCACAAAAACAAGATTAGCTCTCAAAAGAGCTGTTGTGGGGTGCTATTTTAGCAATAAGAATCAGCAAGGAGCAAGCTAAGAAGCCTACAAGAGCCTAACTAATCTTTCCCTATGAGAGTCTGCAGCAGCAGTTGTCCCTTCTCTATTTACTGCAGGCACATGAGTGAGTAAAATGGCTGGCGGTGCCTGCCTTTTATAAGGGGGGGAGTGACTCCAGGAGGGAGTGTAGCCTGATTGGCTGCAATGTGCTTGCTGACTGTGATGTAGAGGGTCAAAGTTGACCCTAATGGTGCATTATGGGGGCGAACCGAACTTCCGGAAAAGTTTGCGGTTCTCCGCGATCACGAACCACCGGAAGTTTGCCGGGAACCGTTTGCCGGCCGCCCGTTCGGGCTATCTCTAGTCTCTTTCTGTCAACTTGTAATATCTGGATGCAGGACTGCTGAAAGGCAGCCTAAAGTGAGAGGAATATGTAGGCTGCCATACTTATTTCCTTTTAAACAATGCCCATTGCTTGGCTTGTCCTGCTGATCCTCTACCTCTAATATTGTTAGCCATAGACTGAACAAGCATTAAGTGTGTGATTCAGACACTACTGATCAGTGAGATCGGCAGGACTGCAAGACAACTGGTATTGTTTAAAAGGAAATAAATATGACGGCCTCCATAAACCTCTCGCTTCAGGTTCCTTTTAAAGGACAACTGAAGTGAAAGGTATATGAAGGCTGCCATATTTATTTCCTTTTAAACAATATGTGTTGCCTGGCAGCCCTGCTGACCTATTTAGCTGCAGTAGTGTCTGAATCAAGCATGCAACTGATCTTGTCAGATCTGACAATACTGTCAGAAACACCTGATCTGCATATGCTTGTTCAGGGTCTATGGCTAAAAGTATTAGAGGCAAAGGATCAGCAGGATAGCCATGCAACTGGTATTGCTTAAAAATATATATATATATGGCAGCCTCCATAGCCCTCTTGCTACAGTTGTCCTTTGAAGGGAACCTTAACTCTGCCTTAAAAAAAATCAGTTTCACTTACCTGGGGCATCTACCAGCCCCTTGCAGCCATCCTGTGCCCTCAACGTCAGCCACGTCTCCTCCGGTCCCCCGCTGTCAGCTAGTTTCGATTTTGCTGACTCGGAGTCGGCGGACCGCCACGCGTCCCTTTGCATGTGTTCCAGCTGGTGCTGTACGCTATTGCGGGCGGCAACATGTATCTTTATACGCGTTGCAGGTGAAATTGATTTTTTGGGACAGAGTTAGGGTTCCCTTTAAGCTTTGTCAGGTTGAATGGGGATCATAGGTAGACAGTCTTTTTTCCGGTTCCGCAAATTATCTCTTCAGTTAAGATCTAAACTCTAAGTTTACCACTCCAATGATTTCACTTTGTTGTTTTAAGCCAGGGTTGTGCAACATCTGGCCTGCCAAGCTGTTCTGATTGGCCCATGCAGTGTAGGCACAGCTTTCGCTGCCACAGTACTGCTGTTGCAGTGATTCAGCTCAAAATGGCTTCCATCCATGTTTTTCGTGCTCTGAGGCTTTGTTCACTTATAGAGGTTTTGGTTAAATTTTAAGCGCGGGCGGTTTTCAAAATCACCCTGAAAACGTTTGTGCAATGATTCTCTATGAGAGAGTTCATATCAGAGTGGTTCATTTGCGATCCGCCTTGAAAAGCGGTGCTTGGGCCATTTTTGAGGTAATTTGCCTCAATGGAAGGAATAGGAAAAACCGCAAAACTCTCACAAAATCGCTATGGCAAGCGATTGCGTGAGCGTTTAACAAAAAAACATGGTATTTATTATTTTCCGGATGAAAAGCCGGAAGCGCTCTGCAAAAGCACTTACAAAAACGTCCACAAAAACGAGCAAACACACAGAAAATTGCCGGAAAACGCTTTAAAAAACGTGGAAAGAAAAGCCCACCACGGACAGACACGCGAGTCGAACGCCACGTGAACAAGGCCTTAGTTACAATATGTCTTGCCTTCCCTTCCCCCACTTATCATTAGTATTTGCATACCATTGATGCTTGCCTTTCCTTGGCTTCTGCCTGTCAGTAGTGTAAAGGTGGCCATATACTGTTCGATTTGCCATCAGATTCGACCAACAGATAGATCCAATCTGTTTGCAGTAAGGCAGCCATACGATCCCTATCTGCATACATTACCTGCTCCGCCGGTGCGACTCCCCAGGTCTCTGCTGTTTTCTTCTCCGCTCTGGTCTGGTCTCCAGCATGCTTCACTTCTTCCTGCCCTAGTAGAGCGCCCTCTACTGTTTAAACTTCCTGCCGGCAGGAAGAAGTGAAGCATGCCGGAGACCAGACCAGACCAGAGCGGAGAAGACAGCAGAGACCAGGGGACTCGCGCCGGCCGGAACAGGTAATGTATACCCGCTGTATTGCGTCGGTCGTCGGGCATTCGAACGCCGCTATCGACGCACTCCCGACCCGCCAGCGATCGAGAAAAATCTTCGGCACGGACGGATCGACGGGAATCGCCGGGAACGATCGGTTTCGGACGGAAATCAATCGTTCTGTCAGCTGTGTGCGCGGCGATTTCACAGCCGATTCGATCACTTATATCGGCGGGAAAATCATTAGGTGTATGGGCCCCTTAAGTCACATGCAACGGGCTAACATTCTATACATTTAATGGGCACAAAGTGTTGGCCACACAGAAGAGAGAAGAGATGGGCGAGGTCAAATGGTCTACTTACATAGCAGCATCATTTCTGAACAGAACTTTTGGTCATGTGACTAACTTTTCCAAAGGGGATTTCTGTGGAATGGCTGTGTTAAATATGAAAACTGAGTTATTACCAGCACAGTCCCCTATTCACCTTGACTAGCAATGAAAAACAAGGGAGGGAGAACCCAGGTGTTAATAACAAAATAAGCCTCCTATATTCTTTTACATTCATGATGTAAATCCGTCTAGAGAAAATAATGTGAACTTTGACCTTTTCTCATTAGCTGCACAATACAATCTTCAGAGTTCATTTTGCATTGAAAAGTACAATGGAAGGAGGCAGCAGTAAGCATATGCTACTCCAGCAGCACATCAGTGCACTGTCCACTTCCTGTAACCCTACATCACCTTGTACTGTAAGCCGCAGATTTCTGGTTGACTGTTGCTTGTTGTCACTTAATTAAGCATAGTTACATTTGTTCTGTGAACAAGGAACAGATATGACCTTTGGCAGTACACAGCATCACTTTGAGAAAGAACAGTAATGCTGCCTCATATTTCTATGGAGGTGAATTTATCTCAAGCACTACATGCTTTTTCAGTGAGACAACCATCTAAACCACTGTGGAATGTCCCAGGGGAGTAAAATAGGACACTTACCAATAGACTTGTTTCTTCATTAACATGCTAAATACATTCCCCCAACATCTGCCTTCCATAAACGCTTACACATTATTTCCCACCAGTTTGTGTAGGAAAAATGTCGGAGAATTTTGAAATGGACATCACACATGCAGAAGTGTGCAAATGTATTCCCACCGCTGTCCCAGCTCTGCATACCTACCTATTGCTTTCTACACCCTGGAATGAAACTAAAATGTGGAAATTGCAGATTCCATTCAGATTATTTCTGCCCGTGTAAAGCCGGTAAGCCGGTAAAGCCGGTAAGACCAGCATCTCTGAGCACAACGGTAATGGGTGATTTCAACCAAAACATTGTTTTGTTCGAGATAACGTGGGGAAGAGTATTATTGCTGGCTGGGTTCCATTCAAAGATTTCCCTCCACTTCCTGTAATTTATTACAATATCAACAACTGTATTTTATGTCACATGTCACATTTTTTTTTGCATTTTCTGATTGGCTAAACACTTGTTGACTTGGAAGTATTGGAACAGAGAATGCAGAATTTTTCCATGGAATTTTTTGGTCAATCCTAAGACTCAGGAATACTC
The DNA here is from genome assembly GCF_040937935.1 of Hyperolius riggenbachi. Lineage (NCBI taxonomy): Eukaryota > Metazoa > Chordata > Amphibia > Anura > Hyperoliidae > Hyperolius > Hyperolius riggenbachi. The sequence goes on from NC_090650.1 coordinate 335,464,803, forward strand.
GGCAGTATCTTGTGAATGGTCTAAAATTATCACAGTAATTTGACTTTCTATGAAAAATTCTACATTCTCATGATTGGTCCATTGCTTCCGAGTTCTGTGATTGGGATAAAATTACTGGATTGCGGTAAAACAGAGTTCCACGGAAATTGGATTTCCGAGTTCCATTTTCTCAGTTGCAAAATGCTGAAATTTAAATTCCACGGAATCCAAATGAGCCTGCCTATTTATGTGTGCTATTCTTGTTGGTCCATCTTTTTTAATACTATAGACTATTTACTTGTACAACCCTACAGAAGATATTGTTGTAGTAAAAATAATAATATGTAATATTTTTTATTGCTATCTGTGTCTTTAGTTGAAGACTTGCTTCTATTCTTCTCCTGTTAATGAAAGGAAGGAAAAGAAGGAAAAGTCTCCGTGTTATGCAGAAAACAGTTTGGGCTCTTTTATACTGGAAACATAATGCTTTTATAGCCAGGGACGGATCTAGGGGGGGGGGGGGGGGCAAGCAGGTCTCTTGCCCCAGGCGCAGTTTGTTGAATTCTTAAAAAGGCGGCAAAATTTGGATGGAAAGTGGCAATTTAGGCGCCAAAACCTTACCTTGCCCCAGGCGCAACTTGGGGCAACCTGGTCTAGATCCGTCCCTGTTTATAGCTGTGGTGTGACAAGGTATAGGTGCCCGCTGTGTAGAAAGCCAGGTATTGGTGGGTATAGGTGCCCCCCGCATAGCTAGCCAGGTGTAGGTGTCTCCAATATAGGAAGCCAGGTACAGTATAGGTGCCCCCCTGTAAAAATAGCCAAGTATAAATGCCCCCAATATAGCTTGCCAAGTATAGGTGCCTGCTTCCGGTATAGCTTGCCAGGTATAGATGCCACCAGTATAGCTAGCCAGGTATAGGTGCCCCTAGTATAAGTATCCAAGTATAGCTGCCCCCTAGTATAGCTAGCCAAGTATAGGTGTCCCCAGTATAGGAAGCCAGGTATAGGTGCCCTTAGTATAAGTAGCCAAGTATTGTCTCGCTCCATGCCATGGGTCCGTTCCAGTATCTGTCTTCTCTCTGGCCACCCGATTTCTGTATGATGTGTGTAATCAAGCATCATGCAAGGGAACAGGAAGTAGAGAGGAGCCGGCTGTTGGAGTAGACACATCGCATGAAGTGAACGAGAAGGTGAGTTGTTTACAAACCGTGCACCACTCTGCATGTGGGCTCAGGTGGGGGGCCCATGGAGAGAGAGGGAGGAATGATGTTGGCCCCCCTTTCCACCTCTTCCGGGCACCCTGGTCCCTGCCACCCGCCGCTCCCACGTTGACGATGTCTGAAGCAGGTGTTTCAGAATGTGTCATGGGAGGTCCGGTGCTGGATATTTTAATACTTTGCCATGTTATCCAAAAAACAAAGCAAAATTGGATGAAAGTTTTATTTTGATTACCATTGGTACCACAAGGTACAGTGAGTAAGCAATTGTCAAAAAACTACAGCTGTGAGGTAACAGTAACACACATGTAATCTATATATATAAAATCGGATGTATGCATGTATGTGTGTGTGTGTGTGTGTGTGTGTGTGTGTGTGTGTGTGTGTGTGTGTGTGTGTGTGTGTGTGTGTGTGTGTTTGTATGTATGTATGTGCTGCGATCACTCGAAAACAACTAGACCAATTTGAACAAAACTTGGTATACAGATCCCTTACTATGGGATGATATGTTCTGGGGGTCTTGTGTCCCCCTTGCACACCTTGGCGGAGCTACAAACAGCAAATCAGATTTCATCCGTTCATGTCAATGGAAAAATGTAAAAGGCTGCCATTTTCACAGTAATCAAGCCCGAGTCCCCACACTTGGCACAGTTGGTCACTTGGTGACCGAGGTTACAAATCCAGGAAAAGTGGGCGGAACATAAAACAGCCAATCAAATTTCAGCCATTCATTTTAAATGGGAAAATGTAGACTGCAGCCATTCTTATACTGTTCGCAGGGTTTTAAAACTTGGCACACTTGGTCACTGGGTGAATGGGATTAATATTAAGGAAAGTGGGTGGAGCCTACAACAGCAAATCAGAATTCACCTATTGATTTTCAAGGAGAATATTTAAACTGCTGCCATTCTTACATGGTTAATGGCAGAGGCTTCAAACTTGCTACAGTTGGTCATTGGGTGACTGTGGTTCAAATTCACTAAAGGGTGCAGAGCCACAAACAGCCAATCAGATTTCTTTTCTGGATAAACTGCTTCCATTAACACACTTTTGATGCCAGGAACCTGAAGGCTCACAAACTTGGTCATTGAGATATTGTGTGTCAAAGTTACAAAAAGTGGGTGGAGCCAAGTACAGATTTCACTGGGAAAATATAAACTGCAGCCATTCTTACACTATGAATGGCAGAGTTCTCAAACGTTGCACTGTTAGTTACTGGGTGATTGGGATTAGTATTCAGGGGAGTGGTGGAGCCTACAAAAAGCCAATCAAAATTCTCCTGCTGATTTTGATTTAAGGGGAATATTTAAATTGCTGCCATTTTAACACAGTTAATAGCAGATGCTTCAAACCTGTTACATTCGTTCACTGGATGACTGGGGTTCAAATTCTGGAAAGGGGGCGGAGCCACAAACAGCCAATAAGATTTGTCTAATTCCTATGGGAATATACAAATGATTGATTACCAAGGACCCCAAAGCTCACAAACTTGGTCATTGAGTGACTGCATGTAAAGGTCAGAAAACGCTGTCTTACACTGTTATGCCAGGGTTCTCAAACTTGACACCGTTGGCCACTGGGTGAATGGAATTAATATTCAGGAAAGTGGAGCTTACAACAGCCAATTAAAATTCACCTATTGATTTTCAAGGTAAATATTTACATTGTTGCCATTCTTACACTGTTAATGGCAGAGGCCTCAAATCTGGTACAGTCTGTCATTGGGTGACTGGAGTTCAAATTCTGGAAAGGGGCAGAGCCACAAACAGCCAGATTTGTTTAATTTGAATGGGAAAATGCAAACGATTCATTCCAGGGTCCCCAAAGCTCATAACCTTGGTCATTAAGTGACTGTATGTCAAGGTTAGAAACAGTGGGCGGAGCCGAAAGCAACTTACTTTTTACATCGGAAAATATGAACTGCAGCAATTCTTGCACTGTTAATGCCAGGGTTCTGAAACTTGACACAGTTGGCCACTGGGTGACAGGGATTAATATTCAAAAAAGTGGGTGGAGATTACAACAGCCAATAAAAAAATAACCTATTCATTTTCAAGGGGAATATTTAAACTGCTGCCATTCTTACACTGTTAATGGCAGAGGCTTCAAACTTGCTACAGTCGGTCATTGGGTGATTTGGGTGCAAATTCACTAAAGGGGGTGAAGCCACAAGCAGCTTTCTTTGCTGGCTAAAATGCTTCCATTTACACAATTTTGATGCCAGGAACCTGAAAGCCCACAAACTTGGTCATTGAGATACTGTGTGTCAAGTTTACAAAAAGTGGGTGGAGACAAATACAAATCTTACTGGGAAAATGTAAACTGCAGCCATTATTACACTGATAATGGCAGGGTTCTCAAACTTTGCACAGTTGGTCACTGGGTGACTGGGATTAAAATTCAGGAAAGTGGTTGGAGCTTACAAAAGCCAATCAGAATTCTCCTATTGATTTTCAAGGGGAATATTTCAATTGCTGCCTTTTCTGCACTGGTACAGTTGGCCTTTGGGTGACTGGGGTTCAAATTCAGAAAAGGGGTGGAGCCACAAATAGCCATTGAGATTTGTTTAATTTCAATGGGAAAATACAAATGATTGATGACAAAGACCCCAAAGCTCACAAACTTGGTCATTGAATGTTTGTGTGTTAGGGGTAGGAAAAGTGGGCAGAGCCAACACCAGCCAATTACATACCCAGGCAATGCCGGGCCATCAGCTAGTATAAAATGAAACTGGAATATCTTAACATTTTTCAGGAGAAGAAGGATAGATACAACTGTTTATTGCATTGGTTTATTTTCACCTCGGGTGTCCTTTAACCACTTGAGGACCTAGGGCTTTCTACCCCTTAAGGACCGGCCACTTTTTTTCCATTCAGACCACTGCAGCTTTCACGGTTTATTGCTCGCTCATACAACCTACCACCTAAATGAATTTTGGCTCCTTTTCTTGTCACTAATAAAGCTTTCTTTTGATGCTATTTGATTGCTCCTGCGATTTTTACTTTTTATTATATTCATCAAAAAAGACATGAATTTTGGCAAAAAAATGATTTTTTTAACTTTCTGTGCTGACATTTTTCAAATAAAGTAAAATTTCTGTATACATGCAGCGCGAAAAATGTGGACAAACATGTTTTTGATAAAAAAAAACCCATTCAGTGTATATTTATTGGTTTGGGTAAAAGTTATAGCGTTTACAAACTATGGTGCCAAAAGTGAATTTTCCCATTTTCAAGCATCTCTGACTTTTCTGACCCCCTGTCATGTTTCATGAGGGGCTAGAATTCCAGGATAGTATAAATACCCCCCAAATGACCCCATTTTGGAAAGAAGACATCCCAAAGTATTCACTGAGAGGCATAGTGAGTTCATAGAAGATATTATTTTTTGTCACAAGTAAGCGGAAAATGACACTTTGTGAGGAAAAAAAAAAAAAAAAAAAGTTTCCATTTCTTCTAACTTGCGACAAAAAAAAAATGAAATCTGCCACGGACTCACCATGCCCCTCTCTGAATACCTTGAAGGGTCTACTTTCCAAAATGGGATCATTTGTGGGGTGTGTTTACTGTCCTGACATTTTGGGGGGTGCTAAATTGTAAGCACCCCTGTAAAGCCTAAAGGTGCTCATTGGACTTTGGACCCCTTAGCGCAGTTAGGCTGCAAAAAAGTGCCACACATGTGGTATTGCCGTACTCAGGAGAAGTAGTATAATGTGTTTTGAGGTGTATTTTTACACATACCCATGCTGGGTGGGAGAAATATCTCTGTAAATGACAATTTGTTAATTTTTTTTACACACAATTGTCCATTTACAGAGATATTTCTCCCACTCAGCATGGGTATGTGTAAAAATACACCACAAAACACATTATACTACTTCTCCTGAGTACGGCGATACCACATGTGTGGCACTTTTTTGCACCCTAACTGCGCTAAAGGGCCCAAAGTCCAATGAGTACCTTTAGGATTTCACAGGTCATTTTGAGAAATTTCGTTTCAAGACTACTCCTCACGGTTTAGGGCCCCTAAAATGCCAGGGCAGTATAGGAACCCCACAAATGACCCCATTTTAGAAAGAAGACACCCCAAGGTATTCCGTTAGTAGTATGGCGAGTTCATAGAAGATTTTATTTTTTGTCACAAGTTAGCGGAAAATGACACTTTGTGAAAAAACACAATTAAAATCAATTTCCGCTAACTTTTGACAAAAAATAAAATCTTCTATGAACTCACCATACTCCTAACGGAATACCTTGGGGTGTCTTCTTTCTAAAATGGGGTCATTTGTGGGGTTCCTATACTGCCCTGGCATTTTAGGGGCCCTAAACCGTGAGGAGTAGTCTTGAAACGAAATTTCTCAAAATGACCTGTGAAATCCTAAAGGTACTCATTGGACTTTGGGCCCTTTAGCGCACTTAGGGTGCAAAAAAGTGCCACACATGTGGTATCGCCATACTCGGGAGAAGTAGTACAATGTGTTTTGGGGTGTATTTTTACACATACCCATGCTGGGTGGGAGAAATTTCTATGTAAATGGACAATTGTGTGTAAAAAAATCAAACAATTGTCATTTACAGAGATATTTCTCCCACTTAGCATGGGTATGTGTAAAAATACACCCCAAAACGCATTATACTACTTCTCCTGAGTACGGCGGTACCACATGTGTGGCACTTTTTTACACCCTAAGTACGCTAAGGGGCCCAAAGTCCAATGAGTACCTTTAGGATTTCACAGGTCATTTTTGTTTCAAGACTACTCCTCACGGTTTAGGGCCCCTAAAATGCCAGGGCAGTATAGGAACCCCACTAATGACCCCATTTTAGAAAGAAGACACCCCAAGGTATTCCGTTAGGAGTATGGTGAGTTCATAGAAGTTTTTATTTTTTTGTCACAAGTTAGCGGAAATTGATTTTAATAGTTTTTTTTCACAAAGTGTCATTTTCCGCTAACTTGTGACAAAAAATAAAATCTTCTATGAACTCACCATACTCCGTACGGAATACCTTTGGGTGTCTTCTTTTTAGAATGGGGTCATTTGTGGGGTTCCTATACTGCCCTGGCATTTTAGGGGCCCTAAACCGTGAGGAGTAGTCTTGAAACCAAATGTCGCAAAATGACCTGTGAAATCCTAAAGGTACTCATTGGACTTTGGGCCCCTTAGCGTACTTAGGGTGTAAAAAAGTGCCACACATGTGGTACCGCTGTACTCAGGAGAAGTAGTATAATGCGTTTTGGGGTGTATTTTTACACATACCCATGCTAAGTGGGAGAAATATATCTGTGAATGACAATTGTTTGATTTTTTTACACACAATTGTCCATTTACATAGAAATTTCTCCCACCCAGCATGGGTATGTGTAAAAATACACCCCAAAACACATTATACTACTTTTCCTGAGTACGGCGGTACCACATGTGTGACACTTTTTTGCAGCCTAGGTGCGCTAAGGGGCCCAACGTCCTATTCACAGGTCATTTTGAAGCATTTGTTTTCTAGACTACTCCTCGCGGTTTAGGGCCCCTAAAATGCCAGGGCAGTATAGGAACCCCACAAGTGACCCCATTTTAGAAAGAAGACACCCCAAGGTATTCCGTTAGGTGTATGGCAAGTTCATAGAAGATTTTATTTTTTGTCACAAGTTAGTGAAAAATGACACTTTGTGAAAAAAAACTAATAAAAATTAATTTCCGCTAACTTTTGACAAAAAATTAAATCTTCTATGAACTCGTCATACACCTAACATAATACCTTGGGGTGTCTTTTTTTTCTAAAATGGGGTCACTTGTGGGGTTCCTATACCGCCCTGGCATTTTACAGGCCCAAAACCGTGAGTAGTCTGGAAACCAAATGTCTCAAAATGACTGTTCAGGGGTATAAGCATCTGCAAATTTTGATGACAGGTGGTCTATGAGGGGGCGAATTTTGTGGAACCGGTCATAAGCAGGGTGGGCTTTTAGATGACAGGTTGTATTGGGCCTGATCTGATGGATAGGAGTGCTAGGGGGGTGACAGGAGGTGATTGATGGGTGTCTCAGGGGGTGGTTAGAGGGGAAAATAGATGCAATCCATGCACTGGGGAGGTGATCGGAAGGGGGTCTGAGGGTTTGGCCGAGTGATCAGGAGCCCACACGGGGCAAATTTGGGCCTGATCTGATGGGTAGGTGTGCTAGGGGGTGACAGGAGGTGATTGATGGGTGTCTCAAGGTGTGATTAGAGGGGGGAATGGATGCAAGCAATGCACTGGCGAGGTGATCAGGGCTGGGGTCTGAGGGCATTCTGAGGGTGTGGGCGGGTGATTGAGTGCCCTAGGGGCAGATAGGGGTCTAATCTGATAGGTAGCAGTGACAGGGGGTGATTGATGGGTAATTAGTGGGTGTTTAGGGTAGAGAATAGATGGAAACACTGCGCTTGGGTGGTGATCTGATGTCGGATCTGCGGGCGATCTATTGGTGTGGGTGGGTGATCAGTTTGCCCGCAAGGGGCAGGTTAGGGGCTGATTGATGGGTGGCAGTGACAGCGGGTGATTGATGGGTGGCAGTGACAGGGGGTGATTGATGGGTGGCAGTGACAGGGGGTGATTGATGGGTGATTGATAGGTGATTGACAGGTAATCAGTGGGTTATTACAGGGGAGAACAGATGTAAATATTGCACTGGCGAATTGATAAGGGGGGGTCTGAGGGCAATCTGAGCGTGTAGGCGGTCGATTGGGTGCCCGCAAGGGGCAGATTAGGGTCTGATCTGATAGGTAACAGTGACAGGTGGTGATAGGGAGTGATTGATGGGTGATTGATGGGTAATTAGTGGGTGTTTAGAGGAGAGAATAGATGGAAACACTGCGCTTGGGTGGTGATCTGATGTCGGATCTGCGGGCGATCTATTGGTGTGGGTGGGTGATCAGATTGCCCGCAAGGGGCAGGTTAGGGGCTGATTGTTGGGTGGCAGTGACAGGGGGTGATTGATGGGTGATAGGTGATTGGCAGGTGATTGACAGGTGATCAGTGGGTTATTACAGGGAAGGACAGATGTAATTAATGCACTGGCGAATTGATAAGGGGGGGGGGGTCTGAGGGCAATCTGAGCGTGTGGGCGGGTGATTGGGTGCCCGCAAGGGGCAGATTAGGGTCTGATCTGATAGGTAACAGTGACAGGTGGTGATAGGGGGTGATTGATGGGTAATTAGTGGGTGTTTAGAGAAGATAACAGATGTAAACGATACATTTGGGAGGTAATCTGACGGCGGGTTTGCGGGCGATCTAATGGTGTGGGTGGGTGATCAGATTGCCCGCAAGGGGCAGGTTAGGGGCTGATTGATGGGTGGCAGTGACAGGGGGTGATTGATGGGTGATAGGTGATTGGCAGGTGATTGACAGGTGATCAGTGGGTTATTACAGGGAAGAACAGATGTAATTAATGCACTGGTGAATTGATAAGGGGGGGTCAGAGGGCAATCTGAGCGTGTGGGCGGGTGATTGGGTGCCCGCAAGGGGCAGATTAGGGTCTGATCTGATAGGTAAAAGTGACAAGTGGTGATAGGGGGTGATTGATGGGTGATTGATGGGTAATTAGTGGGTGTTTAGAGGAGAGAATAGATGTAAACAATGGATTTGGGAGGTGATCTGATGTCGGATCTGTGGGCGATCTATTGGTGTGGGGGGGTGATCAGATTGCCCGCAAGGGGCAGGTTAGGGGCTGATTGATGGGTGGCAGTGACAGGGGGTGATTGACGGGTGATTGATGGGTGATTGACGGGTGATTGACAGGTGATTGACAGGTGATTGACAGGTGATCAGGGGGATAGATGCATACAGTAAACAGGGGGGGGTGGTCTGGGGGGGGGGGTCTGGGGAGAATCTGAGGGGTGGGGGGTGATCAGGAGGGGGCAGGGAGCAGGGGGGGGGATAAAAAAAAAAATAGCGTTGACAGAGAGTGACAGGGAGTGATTGATGGGTGATTAGGGGGGTGATTGGGTGCAAACAGGGGTCTGGGGGGTGGGCAGGGGGGGGGTCTGATGGGTGCTGTGGGCGATCTGGGGCGGGGGGGGGAGAAAATCAGTGTGCTTGGTGCAGACTAGGGTGGCTGCAGCCTGCCCTGGTGGTCCCTCGGACACCGGGACCACCAGGGCAGGAGGCAGCCTGTATAATACACTTTGTAAACATTACAAAGTGTATTATACACTTTGTATGCGGCGATCGCGGGGTTAACATCCCGCCGGCGCTTCCGTATAGCCGGCGGGATGTTGCGGCGAGCGAGCGGTGACAGGCGCCGGCGGAGGATCGCGTCACGGATGACGCGATCGCTCCGCCCATGCCCTTAAATGGACCGCCGCCTCTGTGGGTGAGGCCGTCCTGCAGGGCTCCACTTCCCCGCCGCCCCTGTGTAGTGGGCGGTCGGGAAGTGGTTAAGCAAAATCCCTTTTCTTTTCTAATGTTTAGTGGCAGCTGCCTTGAGCGTTGTGGGGCCATGTGGCAATATGAGGGCCCGCCATGGGCCTCAAGTAGCGGATTGCAAAGGTAACTCAGCTGTCTGTGCTCCAGCCACTCAATTATCTTTCCTTCTCCAGCGCCTCTGCAGGGCCCTGAACTACATGATTTCCAACAGGCAGTTAAACCTCCCAGAAGAATTTCTAGCTATTTTTGTGTCTTCGAAAAGAAACCCACTGTCACCCCCTTCTCAATATACCACTTGGACATTTCACCAGTGTGCTGAAATTATCCAGATCATCACAAGTTTTTCTTTAATCTGCCTTTTCTGTATTGAGATTGATTTGGCATTTTGATTAGTCGATAGAGAAAACATTGTTTTCTTTCAGAGACTACAATACATAAACCTCCATGGTTTCAAGGTGAATGATACGTCATTTGTAGTCCCCAGAACATAATTACTCTGTGAATATGTACTATGTTGCCTATATAAATTAGTTTTGCAGACACCAAGAAACAATTACTAGGATATATACAGGAATGCAAACATTTTCATTGCCAACAGAAATCATTATGTAAAGTATACAAAAACTTATGTTTCTGGCCAAATGCACTTAAAGTGTACCAGAGACTAAATAAAATAAAAGTTGTATGCATACCTGGGGCTTCCTCCAGCCCCATGCAAACGGATCGCTCCCACACTGCCATTCTCAGCCTTCTCTGTTGCCGGTACCGGGTCCCGTAACTTCTGCCAGTCGAGGCCAGTCTGCACAAGAGAAGTGCTCTCTCTACGTATCTCTCCGGCAGCCGCCACTAGTCACTAGTGTGAATAAACATTTCATTCTCTCATTGATCCAATACAGGGCTTCATCTTCTGTTTCCGGTCCGATGGGCTGTGGTGTTCAGAAAAATTGGTGCTGCCAGAAAGTTGCGATCCGTTCAGCAGGCCGTACAGAATGGATCTGTTGAAATGGACGGATGTGAACGGTTCCATAGGTTAACATTGGATCCGTTCGCATCCATTCCGTTTGTACAGTATCCATTCCGTTCCACAAACAGGCCGTTTTTTAATGCAAGTGTGAAACGAGCCTTACAGTCCCCCGAAAAACTTGAAGTGCAATATTCCAATCTTTGTTATATGGATTTGCTAGCTTCTTTAATAAACAATATGTATATTTGCATCAACAAAATAAAGTATCAGCTCACTATACTATATAGTATTTCATGTTAAATTTCATTGTTGGCCTTATTTACTAAGGAACCTCCAGGCAGCTCCATAAGGCTGGGAGCACCATTGCATCAGTGATTTCATGGGCATTTCTGGGGGCTTTGTGGTGCAATGGCCAGTGCAGAAGTGCAAGTTTTGCCACTTGTGCCAAAATGCCCATAATTCTAATGTATGTGCTCCTGCCCTCAGAGATGGCAAACCTAGACTGGATTTTTCTTTTTATAAATTCTGCAGCTTGGTGACTAAATATTTCAGCCTTTAGCTGCGAAGCAGGTAAAAATGGCGCAAATGGCAAGCGATTAAAAAGGGCGCCACATGGTTATAAGTGGCCTTTGCAGCACCCACAGTATAATAAGGGTGCACAATATCTTTTTAACGTCAAAAATAAATCTCAATATGAGAATAATATAGTAGAAGTCTCAATACGGAAATCATTGGGGAATTCATATAATGGCAATAGGAAGTCTCAATATGAAAATCATATAGTGGAAGCCTCTGGGCACCTACATTTCTCTGTAACTCCGGTGTCCTCCCACATCCCAAAAACATACAGATACCTTAATTGGCTTATCACTAAATTGGCCCAAGACTAAAGGTGCGTACGCACGCACTACCAAATGCAACGACCGGTCCGCTGGACCCTCTTTTAGCTGACAGTATGCGCTGAGCGGAATGTTCAGAAACAGCTTTATCAGTCCGCCAACAGCGTGTACACACGCGCATACTGTCGGCTAAAGACCACTCAGCGGGAGGGTCCGGCGGACCCGTCGTTGCATTTGGTAGTGCGTGTGTCCGCACCTTAAGATGGACATAGAACTATGGTGGGGATTAGATTGTAAGCCCCTCTGAGGGACAGTTAGTGACATGACTATGCACACTCTGTAAAAGCGCTGTGGAAGATGTTGGTGCTATATAAATACTAAATGATTATAATGTACCAAATTGTGGTAAGATGCAATTTAGTGAATCAAGGCCAAGGTGTGTTAAGAAAGTCAACCAGGAAGAAAAATAAAACAATTAGGAGCTTAATTAGTACATTGATAGTTTCTGACACTCTGTGGTTATGTTAATCAGGGCATCATTGTTATGCTAATCAGTATTGCTAATTTGGGTATTAACTTATTGTTGTGCTGTCTGATTCTTCCAAGGTTCTTTCAACAGTTGGTAAACGGCTGCCAAGTTTGACTATACTTAAAGTGCATCATTAATTCATTAATAAGAGATTATGAAAGCTGACATTTATCTAAAAAAAATGCTGCTGCCCTGTTTGTGTACCCCTACATTTAATACTTTCTGAGGGTGATTTGATAAGTCGACGGATTGCAAATTGTGATCCCTCATTTTCATTTAGTAATGCACACAAGGTAAGATGCATCCAAAAAAGGGGAATGAGCATCTATGAAATAAAGGAAGATCACCCACAAAAGTAAGTTACCATTGATTGGCTAACTTCAAAGAATAAGAGTAAGCAAGCTTTCGGCTGTATAGCCTTTGTATATTAACGGTACAAATCATTACGTAATTCAACAATATAGCTTAACCCAACCCTACTCTCACACAGAACCCTCCCCAGGTGATGCCTAAAACTAACCACTCCCCTGGTGACATCTAACCCTAATTACCCCCCTGGTGGTGCCTAACCCTAATTTCCCCCCCGGTAGTGCCTAACCCTAACCCCCACCGGTGGTGCCTAACCCTAACCACCCCCCCTGGTGTTGCTTAAAGGTCCGTACACACGCCGGACTTTAGGCAACGACGGGTCCGTCGTTGCCTCCCGCTGGGTGGGCGTGCCAGCGACAGTCCGGCGTGTGTACGCTCTGTCGTCAGACTGATACGGCTGTTTCTGAGCGATCCGCCGGGCGGATCGCTCAGAAACAGCCGTATCAGTCTGACGACAGAGCGTACACACGCCGGACTGTCGCTGGCACGCCCACCCAGCGGGAGGCAACGACGGACCCGTCGTTGCCTAAAGTCCGGCGTGTGTACGGACCTTAATCCTAACTACTCCCTCTGTAAAAACACCATTTTACATGATAAAACGATATTTTTCGCAGTGCCCTTTTTTCTGCTTTTTTTGCCGTATTAACGATAATTGCTATAAAGTCTATGGTGGCGCCCTTTTCGTCCACCCTTGTCCTGTGCCCCTTTTTCCTGCTACCCTTTGTCGAGCTTCAATCCTGTTTGCTTACAAACTGATGGAATAGACAGCTATATACATGCAACATTAAAAGGGGATACATAGATAGGGGATACTGATGGCTAACATGGTGAAATATCCTATTTCTACCATATAAGTAACGTTCCGACAGCCTAATATGCAAAGATCTGAACCAGTTTAAACAATGGTGGTGTGACTCTTAAATCTGATGAAGAAAATCCATACAAAAAATTTCATGTCACTTAAACCAGACTTTTGTAAGAAAAACTCTTAGTGCAATCTTAGTAGGAGATGACAAATCCAGAATAATAACCCTCTCAAACACACACACATCCATATTAGACTGGCCAATGGCTAATACTTTAGGGCTCCTCTGGCTACCTAAAATTTGTATGGGGGAGAGCTGGAGGGACACAAAGGCCAAAACGTTTCTATGAGGCCCCATGATTTCTAGCTATGCCCCTGTGAACATACTAATCCTTGATTTACAGTGATAATGCGATTTCTCTTCTGACTCTGTCTTCCCTCTCCCCCATGTGACCATGGTCAGAACTCAGTCTTGGTGCAGAGTTATTTTTTTTTACTATTTAGAATAGCAGCCTTCAACAAGATTGTCTTGTCAGGCTTGTGTGGTGGCAGAATGTTGCCTATCTGTTCTTTGAAACATTATTCAACCACACATTATAGTTATATTTCTATTTAGCTATTTGGTTATTTTATTTATTGAGCAATTGAACAAAGAGGCTAGGGAATGACACTCCAAAGTTAAAGAGGAACTGTAACCAAGGACTGAACTTCATCCCAGTCAGTAGCTGATACCCCTTTCCCATGAGAAATCTTTACCTTTTCTTAAACAGATCACCAGGCGGCTCTGCATGGCTGATATTGGGGTGAAACCCCTTCCACAGTGTGATATCAGCATCTAGGTACTGACATCACACTGTGGGAGCCTTGTTGCATTGTGGGAAATAACTGCTGTTTCCAACTGTCAAAAATGCAGCATCTACTTCCACAGACATCACCTGCCAGCAGTAAAAATGTCGCCATGTGAAAGATGTAAGAATGCAAATCAGGGAGAGGAAAGATTTTACAATGGGCAACCATTGACTAAATCATTTATAAATAATTATTGTAAAAATTAAGCACTTTTTTTCATTATGTTATTTTCACTGCAGTTCCTTTTAATTATACATAAGTTAAGGTGGCCATACACTGGCCCGATTCCCGGCCGTTTCGACAGCAGATTCGATCCTGGGATCGAATCTGCTGCCAATCGTTCGCGGTAAACGCCGCCGACGATCCGATTTCCTCCCGAAATCGGATCGGTCCGTCGATCGCGCCGTGCGGGAAATTACCCTCGATCGCCCGCGGGTAAAGTGCGCGTCGCTAGCGGCGGCCGATCCGATGAAAAATACATTACCTGATGCGGGCTCCCGGGCGTCTTCTCCGCATCTTCTCAGCGCTGCACCCGCTCCATCCCGGCGCTTCCTGGGTCACTGCAGTGACCAGGAAGTTCTAATAGAGGGCGCTCTATTTGAACTTCCTGGTCACGGAGTGACACAGGAAGCGCCGAGATGGAGCAAGAACAGAGCGGTGCAGCGTGGAGAAGATGCCCGGGAGCCAGCGTCAGGTAATGTATGCGCGGGGGGAGGACAGGCGGCAGGAGCAGCTGAACAGATTGTGATCGGTTTCAGGCTGAAATCGATTCACAATCTGTTTGCAGTAAAGGCAGCCATACGATCCCTATCTGATCAGATTCGATCAGATAGGGATCTGTCAGCTGGTCGATCTGATGGCACATCGACCAGTGTATGGCTGCCTTTAAGGTTTAAGCTATATCTCACGTACATGATTAAGAAGCCATTTGTAATTTTAGTAACAATCCATCCCTGACTAATTTCAACAGCCTTTTAGTGGCTGGGGGTTACTCTGCCTTACAGTCAACCTAAGTGAGTGGGTAACCTACCCTAACCTATCCAAGTGTCAGTGTGCAACGTTACCAGTAACTCTGACTAACTTGTAGAGAGAGGAAAGTGCTGGCAGCTGTTCTGGTGGCAAAGGGGATTTTTAGATGCTTTTATCTTCTGAAGGTTTTATCACACTGATAAAGTGCAAATTGTAAAAGTTATAATTACACAATAATGAAGAGCTCTATACTTGGTGATATTCTTCTTTTTACCACGCAATAATTACATTATGGTATGCCAGGTTAATATGTCATAGGGTGACATGGAGTAGGGTCCCCCTAAGCCCTCTGAAGCTAAATGGTCCTTATCATTTTAAATACTTGCAGAACAGAAACATGTCCCTTGAAAATACTTAAAAAGTTTCTAGGCATGTAATTATCGTTCTAAGTAACAAGCATTTAGCACTGACTTTCTGAAAATTACTTTTGTGCAATAAGTAGTTCAGGAAAGGAGATGACTCACTCCAACCTCTCTGGCAATAACCTCTGCTGAAACAAAGTTGACACAATACAGAAACCTCCACTTATGGAGGGAAGCACATGGAGCATAACAGTAGTGCGGCTTATGCACAGGATCAGTGCTACGTGTATCCACTGTGAGGAGAAGGCTTCTAGCTCTGCCATTTAAAGGGAATCTGAAGTGACAAGTGGCATGAAAAGATAAACACATGAACATATACTGGTAGTCACCGACTTACGAACCTCCGACTTACCAATGACCCGCCGATATGAATGGCACAAAATAAAAACATGTAAAACATTTTTCAAATAGCATTTGTAGTTGTTGAGAAAATCAATTTAAAAAAAAATTCTAACTAATAAAATTACAGTTTGCTGCGGTACAGTGAGTTCTGAGTTCTGCATACACATTTTTAAGTAAACCTGTGATTCAGTGCTAGAAAAAGGGAGACAGAAGGAAGCACAAAGGAGGACAGGGTGGCAGAGGTGGTACAGAGGGACACAGTGGAGGCAGAGGTGGCACAGAGGGGGGCACTGGGGGGATAGAGGTGGCACAGAGGTGGACACTGAGGGCAAAGGGATACAGAGAGACACATAGGGGGAGACTGGAGGCCCAGGGGGGCACAGAGGGGGTACAGGGGACAGAGAAGGCACAATGTTCTGACTTAAGAACAGATTCAGTTTAACCCTTTGGGGACCGGCTGCCTAACCCCCTTAAGGACCAGGCCATTTTAGATGCAGGGAGGGGCGCATTTGGGGTGTCAGGCAGCCGGATCCCTGGTAGGGCTAGCTGGGCATGGTGTCCCCAGTGTGGTCAGGTGTCCCCATATTGCCAGCAGCCTTTACTCACCTCTCAGGCTCCAGTGATGAGCAGCTGTAGCCACCTCCGCTCTGGCCGGCGTCCTTGCACACACTACCGTTAAGTTCCGGGTCGCGGCTTGATGACGTCATCAAGCCAGGACCCAACACTTACGTCAGAGCAAGTGGGGATGCTGGCAGAGTGGAGGGGAGCGGCGATCATCGTTAATGTTTGCATTACTTACCTCAGAAGATGGAAGCCTCTCACACATTCTCTTCAAAACCACCTTTTCTGTCCAGGACCTGCTGAAAGTTTGTGGCTGCACTCCCGTCCGTGAACGAGAACGGCCATACTACGCAGGTGCACTGATGGCCTGCGCCTGCACAGTAGCACGGAGCCGCGTCTGTGCACGAGTAGCTTTGTGCTACTATGCAAGTGTGGGCCATCTTGCACTTGCACAGTGTGGCTGTGCTCATTCACCCTTGTCGAATAGGTTCAGAGGGTCCCAGCAAACAGCAAGCTCAAGGGCGTAGCCTCTGGATTATCCCGAGACTTCCATCTGCTATGGGTAGTATCTGACCTTTTCTCTTTTTAAACACACAGGTACTCATTATTAACAAATAAAATCCAAACATAATTTTTGTAAGTGAATCAGCACTTTCAGTTTGTAGCTATGAAGATATAAAGATGGGGTCCTAGGCTTATGCAAAGTACCGAGAGCCGGTATGCTATGATTACATGGTGGATTACACTGTGTAGTCTTCTACTGATAGATTTCATTTCCTCTGCGAGAGGCAGGATGTAGAAGTGTTTCTCCTCTCAGTCTTGTAAACCTTTGGTTCACCATGTGCATATTTTAACAAGGACATTTGAGCCGCACTGTAATCCTAATTCTGAAAACAATAGAGCAGCGTGCTTTCTTTTACAGATGTAAGCTGAACTGAGCGTACTGTTATTGAATCAATGACCTTACCAAGCTAAAGGTGATGGACCCATGTGTATCTATTGCTGTAAAGTAAATAAACAGTATGGAAATAGAGATCAGATGAAAAAGTACCTTCAGCATTGTAAATTCTCAATAACCTGAGAACGGAAGTATGTGATGTGCCATATCCCTTTCATTATAACAAATAGCAGACCAATTTATAGAAGTAAGCCTATAACATAAAACAATTTCTGGCAATGAATGGATCTCCCAGGCTTCGTTGTGTTTAGAAATCTCCAGCCAAGCTGCCATTATAATGTAAGCAATATAAATGTTATAGATATGCAAAGCACTGGAAGTAAGAACACCAGTCTCTAAATGACTTGTGTTAGGATCTGCTCTCACTAAAAGTGATTTTAAGCAAAAGTCACTTAGGTGAAACTTGAACATGCTAAGTCTCCATTACAAAGAGTATGAAGTACTGCAAATTAGATATGTTGTATAATAAATATATGACATATATTGACATGGCGCTTTTCCCGAAAGCGCATTGATCACGCTAGTCAAACACAATTTGTTTGTACCTGAAGCTAAAATATTTTCGGCACAGGATTCTCATATGTTCCAGAGAAAACAAATACCGGGTTCCAAACTATACAAGATGATTACATGGAATAAATAATGACAAAATATTGTTTGTTTTTGTGTTTGATTGCAATAGAGAAAAATTGGCTTTGCTTTTCCACGGAAAATTCCACAATGATCAGATTTAACACCGACTTCCACGTGTCCAGGCTACACGCTGTAAAGAATGTTTTCTCTTTATTCTAAAGTCTTAAGAGTAATATGTGGTAAATAACAAGTAAGGGAACATCACTCACATTCATGATCTGACACCTGGGCCCATGTGCAATTACATTTTTCTCCTGAGTTCTCTCCTAGGAGATAATTTTCATCCTCTCTTTAAAATAACTTTTCAGCATTTTACAATTAAAAAAGTACCCAAAAGTTGGTGAAAAAGTACTATCAAAATTATTTTGAGTACTTTCTTTCTTGCTCGCGGTTTAAAAAGCATTTTATGACAAGGTATGAAAATATCACCTAGGAGAAAACTTAGGAGGAGAAAAGGGAATTGCATATGAGCCATAAGACCCATATCCAATTAACTTTTTCTCCTGAGTTTTCTCCTAGGAGATAATTTTTCATCTTCTATTTAGAGTAATTTTTCAGTACTTTGCAATTGAAAAAGTACCAAAAAATAGGCAGAAAATTATTACTAAAAGTACTATTAAAACTATGTTATTTTCTTGATTACTGGTGGTTTAACCACTTGAGGACCCACCCTTTACCCCCCCTTAACGACCAGCGCTGTTGTAGCTAATCTGTGCTGGGTGGGCTCTGCAGCCCCCAGCACAGATCAGCGTGCAGGCAGAGCGACCAGATCGCCCCCCTTTTTTCCCCACTAGGGGGATGATGTGCTGGGGGGGTCTGATCGCTCCTGCCTGCGGGTGTTGCGGGGGGGGGGGGCACCTCAAAGCCCCCCTCCGCGGCGAAATCCTCCCCCTCCCTCTCCTACCTGGCCCCCCCTGGTAAGCCGGGCTGCACAGGACGCTATCCGTCCTGTGCAGCCAGTGACAGGCTGTCTCCGGTCACATGGCGGCGATCCCCGGCTGCTGATTGGCCGGGGATCGCCGATCTGCCTTACGGCGCTGCTGCGCAGCAGCGCCGTACAAATGTAAACAAAGCGGATTATTTCCGCTTGTGTTTACATTTAGCCTGCGAGCCGCCATCGGCGGCCCGCAGGCTATTCACGGAGCCCCCCGCCGTGAATTGACAGGAAGCAGCCGCTCGCACGAGCGGCTGCTTCCTGATTAATCAGCCTGCAGCTGGCGACGCAATACTGCGTCGCTGGTCCTGCAGCTGCCACTTTGCCGACGCGCGGTATGAGTGCGCGGTCGGCAAGTGGTTAAAAGGCATTTTATTAACAACAAGTTGTGAAAATATAACCTGGGAGAAAACTCTAGCACTAGGTTATTGAAAGTCAATGGAGGTGATCCCACAGTAGCGATTGTGATTTCACAAAATAGCAATTCTGGTGCCTGCAGCCTTTTTGGAACATTTGTGCTTCACTATAAAGTATGGGATCAGTGCAAAAACACTTTTCAATCGGTGTACTAAACGATTTTTGCAGGGCTTTGACTACCAAACCTATGGAAATCACTATGGAAATTTCAATCACTGTACAAAATGCTTGCTATGCTGTATTCCTTTTTTTCTTTTTTTTGCTTGAAAGAGTTAAACATCAGGTATGCAAGTGAGAATTTCTGTCCGGGTCAGGACTGGGTCGGACTATAGCGTAACCCTCACTGATGAGGAATTAACACCATAAAACACTTTCCTGGCAGAAAATGGCTTCTGAGAGCAGGAAAGAGATAAAAAAGGTTAATAGTTTATAGATTTTAGCTCTGGCATACTTCAATCAATGTGTCACGGAGCAGAGACAATGAAACAGTAAACTCTTAAAAAGTAGATTTAAATATAAAATAAAACTGTGGGATATCTAAACAAGTAATTTTTAGAAGAAGGGGGATAGATACAATAGTTTTTCTTATCAGTTTATTTTCACCTCGTGTTTCCTTTAAAAGACAGAATGTAAGAAATTCACTAAGTTCTGCAAAAATGAATTTTTAGACTCCTATGTGGTAAGTAAGCTTAGGACGAAGCGATGCTGTACATGATATATATACATAATATATCAATAAAATATCTGTTATTGGCTGTGAACAGTGCTTGCTCTTGGCTGCAGTTTTTAGCTATTACAAACTTTGAAAGTAATGTAAAATCCCATTGAACGTCCTGTTATAAATGTGAACGAAATGCAATTTTGTACAAAACCAGGATTACAGTGATAATGAGATTTCTGGTAATAGATCAGGAGGAGGAAATTACTAACAAGGTCACTAAGCATGAGGAAATAACAACAAGCAGGTTCAATGTAAAACTGTACAAAGAGCAGAGTCATCAGTGTGCGCCCCTATAGTCATCTCTCACCTAATCATCTCTCTATGTGACTACTGCCTGCACAAAGCCTGCGCTCACATCAATCAAGAGGGAAAGGACTAGCAGCAGCTAAATGTCTTTGCTAATACCTGCGTGGCTCCTAGATTAAAGGAATCATTTCTTACCTAGTCTTCTCTTACCTAGTCCATGTGAATTGGGGAATTGAAAAAACCTATGGAGTAGTTGCCATGGCTTACTGCCAGAGCTGGACTTACCATAAGGAACTGTAGGCACTTGCCTACAGGCGCCTGGTGATGGAAAGGCGTCTCACTCCCCTCCCCAAGTGCCTCCCTCTCTCCTTCCTTATGCAGAGTCACGTGCAGAGTTTGAATGACAGGTTACTCAACTGGCTCTCTGAATTCAACTGACGAGATCTCCCTTTAGCCGGGGGCAGGGCCGTGCAGAGGGTCCTTAAGTGGGGGGTGCTCAAATTTAAAAAAGGGGCCTGGCAATGCCTTCCCCCGCATGCCCCCCCCCCCCCCTTCCTCATTTCTGGCTAGGGGGGTAATAATAATTCCTTTTTTTGTATAGCGCCTTTCTCCTGTCGGACTCAAAGCGCTTGCGAGGCAACCACAAGAGCGCACTCAGTAGGCAGTAGCAGTGTTAGGGAGTCTTGCCCAATGAACTCCTTACTGAATAGGTGTTGGCTTACTGAGTAGGAAGAGCCAGGATTTGAACCCAGGACTCCTACATCAGAGGCAGAGCCCTTAACCATTATTGATTGTCATGCTGCTGAATGCAGATGATGGGTGCCATGTGGGTTCTGGGTGCGAGTACAGAGTGTCATGTGGGTTCTAGCTATGGTTGGGTATCGAGTGTCATGCGGGTGTTGATTGCAAGAACTTAGTGCCATGTAAGATCTGGGTGCATGTACTGGATGTCATGTGGGTGCTGGGTGCAGGTACTGGATGTGACATGGGTGCGAATACTTGGCGCCATGCCTGCACTGGGTGCTAGCTATGGGTGGGCTTTGGGCATCACATGGGTTTTGAGTGCAGGTACTTTGGGTGCGTTACGGGTTAAGTGGATACTTGGTGCAGATAGTGGGTGCCATGTGGAAGCTGTGTGCAGGTGTGAGTACTGGGTGCAATTTAAGGCCTGGGTGCAGATACTTGGTGTCATGTGAGTGTGAGTACTGGGTGCCAGCTATGAGGGGAAGGGGTGGTTGATGGGAAAAGTAGAGGTCAGTGTGGGTGCTGCAGGAAGGGGCAGGGCCATGCAGAGGATCCTCAAGGGTGTGGTGCTCAAATTTGAAATCGATAAATCGTGCTAAATTGTGTATGTAATACCCCCTCTCCATAAAGCATAAGGCAGTCTTATCCCCCCCCCCCCCCCCCCACACACACACACACACCTTTATAGCAGTATCAGGCAGACTGTGTGTCTCCTTCCAACTCTTTTGGTGCTACCACCCTTAAATCAGCAGTGATAGGTGCCCACTGTTAGTGGGTTAGAGTGGGCACAGTGGAGCCCACTGTAGAGGCAAAGACTCGCCTTTCATTACTGGGACCTCTGTCCCTCTTGATCAGCACCCAAGCCTCTTTTCAGGCAAAGAAGTGGTTACCAATATGCAGTGGTTGCTAAGCATTAGTAGATGCAAAACTGCAGCAAGTGCCAAGTTGCAGTGGGTGCCCAGATGCAGTAGATGGTAAGACGCAAAGGTTCACTTTGTGCTAAGTTGCAGTGGGTGCCGAGATGCCAACGTAAAGTCTGTGTCAAGCTGCTTTGGGTACCAAGGTCCAGTTTGTATTGGGTGTTTATTTGCAGTGTATGCTATGCAGTATTGGGTGCTGAATGAGTAGCAGATGGTGATAAACAATAGTGGGTGCCATGTGAGTGCTAATTGGTACAGGGAGCCGTGTGAGTGTTGGACATGAGGGAGTAGGGAGTGCCATGCATGGTCTGGATGTGTGCCATGGGGGAGTACTGAGTCTCATATGGGTTCGGACCAAGGATGGGTACTGGGTGCTATTTGGGTGCTGGCCATGGATGTGGGTACTAGGTGTATATAATGACGTTGGAACTTGGTGACGCGTGAGTACTGTGCCATGTGGGTGTTGATTATGGGGGTATGTGGGTCTTAGGTGCAAATACTGAGTGCCAAGTGGGTACTGGGAGTGAGTACATGGTGACATATGGGTGATGGGTGCTGGCTAGTGGGATATTTGTTGTCATGTGGATGCTAAAGTCAGATGCTGGGTGCCATGTGGGTTCTGGATGCTGGCACAGGATGTCATGTGGATTCTGGCTGTATGGGTGTGTATCAACCATCATGTAGGTGTTGGTTGCAGGTACTCAGTCCCTTTTGAGTTCTGGGTGCAAGTACTGGATGTCAAATGTGAGTGCTTGGTGTGGGTGCTGGGCACCAAGTGGAGGCTTAGTGCAACTGGAACTACTGCAGATGAAACATGTGGGTGTTGGGTGCAGGTACTGGGTATCACATAGGTGCAAATACTTCGTGCCATGCCTGCACTGGGTGCTAGTTCTGGGTGGGTGTTGTGTGTCACGTGGGTTCTGAGTGCAGGTACATCCAGTGCTAGTACTGGTTATGTGAGTGGGTGCCATGTGGAGGCTGTGTGCAGGTGTGAGTAGTGAGTGAGTGACATGTCAGAGCTGGGTGCAAGCACTGTGCCATGCAGATGTGAGTACTGAGTGCCAGCTATAGGGTGAAGGGGTGCAGGTATTGGGTGTCATGTGGCTGTTTGATGCAAGTACTAAGTGCCATATTGAGGCCAGATGTGAATATTGGGTGCAGAGTGCTTGGTGCAAGTACTGGGTGCTTGCTATAGTGGGGGTTACTGGTTGAGTGTAATGTGGGTGCTGAATATTGGTGGGATTGCTGTGGGTTCAGGGGGTGGGAGGTCACTGTGGGTACTGCTATGAATGGCATAGTTGCTGCTAGGGGAGGTCGAGGTCAGTGTGCTTGATGGGGGAAGGGTAGGTCACTGTGGGTGCTGGGGGAGAAGTAACTGTGGGTGCTGTGGAAAGTAGAGGTCAGTATGGGTGCTGGAGGAAAGGGAGGTCAGTGTGGGTCCTTTGGGGGAGATCACTGTGGGTCTCGGGAGGTAGAGGTCATTGTGGGTGCAGGGGGTGGGAGGTCACTATGGGTGCTGCTATGAATGGCATAGTTGCCGCTAAGGGAGGTAGAGGTCAGTGTGGGTGCTGGGGGAAGGGTAGGCCACTGTGGGTGCTGGGAGAAGTCAGTGTGGTTACAGGAGGAGGTAGTAGATGCCGGGTGTTGGAAGAAGCCACTGTGGGCGCTGGCAATGGGAGAGGTCACTGTAGGTGCTGCTTTTGGGATGGGAGGTCCCTGTGAGTGCTGCAGGGGACAGGAGGGTAGCCACTGGGGGAGGGAAAAATCACTGTGGGTGCTGGGGGAGGGATAGGTCAGTGTGGGTGCTGGGGTAGGCAGGATCACTGCTAGAGCTGGGGAGGGAGAGGTCACTGTGGGTGCTAGGTGGTGGGAGAGGTCACTGTGGGTGCTGGGGGAGGGAGAGGTCACTATGGGTCCTAGGTGGAGGGAGAGATCACTGTGGCTGCTAGGCGGAGGGAGAGGTTACTGTGGGTGCTGGGGAGGGAGAGGTCACTATGGGTCCTAGGTGGAGGGAGAGATCACTGTGGGTGCTAGGTGGAGGGAGAGGTCACTGTGGATGCTGGGGAGGGAGAGGTCACTATGGTTCCCAGGTGGAGGGAGAGGTCACTGTGGGTGCTAGGTGGAGGGAGAGGTCACTGTGGGTGCTAGATGGAGGGAGAGGTCACTGTGGGTGCTGGGTAAGAGAGAGGTCACTGTGGGTGCTAGGTGGAGGGAGAGGTCTCTGTGGATGCTGGGGAGGGAGAGGTCACTGTGGGTGCTAGGTGGAGGGAGAGGTCACTGTGGGTGCTGGGGGAGGGAGAGGTCACTGTGGGTACTGGGTAGGAAGAGGTCACTGTGGGTCCTAGGTGGAGGGAGAGGTCACGGTGAGTGGTAGGGGAGGGAGTGGTCACTGGGTACTAGGTGGAGGAAGAGGTCACTATGGGTGCTGGGGGAGGTAGAGGTCAGTATGGGTCCTAGGTGGAGGGAGAGGTCAGTATGCCACACTAGGATTCCTGTCTGGGCCTCTTCACTTGAAAGTGTCCCAGGTGGGGGCGGAGCTTCCCGCGGATGGGCGGGGCTTATCGCGGTCGGGGGCGGAGCTTATTTTGCTCGGCGAGAGGGGCTTTTTTTTGAAGATTTTAAAAAGGGCGGTGCTTGGGCACCCAGAGCACCCCCCTGTGCACGTGCCTGGCCGGGGGCATCTCCAGCTACCTAATACATGGGGGTATCTCAAGCTAATTAATATTGGGGGTTCTTCTTGTTACCTAATACTAAGGGGCACCTTGGTCTATCTACACCAGGCTGGGGAAGTAGGGGGAAGGTGAAAGCTGGGCCAGACAGCGCACTTGCTGTGCAATTTGGTGGGGGTTTGTGCGTTCATGGAGAGCAAAGTCTATGGTGCCAGGACATCTGTACTTATAGGCTCCTGTGATGTAAATCCGGGCCTTCTTCTTGCATTGTGTTTAATTTTAACGACCCTTTATCTACATCAGTATGTTTATCTCTTCATGTTACATGTCACTTCGGGGTATCTTTTAAAGGGAACCTGATGATACACAAAAAATAAAGAGTTTGGGCTGGTTCACACTTGGCGATTCTTCAGCACTTTGCTGATCACTGCAGCGTTTGTGATTTCGATCAGTCGCAAACGTGCTGCATGCAGCGCTTCAGGGGGCAATTGCGCTGTGATTCTCGTTCCATTGAAATCACAAGATTTTCTACGCAAATCGAGCATGAGCCAAATGCGATCATGGGCTAGCGGCGCTTCAAGCGCTGAGTTTGATCTAGCCCTTTCACTTACCAAAAGCTTCTGAAAGCCACCTGCAGCTGCCCTGTACCTGCGCCGGTCCTCAATGATCCTTTAATCCCCCGCCACAGCACAGTTTCGGTATTGCTGATTTGTAAGTCGACAGCCACTGTGCCTGCGCGGCCCTAGCCAGGCGCGTCCTCGATTGCGCTCCTGTTGCTGGGTGCATCCTGCGCAGTAAGAGAAAAGGAGGCTCCCGGCAACAGGAGAATGAATGAGGGCACATGCGGCCAGAGCCGCGTAGGCACAGTGGACGGCGACTCTACAAAGCGAAGTGGAGGATCGTTGAGGACCGGCGTGGGCATAGGGCAGCTGCAGGGGGCTGGCAGAAGCCCCAGGTAAGTGGAAGGATTTTTTTTCGTGTAGCTTCAGGTTCCCTTTAAGTGTAAGGCTGCCGGTCAGAGAGTGCAATTGTGAGAGTATTTCATAACACACTAACATGCATTGTGTTAGATGTTTTCCTGCTGATCAGCTCACTTTTAATTCAATAAAAAAATAGTCCTATTTGGACATAAATACATAAGTCACCGTCTTACGTAAAAATGTCTTTGTAATGTGTGTTCCTGACTGTAAACTGTGCAGACCGCACAGAGGGACGCACAAAGCAAAAGGTAAAGTGAGAGCAAACTTTTCTGGATGCTGCTCCAAACACTCTCCTATGGCGTGCTATGTAGGTGGACATCTGTCATGTCCGAGAATGCTGCAGAGTGCACCTGTCACCGCTGTAGACATTTAATGTATTCCGTGTATTTGTGAGAACTGCCACTGATCAGCCATCTGTACTTGTCTAAACCATAATTATTTTATTTTTTTGCATTCTGAATACACAAAATCAATAGTATAAAGTGATGTCACCTCCAATGTTAAAGAACTTTTTTCTGTACATATAATTCCTGAACAAATGTGGGAAAAACTCTCCCCTTGCCTGGGCAGGTGAGTCACACAGCCTGTGTGATCTCAGTGGCATTAGCATGAGGGGAAGACGTAGGTAAGGGTATGCTGCAATTGATAGTACATAGTAATAACACTTTGGGAAGGAATCTGTCAAGTGGAATGCAGGGCCAGATTTACCATAAGGCACTGTAGGCACGTGCCTACAGGCGCCTGATCATTAATGGGCTGGTCACTCCCCTCCTTGAGTGCCTCCTTAACTTCTTCCCTATGCAAAGTCCTGATGGGAGTGTAAATGAGGGGTTACTCACCCTGCTCTCTGTATTCCACTGATGAGATCTCCTTTCAGTCAGAGGCACCTCTACCTACTTAATACTGAGGTTCCGCTAGGTAACTGATACTTGGGAGCCACCTCTAGATACTTAATATTGAGTGTACTTCTGGCTTCCTAATACTAAGGGGCACCTGTAGCTACCTGTGATGGGAAGGGAAGTAAGGGAGAAGTGACAGCTGGGCCAGCCAGCACACTTACAGTGCGGTTTGGAAGTGTTTGGTAGTTTGTAGGTTCATGAAGTGTGAAGTCTAAGGCGCCAGGACATCTGTGCCTATGGGCTCCTGTGAGGTAAATCTGGGCCTGGTGGAGTGCTAGGCTGTACTCTGTCTTCTTCTATTGATCTTAAATGGAAATGATGATCAATGTGACCACACTGTGAACTTAAACATAGTAAATAGGAAAAAACAAGCTAACAATAAATTCAGTCTTAAAGTGTACCTGAGATGAACAAATAGAAAAAAAATTATACATATCTGGGGCTTCCTCCAACCCCCTTCGGGCTAATTGGTCTCTTGTTGTCCTCCTCTGCTGCCTAGATCCTGCGGTAGATGCCCCGTTATCTTCACCAGTTGGGGCCAGTCGGCGCAGGCACAGGCTGTGCAGTAGTATTCCTGGCGACGGCAGCCTGACGGACGCGCATGCGCTGTTTGGCTCAAATGGGGAAGATTAGCCGGAAGGGGGCAGGAGGAAGCCCTAGGTATATATCGTTTTTTTCCGTTTGTGCATCTTAGGTTTACATTGAAAAAGCAATAAGAATAATTGGTAACTCATGTCCATAATTTAAGATATAACAGCATAAGTTGTTTAGGTGATACCTACAAATGGTTCATATTTTAGATACAGAAAAATAAAATACCTTTCAGTAACTTTAGTCCTCTCTGACCTCCAAAGGCAGCACTTGCTAATGCCATTTCTAGGATTTAGTAGAACATAATAAGCTGAAAAAAATCTTCCTTCATAAGGGGTTTTCCCAGATATCCATCCAATCCTGTTGGGTGAAGCCATAGTGAGGCAGATCCGAGCTTGATGAGTCAGATTGATTCTGAGGGTACCTTAATTTACTGAGACTCAAGCAAAGTTCATACTACATCATGAGTTTGTTTGTGCATAAGCAGCACACTCTCTGTTATGTTATTCACATGGCATGATGAATTTCTAGGTAATGTGCCCATTTTCACACACATTATCCAGAAACATACTGTGGAAAGTGTATTAGGATAATGTGGTATCTTGCAATGCAGAGAGGTGAATGTGGTTCAAATGTATGGGCAGTGAGGTCAATTCTTAAAGAGGCACTATAATGACATATAGTGCTCAGAAACACTTCCTGTAGCTATATATTGCTGTATATTGAATGCAGCCCAGGCCTCCCAGTGATGCTTAGCCTAGGCTGATTAGCTATGCAGAATTATACCCCCTCATTCCCATACTCCCCAACGCTAATCAGTCCTGCCAGCTGGAGGCCTTAATCACTTCTGAAACTAATAAAGAAAAGATGCACAGGTGCTATGACCAACCACATATAATATGGTTTAAATGCGCAACCAGTATCTACAAGGATAGTAGATGTAGCAAAACTCTAATGTATAGACCAATCCAAAAGTGTAATGCATGTGAGTCACACTACTAGCTGGCAATACAAAATACTTTATTGCACATAATAAGTTTAGACAAACATACACAATCATGAACTGGGATTAACCAGATGGCTAAAGTAGTCCCACTTTAATAAAAACACTGAAAATTTGATTGAATACGCCTTCAACCAGCTTGTATATCAAATATGTGGCTCCCACTGATAGGATGCAGTTATGCTATGCACTCTCTGGCTTGAATTATAGATCGCCAGGTGTCACTTGCATGCCCGCCCAACCATTCACACATTCATATTGCCTTGCTTATATACATTTTGCAGCGTTCGGGGGCCCCCTTAATAATGATTTTGAAAAGATGGCACAGTTCAGTTTACAGAGATTTGGATCCACGATTGTATAATTAGGAGACAGCAGATTCTCACCTTTCGAAGACTGATTATCAACAAGGGAAAGTAAGCTTGGTCCTCTAAAGTCAGACTCACTGCAGACTACCAGACTCCACTCTATCACTCACATACAGCTGGGACACTGGATTTCTGGACAGCATAACTGGATCAACCCTCACAAGGAAGGTTTGCATATACCGCCTGCCACTGTCTGATTGGTAGCATCTGTGCTGCCGGCGTGTGGAGAGTGTGATGTGGTTGAGCTAGGACCTGGCTGGCCCAGGCTCTATCTACTTAACCATTTCACAGCCAATCGGCGGTTTCTTCACTGTGTCAGCCTTCATCGGTTCTGCCCAGGTGTCACCCTTTCCATGGTGACACCTAGTGCGGCTCGCCTCCTTGTACCCCTCTTAGTACGCCACTGGATAAATGCTGGCATTTCTTCATCAATCCTATGGTAGCAGAATGGAGGGGTAGTGAACTCATAAAATAAGGACTATGGCTTTCTATTGCATCTTTCATACTGATGCTTGTGCTGGAAGTTCAACATCATTTAGGCATTTCTTGGATGTTCTCTTGTCTTGGGCAACATGGTAATTTTCCTAAAAGGGGAGATTACCATGCAAAAAACATTGCAGAAGAATGCATTAATAAACCATCTCCTTCCCCAGCGCTTTCACTGGCACTACTCACCACTAACATGAACCTACCTTTACTCACACTAAAGAAACAGCTGACACACTCTTCTAAGCATTTAGCAATACCAAATGAAATAATTTATGCACAATTTAACGCATATGTGTTTGCACATAAATATGTTGGTTAATGGGGGCTTATCATGTGATAAAATATAATCAGCAAAAGGCACTTAAGA
This sequence comes from Hyperolius riggenbachi, assembly GCF_040937935.1. Classification (NCBI taxonomy): domain Eukaryota; kingdom Metazoa; phylum Chordata; class Amphibia; order Anura; family Hyperoliidae; genus Hyperolius; species Hyperolius riggenbachi. The sequence goes on from NC_090650.1 coordinate 335,493,981, forward strand.
AATATAGTGCATCAACCCCAGCATCTCGTACCACCTTTCATCCATTTATTAGTTATTAGAAGAGGAAGAAGGCAATCTGCCAATAAGGACGGTACGGTACACACAGTCATTGTATGCCAATGACACAGCATTAGGGAGACTATTCTTTTTCATTCACTTATTATTTTGACAGTCCTTTATTGTTACTGTGACGAAGGAAAGACACATAATTCTTGTATATGAAAGATGTGACTGACAGCAGAAAAACACATTTGCTTTAATAGATCCGCCTAATACACTAGTGAGGTGTTACTGCAAACATCTTTCATCTTATCACTTTTCATTAATATTGTGATTTATGATCTTGATGCCTTTTTTTACATCTTTATCATGAATAAGTCTGTTCCCAGAAGGATAACACTGGCAGCAAATCACAGGATTATTTAATGCCAGCAAATTCATTTAGATGGTATCAATTATTTCCAGACACGAGTCACACATCACACAGTTTTAAAATTAATTTGATATGACAAACAAATCAACAAAATCTGAGATCTTCCAAGCAAAACAATATATATGTTACGGCCAGAACCCGAAGTGTGGCCACTTCGCGCTCTGGCCAGCCACTTCGGGTTCTGGCCGGCCAATGTGCGAAGTGGCCGCAGCGCAGCGGCTAATGTTAGAAATGTAATGTTTACGCCGTCTCGCTGCGGCCAAATTTATTACAACTTGCTTAATTAAATTAAATATAGCCGGCGGCAATGTAATAGATGAAGCAGCCGGCTTTCGCACTGCCTCTCTCCTCCCCCCCCTCTCTCTCCTCTCCCCGCCTCCCATACAATATACGTAGCTGCCGGGGACATGCAGCCGGAGAGTCGTGCGTCGCAGCAGGGCAGCAGAGCGGGGAGGCTGCAGACATTGCTTCTGCCAGCACCCGCTCTGCAGGAACGGCAGGATTCCCTGCCGCGACGAACGACTCTCGGGACACGCGTGTCCCCGCCGGCTGCTACTTATTGTATGGGAGGTGGGGGGGCGGGGGATCGGGGAGAGAAGAGAGGCAGTGCGAAAGCCAGCGGCTTCATGTATTACATTGCCGCCGGCTATATTTAATTAAATTAAGCAAGTTGTGATAAATTTGGCCGCAGCGAGACGGCGTAAACAAAACATTTCTAACATTGGCCGCTGCGCTGCGGCCACTTCGCACATTGGCCGGCCAGAACCCGAAGTGGCCACACTTCAGGTTCTGGCCGTAACATATACAAATTAGTACCATTTTTATAGCTTTAAAGCATCTTAAAGAGTACCTGAGATGAATCAATAAAAGGTTTTTTACTTACCTGGCCCTCCATTAGCTCCCTTGACGTCATCCTGGCTCCCTCGGTGTTGCCGCTGTCAGTACCAAATGGACTATAGGGGGCTGGAGGAAGGCCCAGATAAGTACAATTCCTTGTTGTCAAATGATCCAAGGTTTACTTTAATGTGACCAAATTCTTGTGCACTTGGAGACAATCCAAAATACAAACTGGCTTCTTCCAAACTGCAGCCCTACAGTCAAAAAATGATATTTTAGTCAAGAAGCAGCAAACTTCATTCTTCTTCTTGTGCAATATCCCTCGTTGGAAGTGCGCTATAACCAGTGTGGCAGACTGGCAGGGGTCTCACTTGTTGCATATGCATTTTCATGCCTATTTTTCTGGACACCATGCATGCTCACAATGTGAAAAACATGCATTTTTATAAATATGATGTAGAAAAGGGAGAAAACATTTGCAGTATCAAGATTAAAGTTACGGGCTAGGAGTTCTTCTATGAGGGCTATGAGTTTTGAATAAATAATTTTTCAGTGAATACACACTGTTGTGTCTACTTGGGGAGGTAAGTCCATGACTACCTCCCTATTTTAAATATTTTTTAACTATTTTATTATGAACTGGCATCTCTGTTCTGTGCGCTGTTTACAAGTCCACCCCTGGTAGAGGGGTACAAGCCTTTTTTCTCCTAAAGAGAGTGACAATTTTAACCCGAGTGGGGTTAGGTCTAATTTCCCCACCTACCATCCTAGTGGTTGCCAGTGGTTACTCAATTTTTTTAGTATAATCTAGCTACCCTAACCTGTCCTAATCTTGCTCCAGCTCAGTATCACCAAACTCTCTCATCAGCCCTAGAGAAAACTGCTCCACCAATATTCCACCGTAACCGCCTCCCTAACTCCCAGCCCTGGCGCACTACCCATACTCGCAAACTCCAGAGGGAAACACGTGCCACTGAACGGAAATGGAGGGAAACTCGACTTAAACAGGATTTTCTACAGTACAAGACTAACCTGCTGCAGTTCCACACTGCCCTTGCTCATGCGAAGCAGGAATAGTTTACCAAGCTCATCGGAGCACAAGCTTCCAACCCCCGGTGTCTTTTTGCCACTTTCAACTCCCTGCTTAAACTCACCCCTTCACCCTCCTTTTCCTCCCTCTCTGCCACAGATTTAGCCACCCACTTCACTAACAAAATTTTCTCCATCCGTCAGGAAATATCCAACCTTTAATCTTCACCTCCCACCCCCTCCCAACCAGCTCCTCCTCCACCCTATCCTCCCCTCACCTCCTTCACTACTACCACTGAGGAAGTCAACCACCTATTGCAGACTTCCCATACCACTACTTCTCCCCTTGACCTTATTCCTTCTGATTTACTCCAGCCTCACTTCACGGATTTGGCCCCAGTCCTCACTACCCTGTTTAACCTCTCCCTATCCACAAGCACCTTCCACTCAGACTTCAAGCAGGCCACTGTACTACCCCTGCTCAAGAAACCCTCCCTCGCCCCCGCGCTACTCTCCAACCTGCGCCCTATCTCCCTACTCCCTTTTGCCTTAAAACTCCTTGAGCGGCTGGTTTACAAACGCCTGACCCAGTACCTCAATGCCAACTCAGTGCTAGACCCACTGCAATCTGGATTTCTGCCTGCCCATTCAACCGAAACTGCTCTCACCAAAGTGGTCAATGACATTGCCTTAGCTAAAGCTGAAGGTAAATACTCCATTCTCCTCCTCCTTGACCATTCAGCAGCGTTTGACACAGTAGATCACCCCCTACTCCTCCAGTCCCTCCAGTCCATGGGCATTCATGATCTCGCCCTGACCTGGCTTTCATCCTACCTCTCCAACCGCTCCTTCACGACCTCCTTCTATGAGTCCTCGTCCACCCCCAACCACCTCTTGGTGGGAGTCCCCCAAGGCTCTTGGCCCCTACTGTTCTCCCTATACACATCCTCCATTGGCAAGGTTATCTCCTCCATGGGTTTTAACTATCATCTGTATGCAGATGACACCCAGATCTACCTCCACACCCCTGACATATCCACCACTACCATGGACAAGGTCTTCTCCTGCCTATCAGCCATCTCCTCCTGGATGTCTGCTAGATTCCTGAAACTAAATCTAGACAAAAAGGAATTTATGATCTTCCCACCCCGACCATCCCTGAACCTCCCAGATGTGCATGTCACTGTCAACCACACTACAATTCGCTTTACCTCTCAAGCCCGCTGTCTGGGTGTCACCCTGGACTCCGCACTCTCCTTCACTCCCCACATCCAAAACCTCACACAGTCCTGCAACTTCCACCTTCATAACATCTGTAAGATTCGCCCTTTCCTGACCTCTGCCACCACCAAACTCCTCATCCATACCCTCATAATTTCCCGCCTTGACTACTGCAATGCCCTTCTGTCTGGTCTCCCTATGACCCGAAACAGCCCCACTGCAGTCCATCATGAATGAGGCAGCCAGAATTATCCACTCCTCCCATCGTTCCACCATGGTGGCTCCCCTCCTTGAATCCCTCCACTGGCTTCCTATCCAGTCAAGAATCAGATTCAAGATACTGTGTCTGACCTACAAATCAGTCCACAAAACCTGTCCAACCTACATTTCCGATCTTACTCAGAGGTACACACCAAGCCACTCACTCCACTCTTCCAATGAACTTCGCCTGACCGCCCCCCCCCCCCCCCCCGCATCACCCAGTCCCATGCACGCCTCCAGGACTTCTCAAGAGCTGCTCTAACACTATGGAACTCCCTACCTCCACCCATTAGGCCAGCTCCCTTCTTCAACATCTTCAAGAAGGCCCTCAAAACTCACCTTTTCACTCTGGCCTACTACCCCTCAAAAGTGCTCTAAACCCACAGCTGAACTCTGGTCCCTTACCTTTCATGTCCCTACCTCTCCCTCTAGATTTTAAGCCTTTGGGCAGGGTCCTCCTCCTTTTATGTCCTACCTAATCATTCACCTCCATTACTGTGAACCCATGCTATGCATTTGAGTGAACCTAACTTGCCTTATCTAGATGCTCCATCCAGTGACTACCTTGTACTCATAGGGCTTGATTCCCTAACTGGCACTAAGCCGATTAGTGAGCCCTAACAGGTAAAGGGCGCAAACCTGGGCGTTAGGTGGTTTGCGCCCAAACATTAAATAAAGTCCCGCTTAGTGCGCGCGCATCGCGGGTAATAGTGCACGGTGCGCCGATAACGCCGCACCTGCCTTATACACTGGTGCAACGAAAACGACACATCGGGTGCCCCCGAAATAGTGCATCAATGCGCTGCTTTAGGGGCACCCGTTGCGCCGTTTTCGTTGCACTGGGTGCGACATTTACAAGGCAGCGGGTGCGACGTTAGGCAGCGGGTGCGACGTTACCGTCGCACCACGCTCTATTGCCTGCGATGTGCGCTGCGCGTGCACTGAGCGGGGCTGTGCGCGAAATAGCTCTGCGAGGCTGTTACTGCGCGCAGAGCTACTTATGGGGCACTAAGAGGCTTTGTGAATCAAGCCCTTACTGTGATGCGTGATTTCTTTTTTCTTGTATTCCTGTATTGTGATATTGCTATATGTCACCCCTAAATATTGTCTGTCAGGGCCCGTTTCCACTAGGAGCGGTGCGATGCGGCTACATAGCCGCATCGCACCGCGGGTGTCCTGAAACACATGCACGGCAATGGAAGAGTTTCCACTGCGTGCATGTTGTGCGGAGCGGTGCGGTGCGATCCGAGAATCTGCAGCATGCTGCAGATTATCGCACGGCCGCATCCGCCCGCAGCCGTGTCCCATCTCCTCCTAAACACTTCCGCATCGGGAGATGCGGAAGTGATGCGGCCGGCGAAGGAAGCCATGCGATGCGGCTAGTTAGCCGCTTTCGCATCTTTTACTAGTGGAAACCAGCCCTAACCTAAACTAATGTCCAGCGCTGCGTAATATGTTGACGCTTTATAAATACAATAGATAAATAAAATAAATAATATATCTACATTGTCTATACCTGACTAATTGACTTATTACACTATTTTGGGCTCTTGATTTCGTTATCATTCAAGGTTCTCAACAAGGTTCTCTGGTCCATCCTGGTGTAAACAGAAAGTGGGCCAAAAAAACTGCATTGCTCTTCACATAAGCATGTTTTGTAGTGATGAGGTAATGGACATAAATATAAATGTAATTTTCTTTCTTATTTGAAAACTTTCATCTGATACAAAGTGTACTTTAACTGCCATCAAAGTTAATTGTTTGGCGATTTTCTTTATCATCACATCTATTTATTTCCACCTCTATTTTCTTAGAAAATTGTGACCCATTTCTACCCTGAGATCAGAGTTCTTGTGCTCAAACATATGGCTGCACAGCAAATGTGTTCTGAACCCACCACCTTCTTTCCTTAACAAGTGAACAAAAGTCCAAGGGGCAAACGCATTAGCATTGTTTTTCTATGGATATATTCGGATCCTGAGACAAGCCATTTTCTACCTTGCATTAGTCCATTGTATGCTGAAGGAAATGAGCCCAACAAAACAATTCCCTGACTCATTGTATGATAATCGCTAATTATGAGACTTGTTTCACAGATTTTTCTATCACAATGCACATTAATAATTCTCTCTTCATGTACAACAATGGAAAAGATGACGGGAATGAAGAGATGGATACTAGAGCTCCCCGAGGATGATTGCAGGTTGAAGACACAATTTTAGATTACACAAGAGAACAATAGTCATGAGTTGAAGCCCAGTTCATAAAAGGAACTTTTTTTGTGTGTCTTACATGTAAATTTGACCTATTTAATTTTTTCCCCACTCTGAGTGGCTGGATATGGGCCTCTGTGGGGCTACTGTGTCAATCAATAGGGATCCCTTAATAGTTTAAAAAGTCCTTCTGAAATAAACCAGATGCTAGCAGTTTACTGAGGTGTAATGGTGGCAATGCTCTCTCATGGTGTACATGAAGGAGAGTAGGGCAATACTTGCTGTCTACAGCATCCTCAAACTGGAGCAATGGACACTGGGACCATATCAGGCAAGTAAAGGTAGCTCTCTGAAGAGTTATTAGTGGCACTTTCAATGACATTTGTGCATAGGGCCAACACCCCTGCCATGGAAAATCTGTTATGAAAGCTACTTCAGGGAAAAGCAAACAGACTGATTTATGGACACGACTGGGAAAACAATATGGGTATGTAAACATATTCACAACATGCAATGTTCTTTGTCTTCAAAAGGCAGGAGCACAAGGCAGAAGAATGAGATATATATTGCAGCGATTCAAGCAGTTACATTTGTTGTTATACAGTCTCCTATTGACTATCTTGGTGTGCTCATCTGATAACTATACTATGTTGTAAAAGCATCAGGATCAATGCACAAATACCTGAATTCATGGACTGTAAAAAGGTTTCTTGCCATGACACCTTATTCCTCTTTTTTTTCGTTCTTTCATATTATACAGGTCTACCTGGAGCGGGGTTATGAGTTTTTATATCATTTTATGAGGCTTTTGGGGTTTATGTCATGATATATGTAAGATTTACTCAGTGTCACCGTAGCAATACATTTTTTATTATAATATATATATATATATATATATATATATATATATATATATATATATATATATATATATACATAATATAATAAAAAATGTATTGTTACGGTGACACTAAGTAAATCTTTATTCTTCCCACTATATGATAGAAATAAGTATTGTTGATTGGTAGCTCAGAAAGACTTGAAGCTGCTGTAGCTACGAGGACAGTTGATGTTGATGAGGTTAATCTGAGGTCAGTGCAATTCATTAATCTACCCTGTATTAGTTTCTGCTAAATATAAACTTAATTGCATTACAGGTTTTACTTTACTCCAGCCAATTCAAATAAGGTTTACCGTCAAACTTTAAAAAAAAAAAACAGTTGTAGAGGTGAAAATGAGTTGGGTATGTGTGTGCATGTTTTTTGTTTTTGTTTTTTTTACGGGGGGGGGGGGGAGGGGGGGGGAGGAGGGGAGACTGTGCAAAGCTACTTACATTTTGGTCTGAAAATAAATTAAATGAATCCTGACGAAGTTCCTAATACAGTTGCAACTATGCTCTTATTCAATGAGTAAGATTTCTCCTAGGAGATATTTTTTCATCTTCGGTTTAAAATAACTTTCCAACACTGTGCAAGTGAAAAAGTACCAACAATTATGTGAAAAAGTGCAGTCAAAATTATTATGAGTATTTTCTTGCTTTCTGGTGGTTTAAAAAGACATTTTAAAGTTGTATAAATATAACCGAGGAGAAATCGTGTTTTGAATAAGGGCCCTAGATTAGCATTTTTGTGTTTAATAGAACTGGGCCCGTCTAAAATTCTAAATTTTATTTTAACGTGATATTTTTTATTTATTTTTTTATTATGATTTTTTATTGAAAAGTTTTTGGTTTTTCAAAGCACAGTATACAGAGTATACAGAGTATATATCAAACAAGATATTATTTTACAAATAAAAGAACATCAGGAAAGAGTAAAAGCATTCTCTGTACACTTAAGTTGGCATATCCGCATTCACTATAAAACAGACACATACTGCATATAAAAAGAAAATGTTCATGCTAACAGAATAAAAACCTCAACATCTATCTTAATGTAATTATTAATGATATACAGTTGGTTGAATTTGTCCACAATAAGGATATGAAAGTTTGTAGCAGAACATTTCCACAAAGGGAGATGCACAAAGTCACCTGATGTTTCCTGGGAGAGGTTACAAGAGATCAAACTGATTATATCTTCGTAGACATAGGACAATGTCATAGATATATAAGAACATGTCATAAGAAAGAAGAAGAGGACCCTGATCATTTTTTACTTTAGGACCAAATGTACAGGACTGATTTCCCTTAGTAGGAAACAGCAAGGAGCAAGGCGCAGGGGATATTATTCAAAATCTGGTGAAGACTTAAGGATAAGGATCTTAACTCAGCTTTCTTAAGGGAGTTGGTGGCTGAAAAATGTGAAATATCAGGGGAAATTACTCTGGATGAAGAATGGAAATACATAAAAATGCAATGAAAGCTGCTACTTACGAGAGGGTTTGTGGCTAGTGTTTGAAATGTCGTTCCCCTGGTACACCCCTCAGACGGTTTGTGGGGTTTGTGACTCCAAAGAACCAAAGAGATGAAAATGATGGTTTAGTCTAAATTACTGTGGTGCAATAGCAAAAAAGTAATGGAACAAGAGAATGGATGTTGCAGAAGGATACAAGATCGAATAGGACATTCACACAAATAAATATGCAGAAGAAGAAACAATAATGGGAAAAACATAAGGCCTAAAGTGTAAAGGAATCGAGCAGGTGCAAAGAAATCCAGAAAATGTTCTCTTAGGGTACCATTTCTAATGGTGGTCAGAAAATATTATTATTATTATTTTTTATGTATATAGCGCCAACATCTTCTGTGGTGCTGTACAATAGCATACAAGGTATAACAATACAGAGTATACAATACTCTGTATTGTTATAAAACACTTGATACAAGACAAGAGGGTATAACAGCTAATACAGTGAACAAATTAACTACGTTTTTACAAGAGGTGGGGGTATGTACACCCATTTCACAGCATTGTGAAACAAAAGGGAAAGAGAGCCCTGGCCAAAAGGTCTTACAGTCTAAACATTTAAGGTATAGGACAAGGACAGTAGGTAAGGGAAGCTGTGTGTGGAGTGGTAGAATGGTAGAATGGGGGTTAGTAGGCAGGGTCCTAGGTAGGAGAGTATGCTTGCCTGAAGAGGTGAGTTTTCAGATTGCGCCTAAAAATAGTAAGTGTGGATGAGTGGCGGATGTGTTGAGGGAGAGTGTTCTAGAGGAGGGGAGAGGATCGCGAGAAATCTTGCAAGCGGGAGTGGGAAGATGTGATCAGGGAAGAAGACAGAAGGATATCGTTAGCAGAGCGGAGATTGCATATAGCAGGGGTCAGGAACCTTTTTGGTTGAGAGAGCCAGAAACACCACATATTTTAAAATGTAATTCCGTGAGAGCCGTACAATATGTTTCAAATTAGGACAGTGCGCATGCGCAGCAGAGGGCTCATGTCTCTTTTGCTATGGTGATGTGTATACAGCTGATCCACTGGGCAGTGGAAGTATCAGACACATCTTCTCTTGGGTTTCAGCAACATCAGCAATTTCCCAGAGATCCAGATAGGAGAAATACCGACTAACAGCTTGTACAGTTAGCTAGCGGACTTGGGGGTTGATTCACTTTATAGGACGAGATCCCCGCACTTTGGCCCAATAGGTTGCCAGTCATGTGACAGGTAGCCTAATGGGCCAATCAAAGTGCAGAGATCTCATCCTACAAAGCCACTGGACCTGACAGGGTCCAGAGTGGGACAATTGGAGCAGCCATTCGTTTTGGGGTAGCGCGAGTAAGTTAGTAGTGCATGCTATAGCAGTAGAGTGCCTACTTTGAACATTTTACTTGCGCTGCCACACTAAGCTGTGCTGCTTGAGCAGTGTAGCTTAGTGAATCAACCCCTACTGATTTGTATGTGAGCCAGATGTAGCCATCAAAAGAGCCACATCTGGCTCCCGAGCCATAGGTTCCCTACCCCTGGCATATAGGATGGTATCTGGAAATAAGTTTATCTAGATAGGAAGGAGCTATGTTGTGGAGGGCTTTGTAGGCGAGAGTAGTGGTGCTCAAATACCCCTTTTTAAAATTCGAGTTTGGTCGAATTCGAATAGTAAATTATTCGAGGTCAGTCGAATATTCGAGTCGAATAAATTTTACTATTCGATTCGACCTCGGACTTCGAGCTCACTATTCGAGTCGGTATTCGAGCTCATTATTCGAGCTGACTATTCGAATTGGCCTTAAATAGCTTCCCAACACTTGTTTTGAGGGTTAATGATGCAAGAAACATATTTTTTTCCAAGTGACAACAGCAAGTGATTATGTGGGGATGTTCCTTTAAAAAAAAAAAAAGGTGAAAAGAGAAGTTGTGTCCAGAATTTTGTTCAGTACTGTATATACTTCTTCTTCTTCTTCTTCTTTATCTTCTATATCTTCTTCTTCTTCTTCTATATCTTCTTCTTCTTCTTCATCTTCTTCTTCTTCTTCTTCATCTTCTTCATCTTCATCTTCTTCATCTTCATCTTCTTCATCTTCTTCATCTTCATCTTCTTCATCTTCTTCTTCATCTTCTTCATCTTCTTCATCTTCATCTTCTTCATCTTCTTCTTCATCTTCTTCATCTTCATCTTCTTCATCTTCTTCTTCTTCTTCTTCTTCTTCTTCTTCTTCATCTTCTTCTTCATCTTCTTCATCTTCTTCTTCATCTTCTTCATCTTCATCTTCTTCATCTTCTTCTTCATCTTCTTCATCTTCTTCTTCTTCTTCTTATTCATCTTCTTCATCTTCTTCTTCTTCTTCTTCTTCATCTTCTTCATCTTCATCTTCTTCTATATCGTCTTCTTCGTCACTTATTTCTCTTTTCATTTTTTTTTTTTTTAAAGAAATGCAGCTATTTTTGAGCGTAACAACAAATAGCTGGTGGCGCACGCATGTTGGAAGCGCCATTGTATGTGCTCCCTGGCAGTGGAAACACACAGACAGCAGGAGGTAAATTTAGCAGCAGGAGGAGGAGGATGAGTGTGTGGCAGCATGCAGTCAATGAGGCAGGCAGCGTGACATAATAGCCCTGGTACCTAGCGGTGATACCATGGCTGTAAATAAACACAACAGGAGGTCCCAGACAGCGGTCGTGCAGCCCACATTGTGTCCAATACACAACTGGGACAACACAGTTTTCAACCCGGGCACCTCAGAAAAATTAAACCTTTTTTTGTAATGGTTTTGTAGTTTTGGTTTTACAACCAATTACACAGATATATAGCTATTTTTTGACGTAATAGCTGGTGGCAGAGTGGCAGCAGAAGGTAAATCTGTGTACCCTGGCGGTGGGAAACACAGACAGACAGCAGCAGCAGCAGGAGGAGGAATGGAGGAGAGTAATTATGTGAGCAGCTATTGTTTGACGTAATAGCTGGTGGCAGTGTGGCAGCAGAAGGTAATTCTGTGTACCCTGGCAGTGGGAAACACAGACAGACAGCAGCAGCAGGAGGAATGGAGGAGTAGTGTGAGTGTGGCAGCAGGTAGGCAGCGTGACATAATAGCCCTGGTACCTAGCGGTGATACCAGGGCCGTAAATAAACACAACAGGAGGTCCCAGACAGCGGTCGTGCAGCCCACATTGTGTCCAATACACAACTGGGACAACACAGTTTTCAACCCGGGCACCTCAGAAAAATTAAACCTTTTTTTTTTTTTAATGGTTTTTTGGTTTTTGGTTTTACAACCAATTTAGCTATTTTTGGACGTAATAGCTGGTGGCAGAGTGGCAGCAGAAGAAGGTAATTCTGTGTACCCTGGCAGTGGGAAACACAGACAGACAGCAGCAGCAGGAGGAGGAATGGAGGAGTAGGCGAGCAGCTATTGTTTGACGTAATAGCTGGTGGCAGAGTGGCAGCAGAAGGTAAATCATCTGTGTACCCTGGCAGTGGGAAACACAGACAGACAGCAGCAGCAGCAGCAGGAGGAGGTATGGAGGAGCAGTGTGAGTGTGGCAGCAGGTAGGCAGCGTGACATAATAGCCCTGGTACCTAGCGGTGATACCAGGGCCGTAAATAAACACAACAGGAGGTCCCAGACAGCGGTCGTGCAGCCCACATTGTGTCCAATACACAACTGGAACAACACAGTTTTCAACCCGGGCACCTCAGAAAAATTAAACCTTTTTTTTTTTTAATGGTTTGTTTGGTTTCGGTTTTGCAACCAATATAGCTATTGTTTGACGTAATAGCTGGTGGCAGAGTGGCAGCAGAAGAAGGTCATTCTGTGTACCCTGGCAGTGGGAAACACAGACAGACAGCAGAAGGGCAGTACACAGCAGCCCACTGTAGGTGTAAAATGTGTGGCTGCAGGCGACGTAATAGTCAAAGTGAACCAGGCTGGCTTAGTGAGCAGGAGCCAGGAGGTGGTAAAGGGTGGTAAGGCACATTAACGATGGTTCCGGCAGCCAGTTCATGTCCCCCTCTCGCCGACAACAGGGGCCAGGAACTCGCCTTCCACCCACGCCTGGTTCATCTTGAGAAACGTCAGTCTGTCCACAGACTTGTGAGACAGACGTGAGCGTTTCTCGGTGACCACGCCACCAGCTGCACTGAAGCAGCGCTCGGACAGCACGCTGGAAGGGGGGCAGGACAGCACTTCCAGGGCGTACTGCGCTAGCTCACTCCAGATCTCCATGCGCTTGACCCAATACTCCATGGGATCAACAGGGGCATCGCTGTCAAGCCCGCTGTACGACCCCATGTAGTCAGCCACCATGCGGGTCAGGCGCTGGCTGTGACCGGAGGAGGATGCTGCTGCATGCATCTCCTCTCTAGTCACTGCTGCCGGAGCCTCTACAGTCCTGTAGAGCTCGTGGCTGAGAGACAGCAGGTCTGTGGGGCGCTTGCTGCTGCTGGATGCAGGCACCTGCTGCTGCCTCTGTGCTGGCTGCTGGACAGTGGGGGTGGAAGGCTGGGGGAAGGCTTCCTCCAAGCGCTCAACAAGGGCCTGCTGCAAGCTCCTTATTTGTTGCGCTGGGTCTCCTCCTGCAGGCGGCAGGAACTGGCTCAACTTCCCCTTGAGGCGTGGGTCCAACATCATGCTGATCCAGATGTCCTCCCTCTGCTTCATCTGGATCACCCTGGGGTCCCTGCGCAGGCACGCCAGCATGTGCGCTGCCATTGGGAAGAGGCGGGCCACGTCTGCTGGCACATCGACGTCAGTGCTGTCCTCATCCTCCTCCTCTGCCGCCTCATCCTCTCTCCACCCCCGCACCAACTCAGCTGCGCTGTGCTGATCCCCCTCATCAGCAGCCAGGTCAGGGACCTCCACCAAGTCCTCCTCCTCCTCCCCCTCAGAGGTGGACTGCGCAGCTGGTTGCCGCTCCTGCTGGTCCAAGGCTGCCGCTCCCTGTTCCAGCAAACCATCGAGGGCCCTGTTCAGCAGAGAAACCAGGGGCACCCACTCGCAGACCATAGCATGGTCCCTGCTCACCATGTTTGTGGCCTGCAGGAAGGGAGCCAGCACAAAGCACACCTGCTGCATGTGCCTCCAGTCATCATCGGGGACGATGGACGGGATGTTGCTGGTCTTGTCCCTTCTCCGAGCTGCGGAAACAGTGGCCAGGGCAAGGTACTGGTTGACAGCGTGCCTCTGTTCAACCAGACGCTCCAACATCGCCAGGGTGGAGTTCCAGCGAGTCGGAACGTCAATGATCAGCCGATGGCGTGGCAGATCCAGCTCCTTTTGCACGTCTTCCAGGCTCGCACAGGCTGCAGCCGAGCGCCGGAAGTGACGCACAACATTCCTTGCCGTTTCCAGCAGTTCGCCCATCCCCTGGTAGGTGCGCAGGAACTTCTGCACCACCAGGTTCAGCACGTGGGCAAGACAGGGGATGTGGGTCAGGTTTCCCCTGTCTATGGCAGCAACCAGATTGGCCCCATTGTCGGACACCACCTCTCCGACTCTGAGGCCTCTGGGGGTCAGCCAAATCCTCTCCTGCTCCTGGAGTTTGGCCAACACGTGGGCTGCCGTCAGCTTGGTCTTGCCAAGGCTGACCAAGTGCAGCAGCGCTTGGCAGTGGCGGGCCTTCACGCTGCTGCTGAGGCGGGGGGTTTGGCCAGGTGTGGCGGAGGATGGCAGAGGATCGGAGGAACCCGCTGCAGTTCCCCTGACCCTGCGGGGTGGCACCACCCACTGTGTTGCTGCTGCTGCTGCTGCTGTGCCCGCTGCTGCTCTCCCATCCTCACCCCCTTCCACCAAGCTGACCCAGTGGACAGTGAAGGACAGGTAGCGGCCTGTCCCGAAGCGGCTGCTCCAGGAGTCCATGGTGACGTGGACCCTTTCACCAACCGCGTGCTCCAGCCCTCGCTCCACATTGGCCATCACAAAGCGGTGCAGTGCTGGAATGGCCTTGCGGGAGAAAAAGTGTCTGCTGGGGAGCTGCCAGTCTGGGGCTGCACAAGCAAGCAGCGCCCGCATGTCGCTCCCCTCCTGCACGAGCGTGTACGGCAGGAGTTGGGAGCACATGGCCCGTGCCAGCAAGCCGTTCAGCTGCCGCACGCGACGGCTGCTGGGAGGCAGAGCCCTAACCACCCCCTGGAAGGACTCGCTCAAAAGGCTCTGGCGTGGCCTTTTGCTGACACGGGAATCACCAGACACAGCGGAGGAGGCCACTGAGGACTGGCTGCCAGAACAGGCCTCAGTGTCGGCGGCAGGAGTTGCAGAGGGGGGAGGAGCAGCACCTGCTGGTGCTGCTGGAGGAGCAGGAGGGCGGGTGGCTGCTGTTGCTGCTGCTGAAGGCTGTGCAGTGATGGGTGTGGTGCCACTGCCAGCACCAGATGCCTTCAGCCTCTGGAACTCCTCATGCTGGTGGAAATGTTTAGCCGCAAGGTGGTTGATCAGCGAGCTGGTGCTGAACTTTAAGGGGTCTGCACCTCTGCTCAACTTCCGCTGACAGTGGTTGCAAGTGGCGTACTTGCTGTACACAGTGGGCATGGTGAAAAAGCGCCAGATTGGTGACAGAAACATCCCCCTACGGCATGGAAGCGCTGCTGCCTGTCTTCCTGTGGTGGTTGGGGGGGGGGCTTGGGTGCGGCTGGTGGTGGTACTGGCTGATGCTGCTGCTGCTGCTGCTGAGCCTGAGACACCAGCAGGCTGTGCATCGCTGCCAATGCTTGCAATGATGCGCCTCCTTGCAAGGCCCACAAGCGCATCCTCCTCCTCCTCCGAGCTGCTGAGGACGACATCCCCTGGAGGTGGTGGCACCCAGTCTCTGTCTGTCACCGGGTCATCAACATCATCCTCCCCCTCCTCAAACATGTCCTGCTGGGATGATGACCCCCCAAACTCCTCTCCTGATGCATGGATGGGCTGCTTGACTGTCGCCACAGTCTTGCTGTCCAATCCCTCATCCCCCAAAGTGCCCATCAGCATCTCCTCCTCAAAATCGCCAACAACAGCAGACAATTGACTCATCATGCCTGGGGTCAAAAGAGTGCTGAATGAGAGGTCGGCGACTGACGGTGAACTGGCCTCCTCCCCAGACCCTGCTGGGCGGCTGCTGCGAACAGGGGTGGTGGTGGTGGTGAGGGTGGAGGCCTCGGATGCAGAGCTGATGGCGGGCTGCTCATCCTCCGTCATGAGTTGCACCACAGTGTCTGCATCCTTTTCCTCAATGGGACGTTTCCGACCCGGCTGGAGGAAAATCGGAGCAGGTGCTACACGCTGCTGCTGCTGTGTCTCTGCAGCGTGAGTTGCAGATGCTCCTGCTGGGCGGCGCCCAAGGCGTCCACGGCCAGTGGCTATGGGAGGAATGTTAGCCACTGACGCTGCTGCTGCTGCTGCGGAACTGTGCATGGTGGCGCGCCCGCGGCCGCGGCTTGCCACAATGCTGCTCCCTCTCCTCCTGATTCCCTTGCTGCCCTTCCCCTTGCCCAAACCGCGCTGGCTGCCACTTCCAGACATCTTCAATGTTTTGGGCGTATAGACAAAAGTTTTTTAAAAGGGCGGGTGAAAAGTGGGGTACTTTAATGGAGTGGGTTGGTTGGTGAGGTGACTGAGTGAGTGTCCCCTAGTACAGTAAGTAAGTAGTAACAGTCAGGAAGTACAACTAGCAGTTACAATAATCAGTAGTAATCACAAGTAAATTTAGTGTGTGTACACTCAGACAGTGAGTGCACGCAGGCAGGAGCTAGTAGCCTATGAACACAGTGACTGAGTGTCCTAGACTCCTAGTACAGTAAGAGTAAGTAGTAGCAGTAAGAAGAACTAACTAATTACAATAATCAATCAGCGATCAGAAGGAAATGGAGTGTGGGTGTGTGTACACTCAGACACTGAGTGCACGCACGCAGGAGCTAGTAGCCTATGAACACAGTGACTGAGTGTCCTAGACTCCTAGTACAGTAAGAGTAAGTAATAACAGTAAGTAGAACTAACTAATTACAATAATCAATCAGCGATCAGAAGGAAATGGAGTGTGGGTGTGTGTACACTCAGACAGTGAGTGCACGCACGCAGGAGCTAGTAGCCTATGAACACAGTGACTGAGTGTCCTAGACTCCTAGTACAGTAAGAGTAAGTAGTAACAGTAAGAAGAACTAACTAATTACAATAATCAATCAGCGATCAGAAGGAAATGGAGTGTGGGTGTGTGTACACTCAGACACTGAGTGCACGCACGCAGGAGCTAGTAGCCTATGAACACAGTGACTGAGTGTCCTAGACTCCTAGTACAGTAAGAGTAAGTAATAACAGTAAGTAGAACTAACTAATTACAATAATCAATCAGCGATCAGAAGGAAATGGAGTGTGGGTGTGTGTACACTCAGACAGTGAGTGCACGCACGCAGGAGCTAGTAGCCTATGAACACAGTGACTGAGTGTCCTAGACTCCTAGTACAGTAAGAGTAAGTAATAACAGTAAGTAGAACTAACTAATTACAATAATCAATCAGCGATCAGAAGGAAATGGAGTGTGGGTGTGTGTACACTCAGACAGTGAGTGCACGCACGCAGGAGCTAGTAGCCTATGAACACAGTGACTGAGTGTCCTAGACTCCTAGTACAGTAAGAGTAAGTAATAACAGTAAGTAGAACTAAATAATTACAATAATCAATCAGCGATCAGAAGGAAATGGAGTGTGGGTGTGTGTACACTCAGACAGTGAGTGCCCGCACGCAGGAGCTAGTAGCCTATGAACACAGTGACTGAGTGTCCTAGACTCCTAGTACAGTAAGAGTAAGTAGTAACAGTAAGAAGAACTAACTAATTACAATAATCAATTAGCGATCAGAAGGAAATGGAGTGTGGGTGTGTGTACACTCAGACAGTGAGTGCACGCACGCAGCAGCTAGTAGCCTATGAACACAGTGACTGAGTGTCCTAGACTCCTAGTACAGTAAGAGTAAGTAATAACAGTAAGTAGAACTAACTAATTACAATAATCAATCAGCGATCAGAAGGAAATGGAGTGTGGGTGTGTGTACACTCAGACAGTGAGTGCACGCACGCAGGAGCTAGTAGCCTATGAACACAGTGACTGAGTGTCCTAGACTCCTAGTACAGTAAGAGTAAGTAGTAACAGTAAGAAGAACTAACTAATTACAATAATCAATCAGCGATCAGAAGGAAATGGAGTGTGGGTGTGTGAACACTCAGACAGTGAGTGCACGCAGGCAGGAGCTAGTAGCCTATGAACACAGTGACTGAGTGTCCTAGACTCCTAGTACAGTAAGAGTAAGTAGTAACACCAGTAAGTAGAACTAACTAATTACAATAATCAATCAGCGATCAGAAGGAAATGGAGTGTGGGTGTGTGTACACTCAGACAGTGAGTGCACGCAGGCAGGAGCTAGTAGCCTATGAACACAGTGACTCAGTGTCCTAGACTCCTAGTACAGTAAGAGTGAGTAAGTACAAGTAGTAACAGTAAGTAGAACTAACTAATTACAATAATCAATCAGCGATCAGAAGGAAATAGAGTGTGTGTTGTGTGTGTACACTCAGACAGTGAGTGCGCACACGCAGGAGGTAGTAGTAGCCTATATGAACAGTGACAGTGAGTGTCCCTACGGGTACAGTAAGAGTAAGTAGTAAGTAAGTACAACTAACAATAATCAAACAGTAATGAGAAGGAAATAGAGTGTGTGTACACACAGACAGTGAGTGAGTGCACACACGCAGGAGCTAGCTAGTAGCCTATAAACAGTGACAGTCAGTGAGTGTCCTACTCCTAGTACAGTATAACTACAATACTATTAGTAAAGGACAGCAGAAATACTGGTATAGAATATGAGAGAAATAAACAGAGGACAGCTGCCCACAGAGGCAAGGCCCCCCTGAGGCCTAAACCTGTAAGCTTGCAGCAGCTGCCTGCAGTTCTCTAATGTAACACACAAGCTACTAACTAAAATACAATGTCTATCTAACTAACAACAATATAGGTGTATATGGCAGGTGTAGGTGAGCAAAAACGCTAGGTAAATGACCACAATAGAGCACTTGCTAAGCCAAAGCACAAAGGAGCAACTCTCTCTCTGTACAAGTCTCAGGCAAGCATGGAAAAACCGAACATGGCGGCCGCTATTTATAGGGTAGGGGCTGGCCAGGGTCCCCCTCTGTGATTGGCTGCCGTCAGAGGGCCTGGGAGCCCTCTGATTGGCTCTAAGGACATCAATCTGGGCTATGACGCTATTCGAGCTCGGTACCGAGCTCGAATAGCGCCGGGTGGCTCGAATAGCTCGAATAGTGAATGGGCTATTCGAGTGTACTCGGATAGCCCATTCGAATAGCTCCAGCTATTCGGAGCTCGAATACCGAGCTCGAATAGCTGAAAAAGAGCTCGAATATTCGAACTACTCGAATATTCGAGCTCTGCTGAGCACCGCCGCGAGAGTAAGAATTTTAAATTGTATTCTTTGTGTAACTGGCAGCCAGTGGAGGGACTGACAGAGGGGGATTGGGCTGGAGAAGCGGGAGCAGAGGTGGATGAGTCATGTAGCAGAGTTCATGATAGACTCTAGCGGGGCTACACGGTTGGCAGGGAGGCCGCAGAGCAGAGAGTTGTAATAGTCTAGTCTGGAAATGATCAGGACGTGCACCAGAAGTTTGATAGTGTCCTGTGTTAGAAAAGGGCGGATGTGGGAGATGTTTTTTAGGTGGAGGCGACAAGAAGTTTGTCAATCTGTGGTTTGAAGGAGAGACTCGAGTCCAAAATTACACCTAGACAGCGAGCCTGGGGGACAGGTGTTATGGAGGTGCCATCAACAGAAATAGTGATGTCTGGCAGGGGTATTGAGTTGTGGGGTGGGAAGGCTACTATTTCAGTCTTGTCCATATTTAGTTTCAGGAAACGGGAGGACATGAAAGAGGCGATTACATTGAGACAGTCTGGGACACGAGGCTGTTAAAGTGTCCAAGTCAGGTGCTGAAATGTAGGTCTGGGTATCATCAGCGTATAGTGATATTGGAAACCAAAGGAGCTGATGAGTTGACCAAGACCATATGTGTAGATAGAGAAAAGAAGAGGTCTGAGGACTGAGCCTTGGGGAACTCCAACAGTGAGGGGACGTGGCGGGGAGGTGGTGCCAGAGTAGGCAACTCTGAAAGTCCTGTCTGAGAGGTAGGAGGAAAGCCAGGAGAGAGCAAGACCCTGAATGCCCATGGATGAGAGGACTTGGTGAAGTAGAGGGTGGTCCACTGAGTCAAAAGCAGAAGAGAGGTCTAGGAGGATAAGAATAGAATAGAGGCCTTTAGATTTAGCAGTCGCCAGGTCATTTGTAACTTTAAAGTGGGGCAGTTTCGGTTGAGTGGCGGGGCGGAATCCAGATTGGAGGTCATCAAATAGAGTATTAGCAGTAAGGTGACGGACTAAGTCAGTATAGACATGGAGCTCAGGTAGTTTTGAAGAGAAGGGGAGGAGAGAAATAGGTCGGTAGTTGGGCAGGGAAGAGGGGTCAAGAGAAGGATTTTGAGTATAGGCGTAATAAGGGCTTGTTTGAAGGAGGATGGAACGACTCCTCTGGTGAGAGAAAGGTTGAAGAGGGAGGTTAAGGCAGGTGAGATGGTAGAGGATAAGCGAGTAATGAGGTGAGAGGGCCTGGGGTTAAGAGGGCATGTAGTTGGACATCATTTAGAAATGAGAGAGGAGACAGTGATTTTGGTTAGTGGTGAGAAGGTTGTCAGGGAGGATGTAAGGTTTGGGGTATGTATGGAAAGAGTAGGCTGCTGGTTAAAGTTTTTTCAGATATTGTTGATTTTGTCACTAAAGAAGGAGACAAAGTCAAATAGCATTATTTCTGCTGAAATAGTGTCATATTTAATACTTGTACATTTGTAAAAGCCTTTGTTTCAGACATTCTGATGACTAGTTTTTGTGCAGATCACTAATGGCAATCTGTGGCTACCTGGCTTGTGCCCACCACTCTTTTGGAGGTTATTAGATCTTGGCAGCAAACTATGGACTAATATGCAGCACTCCTGTCTCTCTTCCTCTCACCCCCTGCCATGGCACCGAGGCTATGAGACTCCTTTCTCATCACAATTAGTGATGTATGAACAGTGCCATGTTCATGGACTGTTTGTGAATTTTACAGTAACAATTTGTGAACCAAACTATCACATAGAACCACATTGACTTTAATAGCAGGCACACTTTTAAAACCTTTAGGGCATCAATGCAGCCACAATTTGTTAAAAATGGTGTACAAAGTGTCCAAAAATCCAGACTGTTCTCCTTCACACCCCCTGCAAATTTGGCTGTCCTGGGAAAACTGATTTTGGTCATCTGTATCATGTCGTTATTAGACATACAATGCAGGAGGGGCCCAATGTTGGGATGGTTGGAAATGACGATTTCCTATTCTGACGATTTTCTGATTTCCGCCATTGCCGATTTCTGATTTCTTCCGAGGAAAGGTTTCTTTTTATCATTTTGTTAATAAAGTTAGTTAATTACAAAAAAATTCCATACAGTTTACGAATCTACGCTTTTATGCGTACATCTGCGATACACCTTTGAATCCATTGATTGGACAAATACTTCCAAATTCTGTGATGGGCCAGTTGGAAGTATTGGACCAATCAGAGAATGCTGAATTTTACCATGGTAATTGGAATACAGTACCATGGAATAGCAAGGTCCAATACTTCCAATTATGAACTATTTGGCCAATCAGTGGATTCAAAGGTGTATCACGGATATACGCCGGATAAAAATAATAATGATATTGTGAGAATCCGCTCAGCTGCCTGCGCAGGCAGGCAGCCTTTTGACCATTGTTTAGGTTTGCTTGCTGCAGGACTCTGGAAAGGAGACCTTCTGTCAGTTGTGCAGCTTGTGTTGCTGAGGGATTTGCATACATTAGTCATGCAAATCCGTTACCTGCCTTCTTTTGATGACTGGCACTATAAAAGCATTCTGCTCCCAGAATGCTTTGCTGGACATTTCCCTTTCATGGTCTGTTCCTGATGGACACTCCTGGAGTGTCAGCCATTCCCGTTTGTTAAAGTTATCTTAGTGTAATTTATGGGAATGCACTAGGCAGGTTCCCTAGTGCAGTTAGGATTGCATTATCTGTTTTGCCTGTTCCGTCTGTCTTGTGTTTGGATCGCACAAGCGCTAGCGTTAGCGGCTGTGGATCCTTCTGATTGAGTCTGGAGTGTAGGTTGGAACAGCGGTTGTTTCTGCCTACCTCATCTGTTCTGTCTCCTGGGATTGCGCTAGCCACTTTTCGCTAGCGCTGGGGATCCTTCTGTTCTGTCTCCTGGGATCGCGCTAGCCACTTTTCGCTAGCGCTGGGGATCCTTCTGTTCTGTCTCCTGGGATCGCGCTAGCCACTTTTCGCTAGCGCTGGGGATCCTTCTGTTCTGTCTTCTGGGATCGCGCTAGCCACTTTTCGCTAGTGCTGTGGATCCTTCTGTTCTGCTACTCTGTACCTGGATCGCACTCGCTTCTCGCTAGTGCTGTGGATCCTATCTCTCGCTTGTCCCTGTTTTCGTGTGTCTGTCTTGTCTGCTACGACCGCTTGCTGGAGGCTCGGTGAGGTAACCATTAGCAAGTGTTCGCGTCCTCTGTTTCATGTTTGTCTGTCGATGGTTAGTTAGGTGTGCTTGTCTCTATTGTGCTTATCACGTGGAGACCGCGCATAACCGCGTGCACTGTTGCGAATGAGTGCGGTGTTCGCGGTTAGCTAGCGTTTGTTATTTTCCATATCTCCTCATTGTATTATTTGCTGTGCCTTTGCTACTCTCGTGCTCGGCCTTGCTGTAACCTTGTGTCACGTCTGGCGATCGCACCTCTCGCGATCGCGTTCCTGCTTCTTGTCTGCTGTGGTGTGTGCACAGTCGCGGGTTGGCGACTAATTTTATGCACACACACAATCTGTCTCTGTGCTCACTCTCAATCGCTTCTCCTGCGATTGCGTTTCTTCCCTTCGTGCAATTCCTGTCTGGCGTGTGTGGTGGGGCAGAGGAGCTGTTCCTCTGCACTCCACAGCTCCACCTGCCAACAGGAATTTCCCTCTGCAGGTGCATTGCACCTACTGCTGGGTTCCTGCAAATTTATACGTTTGTGGAGGAAATCCGCCGTGTCAGCGCACGTCTGGTTCGCTGACCACGGAGACGATTCCGCAATCATTACAGATATATTTATAGCTCTTTTCTCCCTGGGGACCTTGCTTTCTGCAGTCTCTAAGGCTTGGCAAAAGAGGTGGGTTTTTGGCCTTTTCTTAAAACTGTCCAGAGAAGGAGCCTCTCGCACTGATTGTGGAAGTGAGTTCCGTAGAGTAGTGGCTGCATAGGAAAAGACCCAAGATCCCAATGGGGGTGGTTCCATAAACAGCGTTGCGGTTGCGCCTGTTTGCAGCAGTTTGGAGGCTATTCCGGAGTGATCAAATTAGTGGCTATAGTACCCAAATTGTGATCCCTCTGGAAAGTTAAAATGTTTCACATTTATTTTGCAGTGTATAGAGCTTTCTTAACAAAAGTGAAACTTCCCTTTAAGGGGTTGATTCATTAAGCTGCGCTGCTAAAATTGCAATGAGAGGAGCGTGAGTTATGTGCATGCTATGCGCGGTAGTGCAGCATAGCATGTGCTGCTAACTTACTCGCGCTCCTTCTAATTACCAGCCGTTCCACTGAACCCGCCCTGAGACCTGGCGGGTCCAGTGACTTTGATTGGCCCAATATGCTGACTGTCAAGTGACTTGCGCTCCTCTCATTAACCATTTTGTACAGCCACAGGGACGCAAAAGTCACGTCCCTGCAGTTTGGGGGGCTGGGTGCGTGATCGTGCGGACAGAAGCCCCTGATCGCAATGTTGCCGGCAACAGGGGGGATTGGTGGCAGGGGACAAAAGTTCCCTGAGCCAATCTGTACATTACCACGGAGAATGATCACAGTTTTTGTTCAAAAACAGTGATCATTCTCAATTAGTGCAACCGGGCTGCCTCCCGCTCACTCATTTCCACGGCTTCTGCCGCTGATCATTAGTTTTATGAATGGGAACATTGTTCCCATTCATTCATCTCCTCTCTAGGTTGCCGTGATTACAGGCATCAATGAATGCCTGCGTCACTTTCCTAGTTAGAATACAACGCATTGCTTCCTATGTAGCGTACATATTGTACGCTTATAGGAAGCACTGCGCAAGGACATCTTGTGGCCAAATAGTAAAATTACACCTATAGGCATTAGGGAATATTTATATATATATATATATATATATATATATATATATATATATATATATATATATATATATATATATATATGTTAAGAGGGTATATTATTATTAAATTATGGGGTAGGAAATAGTGATGGATGTAAAACTGAAAAAATGCACCTTTATTTCCAAATAAAATATTGTCACCATACATTGTACTAGAGATATAATCTTAAGGTTGCGATAACCAGGAAAAATGGGCAAATAAAATGTGTGGATTTTAATTAAGGTAGCATGTATTATTTTAAAACTATAATGGCCAAAAATTGAGAAATAATGAATGTTTTCCATTTTTTCTTATTATTCCCATTAAAATGCATTTAGAATAAAATAAATCTTAGCATAATGTACTACCCAAAGAAAGCCTAATTGGTGGTGAAAAAAACAAGGTATAGATCATTTTGTTGTGATAAGTAGTGATAGAGTTATTGGGGAATGAAATGGAGGAGTGCTGAAATGTGAAAACTCCTCTCGTCCATAAGGTGAAAAATACCCGTGGGCTAAAGCAGTGCAGCTTAATGAATCAACCCCATAGTCTCCCCTCCCCAACACTGAAAGTTTGATTACATGGATTTAAGTGAAAATTTCAGTACAAATAGTATAGGAGAAAGTTGTTTGACTAAAGTAGCCTGAACGTCTGTAACATCCACAATAACAAGCTTCTAAAGTGATGTGTAATATACATGTGGAAGACATGATTATTTGCACTTAGTGCCAGATATACTTCACATAACCAAAGCCATGTCTATTTGTTAAATCTTGCACTTAAACTCAGTGGATTTACTATCTAGACATTACAGAGCGCTTCTATCAATAATCACATTAAAATGAGAACAACGTGGAAGATACAGCTAGATAATGTCAGAAAGAATGCAATGTGTCACATGTGGCTGACATCTAAAAGCCCCTCCTAAAGTCAGTGGAAAATGGTTATCGCAGAAGCCATGATCTCACTGGCTGCTACTGATCAGAACTGATGGTGGCTTATATATACACACAAATCTGGCATAACCTGCTGCCAAATGCTTTTTTTACAGTGGAAACTGGTAAGAACAGGCATGCCAGCTCTCAAGTAAAAATATATTTTTATTATTAGAGCGAAATTCCACTTTTCTTATAAAAATTGCCATAAGTATAGATTTGGGGGTTGAATAATCCTTTTTATTTATTGTTATTAATGTTTAAAGGAATACTGTAGGGGGGGTCGGGGGAAAATGAGTTAAACTTACCTCTAATGGTCCCCCGCAGACATCCTGTGCCCACGCAGCCACTCACCGATGCTCCGGCCCCACCTCCGGTTTACTTCTGGAATCTCAGACTTTAACGTCTGAAAAGCACTGCGCCTGCATTGCCGTGTCCTCACTCCCGCTGATGTCACCAGGAGCGTACTGCGCAGGCCCAGTATGGTCTTGGTCTGTGCCTGTGCAGTACGCTCCTGGTGACATCAGCGGGAGCGAGGACAACGCAGGCGCAGTGGTTTTCAGACTTTAAAGTCTGAAATTCCAGAAGTAAACCGGAGACGGGGCCGAAGCATCGGTGAGTGGCTGCGCGGGCAACCAGCTAAGAATTTCCAAGACTCACAGTAATCTCAGGTTGTACTTCTTTGCAACCTTGGCAACAGTGTAGTCTGTCAGTGTGAAATACTGATGCTGTAAGACTGTTGAGAAACTCCAACATATGTTAGCTGAAGGAGTATTTAGCTGGCCATATCAGAAACCTGTTACAAATCTTCAGCAACTGACACTTGCCAGAGTTCTGTCCTGTTTCTGTTAGAAACACTGTTGATATATCAAGTCATATCAACTGACCCTCAGAGGAGCTCACAATCTAATCCCTTCCATAGTGTATTTGATGTCTCTGCTATAGTCTAAAAAGCCAATGTTTTAGAGGAAACCAATAAATACAGTATGCTATAAATACAAATGCAACCTTCTTTGTGGATTAGCAGAGATGGTGTGGAACTTAAAGCCTTTCTTTTTACAAAATAAATATTTTTGTCTTTCCTTCCTTTATATCTAATCCAAAAAAGGATTGTCCAACTGCTAAACCCCCCAGACTCTCTATATTCTCCTTGAAACCCCAATGATGATTTCATATTGGGGCCACCATTAATGTCTCCTGGAGGAGGGGCTTTTCCAGAGCCTCCTGTGATGGGGCACATGCCAGCCACTCATTCCCATCACTGCTTCTGGAGGGAACATGGCCAATAACCTCCTCTTATGCTGGTATCCGATAGGGGGAACAGGGGGTGCTTTGGGGTTATGGGGAAAGCTTCAGAGCATTATAGCAAATATGCCACAGGCAGTGGATAAGAAATGTTTGACTTGCTAGTCAACTTCTGGGAAGAAGGTGTGTCTAGGACACTGGAACCCAGGTGAGGTACAGCAAAGTCTACACAAAGGGAGTGACATCACCCCTGAAGCTGAGGTCCCTGTAGGTGATGATTAGGGAGTATTTTACATATACGCACTAGATTTTTGTGACCTTAGACAATCATTCGGGATTGGCTCATTTGAAACTCTAGCATGAGTACAAGTGTCCCACAGAGTCATTAGAGTTCCACCATGCTGGATCACTAACGTCCAATCACTTATGTTGACCTGTTGAAGTTTTTGCATTCTGTCAACTCCTATTTCTTCTATCCCTGCTGATCGGCATATATTTAAGTAGTATTTTTGTACGGTGATTGTTCTCAAAATGTCACACAAAAGATCAATAACAATAACTTCAGGTGACAGTTAATGATTCTACAAAGCTGTTAAGGTGGACGGGTGGGGGGGGGGGGGGGGGGAGGGCTGTAATAATGGTGAGAAAATTGTACTGACAAACACTTCCTTGACATTTCATGGGGCTGTAAAATATATAAATAGCGGTTAAGAAAGATAACCATCTTCTGCCATGGTATCAGAATGCAAACATAGTCCTGATTTTTTTTTTACCAGGGTTGCAAGAGTGTGCCCTCTACATATATACATATACAGTAATTACAGCGCTGTTTGAGAATAACACAGGGAACGTGGGACAGTAAGGTGCCAACATGCCCAAGGTGATCTGTCTAGTCAGCTTTTTAGCATGTAGCTCAAACACCATCATATTAAGTCATCTATGTCTACAGAGGAGTCTGACAAAATCGGGTAGTTTGGCATCGGCACCAAATATCCAGATGGTTTGGAGACTAATTGAAAAGAATGGATACCAACCAGCCGGCATAAATATTTGCTCAGAGATGCCCACATCTGTTCATTTCATCTACCATTTTGTGAACAGGTTTTTAAATCACAGACATTGTTTAACTGCGCTGGATTGTTAAACACAAAGCAAATATGTGAGGATGAAAAGTCATTTTGCACATAAAAACCGAAATGTCTGCATAAGTGTGGCATCTCCTTGCTGAAGCAGGTGGCTGTCTCGGGCACCTCTCCTTCTCATCATCTCAATTCATTTTTGGCTGTTTGTTTTTCCTAGGAAAAAAAACTAATTGTTTAAAATGTATCTTCTGAACAAGAAGATGTTTAATTTTTACGGGATGGAGTGTAGAAAGTTTATAACTTTTTTTTTATATATATTCCTACTCCATCCTATGTTGTTTTCTTTTATACCACCAGGGGATATTTCATATGGAATATGGAAAACAATAAAACAGGCAGAACTTACCATATAAGTCTTGCCACTCTCTCTGAAGAAAAAAAAAATAATTTGGTGAACAACCAAGCTTGGTGACCAACCAACCAACATTTGGTGAACAACCAAGCTTCTTTCAGATGGTGTCCTGGGTAGGATTGTAACCTGGGGCCCTGGTTCTGCAAGGCAAAGACTTATTTCAAACCCAGCAGGGGACTGGATAAGCTCAAGTAGTAGTGATCCTCTAATGCTATGTACACATACTGTGTGGCCAATAAGGAATATCTTGGTTGAGAATCTGGGGTGTGAACAGTCAGGAGGCCCCTGATGTCACCTTAAGATTCAGCATGACAGCAATGTCCAATGAATGATTGATTCCTGAGCGTATTGTTCTCCTACCTGATTCACCCCACCATTTCTCCTACTCACCCCACCAGCCTGAAGCAGCTCCATTGTGCATCGCCCTTCGTCCCTGCTCCATAGTAACAGATGTGTCTCTAGCCTACAGGCTAGCGATGTAACTATACAGGGATCAAGTACATATCCCGGCGAGAGACTGTCCTTCAACGTGTGTATGACACTTTGGTTCTTTTTCTGGCTGATCAGATTACATTCCTCCACAAACAAGGGCCCCTGTGTGAGAACGCGGAAGAGCCGCCGCCATGATTCAGCGGCAGGCGGCTCTTTCCGCGCACAGACGCGCTACACACACGGAGAGGCAGCCGCCTCTCCTCAGCATGAGGCGGCTGTCTCCGTGCAAACGTCTGCAGGGCACGCAGAAACCGCCGCGTTGGACGCGGCGGTTAGTGCCCATACCCCCGCTGCGGAGACACCGCAGAGCGGGGCAGTTGTGGCTGGGACTCGTAGTCCCTCAGGTTTGAGAGTGACGCGCGCGCACTCAGGAAGAATTTATGTTAACACAGAACTAGTCAGCTGACCAGGCTGGTCAGCTGAGTCTGACTCCTCTTCCCATTGGTTCAGCACTTAGGGAGGTGCTGGGAAGAGGGTCAGGTATATATACTGCTGGCTGTTCACTTGCTCCCCGTCTGGCGTTGCGTTCACATATGTGGGAGCACCCAGATCCGTAGTCAGATCCGTTAGTGTGCCGGGACCAGCTGGAGCTGTAATCCTACACTAAGCTAGATTCTGTTGATAGCTTAAAGTACTAGTTTGATTGTGATTATCTGTTATGACCTTTGCCTGTCTCGACTATATTCCTGAACTCTGACCTTGTACCTCGTTATATCTGATACCCCGTTGCTGAACCCTGCCTGTACTTTGACTCCGCCTCTGCCTCCTGATTTTGTACTTATCTGTCCGTCTGTTTACGACCTGGCTTGTCCGACCTCGAGAACCGACCTCACGATTGGAGGCGGTTCCCCGTCCTGTTAGTGACACTTCCGCCTGAGTGTCACTTTCGGACTTCCCTTCCCACTGTCAGTCTGACTCCTCCCGTCTTGGAGAGCTCAGACCTGCGGAAGGAATCTGTGCAGTTCTCCTTGCTGCACTGAGGCTTGTCCTCTGTATTACTGTTGCACCAATCACAACACTCTACTCAGGTGACCAGAGGTTAGCTAGTATATTGGATTATCGGTGATACTGCAGATCACATATAATCTGGTATACGTCTGTATTTCCCGTGATACTGCAGATCACCGGTAATCAGACCTCTCTGTGCTTCACCGAGCGTTACAGAACGCCAGACCACAAAACCGATGGAATCACGCGCTGATCCTCTGACTGTGCTTGCCACTTCGGTGGATAACATTCATCAAGCACTGGGCCAGCACAAAGCCTTAATCGATGCTCTATCAGGCTCTGTGAAAACCCTCCAGACGTCAGTTGATTCAGTGCGATCCCCTCATAGTGATGACATACGTATGCCTGTACCTGATAAATTTTCCGGCCACAAGTCTGACTTCCGGAATTTCAGGAGTAGAGTGTTGTCGTATTTCGAGTTAAGACCCCGATCCTTGGGGACTGAGACCCAACGGGTCATCTTTATTAAGACTTTGTTGACTGGGGACTCCCAGTCCTGGGCATATAACCTGCCTCCTACCGATACCGCTCTGACCTCGGTGGAGGAATTCTTTAAGGCCATGGCCATAATCTACGACGACCCTGACCTTGCTGCGTCCTCAGAGCGGAAGCTCAAACTTTTGCGGCAAGGCAGAGGTTCGGTCGAGGATTATGCGGCGGAGTTCCGTAGGTGGTCAGTCACCTCTAGATTTGATAACTTCGCCCTAATGGATTCTTTTTTGTCTGGGTTGACGGAGGAGGTCTCCGACTTAATGTTAACCGTACCCGAGCCCAAGACAGTTGATGAGGCCATATCATCGGCCATTCGAGTAGATCGCAGGCTACGCCATCAGAGGCAGGCCAGGGGCAGTCACCGTGTCAGGGTGACTTCGTACGCGGCACCGGTTGCTGCGTCCTCTGTAACAGCATCTCCGCCTGTCTCGCCCTTTCCGGGCCTTGCCTCCACCAGAGCCGATGCAAATTGGTCGATCAAAACTGACCCAGGTGGAGCGAAGGCGGAGGATGACGGAACAACTGTGCCTATACTGTGCAGAGGCAGGACATAGGGTGCGAAACTGCCCCAACAGGGCGGGAAACGGGTCTGCCTAGGAGTAGTGGGGGGTGACACCCTAGGCACACAAACCTCACCCCTTAAAGAGAAAAAATTACTTCTCCCTTGTACGGTCACATGGGATGATAAGTCTGTCGCCACTGAAGCTTTTATTGACTCCGGCTCAGCGGCTAACTTTATGAACTTTGAGTTTGCTCAGGAGTTGGGTCTACCACTCACTCCCGTGAGACCCCCCATTCAGGTCACGGCAGTTGACGATTCCCCTTTGCAGCGGAATCGTCCCCTGTCACAGACTCCGCTTGTGAAGCTCACCATAGGGGTATTGCACGGGGAGCAGTTACAATTTTTTGTTTTACACATGTCCACCTCCACTATTATCCTAGGCATGCCTTGGTTGCAGGTTCATTCCCCGCAGATAGACTGGGCCACAGGACAGTTGACAGCATGGCCCCCTTATTGTTTCCAGCAGTGTTTGGGGAGACTGACATTAGGTCTAACAAAGGTACAGGTGGAAGGTATACCGGAAGAATACTCAGATTATGCCGA
Organism: Hyperolius riggenbachi; assembly: GCF_040937935.1. Lineage (NCBI taxonomy): Eukaryota > Metazoa > Chordata > Amphibia > Anura > Hyperoliidae > Hyperolius > Hyperolius riggenbachi. The sequence continues at coordinate 335,524,360 of NC_090650.1, forward strand.
TGTGTTTTGTCCCAAGGCCGCGGATAAATTACCCCCGCATCGCCCATTTGACTGTCCCATTGACCTTCGTTCCGGTTGTATGCCTCCTCGAGGCCATTTATATAACTTATCTGGCCCCGAGAAACTCGCCATGCAAGAGTACATCCGTGAGAACTTGGCAAAGGGCTTCATCAGGCCGTCCCGGTCACCCGCTGGGGCAGGGTTCTTTTTTGTTAAAAAGAAAGACGGGGGTTTACGGCCTTGCATCGATTATCGTGGCCTCAATAAAATAACAGTGAAGAATCGCTACCCGTTACCACTCATAGACGATTTGTTCACACAGGTCACTGAGGCTAGGATATTTTCAAAACTGGATTTACGGGGGGCATACAACCTGGTGCGTATAAGGAAGGGCGATGAATGGAAGACGGCTTTCAATACCCCTGATGGGCACTACGAGTATAGGGTGATGCCCTTTGGTTTATGTAATGCCCCGGCCATCTTCCAGGAACTCATCAATGAGGTTTTTCGGGAGGTGTTGGGAAAGTTCGTTTTAGTCTATCTAGACGATATTCTCATTTTTTCTAACAACCTCCCGGAACACAGAACCCATGTCAGGATGGTATTAGACAAACTGAGGCAGAATCTGTTATACGCCAAACTCGAGAAATGTATTTTTGAGGTCACGTCGGTTGCCTTTCTGGGGTATATAATCTCCACCTCAGGTCTGTCTATGGACCCTGCCAAGGTCTCCGCGGTCCTGGAGTGGGCGCAGCCGGTGGGGTTAAAATCATTGCAACGGTTCTTGGGGTTTGCGAACTATTATAGAAGGTTTATTAAGGGGTACTCCACAGTAGTCGCCCCTCTCACTAGCCTTACTAAAAAAGGGGCAGACACCACTCATTGGTCTCCCGAGGCCTTACAGGCTTTTTCTAAGTTAAAGGGGTTGTTCTGCTCAGCACCCATACTCAGACACGTGGACACTTCTTTTCCGTTTATTGTTGAGGTAGACGCCTCGGAGATCGGGGTGGGGGCTGTGCTGTCCCAGCGTTCTGGTCTCCAGGGTAGACTACACCCGTGTGCCTATTTTTCCCGAAGGTTCTCTTCGGCAGAGAGAAACTACGACATAGGCAACAGGGAGCTCCTAGCCATCAAATTGGCCTTCGAAGAGTGGCGTCATTGGCTAGAGGGAGCTGAGCACACTATCACGGTTTATACCGACCACGAAAACCTGGAATACATCGAGGGGGCTAAAAGGTTAAGCCCAAGGCAGGCTCGATGGTCGCTATTTTTCTCGAGATTTACATTTTTGATCACGTATACGCCAGGTAGTAAGAATACCAAGGCAGACGCACTCTCTAGGTGTTTTGAGCCGTAGACAGCACAGCCCTCTGTTCCCGAGACCATTGTCCCACGAAGTGTGGTGTTAGCCGCCACCGAAACTTGGGAGGACTGGAAAGAGACCTTGAGTCCTTTTCAGCAGGATATCCCGGAAGGGAAACCAGACGGGGTATTATTTGTTCCGTTACCATTCCGTCTCCAGATCTTGGAGATGATCCACTCTCATAAGAACGCGGGACATCCTGGAGCGTCTAGAACGCAAGATCTCGTGGCCAGATGTGCATGGTGGCCTTCGCTAGCCGCTGACTGCAAAGAGTTTGTCAGGGAATGTGCGGTGTGCGCGAAAAGCAAGCCCTCCCGGCTGGCATCTGTGGGTACTTTGCAGCCTTTGCCCACCCCGAGTGAACCATGGACCCACTTGTCCATGGATTTCGTGGGAGAGCTTCCGAGATCTGAAGGCATGTCAGTTATTTGGGTGGTGGTTGACCGTTTTAGTAAGATGGCCCACTTCGTGCCTCTGAAAGGACTCCCCTCGGCCCAGGAACTGGCCGATTTATTTATCATCCATATCTTCAGACTGCATGGCATTCCAGAAGACATAGTATCCGATCGGGGAGTCCAGTTTGTTTCGAAATTTTGGAGGGCATTCTGTCACCAAATGGGCATGAAATTGTCATTTTCCTCGGGGTACCACCCACAGACAAATGGCCAGACGGAGAGGGTCAACCAATCGTTAGAGCAATTTCTGAGATGCTACGTTGCCGAGGCACAGAGTGATTGGGTTAAATATTTACCTTATGCAGAATTTGCCCACAATAACTTAAAGAGTTCGTTCTCAGGTTTCTGTCCATTTCAGGTTGTGACAGGTAAACTGCCTAAATTCTCTCCATTGCCAGTTGCGGCCACTCCGTTCCCAGCCTTGGAGGCGTGGCAAAGGTCGTTTAAGGACATGTGGTGGACCATCAAGAATAATCTTGTTAAAGCATTTCAGAGTCAGAAAGGTCAGGCTGACAAGAGACGCTCGTTAGAGTGGAAATTTCAACCAGGAGATTTGGTTTGGGTGTCAACCCGTCACCTGACCCTGAAACAACCCTCTGACAAACTTGGTCCCAGGTTCGTGGGTCCATTCCCAGTTACTAGGAAGATCAACGATGTCACATATACCGTTGATCTTCCCACCAGCATGCGTGGAGTGAGGTCCTTCCACGTATCACTTCTCAAACCCGCAGTCCAGGTGGGCTCCACTCCTCCTCCTCCTCCTCCTGTCTTAGTCGATGCTCAACCCGAGTATGAGGTGGAGAAGATCATAGACTCATGTACTGTACAAAACTCGGTGCAGTATCTCGTACTTTGGAAGGGGTACGGCATTGAGGAGAGGCAATGGGTACCTGGGAACCGCATGCATGCGGACGAGTTAGTGAGAGAATTTCATGCTGTACATCCCGAAAAACCTGGAAGGAGCTGTCCGGAGTCCACTCCTCGGGGGGGGGGGGGGGGGGGGGGGTACTGTGAGAACGCGGAAGAGCCGCCGCCATGATTCAGCGGCAGACGCGCTACACACACGGAGAGGCAGCCGCCTGAGTGTCACTTTCGGACTTCCCTTCCCACTGTCAGTCTGACTCCTCCCGTCTTGGAGAGCTCAGACCTGCGGAAGGAATCTGTGCAGTTCTCCTTGCTGCACTGAGGCTTGTCCTCTGTATTACTGTTGCACCAATCACAACACTCTACTCAGGTGACCAGAGGTTAGCTAGTATATTGGATTATCGGTGATACTGCAGATCACATATAATCTGGTATACGTCTGTATTTCCCGTGATACTGCAGATCACCGGTAATCAGACCTCTCTGTGCTTCACCGAGCGGTACACCCTGCCTCTTTTCCTCTCCCCTCACCATATGAATAAAATGTATACCTCAACAAAGCTGTATGATCATTTATGCTAGTGGTCACTAGGAATGATCATGAGATGCAAATAATTTTGAGTTAATGCAGGATTATGCAAATATATGCAGCTTGAAAATGGACTGATCGAATGTCACCAAGGTTGAAATTGATTGGTTCATTTTCAAGCTGCATATATTTCCATAAACCTGCATCACCTTGAAATGATTTGCATTTTACTGACCAAGTGACCATTCCTATCTGCTGCTTGTGTGAAAACCATGTGTATTGTACCTAGCTTCTGGTGCATGCTGCATTCACTGCTCTGGAGCCTTTAGAACTAGAGTCCTTTTTTTCATATTTCCTTTTGTGATCACTGTGATCGCAGCATCAGGAGCCTAATGGTGTTGCAGGGCCTCATTTACCATAAGGCGTTGTAGGCACTTGCCTACAGGCACCTGATAATGGAAAGGTGGCTCCCTCCCCGAGTGCCTCTCTTCCTCCTTCTCTATGCAGAGTCCCATGCTGAGTAGAAAGGAGAGGTTACTCACTCAGCTCTCAACATTCCACTGACAAGATCTCCGTTCAGTCAGGGGCACATCTAGGTACTTAACACTATTACTGGGGGTACCTCTGGCTACCTAATACTAAGGGGAACCTGTAGGTACCTATGACGGACAAGAGAAGTAAGGGAGAGATGACAGCTGGGCCAGCTGGCACCCTTGCAGTATGATTAGGCAGGGAGTTTGTAGGTTCATGGAGGGCAAAATCTAGTGTGCCAGGACCTTTGTGCCTATAGGCTCCTGTGATGTAAATCTGGGCCTGGGTATATGGAATTCATCTATCACTAGAGAGCTTAGATAATGGTGGTGGGCACATGTGATCATTTCGACAACCGGTGTAGTTAAATCTACTCCACGTCAGCCTTAAGCCACCACATTTGTGGTGCAGATCTTACTACGTGTGGTCCCCAGGGGGTTAAATATGGTGCATATCCCAACAAGCATTTAATATGTAAACAAGGACACATCCAGATGTGAAAGATTTTTTGGGAAGAATGCCTGTGTCAGCAAGTAATGATGGTAATAATAACAATGACAGCCAGTGCGGTTCATAAAAACTGACAAATGAACATTACAAACGTACGTCATATCTTTGGTGAATCCATTTAAGCCAGTTATACACAGACCCCCATGTGAATCACACCATTAAAGCATGAATAATTGTTCAGAATAAGTTTGTATGGTAATAAATCATCCAGATTTTACATCTTATGGTGACTGTAACTAAACTGATGAATGCAGTGCCATAAATAGATCATAGAGAATTCTCAATCTGATCAAGTCAAAGACAGTTTTTAATATACTAAATTGTGCAATGTACCATGTGTTCGTTGTTATACTAATTTATCCAAGACAGCCCAGTTCTTAATAAGTGAAGCAAGTGAAATGCGTAATTCATAAAATGTGAATCTGTGGGAAGCTGCTGGGCAGATCTGTGATGGAGGAAAATCTGGGTGTTCTTTCAAAAAAAGGGCTCAAAAACAATGTTTTATCCCATGGGCCTGAGTTACTCCCACACGCTCTCTAATGCTGCTCAGGGCTTTATAACAAATACTGTAAATATCACCTGCAAGTACATTTATTTCAAACTTGTGGACACATGACCACATCCCCATCTGTCTCCTCTTATTATGGAGGAAGTTCTACAACTGCCAATTTTTCTGGCTTCAGATATAGCACTCCAATATTTCTCTAACAGAGAGAGGACAGAAAAGGGTATTGCCCAGTAATCAGTGGCATAACTAAGGAGCTATGGGTCCAGAGAAAATTTTACATTAGGCACCCTCAAGCATTGTATACATAACAATTGATATGGAGCACCAAAACCTGCCAAAGGCTGCCACTGTTACCTCTCCTGAAGAACCGGGCAAGTCTTACTGGTAATTTTATTTTATTCAAGAACTATAAAAGACTATGTGTTTCGCTGGTGCTTACCTGCTTCTTCAGGTCAATTCACATCAAAAAGCGCCGTTGTGTCTAGCTGTTTTGAGCATAAGAACCTGCTTTAATGCTGGAAACATGGTGAGAGAGACAGTTCACTTTCGTTTTTATGTGCAATCAGGGCCAGATTTGTACTTATCATAACCCAAGGCCCAGTGGCGTAGCTAAGAAGCTGTGGGCCCCAGTGCAAGTTTTGCATTGGGCCCCAGCAAGCATGCTATACATAACAATTGATACAGTGCACCAAAACCAATCAAGGACAACCACAGTGTCAGAGGTGCAAGAAGGGGATGGGAAACAGTGTGTTAATGAAAACTACTATTCAAAGCATATATAGAAAGGATTATTACAAGCATAGGGCCAATAAAGAGCTAATACTGTGGTTGAGGGTGAGCTCAATGGGGCCCCTCTAGCCCAAGGGCCCCGATGCGGTCGCTACTTCTGCACCCCCTATTGCTACACCCATGGCCGGATTTCTGGCAAGGCCACATAGGCCATGGCCTAGGGCACCAGATAAACAAGGGGCGGCCTGCAGACAGTGGGCATTTTTTGCAAGTGTCCAAACAAATGAAAGTGGTCAGGATAACTGCACTACTAGTACCAGCTGGCATCTGCCTGTGCTGTGCTACAGGCAGCTGCAGTCCATTAACCAAACGTTTGTGAACAGTGTGTGACTAGCAAAAAGCCAGACCTTGTCCAATGACATAGCAGCAGCTCCAGGCAGTTACAGAAGGCCGGGTCTCACACACTTGGTGTGGGGGATGAAAGGACCAGGGGCAGCACCAGAAAATAGTACAGAATACAGAAAGCAGCCTCTCATCACAGTACCCATTTCTTAATTATTGATTGGCTAGCGCTGTTACCCTGGAGACAGCAGTGGGTACAGGACTCACTTTTACGTGTTGCTGACCCCACCCAATGTCCAATTGTGAGCCACTTTTGACTATGTGTGTCTGGTGGACGGCTCCCACCTCGCCCATCACCTGTAGATCGCTTGATTGACCAGTTCCCCCGTGTGACATGATTGATTCACTTCACGTTGCCATGGAGACCTCGGCACTAGCCCCAATAGTGGACACCATCGGCTCAAAAATGTTTGGATGGGTGTGTGAGGAGAGAGGTGGTAGGATACGGTTTCGGATGGGGCGGCTGGTAATAGTCGGCCTTGGGCGGTAAGAAGTACAAATCCGGCCCTGGCTACACCACTGCCAAGGCCTGCTGTTACCAGTCGGCCCTGTTGAGTCTACAGGTCCATACACAAGGTGATAATTGTTGCAATCGGGACCTGAAGGCTAGGGCGATAGTTCCTAGTTCCAGGCCCAAACATACACAGTCAAGTCACATAGCTGAAACTGAGAAAACTTGTACTGTTTCTATGGAGAGGGGAGGAGGGACTATGGTGCATGGCATGATGGAACAGCTTTACGAATAGGGAGTGGAGGGGAACGACATGCATGTTTGTCATAGTCCAAGATCTGGAGTGATGATGGAGGTGGGGTTGCCACTGTACACATACTAGATTTTTGGCAGAACTTTGCTACTATAAATCCACAGTATTCAGAAAATCTGAAGTGAGCTGTGGCTCTCATTAGGACCTTTAAATTCAAGTTTTACAGTTTCTCTCTGGAAGCTACAGAGATCAGTTTAACCACTCTGTGACCGCCTAAAGCCGATTGGCGGCCGCAGAATGGCTCCCCCAGGACCGTCTAACGCTGAAAGACGGGTATCACGGAGAGGAAACTGGTGGGTATCATGTGCATCCGTGCACGTATGCCCACTGGAACGGAGCTCCGTCAACAGTCTGCACTGAAAGGCTATAAAAAAAAGAAACTGCCATTTTTTTTCACTTGTACAGTGCTGCAATCTATTGCAGCGCTGTACTGGGGACAGCCCTGTCACTTGGCTGTCCCCTGGAGCACTCCAAGTGCGATCCCCTCTCATAGGCTGATGCCTATGAGCAGAGCCGGGACAAGGTCCTCCAGCACCCAAGGCTGAGACACCAAAGTGCGCCCCTCCATCCCTGCCACCCCAGCCATCACACACTGATTGCTATTAGACTAAGAGGTGCCACAGGGCCCACAACCTCCCCAACACCTTAATATCTAGTTATATGGCTTGCAGTCACTGCCATGTATCCCCTTTTCTTATTTATTTCTGCTTCAAACACAATTAGGAATGACAGCTGAATGAATTGTGCGCCCCCTCCTACACTGCGCCCTGAGGCTGGAGCCTCTCCAGCCTATGCCTCGGTCCGGCCCTGCCTATGAGAGAGGATTGCCCTGAGTGGCCATCGATGAGAGGGAAAAAAATAGACACATTTATTTAAAATTAAATAAGAAATACATTAATAATAAAAAAAACTGCCAGCAGCAGTGATCAGAGCCCCCCAATGGTGGGCAGAAAAGGCGCCAAGATTCATTTGAGTGCTAAGTTGTATGGCTCTGCAGTGAGCTGTTAAAGCTGCAGAGCACTGAATTGTAAAAATAGCCTGGTCACTAGGGGGGTGTAAGCCTGTAGTCCTTACTGTAAGTGGTTAAGTAATATCTTATTCACAGTTACAGTACCAGTCTGGGTAATTTCTAAATAAGCATTTGATAGTACATCATTTTAAAAAAAACTGCATAAAAAGTTTAGTATAGAAAAATAAAAAATATTAAAAACTCGTTAATTTAAAATAGAAAAAAATTACCTGCTGCATTAATTCACTGATCTTTATCTTCTCCACAGCTACCCAGAGTTATGGTGGCCACACACCATACAATTTTTAAAATATCTGTTTTATTTAAGAATTTCAATAAATTTTTCTGACTGACTGTAACATTTCAAAAATCTGACCAATGTACCACACACCTATGTTACATTTTACCCCAATTATGATAAAAATGATTGGAAACTCTGACAAAATTGCTAGGTGTGTATATTAATAAATTGACAATCTAACACACACCATACAATCTTTAAAAAGATTGAAGAAAAATATCTGGCATTTCCGGATCAATAAAAATTGAAGAAAACGGGAAATCCGATTGGATTTTTCAGTCGAATGAAAAAAAAGCTTTCGATCTTTTCGTGAGAACCGATCGTTTTTTATCAAATTGCTGTAAAATCGGATCATTTTATTGTATCGTATGTGGCCACCTTTAGAATGCTCACTCCCTCTTTAGTCAGAGGGTAGTGTGATTGCTATCACTGTCATTGCTGTTAGCACAGGCGGACATAGGCAAGTGCAGGCCGTGCAGCTGCACAGGGGCCCCATGTCCTCTAGGGCCCATGCAATTGCACCAGTGAAGGCCTGATCATCCTCTAGGCTTTTCTCCATGTATTTATCTCTGAAACTCAAGAGAAACAGTGATAATAACTTGTACCGCAGTCAGAAACAAGTTTAAAATGTGTGCTAAATTAATACAATGCCTACAGAATGTGACCTAGCTTCTTGTAATTTTATCTTATCGGAGTTGTTTAAATCCAACCATGATCTGTTATGACCACATCCACTCACATGGGGCCTGCTTCATTTATTCTGCACCTGGGCCCATCATTGGCTTTGTCCATCACTGGCTGTCAGGTTCTAGTAGTGAGGTGTGGCTTAAGACTGACGAGGCATTAAATAGAGAGGAGGTTGTTGATAAACCATGACTTGGCACATGCACTGAAGGTATTTTCATTTTTATTTTGCGAGGTTTTTTTTTACAAACTTTTTATGCATAATTGTGATGAGCTTCCTAGAGCTTTCCTCTTAAGGGGAAGGTTCAGGGAGGGGATTAAAAAAATAAAAATACATTTCCACTTACCTGGGGCTTCCTCCAGCCAGTGGCAGGCAGGAGGTGCCCTTGCCGCCGCTCCGCAGGCTCCCGGTGGTCTCCGGTGCCCGACCCGACCTGGCCAGGCCGGCGGCCAGGTCGGGCTCTTCTGCGCTCCATTTCCTGGCACTTCTGCGTCCCACGCCGGCACACTGACGTCATCGGACGTCCGCCGGGCTGTACTGCGCATGCGCAGAACTACTGCGCCTGCGCAGTACAGCCCGGCGGACGTCCGATGACGTCAGCGCGCCGGCGTGGGACGCAGAAGTGCCAGGAAATGGAGCGCAGAAGAGCCCGACCTGGCCGCCGGCCTGGCCAGGTCGGGTCGGGCACCGGAGACCACCGGGAGCCTGCGGAGCGGCGGCGAGGGCACCTCCTGCCTGCCACGGGCTGGAGGAAGCCCCAGGTAAGTGGAAATTTATTTTTATTTTTTTAATCCCCTCCCTGAACCTTCCCTTTAAAATGATCCTAGCACTCGGGTTTTTAAGACATTGGGTTTAGGTTCATTATTGTTGTAATTTACCATCCCTTTCTGAATATTTGAAATACTTAAACTACATTTACATAATATGTGAGCTGGTACAATATGAGCAGCAATGCTCTTGAAATAATAAATGACAGTAGAGGCACCCAAAAATTATAAAACCGATATAACAGTTTAAAAAGGAGAGGGATGGTTGGCTTACCTCTCCTCTCCTGAAGGTCTCAGATAGTCAAAAATGACTAAAATATGCTTTAAAAAGATTTTTTGACACAGTAGGTTCTTGATAATGTGTTTCTTCCAGAAAACTGAGTCATAAATTACATTTCTCCTATGTTGCTGTCACTTACAGTGAGTAGTAGAACTCTGACATTACCAAAAGGTTTCGGGCTAGTCCATCTCTCCATAGGGGAGCAACTGCCATTCACTAAGTGCTTTTGAAAATTAAGAAATCCCTGAGAATTCCCCATGAGGAGATGTGCTAATCCAAAACCTATCAGTTCTGTCAGATTTTTACTACTTACTGTAAGTGACAGCAACGAGACATCAGTGGGAAGTCTGTCTATAGTAGGCACTGTTCTTAGTGAATTTTTTACTACCTTGACCTGGTGACAGAGGTATTTTACCAGTTCAAACCCCCCCCCCCCCCCCCAAACAAAACATAAAAAACAAGTTACCTGTTACCACTTTGTATTCCAATCTAATGTAGTATCAAAACATGTAACAGATTATTTTCGCAGCATTTAGACTCTTTTTAGACTCTTTATTTTAACATCTCTAAATCTCTGAACATATCCTTTTATTTATCTGGTGGCAGACTGCCATGTAAACTTATGAAAGTGGAGAATCGTGCTAAGCATGAGATAAAGAATGATAAGAAGAAGGTGCTCACACTCTAGTCAAACGTATTAATAAAATCACAGATATGGAATCAATTATGCAATCACTGTATAAAACGTGCCGGCTCATAAGCAAATGTTATGGCATTTCTAAGGGTCGCTGCATGTTAACATACTTTAAGAAGGGTATTCAAGGTAATAAATACTTTCTTGTGTTAAAACGAACAGCTCTGTCAAGCAGATGTGCGTGGTCATGCAATGCACTGTATAAAAGCTTTATCTTTGCAAAGCAAAAATACAGTTTTAATTTTACTTTAAACTTACGTGCAAAACTGATCAGTTTGATATATGGCGTGTGATATGTTCCCTAAATGTAGTTTCTTTATGAAACTTGTAATTGTGTACGTTCATAGAGCAGTCATATTAGCTCCTTTCATGCAGGCTCTACTTCATAACTGTGTCTTTATGGTCCGTACAGTACTGAAGTGTAATGGGCTCCACATTCATTTTTGTCGTACCTGCATGATGTTAATTTATTGCTTTCCTTCCGTACCTCTCTGTCTTTTTAACATCAATTGTTTTTGAAAGATAATGTATCTGATCATGGCCTATTTCAACTAGCCGCGGCCATTTTCCCCATGCGATTTAGGACGTGGAATTGCAGCCTATTGAAATCAATAGGCTGCATCAGAATCACCCTTCAAAATTGTGTTGGCTGCATTTTCGCAGATCACATTCCCATCCTGTGCATGACTATAGCGATTTAGCTGCAGCTTTGCAACAGCATGGGTGCCGCGTCCAATTTGGAAATGGATGCAGCACTTAGGCCCAATTCACATCTGCGGTTTTTTTTGGAGCCGGCCGTATGGATCCGGCCATCTGGACCCGGGAAAACTGTCCGTTTTTACAGCCAGTGTGCTGTGAAACGTCAGTTTTCCATAGGATCCTATTGTGCTGCAAAATGTTCAGTTTCCGTTGGGTCCTGCTGCATTTTTGGGTCCGTTTGGCATAACAGACCACGGAACCGTGCGGCCAGTTCCGTTGGCAAATGCTAATGTGAACCGAGCCTTAGTGGTCTCTGGCTCATATACAGTGACTGTGGGGGATGCATGCTACTGAGTCTGTAGCCTTGTTTACTTATTGAAGACAGTGGCCTCAGATAAGACCTGGACTAGCTACGTTTTGCTGGAAACTTCTGTCAGGCCTTATTTCCATTAAGCCAAAATCCGGGCTGAATCTGCAGCTTTTCCCCTGCAGATAAGAGGCATGGGGAAACCCTGCCTATCTCTACTATGGGCTTTCCATCCAGATCGCACTGCAGTGTGATTCTGGATGGCATGCTGCAGATTTCTGCACCACACACCCAAATCTCTATAGCCGTGCATAAGGATTTGAGTTGTGGCTGCACAGTAGGACGGAGCTGCAGCAGAACTGGAAACGGCCACGGCTCTTCATGGAAACCAGCCCTAAATAAAACAATAGCCTTTGATAAGACCATTGTGAGCTAGCAGGGCCGGCTCTAGACTCTTTGCTGCCTGAGTCAAACTTTTGAGGATGCGTCCCTCCTCCCCCCGACTTGCAATTATCGCACAGCACCCGACAATTTGCACTGCACGTTATAGCTGCGGTGAGCTACCCAAAAAACACCCTCAGTATAGGTAGCCGGTAGGCAGCCAGATACAGTTGCCACCAGTATAGGTTGGCCAGGCACTCTCTTCACCTTCTTTTTCTGCCTGGTGCTGCGGCTGCCCCCAGACTTCTGCCGCCTCAGGAAGTTGCCTCACTTGGCATCATGGGCGGACCGGGCCTGTGAGCTAGTCTTCTCTGGAAGCTTCTCTGTAATGACTATAAGAACAAGCTCAGCTGTGTACGGGGAGAGATTTGTGCTGAACTTGTTGGTGTGCAGATCTGCTTTATTTTCTTCAATGAAGATTTTCTACTGCTTGAGATGGACTAAATGAGTTGTCATCCAATTGTCAGCCTGCTCGTGGTGTATGGACCCTCATCCCATCACAATTAGTGCTGGCAAGATTTGGGGTAAGGACAGGTCTAGAGACTTCTGTTCCCAACTCCACTCACTTCATTCTGTTCACCCCCTGCTGCTCAACTCCTGATTTCCATTCAGCTGCCATTACACATCTTGTGCGTCTAACCTGCCTGTGCCCTGCTGCCTCTGTGCCCATGCGCTTTGTTTTGTGTGTCTCCTTATCCATCTTATATGCTGTGTTCCTTTGTGGTACCCACCCTCGCCATTCACATTTATGTGTTCTCCCACTATTAAAGAGGATCTGTAGTGAAAATAACATATTGTAAAAAAAATAAGCAATTTCATTTATTATACATTATTTAGTCAGTGTTTGCTCATTGCAAAATCCTTCCTCATCCTGATTTACATTCCGAAATGTATCACAGGTGGCGACATCTTTAGTTCTGTCAGGTGATCTGCAGAATGTTTGTTTACTGCCAGTAAAAATAATATCTGTTCCCCCAGAATACTCTGGGAGGAGAATTCCGCATATCTAAACAGCCTAGGCTAAACATCAATGGGAGGGCAGGGTTCCATACTAATATGCAGGAATATATAAATAGTTTTTCTGATGCTGAAACTATATATCACTACAGTGCTTCTTTAAAGAGAACCTGTACTGAGTAAAAATATTTAAAATAAACACATGAGGTAACTTCAAATGAACATTACATAGTTACCTTGCCATCAGTTCCTCTCAGAAGCTCACCATTTTCTTCTGACAATAATCCCTTCCAGTTCTGACAACATTTTGTCAGATCTGAAATATATCAGTTGCTGTCAATAAAATATCAGTTGCTGTCAGGTATAGCTGAGAGGAAAACTGATGTACCAGGTAATGTCCATGTTTCCCTATGGCTCAAGTGGGCGATGTTACAGTTTAACTGTGTGCTGACCAGAAAGCTGTTATGGGTAATGGCCATTTTCAAAATGGAGGACGGAAAATTCCCTTGATCACAGTGAACAAACAGGACGTGGGACAGGAGAAAGACACTGAGGAGTAGACTACATGGAAGGTAAGTATGACTTGTGTATGCGTATTTTGACTTTTAATTCTCAGTTCAGGTTTTCTTTAAATCCCTCCATTCATTTGCTTACACACAACATTTGCTGCTGCCCTCCCAGCACCACCCAATTTACCCCTTTGTGCTCCCACCACACCCATAGGTCTGTGATTGTCTGAATAAACTTCCTGAGAGGTAAATGTGAAGGGACAGACCTAGCTATGGTGAGTTTAGTTAAGTCACCACCACAGTCTATTGGTGATGACACAGGAGAAGTTATGCGCAAATACATATCTACAAACAATTGTGAATCAGGTGTTAAGGTGGAGAGACTTACCAAAAGCATATATAAGTAGTCCCTGACTTACGAACGCCCGACTTACGAACGACCCGCCGATATGGACAGCGTGGATTCAGTGTTTCCATGGGAGCACTGGGAGCAATTTTTTTATTCAAATTGGACTTGTAGTTTTTGAGAAAATCGATTTTTAAAAATTCAAAGAAAAAATGGCTTTTAAACTTGTATAAGCAGGCACAGAAGGAAGAGGTGACACAGAGGGGGACACTGGAGGCACAAGGGGGCACAGAGGAGGTACAGGGGACAGACATAGCACCTTGTTCCGACTTAAGAACAGATTCAGATTAAGAACGAACCTACAGTTCCTATCTCGTTGGTTAACCGGGGACTACCTGTACAAGTGACAAATGACCATTTGGTCACAATAGGCAAAACTTGTGCAGACTGATAAAGGTTTGCAAAATGTGCTTCTTTCTTCAGGTTCAAAGTATGAGAAGATGGCAATAATGATGCTTGGGTACATTTACCGCATTGCATAATATTATTAATAGAGCTCTAAAATTTGGCTTGCTAATAGAGAGGATTTAATGACTACATCATAAATGTTCTTCACTGACCAGTCAGCGGGTTGGAGGGGGGCAGAGGCCCAAGCTGTGTACATGAACTGCAGTTATGAGGCCACCAAAATGGATGAGCTATCTGGTTAGGGTGTCTTCAAAGGGATGACTGGACAGAATTATGAGGCTCTTGGAAAATAAGACAACTCACATAATGCGAGTTGCATGTGTATATTTTGCTGTTTGGCTGGTGTTTAGCTTAAAAACATTAAGCAGGCAGAACATTTTAACAGAAAACTGAAATTCCTTTTTTAATGATCTTAAATGGCCAAATGTTTCCAGCACAACTTACAGTATTAATGGAGGAATCCATGCCCAGCTTTCATAACTGATGATGTGGTTGTTACAGAAACTAGGGACTGATTAACTGAGGTTCTTCCAGGTTAGAAATCAATAGAAAATAAGTCATCCTGTAAATTCAACGTAAATTATTCAAAACTGGGTAATATTAGAACAGGAAACATCACACCAAAAACTCGATGAATTAGTGTGGGTGTTTCTGTTGTACTGTTCACATGTTTCTACAAGTCTAACTACATCCTGTGTCTGTAAAAGGAAGTTGTGAATAAAGCTGTTGTTGTATCCTTGATGTGTAACAGCCAAGAGAACCATTAGCCATAAGGCTGTTTAATATTTGTTTCTCCAGCATTCTACATTGCTGCACACTAAGAAGCTAATTTATATAGCCTTTCTATCATTAACAAATCCAGGGTGTTGTAAATGTATTACACTAACTGTGGGTGTAAACATGTTACAGTAATTATATAATCACTAATTCTATAGTCCTTCAGCAACCCCCAATACGGTCCAACATGATCTGAGCTGAGCTTACAGAACAACTTGCATTTTCCAAAGGTTTTCAGCCTGTGAGAGCCTAACAAATGCAAGTACGGTTATTTTTCTTATTTAATTCAGTTGTAAGTAAGGATATAGATGCTAGGAGTAAGACACTATTTTTTATTAAAATACTTTAAATAACCGGTTTGTGTCCTTTATGTCATTAAAGGGTACCCGAGGCAGTGCAGTGGGGGGCAGATGGGACACAGAGGCATGTTCCCTGTCTCATGACATGCCTCTGTGTCCCTCCCACGCCTCTCTCTTCTCCCCCCCCCCAGCTGCGCAAAACTCCCCGAACGTGGCGAGACTGACACTTACAGAAGTAAACAGCCGGCTGCGACACGCTGTGTGTCGACAGCACGGCTGGGTGATTTATGGGGGCATAGCAGAGCGCAGGGGGGGGGGCTTAGGGGGGATCGGTATAGCAACAGAGGCTGGGCAGTATATGCAGACCCAGCCTCTGTGTGCTGTTAGCATTCTTAGAACCCACCTCGGATTCTCTTTAAAACAGAGATGTAGTTTGACTAACTTAACTTAACTTAACTTAACTTAACTTAACTGTAACCCTCTATATAACTAGGTAATAGTAACATTTCCCCTTTTAACACTATGCCTGGTTGGGGAGGTATTTTGTCATCCTTTTATGACAAGATTGCAACATTAAGTGATGCCCATTTCTTATTTGCGAGACACCTAGAATGGCAAGATCTTCTTGTTTCTCAAAATCTCTCCATAGGGAAACATGCACATTACCTTGCACATTCAATTGTAACTGACAGCTGCTGATATATAACTGACAGCAACTGGTATATTTCAGTTCTGACAAAATATTGTCAGAACTGGAAGGGATCACTGTAAGAAGAAAATGGTGAGCTTCTGAGAGGAACTGAAAGTGAGGTAAGTATGTAATATTCATTTGCAGCTACGTCATGTGTTTATTTAAAATAATTTTCCTTGCTTCAGGTTCCCTTTAAATCAGGTTCTATGGCAACAGCTACTATCTGTGGTAACAGTCAGAGACCAACTGCCACTTTCTCTGACCTCTCTCTCACCTCAGATTACCAAAAAGAGCATAGAGGGAGGGGACACAACTGCTACCTAGGGCCCAATTTCATTTTAATCCATCTCTGGTAATGGTACAATGAAATCTTGGAATCATTAGTGCCTGTACATACATGGCTGGGTAGTATACTCACATTTCATCTATGTGAATTAGCAAAACAGGTGACAGGTAGGAGTGCAGACTTTTCTTATCATTGCTGAAATGAACATGGCTGTAACTGTGAGTCAGGATGTACTGTCTGTCGTTGTACGTTTCCTAATTAAGGAAATGAGTTGTATAGCCCCCAGTTATTGGGTGGGAATACATTATCCTGCTGCTGGCACCAGTAATGAGGCATGCACCACTAGCAATATCTTTCCAGAGATTCACACTCTTGAGTCACAAAAGAAAGGAAGGAATAATACGACTCTTCATGATGTCATGTCTGGACAAGAATAATCCCTAGTAGTTGTGTTTACACAAAGGAGAGGAAATTAAGTATTAGTATTATTCAGTGGCAGCCAGTCACAAAGCAAAATACCTGCATGAGAAACCTCATATGGAAGTTTACGATATCCAGACAGCATGCTGGTTCCAGGGCAGAGAAGCAGAATGTATTGGCTTAACTGTGACCTCAGAAACCATTGACAGTTTCCATTTAACTCAAGGGAAATTGTAAAACATCTTTGCCTGAAGGCTGTTATGTCAATCTGTTGCTTGGCCAGTGATCTCATTTTACCTATTGACCTGATATCCCCTATCTGTCTCCTCTCTGCATGTCAGCTGATGCTAAAGGTGTAAAGCTAAAGTTAGAAACGGATCCGATCTGCACACGGACAAGTGGACCTAGCCTTAGACATTCAATCAGATGTCTGTAAATGTAAATAATATTTTAAATTTTGTATTCAATAAGTCACATCATCATCTATTGATTATAAGGACTAAAATCGACTGAAATATTGATCAGAGATGTTTGTTCTTTTTTGCTATTCTTAAACTAATCATGCTAACATTGATAAGCTCCACAAGTTGAGATAAGGGAAGGAGGGAGGAGGCAGAAGGTAGAGAATCATTGTGTGTGTAATTATTTATCTCTGTATCAAGGCATTACTGCAGAGAACGTTTTTATGGACCCTAATGAGTTAATTACGGACCACATGGACAGGGGCCATAAATAATAACTCTATTTATGGATTATCTGTAAATTTACTGATGGTGGGCAATACTGGCTAGACACCAAAACAGAGTGCTTACTTAAAGTGGGATAAAACTCTGCCACAGCATTCAATAAAATGTGTTTTCCTACTTTTTATTACCCATTCAGTTACCATATTTACTTTTGTGCACAAGTCATATTGTCTGTTTACAAATTACAAGTTCCCAAAGTACAGTTTATCTGCTCTGAAAGCTGCCTTGCATTGTATTGCATAGCTGCTGTATTTGTATATTAAAATATATCTAGTGATCATTTCTCACCTCTCTCTGCTTCTCAGCTCAGAGCAGTTCAGTTTCAACGCGCTGCTGGTGGTATACTAATTGTATCTAACAAAATAATGTAAACAAAAGATAATGTTATCGCCTCTTCGAATGCGGCCAGAAAGCAAGGACCTTTCCAGTAAAGAACAAAGTGCCGTGTTTAACTGAATACTGTTCTGCTACAATTTTTTTTCTGGTATTAAATGTTATGCTGAAATTAATCTATTAGAGCTAAGAAGAAATACTGAGTTTCATACCACGTTAACTGCCAGCTGTTATCTGATTATGCCTTCTCCTCAGTTTGATAGCAGGAGAGTTAACATACATTACAGAATATCTTAAAAGTAAGTTTTTCCCTTATATTTTTCTTTCTTTCTACCTACCCCTCTTTTTCCTGCTGTTTAATGCTCCTTAATCCCCTCCCTATCTGCACCCTCCTAGTTTTTTCTCTTTATTTCCTTCCCTTTCTCCATCCTCTTCTTTTCCTCCCCTCATTTCTTTCCACCCATCACCTTTCTTTCTTATCTGAATTCTCTTTTTTCTGCTCTTTTCTCTTTTAAAAGCAGTTTTTTTGCTGCTGTATATTTTGCAGTGCAATTGTGATGTTGACAAGTACTGTAATTAGCACTTGACATTAATTATGTACTTTTAACACTGATTTATATTTATAATCAAATTAGCACAATTTTATGATTCAGTGCTTGTTCCCTGTCAAAAAAAAAAGACTTCAGCTGTTTCTTTTCCTTCTTTTGTGCTTTTGCTATAATAATTTATAATAAATCCTTTATTGTAGTTCAGCTATGTTAATCATTTGTGATTGAATAGGTCTAAGGGGCTGTAGTGCACTCATTGTTGCCTAGTTTGCTGTGGCATAACAATAGTCCCGCATACTGCTCCTTCTCTCCACTTTTTGTGCAAAGTAAGCACAGGGAGCACTGTTATTTTTAAAGGGATCCAAGCAGCTTTGTGCTTCTGCAGTTTCTCCTGGTTTCTAATAGCTGTAGGAACTGCCATTTTCCCTTCTCCCCTTCCCTCCGCCTACATTTATCCAGGGGAAGATGTGAATGTAATCAAGTGTGACTCTCTAAACTGTTTGAAGTACAGTGTACAATCTCCCCTCTAATGAAAGCTTTTGTTTGCTCATTGCTCCTGCTAATTACAGCAATCCTTATCTGCCTGTTCTTTTTGCTGATGACAGGCCGTAGAAGTAGAGCAATAAAAGCCTCTAACAAATATTTTAATGTAAAAAGAGGAGGTAGAATGTTTTTTTTTAGTAAAAAGCCACACTGTTAGTATGCATTTTGAATGTGCTATTGAGATGCCCTGGATGCTAAAAATGTGCTCGATTCACTTCAATAAGTCCACGCTGCATCCGGTCTACTCCTGGCATCTGTGCACTGCATGCAGACATCCGGCGGCTTCTGATGCATGTCACTTCATCAGTAGCCTCAGGGTGGCAGCATAGAGCACGCGGCTCCTGGAAGGAAGAAGAGACCATATGCAGCGTAGAATTAAGTAACTATAACAACAGGTCCTGAGCTTACTATGCAGAAGAGGAAGGGGGGGGAGGGGGAGTGGACCATCTGGCCACTACTAGGGAGAGTGGATTGTCCAGTTGTGCTAGGGGATAATAATGTAGTTGGGGGGGGGGGGGGGGCTGTTGATGCTACACCCCTGCAAGTTTGTGAAGATTGTCAAGAGTGTTGCTCCTCCTGTTTAGCATATTTAACTTTATCTGCTATAGCAGTAGTTACTTTGTACATAATCGTTGTGCCACCACTAACAATGTGCACATTTTTCTCTTGAGCACCTGTTAGATTTAGGATGCATGTCATTTTCAAGTTGTGTTCCACTGTACTGGAATGTTTTTGTTAAGAATTCTTTTACAGCTGTCCTCAACGATGAGATGGAGGAAGATTGCGAAGATGTGGAGTCCGTTTGGGTAAATATTCATGGTGGAAATAAAAGTTGCCAATTGCTTATTGGGGTATGCTACAGACCACCTCTTATTAATGAAGCTGCAGAACTGCGATTACTACAGCAGATTGAAAAAGCTGCAAGTAAAAATGAGGTCATAATTATGGGCGACTTCAACTTTCCAGACATTGACTGGGGTATTGAGGCTACCCATTCTGGTAAAAGCAGCAGATTTCTGGCAGCACTACAGGACAATTACTTGACTCAAATGGTAACGGAACCAACTAGGGGGAATGCGTTACTGGATCTGATCATTTCTAATAGACCAGATAATGTATCAAATGTGCAGGTTCAAGAACATTTGGGAAATAGTGATCACAACATGATAACGTTTGATCTGGTGACTGATAGGCCACGGGGCAGCGGGACCACTAAAACTATGAATTTTAGAAAAGCAAAGTTCAATCAAATTAGGCAGGCACTAAGTTTGGTGAACTGGGATAATGTACTACAAGGGAAGGACACTGAAGGGAAATGGCAAGCTTTTAAACGTATTCTCAATCAATATTGTAGTATGTATATCCCATATGGAAACAAAATGTCTAGGAATAAAAAAAGGCCTCTATGGATGAATAGAAAGGTTAGGGATAAAATGAAGAGGAAAAAAAATGCCTATAAGGTCCTGAAACAGGAGGGGACTGAGGCTGCACTAAGCAACTATAAGGAGTGCAATAAAAATTGTAAAAAAGAAATTAGGCTGGCAAAGATCGAAGCTGAAAATCAAATCGCTAGGGATATCAAATCTAACCCAAAAAAGTTTTACAAGTACATCAACTCTAAAAAAAGAAAGGTTGACTGTATAGGAATCCTAAAGGATGAGGGTGGGAACTCAATGGTGGATGATCAAGGTAAGGCAGAGTTATTAAATGCTTTCTTTGCTTCTGTCTTCACAAAGGAAACAGCACTGTTGCAAATTACAGAGGCAGAAGAGTCTCAATCTTCTAACTGTAATATTAAATACTTAACGCAGGAAGAAGTAAAGGCAAGACTAAATAAATTAAAAATAGACAAGGCACCTGGCCCGGATGGCATGCATCCTCGGGTCCTAAGAGAATTAAGTTCAGTTATAGCTAAGCCCCTTTATCTTAACTTTTGTGACTCTCTTGCAACTAGCAGAGTCCCAGTGGATTGGCGTACAGCCCACGTTTTCCCATTATTTAAGAAGGGCAAAAAATCTGATCCAGGAAATTATAGACCTGTAAGCTTAACATCAGTTGTATGCAAACTATTTGAGGGGTTACTAAGAGATACTATACATGACTTCATAGTAGAAAAAAATCTTATTTCTCAGCATCAACATGGGTTTACTAAAGACAGGTCCTGTTTGACTAACATGCTCAGCTTTTATGAGGTAGTGAATGCTAATATGGATATTGGGAATGCTGTAGATGTGATATACTTGGACTTTGCAAAGGCCTTCGACACTGTTCCCCACAGAAGTCTGGTGCAAAAGTTGAGGATGCAAGGACTGGGGAAGAGTTTGTGTGCATGGATAGGGAACTGGCTAATGGACAGAAAACAAAGAGTTGTGGTCAATGGATCGTACTCAAAATGGGAGACTGTTAGCAGTGGGGTCCCACAGGGGTCTGTACTGGGTCCAGTGCTCTTCAATTTATTTATTAATGACCTAGTAGATGCAGTAGTGAGCAATGTTGCTATTTTTGCAGATGATACAAAATTGTGCAGAATCATCAACTCTCAGGAAGATAGTGTCATATTGCAACAGGATCTGGATAGGATGGCTATATGGGCACATACATGGCAGATGAAATTCAATGTTGACAAATGTAAAGTCATGCATTTTGGTCGTACCAATGGTCTAGCACCATACAAAATAAATGGGATACAGTTGGGAACATCAAACTTGGAGAAGGACTTAGGAGTACTCATCGACAACAAGTTAAATAATCATACTCAATGCCAAGCCGCTGCAGCTAAAGCGAACAAAATTTTGGGATGCATTAAAAGGGAAATAAAAACTTGAGATGCTAGCATAATATTGCCCCTGTTTAACTCTCTAGTAAGGCCACATCTGGAATATGGAATACAGTTCTGGGCACCACATTACAAAAAAGATATTGCAGTTTTAGAGCAGGTGCAGAGACGAGCTACAAAATTGATACGTGGGATGGAAGGTCTCGCTTACCAAGAAAGGTTAGATAAACTGGGT
Organism: Hyperolius riggenbachi; assembly: GCF_040937935.1. Classification (NCBI taxonomy): domain Eukaryota; kingdom Metazoa; phylum Chordata; class Amphibia; order Anura; family Hyperoliidae; genus Hyperolius; species Hyperolius riggenbachi. The sequence continues at coordinate 335,546,132 of NC_090650.1, forward strand.
TTATTTAGTCTAGAGAAAAGACGCCTTAGAGGAGATCTAATTAACATGTATAAATACATCAGAGGGCAATATAATAGCTTGGCGGATGAGCTTTTTGTCCCGAGGCCTTCTCAAAGGACTAGAGGACATGAGATGCGCATGGAGGAAAAACGTTTTAGCCATTTATTTAGGAAAGGGTTCTTTACAGTAAGAGTGATTAAGATGTGGAATGCATTGCCACAGGAAGTCGTTATGGCAAACTCTATACCTGCATTTAAAGGGGGCTTAGATGCTTTCCTTGCGTTGAAAGACATCCATGGCTACAATTACTAGGTTATGCTTAATGATGTTGATCCAGGGATTTTATCTGATTGCCATCTGGAGTCAGGAAGGAATTTTTCCCTTTTGGGGCTAATTGGACCATGCCTTGTGGGTTTTTTTTCGCCTTCCTCTGGATCAACAGGGGTATGTGGGGGACGGGCTGGAGTTGTACTTTGTACTCTTTGAACTCGATGGACTTATGTCTTTTTTCAACCAAAATAACTATGTAACTATGTAACTATGTTTCTTTTATTGACTCAATAAAATCTTTGAAAGCAAAAGAATTTAGGATGAAACATTTTGGATGAATTTACTATTGCTGCTTAACAGGTTGCAAAGAGGAAGTTAATCTCTACACTGTATAAGCAGGTTTGCCAAGGATAACACCTTCTATGAGTCTGACATAGTCCCATTTATTTCAGAAGAGTGTTAAACCAATAAAAATCTTATCTGCCTTGAAGCCATTTCTCAATGTTGTGGAAAGAGCTGAGCTTTCAGGATTTGAGAGAATGACATTGTGATATTGTTATTGTACAATACATCTGGAGCCACAAGGGAGCATCTATGTGTTTTGTTTCCATTGATTTTCTAACCAAACCAAGCAGGACTTTGATCATAACAGTTAAAAGATCATTTAAAATTTGAGAAAGGATCGGTCTGCATGACCCCAACGTGACCCAGTTTTGGCGGAAGTTATCCGACTTCCTCCCTGGCGTAGTTTGCATTGGTAACAGCACCCCCTGTGATGACATCACAGGGGGCGCTGTAACCAAGGCGACGGACGCCGGGGAGGAAGTCGGAAGAAGCTGGAGGCTATGATCGGAGGTGAGTTTTTAACTGCCCGATCTCTCCCCTGCCGCTCCACCCAGTGTCCCCTCCTGCCAATCAATTGATCCGGGGCACCATGGCAACAGGTTCCAGGCCGGTGCCCCAGATCAAAGGCCCTAGCGACACCTCTGGCATTCGGCAGCGTTTAGAATTTACCACAAGACTTTTAAAGGGAATATTTATAAAAATATGGTGATCGCCTAACAGATGTCAACTTCTTTGTTCACCTATTTGAAAAAGTCAGATTGCCCCTTTATATGGGGTGATCTGAAATGTTATCGTGGAGATCATCTGCAACAATTATCCACAGTTCTATTAGCTTTTATAGTGTTCATGGACCATCACTAATTAAAAGAGGGGGGGGGGTCTATGCCAAAAGTAGCAAAAGGTATTTCAAAAATACACACTATTTTCCACTGCTAATTTTGTGATCTATTAAGTGGCAATTCTTTTTAAGGTGACAGGGCTAGGCAAATTGTAACGATCGGTGTAACACAGCGAGGGTCTGATTACCGGTGAACTGCAGTAACACCGAGAATACAGAATATACCCGATTATTGATGATCTGCAGTATCACCGATAATCAGATATATCTACTAATCTCTGGACACCTGAGATATGCGAGTGTTGGTGCAACAGTAATACTTTGAGTACTGCACCTCAGGAGAAGGTACAGAAGCAGTAAGGAGTACTGCACAGAAGTATGTTCCTTCCGTTGGCCTAGACTCCCCCGGAGGAGGGGCTAGGCTGAAAGTAGGAAGGACAGAGCGTGAGTGACACCAGTGAGAGGGTGTCACTAACAGGTCTGGGAACTGCCTCTAACAGTAAGGCCAGTTCTTGAGGTCGAGCAAGCCAGGTCGTTAACACACAGACAGATAAGGTACAGATTCAGGAGACAGATACGGAATCCAATGAACAGGCAGGGTTTGGCAACGGAGTATCAGAATAGCAAGGTACAGAATCAGGAGGCAAATACAGAGTCCAGGAACGAGCAGAGTTTGGCAACAGGATTTCAGAAATAGCAAGGTACAGAATCAGAGTTCAGAGGAATAGTCAGGCAGGCAAAAAGGTCATAACAAATAATACAGTTCAATATTCCTAATGCTAAGGTGTGAGCTCCTTGATCATCAACACCTTTGGAAACTATGCTAGAACACAGAAACAGACAAGGTCTGAGTGCTACCACGTAGTGATCGCGACGCCAGACACCAGAGAAATGACCAGCACCCAGTATATATACTATAGCGCTCTCCAGCGCCACCCCTAAGTGCTGGACCAATGGAAGGTGGTAAAAATGTCAGCTGACCAGCTTGGTCAGCTGATTCTTCTCTGGCTGTCATATAAGCTCTGCCTCTCAGCGCGCGCGCGGGTCCTTCTGAACCTGTGTGGACTAGCAGTCCCAGCCACACCAGACATGTTTTGCAATGTATCCGCTGATTCGGGCGCGGGGGCCGCCGCACTGTTCTCCAAGCAAGCGGCGGCTTCCCTGCGTCCAACCACAATGTCAGTAGTATTGCTATGTGCGCAATCCGCCGCATCCAACGCGGACTCCACCGCTCTGCCCATGCGGCATGCGGCGGTTTCTTCGCGTTGTGCCGCCATATTGGACGCGGAAACAGCCGCCTCACTCTGAGCACTTGCGGCGGCTTTTCCGCGTTTCCTCACACAAATGCAGATTTGGAATGGTAAAGTCACATATACAAGTTGTTATCTTTAAGTGCTCTCTCAAAACTCACTTTTTCCGACAAGCATACGCTCTACCTTAGGGCACTTCCCCTTAGTTATCTGTCCTAAGGCCACGTTGCACTCCTACTAGAGATCCTAAAACTGACTTTAGGTTTGTTTATTCTATACTACCCCACCTCGTGTTTCCCCCTATTAATTTAGATTGTAAGCTCGCAAGGCCAGGGCTATCTCTCACCCTTCTGTGTCTTGGAATTTGATACCTGCAGTTGCCTAGCTCTGTCATGTTTCCTTTTCTGTATTTTGTCACCAATTTTGTATATTGGTGTATAACATTTGTCTGTATTATTATGTACCCCATGCTCGTTTCTTACTTTGTGCAGCGCCACGGAATATGTTGGTGCTTTACAGTGGCGTAGCCCCGGTGTGAGTTTCCCATTGGGCCCACCCCAACACTCTATACATAACAAATGATGATACGATGCACCAAAACCTGCCAAGGACTGTAAGCATAACACATACATCAGACCACCATTATAAGTTAGTTAGTTAACATGCTAGCATCCATTTTGTCTCAAGAACCTGTCCTAAGCTTATAGGTGTAATAAGTCTTTAAGAAGACAAATAGACAAGACAAATAACATTTATATTGCGCTTTTCTCCTTGCGGACTCAAAGCGCCAGAGCAGAGCAGCAGCCACTAGGGCGCGCTCTATTGGCAGTAGCAGTGTAAGGGAGACTTGCCAAAGGTCTCCTACTGAATTAGTGCTGGCTTACTGAACAGGCAGAGCCGAGATTCGAACCCTGGTCTCCTGTGTCAGAGGCAGAGCCCTTAACCATTACACCATCAGCCAACAGCCAAGAATCATATTCCATTCTTTATTATTATGTACCCCATGCTTGTTTCTTACTTTGTGCAGCGCCATGGAATATGTTGGTGCTTTACAGTGGCGTAGCCCCCGGTGTGAGTTTCCCATTGGGCCCACCCCAACACTCTATACATAACAAATGATACGATGCACCAAAACCTGCCAAGGACAACCACAGAGTCAGAGGTGCAAGAAGGGGATGGGCAACAGTTTGCTAATGATTACTACTATTCAAAGCATCTATAGAAGTGATTATTACCAGCACAGGACCAATAAAGAGCTAATACTGTGGTTGAGGGAGGGCCCTTCGGGGCCCCTCTGGCCCAAGGGCTCTGATGCGGTCGCAGCCTCTGCAACCCCTATTGCTACGCCACTGGTGCCTTATAAATCAATAATTAACAATAATAACAATAATAATAATCTGTTGCGGCAAGGTAGGCCCAGTAACGTCCCATAAGCACTACTAGGCTACATTTTGGAGGGTTTTTAGATGTGGTGAGTCCCTCACAAGCGGATGCGGTGGAGAATTCTCACCAACCAGGGGGATTGCATTCACATACTGCAACAGAACAGGCTTGGAGAATGTTATTAGTTTTTCCCTTGCATTCTAAATTTGTATTTCATATAGTTTTCAGAGCATGAAGGTACACCCTTAGTGTTTTGTATTTAAAGGAATACAGGGTAAAAAGTTAATGGGAAATAGAGGCCATAAATATGAGCGCTGTAAAAACAGGGTAGGAGAATTGGGCGCAGCCGGTGCCACCATAGACTGTAAAAGGAAATATGGCTATAGCAGTGTTTACTGAGTAATGTGGGTGCCGTCAAAAGACAGAGGACAAATGACTACAAGAACACTGTAATTTGGCCGCCAGCAATAGCTGGAAGTCAAATTACATCTTTCCCCCACTATCCATGGGGGCCTGGAGGGGGAATAGTAATTATCATTGCTGGGACTTGTGCAGAAGCAGGGTAAGATGTTTATTGGCTTTACCCTGGGCCCAAAGTTCCTGGTGGCCGATTCATAGGTATGCTGTACATAGGCGTCAGGACCTTTACAATTGCTTTCCGCAGTGTCGGTTTCCTTCCGAGAGGCTCTGTCATCTTATAAATCATTTTGGTAAAAGCAGCAACCAGAGAAAGTCAGCAACCTTGAACCGAATCGGATCTAGCTGCGCCATGCATACACAGTAGCTCAGTGGTGCTACTGCTCTGTCCATGCTCCAGGCATTCTTGTAACCACAATGAATGCAGGGAGTGCAGACAGAGCTTTGCCACTGAGCCACTGCACATGTGTGGCTCAACTACATCCGGTTCAAAGGTTGTTGACTTTCTCTGGTCTGTACCTTTACCAGAACCATTTAACAGGCGACTGAGCCTCTCAGTCTCAGTATTTCTTTGAGCACAAGTTAATAAATAATAAATAAAAGTGTTAATTCCATTTCATACATGCAGATTACAGCTAAGAGAGTGCGCATACCCATAACAACAATGCAATATTATGGGGCTATGTCACGAAAAACCACTCCCACAACTCCTTAAAAGCAGAGGACCATGCAGCTAGGGGCTGGAACTAAATATTACATTTCCATTCTAGGGGACCCTGTCTCACCAGCTGCAATGCAACAGAAATAGCATTTTTGAAGTTCTACTTTTTAAAGTTCGTAGTTTTCAAGATTGTGCCATTCGAAAGATGGACCATTTTCAGTTCACTCATTTTCTAGCAGCACAGTAGGAGGAGGAGCGCTAATGGCAGCATACTTAGAGACAAGCTGCATGACAGACATCAAGAGCAACAGCAACTCAGGACTTCAAACTGAGGTCTCACAACACTGAGCTATTACAGTAATAGGCAAGTTTTGAAACACTTGTATTGCCTATTCTGCTCAAAATACTGTTATTTTTAAAATGAAATACCTTAAAATGTTTGCAAACTTTTACGTAACCGTGTTTGCAATCATCGAAAATGAGGTCCTGGTCAATAATACAGGGTGTTTGCATCACTGTTTTTATCTTTCTGTGTTAAAATACAACTTCGTTACTGCTGCTGTTTACATTGCAAAGATAATAATAATAATTCCAGTATTTGTATATCACTTTTCTCCTGTCGGAATCAAAGCGCTTGTGGGGCAGCCACTAGAGCACACTCAAAGGGCTGTAGCAGTGTTAGGGAGTCTTGCCTAAAAACTCCTTACTGAATAGGTGCTGGCTTACTTAACTAGGAAGAGCTGAGATTTGAACCCAGGTCTCCTATGCCAGAGGCAGAGTCCTTAAAGGGTGAGAGGAATATGGAGGCAGGAGGCTGCCACATTTATTTCCTTCTAAACAATAGCAGTTGCCTGGCAATCCTCCTGATCCTGTGCCTCTAATACTTTTAGCCATAGACCCTGGACAAGCATGCAGCAGATCAGGTACTCTGACTCAGCTGACTGCTGATGTGGTTTATTATACTATTAGCGATGCAGCACATCATTAGATGAGGATTGTCACAAAAGTGAATATGGGTGCTGTACCAGAGCAGTGTGCTAGTGGGTGCCAGAGGTGGATTGAGATGTAATGGGGCCCTAAGCATGGTAGTAGATTTGGAGCCCCTTTGTGGTACTTTTGGTAAGTTGAAGTGGAGAGAGGTTGAAGAAGGTGGCAGGTGGGCCACTTGACACCCACTAGGCCCCAAGCACCTGCCTAGGTTGCCTGGTGAATGATCCTGCTCTGGTGGGTGCTAGTGGTCCAGTAGCATATTTAAAAAAATTTAAGGAAAGCCATCCAATAAAAAGACTCACTCATCACTCACCACATAAAGTGAGAGGAGCTCCCCACACTGTCATTTCAACTATGCAAAAACAGGAGAATTATGTGGGGATTCTCAAGTCGTTACAAAATTAATTCATCATTGCCTTGGCATAGAATCCTTGTTAAATAGTTGGTAATTTAAAAACTTCTCATACATACATTAAAACCAATTCAAAACCATATAATGAGCCCTCACTTTTTAACATTGGGGACAGGAGGCAGTTAATATACGTGGTTTGTCGACCAGCTCAGCCTATTCAAACAACTCGCACCACTGCAATATATGTCCTACATCCCACCGCCATTTCAGCCCACTCAGTGCATCTTGAGACTAACACTGTTAATTTATGCTAACTGCCTCCTGTCCTCAATGTTAAATAGTGAACACTAACTATATGGTTTTGAATTGGTTTAAATGTATGTGTGAGAAGTTTTTAAATAAACAACTATCTAACAACATAAATAACATGGATTCTATGCCAAGACAACAATAAATGAATTTTGTACTCACTTCAGAATCCCCACATAATTCTCCTCTTTTTGCATGGTTCAGTAGCCTGACAACCATCTTGCACCTTGCTGGAGGCTGGACATACATAGAGTATAGTTTATATATAGTTTTGTTTGAATAGGCTGAGCTGGTCGACAAACCACGTATATTAACTGCCTCCTGTCCCCAATGTTAAAAAGTGAGGGCTCATTATATGGTTTTGAATTGGTTTTAATGTATGTATGAGAAGTTTTTAACTCTCTAAGGAATATTTAACAGCCCCACCTAGTGTTTCCACCCCTCCCTTTAGATTGTAAGCCTCTGGCAGGGTCCTCCACTCCCTAGTGTAATCTACAGGATCATGTGCTCCTGTCCTATGACAGCCTGTACTTGTATTACTGGGCCTACCTAACCAGCCCATATTGCATGATCATGTATTTTGTACAATTTGTATGTATAACTTTGTTCTATGTGTATAACCCTATGTATGTCATCCTTGTATCATTGTATATATTTATTGTCCAGCGCTGCGTAATATGTTGGCGCTTTATAAATACAATAAATAATAATAATAATAATAATAATAGTTTAGAGAGACAATTCACAATAGCAGAAGCAGTCCAAATGTGGCATTTCTTGATCGACTAGCATTTAGTCACTATTAAATGACTGGCACTTTTCTGTGCAAGGGCAGTTACAAGTTTTAATAAAATGCGCACGTGCAGAATGCTCCTCTGTGCGATCTGGGAGGAGCACGGCTGGGCCTGCCATGCAAAGTAGTCTGCGACTGAGCAACACAACTGAGGGGACGGGGAGAATATTGAGGAAGCTGACAGACTATGGCAGGCTGGAAGAAGCCCCAGGTATGTAAAAATCCTTTTGTTCCTTTCATTTCAAGTACATGTATGACGTATGTTATCAGTATGTTTTTGGGATGTGGGAGAAAACCAGAGTGCCCCGGAGGAAGCCCACACAGACACGGGGAGAACATACAAATACCTCCTAGATATTGTCCTGCCACAGATTAAAACTGGGGTTCCTAGTGCTGAAAGGTGAGCGTGCTATCCATTGCATCAACATGGTACAAAACTGGCAGGTGCTGTAGTTCTAGAGACTAGATTAGAATTCTACTGAAATCTCACCAAGATCAATGTTTGCAACCAGGGCTAGATTTACAGCTCAGAAGCCCATAGGCACATACACTCTTACACCCTAAAGGCCGCCAGGCCACACTCCTCATATCACCCCCCTTTTCTTATTAAATCAAACCACATAATATAATGCTGAGTAGAGCATACCAACAAGGTGCAAATGTTACCAACGACTAGTAGAATTTACCGAATATAGGCTGATATTACGAACAACAAGCAGATAATACAAATCACAAGCACATTATATGAATAAAAATTGTGGTAAATAGTTTGTAAACATGGATAGTTTTGAGGGGCGTGTATAAAAGGAGACTCACCAACTTTTGACGTTCCGTTCATGGACCCATGCGGTGGGTCTCTCTGTATGTGATGCACAGTGCGTCACATGACAAGGAAGTCACCGTAACCATGGAGAGGATGCTGGGGCTACACTGCTGAAGACAGACATCAGCAATGACAAGTTGGGAGTTGGTAAGTCTCTTCCTGTTCTGTGCACCACTCGCAGGTCGAGGGAGGGAGCGCCTTATACGTGCCGCTCAAGTGAGGGAGAGAGCCGGTATAAATCATGGAGGGAGGGAGCCAATGTAATTTCATGAATGGATGGAGGGCGAGAAAGAGGTACTCTAGGTGGCCAGTGAGCTGTCTGTCTCTCACCCATGGATCGCCTGTAGGCTTGAGCCTACAGTACCTTATGGGAAATCCATCCCTGGGTGCAACATAAAAGTGATTGCCACTCCCCACTGATGTTATCAATTATTTGGCAAATGGAATAACTGTTGACCAATAGATGGCCACCTTTAGCACAGAGTAATAACATCTCATACTGGGGTTGACATGCTTGTATAAAGAGGGTAAACAAAATACTGCAAGCCCATTGCATTATTGATCAGAGTAATACATTAAGATATTTTAAGCACAATTAAGCATAAGTACACTAACAGTTTAAACTGTGATTTTGCTGGAAGCTCCACATTTTATTTTCTTTCTTTACTTGACTTTAGTCCTGGTTTAATTTGTTTATTTCTCCCAATTGAACAACAAGCAATAGCAATAAGCATTAGAACATATTGTCTTGAAACACAATACTAAGATAAAATATGTTTGACAAAATGAATGGTTCTGTATGCTGAAACATGCCAAAACCAATAGGCACTTTTTATGCGATAGTGTTAGCAGACTTTGAACAGATCCCTGCGGCTGTCATTAGGAAATAGCGTTCAGTAGATTTCTGTTGTTTAATGGGCTGTCATATTTTGTTCATCTATTATATGTGTTCCGGGCTTGATGGAAAAGTCCTGGCCTTTGAAACAATGTGCGTTCTCACTTAATAAAAATCAGTTTGTGTGTGGTGGAGAGCTACAATGGAGGATGAGCTAAGATTGAACAGATGGGAATACATCTGCATGGCTTCACAGTGTGTAAAGGGGCAGCACCAAATTCTTTTCTGAGTTATTCTAAAAATCGGATTCCAGAAATGCATCCCCCCTCAGGTTTGAATGAATGCCAACTCTTCAGTCTCTTTTTTTTTTTTTTACAACTTTAGATCATAGACAAGTGCATGTTTTCCTCTGTGAAATAGATTCTTATCTACTTTCCTAAATCATGTCACCATCAGAAAACGTTCAGCAGCTCAAAACCTGAAATATCTGTTATGCTGAAAACATGCTAAAAGAAAGAAAATGTAAATCAGCATGTTGGACAAGGATACGATGTAAAAGGTCAGTAACAGTGATGCTCAGAGGCCCTTATTTAGTGGCTGGATAGTGTAATGGTTAAGGGCTCCTTCTCTGACATGGGAGACTAGGGTTCGAGTCTCGGCTCTGCCTGTTCAGTAAGCCAGCACCTATTCAGCAGGAGACCTTAGGCAAGTCTCCCTAACACTGCTACTGCCTATAGAGCGCGTCCTAGTGGCTGCAGCTCTGGCACTTTGAGTCCGCCAGGAGAAAAGCGCCATATAAGTGTTTGTGTTTGTCTTTGTCTTTTATTCAATTCCCCATTTCTCCCAAGTTTTCTCCTATATGATATTTTTTCACCTTATCAATAAAATGCCTTTGAAGCCCCCAGCAAGCAAGGAAATACTCAGAATAATGATTACAGTACTATTAAACCTACTTTTTGGTACTTTTTCATTTGCCAAATGCTGGAAAGTTATTTTAAACAGAAGATGAACAGTTATCTCCGAGGATAAAATGTAGGAGAAAAGTGAATTGCAGATGGCCCTAGGCCCCATTTGTAGTTAACATTTTCTCCTGAGTTTTTCCCTAGGTGATATTTTAACATTTTGGCAATAAAAAGCTTTTTGACCCACCAGCAAGCAAGAAAATACTCAAAATAATTTTGATAGTGCTTTCTAACTCACTTATTGATACTTTTTCAATTGCACAGTGCTAAAAAAAAGTTATTTTAAAAGAAGATGAAAAATGATCTCCTCAGGGAAAACTCAGGAGAATATGGGCTAGAAAGTGTTGAACCTATGAAGGGTATGAGGCATTTAACTAGCTTTCAATAATACAACAAACAGATTTAGTGGTGAGCCAAAATTTCACATCGAAATTAGCATTTACGCATCGTAATCGTAATGTGAAAATTTGGGGAAAATCGTAATTGATTTTGTGAGTAATAGTAGCATTTCATAATTTCGTGTAATTTTTCATATCATTTTTGCACAATTTTGTAAAATGTTGTGCCGACTTTAGCGGTTAATAGCAAAGCCCCCATACATGCTATTGCTACCAAAATTGGTACACATGTTAAGGAGAATATTAGGTACAAATCAGAAAAATAATTTTTCAAAAAGACATTGTAGTTTTTGAGAAAATCGATTTTGAAAATGCAAAAAAAAAATGGTTTTTAAACTATCATTTTTCAAAGTTTAAAAAACATTTTTTTTCTTTGCATTTTTAAAATCAATTTTTTCAAAAACTATATCGTCTTTTTGGAAAATCCATTTTTCCCTTGTACCCACTATTCCCTTTAACCACTTCACGTCCGCAGTGGTAACCCCCCCAAAGACCAGGCTCTTTGTTGCAGCGCTGGGCTGTGCAGGCTTTTCAGCCTCACGCACAGCCCAGCTTAGGTGCTCAGCGATCGGACTCGCCTCCTTTTTTTGTCCCTAAGGGGACATGCTGCCGGAGGGGTCCGATCGCTGCTGCCACTTTTTTTTTTTCCAAACCTCATCGAGGCTGTTTCTCTCCCCTTCCTCCCTCCCCTTCCCTCCTCCCCTCCGATGCCTGCATTGGAACAGGACGGCGATCCATTTTGTTCCGCCTCTCATAGGCATCAGCCTATGAGAGGCCGGCGCTCCCCGGCCAATCAGAGGCCGGGGATCGCTGGTCTCTTACAGCGCTGCGGCCCCCGGCAGCGCTGTACGCATGTAAACAAAGAGGATTTCTTCCCCTTACGTTTACAAGCAGCCTGCTAGCCATGATCGGCGGCTAGCAGGCTATTCACGGAACTCCGCTCCGTGAACGGGCAGGGATCGATTGGGCATGCGCGCGGCCATTCCCTGGGAAACTGCAGCCCCAGGACTTGATGCCAATTGGCATTAGGCGGTCCTGGAGCTGCCGCTGCGGTCACACCCATGCCAATGGGTGAGGCGGTCTTCAAGTAGTTAACATAGGTAGCAATTTTGGTGTCAGTAGCATGTATGAGGGCTTTGCTATTAACCTCCAAAATCAGCGCAAAATTACGCAAAATTTCATGAAAATTACACAAATATTTATGCAAAATTACAAATGACTATGAAATCAATTTCGTTTGCAAATCGTAATTACGTATAGGCATAATTGTGAAAATATACGCGAAATTTGGCGAAATCGTAATTTTGTTGATTACGATCATCAGTAAACAGATTTGCTTTTAACCTAACTTTCAAAAATACAACAGACAGATTTACTTTAAGAATGGCTTATAATTTTCCACTGCGCTGGGAAAAGGAAGACAATGAACCACCAACGTCCAGTACCTGCTGGTAGCTGGTTTGTCAAAGAAGACTTCTACAAAGTGTTGACGCAAGCCTGAAATAAAAATAAACTGAGGAATAGAAATAATTGTGTTTATTTTGTGTTAAATAGTCTCCGCTGATTTCTGAATGCTACAGCATAATGTTCTACAGGTTCCATCTTGAACCTTTGACCTTGTTTGTTATCTATTTTCTGCACTCATAAGTGTTTCTCTGTCATGCAAGAGTTATATGGCGTGTAAGTAGTTACCAGTGAGAGTTGCTGTGTAGTCTAAAATTTGGCTGAAGAGAAAAGTGTCATTTGAATTCTTAACATTTACAGTGAAACCTTTATCCTAGTCCTATGTAGGCTTGGGACTGTACATAGACATGCACTGTATCTCATAATGTCACACACGCACTACAAGAGGAAACGACGGGTCCGTCGGACCCTCCTGGGCAGTCTTTTTTCGCCGACAGTAGCGCGTGTGTACGCGCTGTCAGCGGACTGATAGGGCTGTTTCTGAACGATCCGCTCAGCGGATTGTTTAGAAACAGCCTTATTAGTCTGCCAACAGCGCGTACACACACGCTACTGTCGGCTAAAAGACCACCCAGCGGGAGGGTCCGGTGGACCCGTCGCTTCCTCTTGTGCACTTGTACACACCTTAAGATAAATAGTCTTATCTGTAGTGCTAATCCTAAATAAGACTTTTCTGGAATCCCACAGTCATACAGTATTTTGTGTTGAAAAACCACATAACTAATATTACATTGTTTTCTGTCTTAGGTGAATGAGTTTTTTTTTACATTTTACAATTTTACAGCTCCCTTGAAGACATTGCACATTTAAAAGTGTTGTTGTGTGATTCAAGAGCTTTATGACTTGTAATTAGTGTAGTTATCACTGAGCTTTATACTACTCATCTCCAACTGCAGAGAAACAGTCATGGATTCTTACCCATTACAGTGAGTAAAATCTAAAAAAAGGTTTAGTTCTATGTAGGACTGAGACTGTACATACATGTTTATCTAAGGAAAGTGCATGGAGGTGAGCTCACTAGAGCGATTGGGAATTTGAAAATCGCAAACGTGGGACATGTAGCATTTTGTGAGCGTTTAGGCTGCAATACTTATTATATGAGTTAGCTTAAAGCGGTTTAAAACTCTGACAAAATATTCAACAAAATTGTGTTTTCCTACTTTTTATAACCCATACAATTATCATATTTGCTTTTGTGCACAAGTATTATAATTCATTTATAAAGTATAACTTCCCAAAGTTCAGTTTATTTACTTCGAAACTGTTGTAATTCTGTTTGAAATGCAGCCATCAGTGATTTCTGACATGTGTTTTACTCCAGGACTCATTAGCATACGGTTCTGCACAGCCAGAGAATGTTTACTTAATTGTATCAAGTAAAGAATGTATACAGAAGATAAGCTAATCACTAGTTTGGATGCGGCAGCCCCTGCAGGAGAAAAAGTCAGTCCTGTGATGGAACCCTTTAAATGCTGTTTTACTAAAAAAAAAACATTGTGTTAGTATATTATATGCTGTAAATAATCTTTTAGAGCAAAGAAGAAATACTGGATTATATTCCACTTTAATAGCCAGAAAATGCAGCACAAATCACCAACAAAAATGCTACACAAAGCATTAGCGATTGCGATAGCGCTTTGTGATTTCTAGTGTGCCCCTGGCCTTACCCTTGCACGGGCCGTGAACTATAGCATTACTGCTATAGCAGCAACCAACTCAGGCTCTATGCGGCCAGTGCAGAATGCCGAAACAACCTGCATCGCTCGTAAGTACTATATGAGACAGTCACACTCATTCCTATGAGAGCTAATTTTCCTGGAAGCAAGCAACAGTTCATCAATGAAAAATGACTGTTAAACTGCTCACACCAATTAACGCTAAGAAGTAATATTTACCTTCATCGTGTACAGAAATTGGAGTAGTGGATTTTTTTTCTCAGCTAAAGAAGAATTTAACTTTACAGATGCCTTCTTGTCGCTAGAGTATTTGATAAAAGACTCCCTAAAAGTGATAACAAAATTCTTTTGTGATATTTCCTTTTTTTATTATGACCTCCTTGGTTATTTATTTTCGATTTTGGCCAAAGCTCCATACACCACGATAATCTTATTTTGTGAAAGTCAGCTGTAATCACACATTCACCAGTTTTCTCAAGGACACAAAACCTTGCACAAAATGCGAGCTATCCATTAACCTTGTCCAGTTTTCCTGCTGTAATCTAAAAGATTGGCCACAACATTCGCTGTCAGAACGTTTTTAGGATATTTGTAGAAGGGAAATTCACTGCAGATTCACCGAAACCTTTAAAAAAGCTGAAACTAATATCTGTAAAACAAATATTTCAGAGTTGCAGTTGAGTAAAAATGTTTACCCGGTGTTTACAATAATATTAGATTTATTTCCTTGTTTGAGATCCAGCTTGATGTTACTTTCCATGGAAACCGCAAAGATGGATCAACAAGAAAAAGATGAAAGGAAAGAGTCTGGACACCCAGTAAATGTATTGCCTCTCACCAATCATTGTTAAAGGGCTGCACGCATTCCAGCAACCAGGTGTGTTCTATTACTTTATTGCTTGGCAAGGCATACACAACATTATGGAAAAGAAAGCATATACATTCTCATGTGGAAAAACAAGTTAAAGGGAAGGTCCAAGCAAAAAAAAAAAATGAGTTTTACTTACCTGGGGCTTCTACCAGCCCCATGTAGCCATCCTGTGCCCTCGTAGTCACTCACTGCTGCTCCAGTCCCCTGCTGGCAGCTTTCTGACCTCGGAGGTCAGGGCCACATTGCATACATTTTTACGCATTCCAGCTAGTGCAGGAACAAAAATGTATGCGTTGCACCACTAACGGGTAAAAATGTATGCGTTAATGTTCCTGCACTAGCGGGAATGTGTAAAAATGTACGCAATTCGCCCCTGACCTCTGAGGTCAGAAAGCTGCCAGCGGGGGACTGGAGCAGCAGTGAGTGACTACGGGGGCACAGGATGGCTTCATGGGGCTGGTAGAAGCCCCAGGTAAGTGAAACTCATTTTTTTTTTTTGCTTGGACCTTCCCTTTAAAAAGGACTTTTCTTCTTATTGACCTGTTAACATTGACCACCATGCTTTTTATGCTACCATTAATCTTATGCGTGATCCTCTTAGTAGAATATCGGTAATTTTACCAATATTCTACCATGACTGATACCTGAGAGTGGAATATCGGTAATCATACTGATATTCTACTGTCCCTCTCTAAAACGTAATTCGCAAATGAACCTGCCCCTATCTAAGCCTAACACTAACCTCCCCATCTACTCCTAACACTAACCTCCCTGTACATATGCCTAACATTAACCCCTCTTACCTACTCCTAACACTAACCTTTTCCCTGTATATGCCTCACACTAACCCCCCCCCCCCCTTACCTACTCCTAACACTAACCTCTTCCCTGTATATGACTAACACTAATCCCCCTTACCTACTCCAAGCATTAACCTCTTCCCTGTATGTGCCTAACACTAACCCCTCTTCATTTCCCCCTGTATGGGGCTAACACTAACCCCCTTACCTTTTCCTAAAACAACCCCCCCCCCCCTGAACATGCCTAACACTAACTCCCCCTTATCTACTCCTAACACTAACTTCCCTCTACATATGCCTAACACTAACCCATCTTACATACTCCTAACACTAACCTCTCCCCTGTATATATGTAAAAAGAGAACCGAGAGCTCAATATAGTGTAGTAAGTTTAAACAAAATGAAGTTATGAAGGAGAGTATGAAATATACTCACTGTATAGGCAGGTGAGGAGATTAGACCTGTCCTCACTCAGGATTAAGAAGTCGCTCTCTGTAGATCGGAAAAAGGGGTATCCCCCTCCACCAAGGGTGGATATTAATTACTGTATAGAACGGACCAGAGGCGCCAACAGAATAAAAACAAGCTGTAAAATGTTTAAAAATGCTTTGGAGGAAGTAGTGGACTGGACTTACCTCCTTCAAGCGGACACATAAAACTGTCTATTCAAACAAAATAAATGTATTGGCATACTCCAGGGGGGTTGCAACGCGCTTCAAAGGATTAGATCTGCTTCGTCAGGCAATAAAAATAGGAGCACACAACAGTAAATGGTCCGGGTAACACCTGGCACCTCCGTCTTCCCTGCATATCCCTAACACTAACCCCTCCCCCCTTTCTTACCTAATTCTAACACTAACCTCTTCCCTGTATATGGCTAACACTAATCCCCCTTACCTACTCCAAACACTAACCTCTTCCCTGTATGTGCCTAACACTAACCCCTCTTCATTTCCCCCTGTATGGAACTAACATTAACCCCCTTACCTTTTCCTAAAACAAACCTCCCCCTGTACATGCCTAACACTAACCCCCTTTGCCTACTCCTAACACTAACCTCCCCCTGTAAATACCTAACAATTATCCCCCCTTACCTACTCCTAACACTAATCTTCCCCCTTTACATGCCTAACACTAACCCCCTTACCTATTCCTAAAACTAACCTCCCCCCCCCCCGTAAATGCCTAACACTAATGCCGTCTTACCTACTTCTAACACTAACTTCTTCCTTGTATAAGCCTAACACTAACCCCCTTACCTACTCCTATGCTAACCTCTACCCTGTATAAGCCTAACACTAAACCCCTAACCCCTTACCTACCCCTAACTCTAACTTCCACTCTGTATATGCCTAACACTAAACCCCTAATCCCTTACCTACCCCTAACACTAACCTTCCCCCCGTATATGCTTAACACTAACCTGATAACTGTGCCTAAATTACCCCCCAGGGGACTTCACAATATTAGAGCCAAGCACCTTTTTCTTCTCCCCCTCTCTGCGGATAGCCTGAGTTCGCCTATACTATAGGCGAACTGCAGCACCAAAATTACACACTGGGTGAGACTATAGCCACTAATTACATAGCAACAAATAGTGATGCCCAAAATACCATCCAAGCCTCCCCCCATTTTTCCTGCTTTGCTCACAGAGGTGTCTACGGCTATTGTTATGCACCAGTTCAGTATGCTCTAGTTTTGTGGCTTAGTTATTCAGATCTGGTGGTGATCAAATGACTGCAGTGGGAGATTCTTAGTTCATAAGTATCATCATCCCATGTTATCCATTTAACTAACAATGCAACTTAACTATGGGTCTAATTAGATGTATTCATCAATTTGTCTTAATATAATTATTCTCAGAACTTGTGCTATTAACGAGTCAGTAATTAAAGAGATGTGCTGGCAGCTCATGTCCAGTGAGTAACCCAGATGAGCAAATGTCTACTCTACTTGTGATTCAGAGTGGAAGGGGACCAGCTTTAGTGGGCAGATATTGCCTGGCATGCACTGAACCTGTAAACAGCACCTCTTTCTCAGCACTTCAAATCTAGGCCAAGAGGTGAGGCCTCTTGGCCTAGATTTGAACAGGAGACTATACACTACAAGAGCGTTATGCTACCGTGCCACACTGGTTTAAATGGGTAATACATATTCTTCATATGAATATTTGTAATACTATTATTCACAGTGTGCCAGTGTCCTCCAAAGTTATCTAACAAAGGTCTTCTGTTTTTTTTAAACAATCACAGCACAGATATGGCCAAATCTGCTGATAACCTACAGCCAAAACTCACAAGGATTTACCTTAATTCTTTATTGGGTCAAAAGATAAGTGATGTCTAAAGCTCCGTCTACACGAGGCGATCCGGCGGCTCGATTAGCTGCCGGATCACCTCTTCCGCATCCCCGCGCGTACCCGCCGCGTCCTCGCTCGCCGCGCGCACGTCGGATTCGATCCGCCCTCGTCCCCGCCCAGCGCCACTTATCTTCCGCTCGATTTCCTGCCATTGTCCCCTGTCGGATCTTATCAATCGAGCCGCATCAGCGGCTCGATTGATAATACACATCGGAGCATCATCTACACCTAAAAGGATTAAAGCGGATCCGAGATGAAAAACTAACTATAACAAGTAACATATCTATATGTCTTATTTAAAATTTAGATAGTTTACACAGCAAATCTAGCTGCAAACAGCTTCAATAGAATATGATTATTTCTTCCTCTGATACAATGACAGCAGCCATGTTGTTTGTAAACATTACACACAGGCAAGCTTATCTGCATCTTGAGCACTCAGCCTGTGAAAAAAACCTAATCCCCCCTCCTCCTCTCTCCTCCCTTCTGCCTCTGAAATCTCTAGCTAGTAATACCTCCCCCTCCTCCTGCCCAGACTGAGCTCCCATGAGCCCTTGCTACTGTCTGAAAGTGCCTTGGCTCTCTGAAAACCTGTGGGCGAGGCTTGTTTAGTTTATAGGGAATAAGAGTATTAAAACAAAAACAAAAAAGTATTTGGCTTGAGGAATGCCCTATAAACAATAGGAAAGGAACACAATTCTGCAATGAGTAAAAGTTCATCTTGGATCCACTTTAAGATGTGAGCTCCTCTGAGGGGCAGTTAGTGGGTAACATGACTATGTACTCTGTAAAGTACTGAAGAAGATGTCAGCACAATAGAAAAAAAGTGATAGTAATGCAAACTTTATGAAAAAGTTTAGGGCAGGGACAGTTCTTTTCCTCTTGTCTATAAATACCCTTCTTTTTCTCTCTGTCTCCAACAAGAACCTGTGACATCAGTCATTATTGTGTCTGCTTAGCATGCAAAGATTAGTAGGTTTAATTCTACTTTGTACAAGTGCTGCAGAGAGTTCTGACTTTGTAAATAGTCTTTCCCCACAGTAAGGCAATATAGAAAGCGTACAGGAGGGCTGGAACACAGTCTTCTGTGATGGTAGCTCAAACTTTCTGTTGGCCAAAACAGCTACACGTTTGCTACTAATAATTTATATGCTACTGTAAAAATGGATATTGACAAATACAGATTACAAACAGCAATCATTACAAGCATTTATTATTGTCATTATTGATTTATAAAGCACCAACATAATCCATGGCACTGTATAAAGGAAGAAACAAACATGGGGTACATAGTAATACAGACAATAATAGTGCAGGGGCGTTACTAGGATCCTAAGAGATCCGGGGCACTTTTGAGCATGCGAGCCAGAAAATGGGTGTGGACATGCACCAGAATGGGTGGAGCCAAATGTACAGAATTCATGTTAATTTGGCTTAACCCATGACCACACAGTCATGGGTGGAGCCAAATTTACATGAACTTAACTAAGTAAGCCTGCCCAGCAAAATGTTGGATGATTGCCCCATAGCATTTCCTGACCTTCTAGTGGAGCCCCTTCCATGCTCCCATGGGCCTCCCATTGAGGCACCACAACTCCCAGCATTCTATTATAGAACAACCACAGCTCCCTCTATGCCCCCATAAAGACATCACAGCGCCCAGCATGGCACCACAGCACCCAGTATGCCCACATAGAGAAACCACAGCACCCAGCATAACCCCGATTGATGCACCACAGCTTCCAGCATGCCTGCCATTGAGGCACTACAGCTAACTCTGCCTGGGGGGCAATCGGGGAACCCCAGAATAGAACCGGGGCACGTGCCACTGATCTTTGGGGCTAGCAACGACCCTGCAATAGTGTACTCCATTACACAAAATACAGAATTTGTACAAAAAAAACCCAGGTTCTAAATGCAAAATTGGTAATTGTAGCAATTACAGTGACAGTGGGGGGAGGGGCGGTGTTATCTAGTATCTAGTAATCAGTACAGCTTGGCTACAGGTCAAAGGGAGAATGGCCTAAGGTAGAGCATATGCTCTCAGGAGTTTTGAGGGAGCATTTCAAGATGTCAAAGGAGAGTGACGGATGTGTTGTGGAAGGGGATTCAATAGGAGGGGTGAAGCACTGTGAAATCTTTGTAGGTTAGGGTTAAGCGTTAGAAATGGATCCCGTTATTAATTGGCAGCCAATGAAGAGCTTGACAGAGAGGAGTAGCAAAGGAAGAGGGAGAAGCATAAATTATTGCCAAGTTAGACACTATGAATAGGGATGATCAATGAGATGCAAATATTCTGAGTTGATGCAAATGTATGCAATTTTTATGCAAATATATGCAGCTTGAAAATGGCCCCACCCAGGTTTAAATTGATTTTCCCATTTTCAAGCTGCATATACTTGCATACAAATTTGCATACTTTTGCATCAACTCTGAAATATCTGCATCTCATTGATCATCGCCAGCTATAAAGAGTTAAGTCCAACAGCAGAGAAAAAACATTAGCATGCACGTAACTAAATGCCAGATACATGATACAAATGAATGTTCTTTGTAAAACCCTGCTGAAAAAACATCAGTGCTTCTGCATCACCGCCATACCCACCATCACCACCGCTAGCACCCCCACCAGCATGATGTCTAGAACCATGGTAATAGGCATGAGCTTCCGATTTCCAAGAGGAGTGCGGAAATTGGAATCTGAATTACCGAGACTCAGAATACCGCAATTCTGAGACTCGGAATTACTGCATTACCGAGACCCGGACATTTTAGGCCAATCACAAGACACGGTGTGTGTTGGGCCAATCAGAGAATCCGTATAGTACTGCGGAAATCAGAATACCGTACAATGCAACATTACGGAGACTCCGAAATTTTGGGACAATAATGAGGCTCTCATTTTTTGTAAGGAGCCAAAATTACTCTAAATTATTTCTAGTTCAATATCACTGCAGATTGCAGTTTTCTTATCTGAAGAGTATTTGGAGGGTTTTACTTTAATGTGTACAAACAGGCAAGAGCCATAATGCATCACTTCAGGGCAATAAGGAGACCCACACATTATAGACGTCTCCTACTCTCCTGTGATGGTCAGTAAACCTTCTGTTTGAAAAAGGTGGTATTGTACTTTGCCTTCCTTACAATAGGCAGCCCCTTCTTGCAAGTTATATACAGGTTCCTTGAAGTCTAAATTTTCCTGGTGGTTCTGTTCTCCCACAACATAACTCGGTACCATTTTTCTCCTCTCATCAACAATTATGTGGCAAGTGTACTTTAAAATGACGATCCAGCCACTTTAGCCAGCAAAGGAAATGATGGAAGACATACTGTGTATATAAGTACTATTTGCTGCAGTACTACACATCTTGCGGTCTTTCCCCCACCGGAGTGCTTGAGGAAATCCCTGGTGTTCTACAATCCTAGTAATGTCTCCGGATTGCTCTGCTTACATACAATACACCGCCTCACTATTACAATTTGAAAAGATCATATTTTTCGATTTGGTGCCCGTGCATGGTACAATAAACAATTTTGATTTTCCCGTTTATCGACCAAAACTATCGAATCGAAGGAAAGTCGAAAAGAATCTTTTTTTTTAATCACGAAAAACGAACGATTATCCATTCTTTTTCAATAAAAATCCAACCGGACTTGTAAACATCTTTAGATTCGATCCAACAGTGTAACAGAACAAAATTATCTAATTGAAAAAAAGTGAATAAATTGTACTATATATGAGCACCATTAGGTATTCTAAATATGTTAAGTTGTTGTTTTGTTTTTAGTTGGGTTGTGTTTTCCTGCCCAGCCACC
The DNA here is from genome assembly GCF_040937935.1 of Hyperolius riggenbachi. Classification (NCBI taxonomy): domain Eukaryota; kingdom Metazoa; phylum Chordata; class Amphibia; order Anura; family Hyperoliidae; genus Hyperolius; species Hyperolius riggenbachi. Next base: position 335,567,744 of record NC_090650.1, read on the forward strand.
AGAACAGCTAGAAACAGTCCTGACATATCTCTTGGACTTACAAAGACGAGTGGGTCCATTCAGCACCTAAGCGAGTGAACACTCGAGCATTTACCATATGGATGTGCCTGTCCTGGAAAGCACTTGAGGATGTGAGTACTTCTGAAGCCTTCTGAGGTGTCTCGAAGGCGTGGCTGGACTGAGGGCATGGAGAGAACACCTGGAAGGCTCTGTGGGATTCAGAGCCTTACTTCTAGGTTTTTCTTTTAGGGTGACTTCAGATTTGCTTTAAAATTCCATAGCTGATATTGATAAAGCGATTAATTGTTTCTTATTATTTTATTTACATAGTGGAACAAATAACACAATTTCTGCAACAGTGTGGTCACTGGCTAATCTACAAGCACTGATGCGTGCTATATGTATCTACTTTCTGTTCTCTTTCACATCCTGATCCTTTTTTAATATACTATGTACTGCGTATGCCTTTCTTAGCTTGTTTGTTATAATCACAGAAATCCAGACGGCAAGCTTTACCTTCCTCCTTTTTTTCCACTGAATACGGGACCTTATCTAAAATTCTCGGAAGAATTATCCCAGACAAATAACAGCAACCCATCAAATTCCAATCTGAGCGGGAAAGTGACAGTTGTAGAGCAGAAGTATGAATCATTCTAGATGCTGTGAGCTGTCAGTTTGTTTCTATGACTGTTTTAGGCCTCTTGCACACTGCAAGCAATTCAGATTCAGATTCCGCTTTTTAATCTGTTTTTACTTCCGATTCAGATTCAGATTTGCAGTTTGCTCCTTGCACACTGCAAATCTGAATCTGAATCGGAGGTAAAAACTGATTAAAAAGCGGAATCTGAATCTGAATTGCTTGCAGTGTGCAAGAGGCCTTATACATCAGGTCCCGCTGTCATCCGTACTGAATACACATCCTTTTAGAGCAATTTATTATTTTTTTTTTTAGATGTCATGCATATATGAAAATAAATGTATATGTCTGAGAATATGACATATCAATATCAGATGCTTTAATTCTTTCCAATCCTATTTCGGACTATGTCTGACATTGGCCTTTACCATTATGGGCCCAATGTCACAGTCTAACACAGTAAATGTGACTGCCTCTAGGTGGCGCTGTTGCTGGATAAAATCTGACACAAGTCAGTCTCTTCAGATCAAAGCATCTGGCTTATGCTGGGTACACACGTTATGTTTTTCCGTATGATAGATGCATCCGATTGATAAATTCCGTCATGTCCGATATTACTCCCGATAGTTTTACCGCTCGATTTCTCATAGAAATTAATGGAAAAAGATAAGATAAAAGAGCGGAAGATAAGAGAATCGAGTGCACAATCGAGGGAAAAAAACGATTGGGTGGAAAATCGAGAGGAAAAACGTATCATGTGTATTAGGCATTAGGGCTGGTTCAAATTACCCAAGATTTTTAAGCGCTAGTAATTTGAAAAGCTCTTGCTAATGTCACGTAATGGAACACACACATAGCATGAAATCAGCAAGAGCTTTTAAAATCACAAGCGCATTGAAATAGCTCTTGCAGTGGGAACCAGCCCTAAGTCTGACACTGTAATTACTGTTGGCCCCACCCACCCCAGCTGTACAACTTAAAGAGGAACTCCAGTGAACATTTTACTATTGGCAGGTGATGTAGCTGCTGCATGGTTTTTGGCAGTTGGAAACAGCTGTGAACAGCTATTTTCCACAATGCAACAAGGTTCACAGACAGGAAACTGCCAAAAGTTTGAACTTTTCTTGTGGGAGGGGTTTCTTGTGGGAGGGGTTTCACCACCATATCAGTCATACAGCGCCCCCTGATGGTCTGTTTGTGAAAATGAATAGATTTCTCATGTAAAAGGGGGTATCAGCTACTGATTGGGATAAAGTTAAATTTTTGGTCGGAGTTTCTCTTTAATGTTAAAATTATGTGGGCACATTTGGGCTTGTAGGGGCATCATTGGCATTGCCACATCTGGTCTGACACTTTGATTTCCTTCAGCTCCACGCTGCTTTGTGTAAATATGAAATTAAGCTGGTGCTTGTGCAAATGGTCACATAGTTGCGCTGCTTATCACTGGAATTAAGTTAACCGTACACTGGTTGGTATGGCCAACAGATACAAGAAAAGAAAATAACATTTATATCGCGCTTTTCTACTGGCGGACTCAAAGCCCCAGAGCTGCAGCCACAAGGACGCGCGCTATAGGCAGTAGCAGTGTTAGGGAGACTTGCCTAAGGTCTCCTACTGAATAGGTGCTGGCTTACTGAACAGGCAGAGCTGAGATTCGAACCCTGGTCTCCTGTGTCAGAAGCAGAGCCCTTAACCATTACACTATCCAGCCACAGATCCCTCTCCAATCATTATTTAATAAGAGAGAGATCTATCTGCTTGAATCCCCCCACACACTACACAAAGATTTTAAATTGATCTGATTTTCATTTTTGAAAATCTCTTTTTTTAAGGTTTCTCAGCTCCTACCCCCCCTTTGGACTGTGTGGTATAGCCAAAGCAATCTCACCTGTCCCATGTCTCTTCTCTCCTCACCAGCTGCTCCTTCTTCACTTCCAAGTCTGGGGTGCATGTGTGACAAAATGCTGTAGAGGGCAGACTCTAGGAACATAACGGGACGTACCTTAACCCAGGGGTCCCCAACCTTTTCTGGCCCGGGGACCACTTACTGACCCAATTTTCCTCCGGGGCCCACCGGGGGAGGGGGGTTGGGGGGAGATGGGGAGCTGGCGGTTCATCGCGTCCTAGTGGACAGTGTCGTGCGCAGTGGGTTACGGGGAGGGGGGGGGGCATACCCATTGCCCCAGTATAGGGAGTTTAGTTGCCCCAGTATGGCTAGTATAGTTACCCCAGTATAGCTAGTATTGTGCCCCAGTATAGCTAGTATAGTACCAGTATGGGAAGGGAGTGCCCCAGTATAGCTGGTATAGTGCCCAGTATAGCCAGTAGTGTTGGGCGAACACCTAGATGTTCGGGTTCGCGAACGTTCGCCGAACATCGCCGCGATGTTCGGGTGTTCGACCCGAACTCCGAACATAATGGAAGTCAATGGGGACCCGAACTTTCGTGCTTTGTAAAGCTTCCTTACATGCTACATACCCCAAATGTGTAGGGTATGTGCACCTTGGGAGTGGGTACAAGAGGGAAATTTTTTTTAGCAAAAAGAGCTTATAGTTTTTGAGAAAATCGATTTTAAAGTTTCAAAGGGAAAACTGTCTTTTAAATGCGGGAAATGTCTGTTTTCTTTGCACAGGTAACATGCTTTTTGTCGGCATGCAGTCATAAATGTAATACATATAAGAGGTTCCAGGAAAAGGGACCGGTAACGCTAACCCAGCAGCAGCACACGTGATGGAACAGGAGGAGGGTGGCGCAGGAGGAGAAGGCCACGCTTTGAGACACAACAACCCAGGCCTTGCATGAGGACAAGAAGCGTGCGGATAGCAATTTGCGTTTTGTCGCCATGCAGTCATAAATTTAATACAGATGAGAGGTTCAATAAACAGGGACCGGAAACGCTAACCCATCACAGATGTTCATTGTTCATGTTACTTGGTTGGGGTCCGGGAGTGTTGCGTAGTCGTTTCCAATCCAGGATTGATTCATTTTAATTTGAGTCAGACGGTCTGCATTTTCTGTGGAGAGGCGGATACGCCGATCTGTGACGATGCCTCCGGCAGCACTAAAACAGCATTCCGACATAACGCTGGCTGCCGGGCAAGCCAGCACCTCTATTGCGTACATTGCCAGTTTGTGCCAGGTCTAGCTTCGATACCCAATAGTTGAAGGGTGCAGATGGATTGTTCAACACAGCTATGCCATCTGACATGTAGTCCTTGACCATCTTCTCCAGGCGATCGGTGTTGGAGGTGGATCTGCACGCTTGCTGTTCTGTGTGCTGTGATCCCCCTAAGGGTCCCTACAATGCTAGAAAATTTGGTACTGCTGAGCCATTGCCCTTTGAAAAGATGTGAGATTTTGGAAAGTGAAATAGGGAGGCAATGAAAGTCTATGGGGGATTTTACCAATTTTGGACCCCTGTAACTCTGGTTTGCAGAGATGTAGGGACCCCATCTTTGGAATCCAAGTCTAACAATATGTCTTCTACCTGCATGAGACATTTCGTGAAATTCAGACGTTGCTAACGGCCATAGCTGAGATTTATGTACGTCACCATCACTACCATTGAAATAGCCCAAATAAACAGGTTTTTGTGACCCTAGGCTATGACCTCTTTGGCCTAGGGGCCCGAAACTCACCAGTCATGTTCCCCCTAAGGGTCCCTACAATGCTAGAAAATTTGGTACTGCTGAGCCATTGCCCTTTGAAAAGATGTGAGATTTTGGAAAGTGAAATAGGGAGGCAATGAAAGTCTATGGGGGATTTTACCAATTTTGGACCCCTGTAACTCTGGTTTGCAGAGATGTAGGGACCCCATCTTTGGAATCCAAGTCTAACAATATGTCTTCTACCTGCATGAGACATTTCGTGAAATTCAGACGTTGCTAACGGCCATAGCTGAGATTTATGTACGTCACCATCACTACCATTGAAATAGCCCAAATAAACAGGTTTTTGTGACCCTAGGCTATGACCTCTTTGGCCTAGGGGCCCGAAACTCACCAGTCATGTTCCCCCTAAGGGTCCCTACAATGCTAGAAAATTTGGTACTGCTGAGCCATTGCCCTTTGAAAAGATGTGAGATTTTGGAAAGTGAAATAGGGAGGCAATGAAAGTCTATGGGGGATTTTACCAATTTTGGACCCCTGTAACTCTGGTTTGCAGAGATGTAGGGACCCCATCTTTGGAATCCAAGTCACAGATCGGTGTATCCGCCTCTCCACAGAAAATGCAGACCGTCTGACTCAAATTAAAATAAATCAATCCTGGATTGGACACGACTACGCAACACTCCCGGACCCCAACCAAGTAACATGAACAATGAACATCTGTGATGGGTTAGCGTTTCCGGTCCCTGTTTATTGAACCTCTCATCTGTATTACATTTATGACTGCATGGCGACAAAACGCAAATTGCTATCCGCATGCTTCTTGTCCTCATGCAAGGCCTGGGTTGTTGTGTCTCAAAGCGTGGCCTTCTCCTCCTGCGCCACCCTCCTCCTGTTCCATCACGTGTGCTGCTGCTGGGTTAGCGTTACCGGTCCCTTTTCCTGGAACCTCTTATATGTATTACATTTATGACTGCATGCCGACAAAAAGCATGTTACCTGTGCAAAGAAAACAGACATTTCCCGCATTTAAAAGACAGTTTTCCCTTTGAAACTTTAAAATCGATTTTCTCAAAAACTATAAGCTCTTTTTGCTAATTTTTTTTCCTCTTGTACCCACTCCCAAGGTGCATATACCCTGTAAATTTGGGGTATGTAGCATATAAGGAGGCTTTACAAAGCACGAAAGTTCGGGTCCCCATTGACTTCCATTATGTTCGGAGTTCGGCTCGAACACCCGAACATCGCGGCCATGTTCGGCCCGAACCCGAACATCTAGATGTTCACCCAACACTACACGTGACCCGTTCGGCCAATCACAGCGCTAGGCCATATGGCCGAACAGTTTGGCCGAACACCATCGGGTGTTCGGCCGAACTCGAACATCACCCGAACAGGGTGATGTTCTGCAGAACCCGAACAGTGGCGAACACTGTTCGCCCAACACTAATAGCCAGTATAGTGCCCAGTATAGTAGCCAGTGTAGTGCCCAGTATAGTGCCCCCCGCCTTAACCATGGTAACCGCTGCCTTGGTTCCTTTCCTTCTTACAGCAGCCGGGGGACGCGATGATCGCGCTGTTATTGAAGGCGCAGAAGTGAGGAGAGCGGCTATGGGGAACATAAGGAAGGAAGCGGCCGCCGCTCCTAAGGTAACAGGAGCAGCGGCCGCGAGGGGAAGAGCTGCTGCGGCCCATCGGGAAACTGCCCGCGGACCACCAGTGGGCCGCGGCCCACATGTTGGGGACCCCCGCCTTAACCACTTCAGTCGCCTCATATTAGCGGCGGGTGCGTTAAACACTTCCTGGTTAAAGAGATTCTGTAACAAAAAAGTTCCCCTGGGGGGTACTCACCTCGGTAGGGGGAAGCCTCAGGGTCCCAATGAGGCTTTTCCCTCCCCTGTAGCTGCAGGCAATCCAGCGCTGGCTCCCCCGAAGCGTCCCCCAATGCATGCACGACAAGCTTGCTATATTTACCTTCCCTGGCTCCAGTGGGGGCACTGTTGCAGCTTTCAGCACAGAGATAGGCGGAAATAGCCAATCAGGAGACTTGCGCCTTAGCGGTAGAGCAGCCCGACAGCGATCAGCTATTTCCGCCTATCTCCGAGCGGAGAGCCGATACTGCGCCTGCACTGGAACCGGGAAGGTAAATATTTACATCCCCGCCATTCTGGGAGCTTTTTTGCCGCCGCCATGGGACACAGGAGGATGGGGGAAGCCTCGATAGGATCCGGAGGCTTCCCCCACCCAAGGTGAGTACCCCCCAGGGGAGCTTTTTTTCAGATTTTCTTTAAACAAGGTAGTGTTTCTAGTGCCATGTAGTGGTGAAAGGTAAAATTACACACTCCATGCAGTTTTTTTAAGAAAAAAAATACAATAAATACCTTCCAAAGCCCCCACCAAACAATCACACAAAAAACAAACAGAAAAAAAAACAGTTAAACAAATCCATTAATAGTTGCCTTAGGGTTAGGGGCTCAACCTTTTTTTAATATGTATGTCATGAGGGTATATTACTGTTATTACAAGGGCTTGCAATTGACCAGACACAAAAAAAACCCCAAACAGAAAAATACACCTTTACTTCCAAGTATTATATTGCCACCATACAGTGTACTAGGAACGTAATTAAAGTGTTGTGATAGCTGGGAACAATGGGCAAATAAAATGAGTGTTTTTTTTTATAGTAGCATTGCTTATTTTAAAACTATAGAGGATGGAATTGGAGAAATCACATATTTTTTATTTATTTTTCCCGTAAAATGAATAGAAAATTAAGTAATAATTGAAAACAAGTATTGCCCACAAAAAGCCTAATTTGTGGCGAAAAAAACAAGATATAGATCATTCACATGTGAGAAGAAGTGTTGAAGTTATGGCCAAATGAATGGGAGGAGCTCTGACAGGTAAAATGGCTTTTGGCGTTAAGGTAAAATGTGCTGTAGGCTGAAGTGGTTAAGTGACCACTACACACCTCTAATATTTGGCCTTTAGGTTCGGTTCACATTAGGCTGTTTTCAGCCTATGTTCTGCTCCGATGAGTGGAACTCAGCAGCTGCATCAATGCTTTCCCTATGGGAAAGTTCATATTGCTACGTTCCCCTCTGTTCCGTTCCCTGCGTTCCGCTCATCGGAGCGGACGTTCCCGACATGTCGGGACCTTGCGTTCCCGCTCCACTCACGGAGCGGAACACAAGCGTACGGGCGGATGCGTCCTAATGTGAACCCGGCCTTAGGGCTGGTGCACAACAAAACCTGCTAGCAGATCCGCAAAATGCTAGCAGATTTTGAAACGCTTTTTCTTCTTTTTCTGTAGCGTTTCAGCTAGCGTTTTGCGGTTTTGTCTAGCGGTTTTGGTATAGTAGATTTCCTGTATTGTTACAGTAAAGCTGTTACTGAACAGCTACTGTAACAAAAAACGCCTGGCAAACCGCTCTGAAGTGCCGTTTTTCAGAGCGGTTTGCGTTTTTCCTATACTTAACATTGAGGCAGAAACGCATCCACAATCCAAAAAATGCCTCACCCAGGCATTTTTCGTTTCTGCAAAACGCCTCCCGCTCTGGTGTGCACCACCCCATTGAGATACATTGACCAAGCAGATCCGCAGCCGCAAGCGGATCTGAAAACGCCCAAAAAGCCGCTCGGTGTGCACCAGCCCTCAGTGTTTGTGATGCCGTGCAGGTGCTCGGTACTCAGGAGTGGAGAGAGGAAGAAGCAGACAAGGGAGAAAGAAGAGACCGGAACCTCGCCGTGGACAGGTGAGAGTAGCTTTTTCGGTTGTTGTATTGAATACTGCTAGTGACACGCTCCCAATTTGCCACCAATCAACCAAAGTGTTCTGTTCTGTGCGATCGACTGAATTGACTGATTTTGAAATTGGTTGATCAGGAATCATTTGCAGCATCGATTTCTAGCAGATTCTATCAAATAATTGAATCAGCCATACTATATGCTATTTACTGAGCAAACTTTGCAGTAATTGCTATAACATATCATAGCTTCTGCAAGCTTTATGAATTTGCAAATGGACATGGCATGGACAAATTTTAACTCAAGGGGTAACAAAATGGCAAATTATTTGTCAATGTAGTCTTGTGCCCAATTAAGCTCCTGTAGGACCCATTGATACACTGAAATTTACAGGAACCTTCCAATCTTTTGGAATTCCAGGTATGCCTGTTCACTCCTGTACTCCAGTGCTCTCCTCTGTTTCCCCAAATCAACCCAACATGTTCCCACCACTTGCTGTGCTCAATAGACTTGTACTGACTAGATGGTTCCTGGCCTAGTTGCGTGCGATCTGCCTGGTCATGCCTGCCTCCAACTCATCCCATCCACCTTGTGCTGCTCTCTCATTCACTGCACTATTGCCCCCCCAGGGCCTGGAGGCTAGGGTCTGTACAGCATCGGGCCCCAAACTGTTGCCTGGGGTCAAATCCTGATCCATCCGGATTACAGAAATGTGTGTTTAAACCTTATCAGTCTTTACTGACATCCCATGGTCAGAATTGAGCATTTTTAAAGGAAATTCTTGTACAGGTTCATTGCACCATTTTAACTTTGTGTCAATTGAACAATTGTAAAATAACACCCCTCCCCACCCCCATATATATATTTACTTTAAACAACTTCTTGCAATTGAATTGAACATTTTATATAACATACAGTAGATGTGCCACTTTTACTTTATAGATATATCACTTTTTTTCAAATCTTCTCGCATGTAGTGTGTTTGATTACAGGTAATTACTGACAGCAGAGGGCAGGTGGTATTGCTGGTAATAATTACTCCTTCCATCAGTGCTATGTGAGTGATTTCTCCTCTAGCAGGTGCAGCTTCCAGTGCATGTTTGCACCTGCTACAGCGCTCTCCCCTCCCAGCTCCGCATTCCTTGATTGTGTCAGTGGTGTTTTCTCAGCTGCTGCCTCCATCACTTATAGAACTGATTCACTTCAGATTCTCCACCCTGGAAATACTTTTATCTGTCGTACACTTAGGATGACATATTTTCTTGATTTGTGTTTTTTTTTTTCTGCTGCTATCTTCATTAATCACAAACACATGAGCACAACATGCTATGTTTTCTAATATCCATATTTTGTAACTACTTTGTAAAAAAAAAAATACATAAAAAATAAAATCTCCCATTAGTGTGATTAACCCCTCACACCGCCCTCCCTGATAGTCATACCCCCCCCCCCCAAAAAAAAAAGCCTTGTAAAAATAAATAAAAAATGATGACAGCATTAAAAAAAAATGTACATACATAATTACCTTAGGGCAGGGGTGTCTTTTTAGACCAAGGGCCATGTCACTGTTTTTGAAATAGCGAATTAGCTGAAGTATGAAATTAAATATGTTTGCTAATTGCCCATAGGCACTATGCTTATTATACCAGTAGTCCCCGGTTAATTAACATGATAGGTTAGTTCTTAAGCTGAATTTGTAAGTTCAGAACACTGTGTTCCCCTGTGACTCCAGTGTTCCACTATGCTCCCCTCTGTGCCACCAGTGTCCCCTTGTGCCCCCTCTGTCCTCCTCATGTCTTCTCTGTGTCCCCTCCTGTCTTTCTGTGTCCCCTCTATGCCTCCTCCTCCTGTCCTTCTCTGCCCCCTGTGTCCCTCCTCCTTTCTTTCTTTGTCTCCTCCTGTGGCCCCTTCTGTCTCTCTACCTTCCTCTTCCTTTCCCCCTGTGCCCCCTTTGCCGTCTCCTCTTCTTGTGTGTCCGCTCTGTTCTTCCTTCTGTTCTTCTGTGCCCCCTGTGTGCCCTCTCCTGTCTTTTTGTGTCCCTTCTGTGGCTCCTCTTGTGCACTTGTGCCTCTTTTTGTCCCCCCTTTGTACCTCCTCTTTCCATCTTTGACTCCTCTGGTCTACCTGTGCCCCTTTCTTGCCTCCTCCTTTCCCCCGTGCCCCTTCTTTCCCCTGTGCCTCTTCCTTCCCTCCCGTGCCTCCTTGTTGCCTCCTCCTATCTTCCCCATTGCCTTTTCCTCTCCCCCTGTACTCCCTCTTTGCCTCCTTCTGTCCCCCCATGCTTCTTCCTTTCCCCTTGTACCTCCTCTTTGCTGCTTCCTGTCCTCTCTGTGCGTGCAGACACACACACACACACACACACACACACACATTTCCTTCACTCGGCATTGGAGCCTTCACTCTTCCTCCTCCTCTGGGATTCTGAAGCCATGTTCTGTAGTTTTACAGCAGTTATAGGACTACAACAAAAACAATCAGTCCTATAGCAAATCCTATTTAACTAGAAGAGAGTGGAGGAGGCAGCAGAGCGTTCACACAGGTTGGGTCATAACATTGATGGAAATGATGCTGCAGAAATGGCCTGTGGACCACATGCAAATAAACTCAAGAGAGCTTCAGGGGGCCATGGGAAAAGGCTTGGTGGGTACATTTGGCCCTTGGGCCAGACTTTGGGCATGCCTGCCATAGGGACGTTTTACATTTATATGTCATAAGGGTATATTACTGTTATTTTTTTGTTGTTGCAAATAAGGGTTTGAATTAATTGATGGAGTACAAAGAAACACAAAAAATACACATTTATTTTCAAATAACATATTGTAACATACATTGTACTAGGGACATAAATTAAGCTGTGTAATAACCAGAACAAATAGGCAAATAATATGTGTGAGTTTTATATACAGTAGAACTTTTATTTTTAAACCATAATAGCTGAAAACTGAGAAATAATGACTTGTTTAAATGTTTTCTTCTTATTCTCATTAAAATGCAATGCAAATAATGCTTAGAAAAGAGTACCACTCAAAGAGAGTCGAATTTGTGGCAAAAAAATAATATAGATCATTTTGCTGTGATAAGTAGTGATAAAGTTATTGGTGAATGCATGGCACGAGTGAAATGTGAAAATTGCTGTGGTTTTTAAGGGGGACCTGTGGTGGGGAAAATGTTAAAATAATTTTTAGGCATTTTACAACTAAAAAAGTACCCAAAAGTTGGTGAAAAAGTACTATAAAAAATATTTTGAGCCTTTTCTTATTAGCTGGTGATTTTTCAGGACAAAAGAAGAGACCCAGTGGAAGAAGATGAATTTTGCAAAAGTAAGCCATTGTGAAGGGAGATTGACAATTTTTTGTCTTTCTTTTTTGCTTAAAAAAAAAATCAGTTTGTTTCTTGTGCAGCATCTGAATTGTTTGATTTTTATGACTTTGTGGGGGTGGCTGTACGAGGAAGAGTATATTGATGCATAGCGGACAAAGTTAGTTGTGTTGTACTTTATGAAGAGGTGATACGCTCTGAGCTAGAGCACATCTCTTAGGGCCCTTTTAAACTTACCCCACACCATCGCATCCCGTCACCCAAAGACGCTGCATGCCTTCACCAAAGCAGGGATAGTCCTATCACCACAGCCAATCTAGTCCAATCATGATGATGCAAGAGTATCTGTGCATTTCACCTGGAAGTTAGGTATACTTCCATTGCAACGTATGCCTCATGGTAATGTGCGGGCCAAACTTTTGTGATTTTTGCAATTCGATTATAGAACAATAGTACTGCAACAGTATGTAATGAGTCTGAAAGGGACTAGATTGTGAGTCCCTGTGAGGGACAGTTAGTAACAAGACAAGATACTCTGTACAGCGCTGCGTAATATGTCAGCGCTATATAAATTCTTAAAGAGAACATGAGACGAAGCACCCTCATGTATTTTATTACATTTATCAGTGGGAACATGACAGTAAACACCTACCCTGCTTTTAGTTTCACTGTTATCTGCTTAATTAGTCTATTAGCAGCTGTGATAAGAATCCACCAACTATTCAGTCTAGGTTTGACCTGGAATCATTTTAGCTGAGGGATTCTTCTGAGGAGTCTTTTCAAGCCCAAGCCTTCCCCCTCCTGGCTCAGCTTTCCTGCTTTGCATACTGAGAGCTCTGATGATATGGGAGGGGCTGCTGCTGCTGAGAGAGAATCTCTGAAACAGACAAGTGTGGCTGCAATATGATCCCTGTGTGCTCTGTGTGCACTAGATAATGATGATGACTGCAGTTTCATTCCTATGAGAGACACTTCCTACAGGCAGCTGTGCATCATACCAAAATGAAAGCACATAGATGAAAGGCTGCATTTAGCCTAGATAGCAGCATAGTCTCATATAGCCTAGACAGCACATCGAGAACAACTCATAACCCGGAAGCAGAAGGGATATGAGCCGGCGGCCATATTTGATTTTTCCTGGAGCAATATTGGATAAAAAACACTAAAAAAGGCACACCAGAGAGGCAAAATTATCAGGTAGAGCATTTATTCTTTACAAGCTATCGACTGATATGTTTATTTTGTGTGAAACGTTCATCTCTGGTTCCCTTTAAATAAATAAATAAATAAATAAAGGGGCCTGAAAGTCAAGATTGTATGGTTAGTGGCAGGGGCATAACTAGAGGGGAGCAGCGCCTGTGATTGTGGAGGGTCCCAGCTACTAACCTTCCCTTCCTCCGATACAGGGGAGTATACTTCGGATCAGGTGGTTTTCTGGCTACACTTGTTATGGGTGTGAAGATCAAGATGGCAACACTTGCATTATGATTATTGTAAATTGGGCTACAAGGTCATGGAGTGGACCAAGGGGAGGCAAGGTAAGGGGTGTGAACACTTTAAGGGGGGACATCAAAGTTTTTCTGGGGGGGGGGCAAAAATTGCAGTTATGCCACTGGTGGTTAGTGGCCAGCCCTAGACAGAGGACAGAGTAAAAGTCATCCAAAAAAAGTAATTAGTGATGGGCATATTTCGTTGCATTTGTTTAGTTCTTCCTACACCGGGGGTGCCCAATAGGTCGATCGCGATCTACCGGTAGATCGCGACCACCTATTTGATAGATCGCGGCCTCTTGGCTGCATCCCATCACAATTTGCGGCCGGCAGCTTTCCCATCATATTGTGCTGCCAGCCGCCGGCCAATAGGAAGCAGGGAAGAGAGAGAGGAGGCGCGGCTGAAGAGGCCATGACGCGACGTCATGGCTGGCTGGCGGCGGCGCCGGGCACACGCGCACACGCTGGACGGTGGCTGCACAGGACGCAGGCTCCTACTGCGCATGCGGGGCTGCACAACGTGAGGGGCTGCAGTAGCTGACGCTACACCGGAGCGCTCCGTCCGAGAGGGGAGACCAGACATCGCCGCTGGAGAGAGGTAAGTGATTGAGCACCCATCCTACCTACGCTAATGGCACCTATCCCTACCTACCTATGCTAGAGGCACCTAACCCCACCTACCTACCTATGCCAAAGGGACCCATCCCCCACCTGCCTATACTAAAGGGACCCATCCCCCACCTGCCTATGCTAAAGGGACCCATCCCCACCTACCTATGCTAAAGGGACCCTTCCCCACCTACCTATGCTAAAGGGACCCTTCCCCACCTACCTATGCTAAAGGGACTCATCCCCACCTACCTATGCTAAAGGGACTCATCCCCACCTACCTATGCTAAAGGGACCCATCCCCACCTACCTATGCTAAAGGGACCCTTCCCCACCTACCTATGCTAAAGGGACCCATCCCCACCTACCTACCTATGCTAAAGGGACCTATCCCCACCTACCTACCTATGCTAAAGGGACCCATCCCCACCTACCTACCTATGCTAAAGGGACCCATCCCCACCTACTTACCTATGCTAAAGGGACCCATCCCCACCTACCTATACTAAAGGGACCCATCCCCACCTACCTATGCTAATGGCACCCATCCCCACCTACCTATGCTAAAGGGACCCACCCCCACCTACCTATGCTAAAGGGACCCACCCCCACCTACCTATGCTAAAGGGACCCATCCCCACCTACCTATGCTAAAGGGACCCATCCCTACCTACCTACCTATGCTAAAGGCACCTATCCCTACCTACCTATGCTAAAGGCACCTATCCCTACCTACGTATGCTAAAGGCACCTATCCCTACCTACCTATGCTAAAGGCACCTATCCCCACCTACCTATGCTAAAGGGACCTATCCCCACCTACCTATGCTGAAGGTACCTATCCTCACCTACCTATGCTAAAGGCACCTGTACCCAGCTACCTTTGCGGAAGGAACCGAAAAAGTGTGGGCACCCCTGTCCTACACAAATGAACCCATTCAGTCTGGCTTACTGCAGCAGGAAATTCAGTTAGGGATCTCACACACAAAAAAAACTTTACTAGGCAGCTGAAATTAGCCATGCTGGTAGCTTTGTAAATTAAATTAAATATAAAATTCCAAGTAGGTTTATTATGGTGTGTATGTATATTTATACAAATATATTCATTTTTTTTTTTTGCAGAAAAGCAAATGTAACTTGTGCTCCAAAGGCCACTGTAATAACATTTTCTTTGTGTGATGTTGAGCAACAGCCTTTCACAATCCTAAATCGCACAGCCTTGAATATAAAACTCGAAAGTTAATTAAGTAATTGCGTTTAAGTTATTGCCGTGACTGGGTGGGAAGGAATGCATAATTAAATAATACTGCCACAAAATAAATAGCTGATTGAAGTCAGATACACTTTTTAAGTGAAACAGGCCTTTTGTATTAATGTGCGTTTCATTGAAAGGAAATAGATGTGCATAATGCAAAAGCTCTTATTATGCTGTACACATCGTTTTCCGTGTATTTCAGGATTAATAACAGACACACACACAAAAAATGGAGAATGAGATTGAATCTCCAGTCACAGAAGCAGAACAGTGCTGTTGTCTGTTTGTCAAGGTTTAAATCCAATAGCCTATATTCGTTACAAAATGATATGAGCTAAGCGTGTACCTCTCCACGAAACCATACAGATATGTTCATGGGGGTCCTCCAAAAATTGGCATTAGAATATGGTAGAGACACATGCCGTATACATGTAATAGAGGCACCAGGAAATGTGGAAGTCTCTTTAAAGAGACTCTGTAACAAAATGTTCATCCTTATTTCTTCTATCCTATAAGTTCCTATAACTGTTCTAATGTGGTCTGCCTAACTGCAGCCTTTCCTAGTTGCACAGTGGCTGTATTATCTCTGTTATATGATCTAATCTTCTCTCCTCTGTCGGGTCTGTCGGGCTTAGGCAGTCAAGCTGGAATGATTGGATAGAAGTTATACACACCCTCTCCAGGCCCCCCTGCACACTCTCTATGACTCACACACTGAGCTCCTCTCAGCCTATCACTTGCTATGTCTTTTGTTTGTAAACACTGCATAAAAATGGCAATTACAAGCCAGGATTGCAGCAGGGAATGGCAGAAACAGCACAGAGGGGCCCAGGAGTTACATAATGGTAATAGAATGGTATGCTTTTTATTGTAAGAATTTTAGAGTACAGATTCTCTTTAAGATCCAGATGCTTCCCCCTCCTGAGGTAAGTTCCCCCCAGGGGCACTTTTTTCCCTTCAGGTACACTGTACTGTAAAGGTGCCCCCTGGGCTCCCCATTGGTCCCTTAACATATCAATGAGAGTCCTCTGCACATTTAGCCTCCTTAGTGGTAATCACAAGTTGTAAACATGCAAAGTTTACAAATGTGTTACACAAAAATCAATTTCAAAATTGTAACTATGTGTAATCACAATTGCGGAATTTGACTTGAAACCCTCAAAATGTATTGTGCCCCCCTGATGCCTTTACTTTACCTGTCACACTGTTCACAGAGTGTCCTTGCTGTATTTCCACATTGGCGCTCCACGTGATTACTGGCATATACGACATGGGGTGAGTGTGTGACATAATTTGGGCTGAGGCTGCCATGATAACGGGCCTCTAGTCTGTGTTTCCCCCCAGGCCAGAAGGTCCCAGTCCTCCCCTGGTAGCAGCTAGGGATGGTCGGAAATGCCAATTTCCGATTCCGCGGTAAATCCGCATTCCGCCATTGCCAAATACCGATTCCGCTTTCCGCTACCAATTTCCCCATTCCGATGCGGAATTTCCGCCAGAAATCGTGGAAATTCCGCCCGACTTTAACTTCGATTTTCTCAAAAACTATAAAGTCTTGAAAACTTTTTTTGCATCTTGTTCAGGAGATTCTGTTGAACAAACCCTGAAAATTTGGGGTTTCTAGGACTTATGGGGACTTTGCTATTAACCGCTAAATTCGGCGGATTTTTACTGTAATGTAAATGCAGAAAATAGGCAGATGCAGATTTTCTGCATTTTACATTACAGTAAAAATCCGCTGACTTTAGCGGTTAATAGCAAAGCCCCCGTAAGTCCTAGAAACACCAAATTTTCAGGGTTTATTAAACAGAATCTCCTGAACAAGATGCAAAAAAGGTTTTCAAAAAGACCTTATAGTTTTTGAGAAAATCGATGTTAAAGTCGGGCAGAATTTCCGCTATTTCCGGCGGAAATCCGCCTAATGCACTTGCATTCCCAATTTCCGCATTCCGATGCGGAAATTCAATTTCCGATCGGAATTTCGGAAATTGCATTTCCGCGGAATCCGAATGAGCATCCCTAGTAGCAGCATAGTGTGTGTGTGTGTGTGTGTATAGTGTATGTCTACTGTGTGCTGTGTATAGTGTGTGTGTGTGTGTGTGTGTGTGTGTGTGTGTGTGTGTGTAGTGTGTGTGTGTGTGTAGTGTGTGTGCGTGTGTGTACTGTGTATGTTGTGTGCGGTGTGTGTGTGTGTGTGTGTGTGGTGTGTACTGTGTGTGGTGTGTGTGAGTGCATGCCGCAATAAGTATATGTAATGGTGAAACGCTCTGCTGCATTACAACTATTTTCTGGTGAACCTATGCCGCAATAAGTGTATTTTCTGGTGAAACGCTGCTGCATTATGATTTTCTGGGGTTTGGGGGTGGGGTTCACCACAGGAGTGGTGTTCACCACGAGGGGTGGGGAGTATGGGGCTGGGGGCAATCACCGGGGGGGGGCACCACAGGATTTCTCGCCTGGAGTGACAAAATGGGTAGAGACGCCCCTGCTTGAAACTCTGCATAATGTAAATAAGCACTTTGGTAGCATCACTAGCAATGATTTAGTCACATGAACTTGTCAGAAGCCATGTAATATGCAATCACTTGCAGAGGTGAGCCAAGTGGCACATGTAATCTCTATAGCTTCTTTTATAACAGGAATTGGAAGCTTCTGCTCCTTTTAAATAAATGTGTTAATAACAGAAAAATAGGTGTTCAAAGTGGAATCCAAATTAGTTTAATCGCTGGACGCAGCTGGAAAGGATTTTGCTCTCTGCCTTGTTTTACTGCTGTTTAGTTCCAGTTGAATCCTTGTTTCCAGTTCCAGTAACAGATTCAGCAAAACCAGGAAGTCCCACAAATCTCTGCAATGCGGGAGGCAGGCTGAAAGGAACACACGTTCATTTTAATAATACAGGAATTTTTCACATCACTTAGATTTCTATTGCCTATCCCTGCTGAGGGTATTGACCTAACTTCACATTGCAAAAAACAGGTGGCTTGATTCTACATCATTCAAGCACAAAAAATCTGCCTCATGCATTAAAACGATTATCCAGCATAGGCATAGCACATGATTCTCCACCTAATTACATTTCTATATTGCCACTTTCAGTTTCAGTGCATTAAAACCTTTGCTATTTGTTCTAAAACTTGCGCCATGTGGATTAAAGAAAAGCTGAAATCAGATGGATAGGGAAACTGACATATTTATTTCTTTTTAACCATTTCTGCCGCCTGGACGTGGAGCTCAAATCCGTGCGGCTGCTCTGCTACGGTGCCACGCTTCGGCGCGCTCCCGTGCGCGATCGTGGGCGCGCCCCCGTGCTGTCCCCCGGTAGCCCTGGGATCAGTGAATGGGAACATGGTTCCCGATCACCGATCCATGCCCCCAGCGACAAACCGAAGCGCTCTTACAAGAGGCTTCAGTCTTTCTGCACGTAAAATTTTCCGCGTCCCCCTTGTGCTTCTGTTTAGCGAGAAGCACAAGGAGGAAAAAAAAACCCTCAAGGTGGCCATGTTGTGGCCAAACAGTAAAACTACATCTACATAGTTTTTACATTACAATTTACACATATAATAAAATTGAAAATTAACTGTTTATTTCCCACACCAAAATATTACCCAAATAAAAATTTTAATGGAAAAAAAATTACAATTATGGTAGTGTGGATTAATTTAAAGCTATAATGGCAGAAACCTGAGAAATAATTAATTTTTTCCATTTTTTTCTTATTAATCCTGTTAAAATGCATTTATAAAAAAAAATAATTCTTAGCAAAATGTACCACCCAAAGAAAACCTAATTAGTGGCAGAAAAAACAAGACATAGATCAATAAATTGTGATAAGTAGTGATAAAGTTATTAGCAAATGAATGGGAGGTGAAAATTGATCTGATGCATAAGGTGAAAAATCCCTGCGGGCTGAAATGGTTAATCAATGCAGATTGCCTGGCTGCCCTGCTGATAATTTTCTTGACTCATTTTAGCCTTAGACCCTGAACAAGCATGTAGAGGAAGTCTGATTAGATTTGCCGCATGTTCATGGGCGTAGCAATCACACCTGCGACCCCTGCCATTGCAGGGGGGCCCAGAGGCTTTTGGGGCCCCTCCTCCTTTCTCTCCCCAACCGCAAGTGCAGCCAATTAGCAAGGAAACCTCCCCATTCGCTCACAAAACCTGTCCCAGCCACCTCCTCCCCCATACAGAGTAGCTAGTAGCAGGACGTTTGTAATTTTCTCTTGCTTCTAGACACTGATTCACAGCAGAACCCTCTATGCTGGCATTCGCTGGCTTGCAATCATGTGACTCTCATGTGGTTCAGCGGCCAAGGGTTCTAGCTACGCCCCGGCACATGCTTGTTTAAGGTGTGAGAGTCAGACATTACTGAAGTCAGAAAGATCACCAGGATTGCCAGTCCAAGATGGCTAATTTTGGCAGCAATGATTTGGGGGCAGCCATAGGCCGTAATGTGAATTACAGCCATAGCGGCACTTAGTGACTAATTTGGGCGCCAGCAATTGCCGGTGCTCAAATTTGAAAAAAAAGGAAATTTGGCTGCCGCTAATAGCTTGTGCCTTAATTATATGCCCCCCCCAGCATTAACGCCACCCAGGAGTTTCAGCAGGCACAGGGGGAGCCATCTTTCAGCTTCACTCTATGCCAACATTCGGCTTTGTCAATTTTTACTGTATGCTTGCTGTTTAACCACTTGATGACCCAGCCTTTACCCCCCCTTAAGGACCAGCGCTGATTTCGTTGATCTGTGCTGGGTGGGCTCTACAGCTCCCAGCACAGATCAAACACCAGGCAGAGCGACCAGATAACCCCCCTTTTTTCCCCACTAGGGGGATGATGTGCTGGGGGGGGGTCTGATCGCTCCTGCCTGCTTGTGGTTGGCGGGGGGGCACCTCAAAGCCCCCTCCACCGCAGGATTCCCCCTCTCCCTCTCCTCCCTCCCTTTCCCGGAGATTGGAGGCTGCACAGGAACGGATCTGTCTGTGCAGCCTCTAACAGGCTCCTGCCTGTCATGTGACAGCGATCCCCGGCCGCTGATTGGCCGGGGATTGCTGATCTAGTACAACACTGCTACTGTTAGCAGCGTTGTACAAAAAGTATTATTTCCGCTTGTGTTTACATTTAGCCTGCGAGCCGCGATCGGCGGCCCGCAGGCTATCCACGGAGCCCCCAGCCGTGAATTGACAGGAAGCTGTTTCCTGATTATTAGCCTGCAGCCGGAAACGCAGATCTGCGTCGCTGGTCCTGCAGCTGCCACTTTGCCGACGCGCGTTATGAGTGCGCGGTCGGCAAGTGGTTAACCACTAGACCTCTACAGGTTGTGTTCCCATTATGGACCAGAGCAATGTTCACCTTTCAGCGCTACTCCCGTTCAATTGCCAATAACTTTATCGCTACTTCTCTCGCCAAAATGCTCTATATCTTATTTTTTTCACCCCCAATTAGACTTTCTTTGGGTGGTACTTTTGGCTAAGAATTAATTTATTCTAAATGCATTTTAATGGGAATAATAAGAAAAAAATGAAAATATTTATTTTTTCTCTGTTTTAAGCCATTATAGTTTTAAAATAAAGCGTGCTACTGTAGACAAAACTCACACATTTTATTTGTCCATTTGTCCCTGCTATTACAACATTTAAATTATGAACCAAAGTGCAATGTGTGGCGATAATATTTTAGTTGGAAATAAAGGAGTATCTTTTCAGTTTTGCATTCGTTTAAATGATATCACTAATTACAAACCCTTATTTGCAAAAATAAAAGTAATATACCCTCATGACATACATGTTGACATACATAAAAGATGAGTTCCTAGGTTACTACTTATGTATTTTTAATGTAATTTTTTTATATATGTGTTTTATTTTGGTAACTATGGGAGGGTAGGAGAGGTAAGGGGTTATTAATCGGGGATGTATTTATTTTTAATTGTTTTAATATGTGTAGGTGTATTTTTACTATTTGGCCATTAGATGTTTCCACATTTTTAAGTATAGTGTTTGGACTTTTACTTTGTTAACAACCACCGGCATCTCACTGATACTGGTGATCAGTGATTACAGGCACTTTGTTCCTGTTCCCATTCATTTATCAGTGTACCATCGGGTGGCAACAAGAATGCACACGGAAGCGTGCGGACAAGACAGGTGATCAGGGCGGAGTATGTATATTTATGCCCCTGAGGCTAAGATGAAGTCTCAAGGGGCGTAAATATACTGTACTGAAACAGATAACCGGTTAAAAGGAAATTAATATGCCAACCTCCGTATGTGTCTCACTTCTGGTGTCCTTTCAGATTTTTTTATTTAGGCGTATTGGTGTGTGAGATCTATTGTGCTTTAAAGGTTTATTTGACAACACATATCAGTTTTCACCTATGCACTGTATGTACTTTATATTCATATGATACAGACCATCTTTCGCTATAAACCACCTATCTGTCTGTTTTTGTTAATACTGGAATGTCATTGATATCTGCCTATGTTTGGTGTTATCTGGTTGTTATTGGTAATATCTAGATGTCATTGATATCTGCCTGCCATTAGTATTATCTGCTTGGGACTAGTAATATATTCTGGTGAATTAAATAACATGGAAGCGTCCTGCTTTGCCACATTCTCCTAACTTTCCTTCCACTTTGTGTTCAGTTTCCTTCATAAAACAACCACTGGCTTTGCAGTGGAATTCTATATGAATCTGTAGCTGTATGACCAGCATGAACAGGTTTTTTTCTGTATTCTGCTGATTGAAGGATGGGGGTAAGGGAGAGCGCGCACATGCTGACGTCAGCTTCCTTTGGGATCTCTGTGCGGCTTGGACCTGCTGAGTAACTGCAGGAGTCAGAGCAGGGCTTATTAGCGCTGACCAGAGATTGTCTGGCTCAGGATCAGACTGTGAAGTTGGACAGGATCATGCCTGACACAGTGAAACAGGACGAAATAAGGGAACGACTCAGGCACTGGCTCCAGCCTGTCGGCCCACTGAGCAGGTTGATGAATGGTCTGAGCTTTAAGAGCATGCCACCCAGGCCAGTTCATTGCAGCCACAATGAGTTACAGTTACCCAGGATCTGTGCCTCACCTTCCTCCCTCCCTCCCTGCTTCACTTCTTGCTGCATAAACACTGCCTCTCAGTGACTGTCTTCAAAGTGCAATCTTGTCGCTGTGGGAGTTTGTGGCAACAAGAGATCACCCTGCTGCTGGCATGGTCACTGACCCTGGCAAATAAACAGTGCTGCACGCGGGTATTTTTTCTGAGAATGTCTCCTAATCTGCTAAGACCTTGTTCCCAAAGACAGCGTTAAATCCCACACATAGTTACTATGGAACCTGCCTTGTGTGTCACTGTGAAGGATGTAGGGGGAGAGTTAGAGGCTCGCACACTTATTTTTTATGGTAGCTTATTAACATTTTTCTTGAGAGCCTTCCCAAACATAAAGGCTATGCAGTCATCCCAAAGGAGAAATGTGCTGGAGACATGAAATCTTCCCACCAGCCTCCGCTATTCTGGCATATGGTTTCATTTTTACATATGATTTCATTTTTAAAGGTTTTTTTTACTTTTCTTTTTCTTTTTAACTTTTTTTTTCTCTCAAGGCCATAGAGTTCTCTTTGTGCTATCGAAAGATGTCTGCTGCACAAACACAAGCATGTGTGTTGTATTTATATCATGCCGATATGCTTTACAAAGAACACTGAGGCAGTCATGTACACTCTGATGACCCGATCACCGTGTGACAGACGCATCGCCACACCAGGGACTTCATAAAGAAACCAGTTAAAATGCCAGAATAGCTGAAAGAACAATAAAACAATATAAACACCACAAAGATAGAATTCCCGGTGAGAAGCAGACTCAGGATCTAATTCTATTTCCTACATAGCTGATGTCTGAGCCACTACACACATATTGTATGGACATCACAGAGATAGGTTTCTGTATAGGAGGATCAGTTTGGAAAAAGTGAAACCACAAACCAGTTGTGTGTATTCAAAGTTTTAGTTTCACACTTTATTATACTCAAAAAGTCTTTTTTCTTCAAAAAGGTAAAAAGATTTTTTGTAAACAGCAATAAACATATTTCGCGGTATAGACATAAAAAAATCAATGTGTTGAGCAGATCATAGGCACTGTGTGCTTTGTTTGATGAAAAAAGTATTTCAGAAATTTTAGTTTAGGCAGTTGCAGTTGCAAACTGATCCGCCTATACAGAAACCTGGTACTGCTCTGAGCATAGTGGTGTGCTCAAGTGTGAATAGCTACATTAATAAGAGCTCCCCTTTTTTTCTTTGTCTGGAGCGCATTCCCAACAATATTGAAACACATCACAGAGATAGCCAGATCCTTACTGTGTTCTCAGGCACATCCTGAGACTGATTAAACATCCAGATACGGATTAAGGTTAAATAGGGCCCTTGGTACCAGGGATGGTCGTAGTCAGCCAACTTCGCTACGCTGGAACTACGCGTAGTTTTACGCAATTACGCTTCGCCAAACTACGGCTCAGAAATCAAATATTCGCTATGTACGCATTATGTAGACTACGCATTAAAATACGCAATTACGCGTAGTGCAAAGCGTATAGTATGCAGATTCTTATGCCCTTATGCGGAAAAATCTCCGCATTAATTCCCCTTTAATTCGACCTATTCCATGCGTACATTCCCCTTTCCAATGCGTACTTTTGTATGCATACAACTAACAATACTATTTCTAGGCATGCACAACGTAAATTTAATCCGTACGCGGAAAAATATACGCGAGAACCGCATCGTAGTATACTTCGCAATACACATGTTAACTCCGTGTAGCAGGCGTAAACTACGCACAGCGGTACTTCGCTACGCGTAAATGTGGAAGTGTAGTTTGGAAACTTCGTCTATGAACTACGATGCGTAGATGCGAAATACGATGCGTAAATTCGCACTGGCGTAGTTTCTGCTCATCCCTGCTTGGTACGTAACAACTTTGTGCACACTCTTGGTGGCCACTTGGATTTTTTGGTAAAATTTGGATAGGGCTGGTGTCAACCAGGCCACTAGTCCCTCTTCATGCCCTAGGTACACGCTTAAAGGAATACTATCGATTCACATATTTTTTTCAATTGACACAGGAATTGTTTGGGAAGTGCTGCTAAGTACTGGTGTATACATTTTAGTAGCAACTTCTTTGTTTACTGTTAGCAAAATACTTTCAAACTTTAATGACGCCAAAACTGACGGCTGACTGAGCCATGAGGAGAGGGGAAATTCCCCTCACACTTGATCAGTTAACTCTATGTGTAACTCTGTGTGTGACAAGTGAGAAAGCTCCCAAGAGCTGCAGCTCCTGTGTCCTGTGTTTCTGATTGACTTGTCTGAAGAGAGCAGCGGAAATGTAACTAATTCTCACAGCTTTTCATACTGTTTTTGCTTTCAGAGTTTGATATGTTTGATATTTGCTTTCTGTAGTCTGATATGCAACTCTGGCTGTGCATTGAAGCAGACACCCCTTCTGCAATTGATTTGTCCCAATATAGCTAAATCCTACCCTCAATAAATTACAGTTTTTGCCTCTGATATTTAACATGGAAAGTAGGAAAATTTTTACACAGCTACTTAGACATTATTTGTACATTGTCATTTTAGAACACTTGGGTATTGATAGTATTCCTTTAAAGGGAACTTTAAAGACGAAGAGAATTGAAAAAAATGAAAAAGCTTTTATACATACCTGGGGCTTCCTCCAGCCCCATAAGCCTGGATCGCTCCCACGCCGCTGTCCTCCGCTGCCTCTATTGCCACTACCGGGTCCAGTCACTTCCGGCGGATGCGGCCAAGTTTCCGCATGAACAGGGGCTCCCTCCATATCCTTATGCATGCATCTGTGTAGTATGGATGCGCATGCGTAAGGGTATGGAGGGAGCCCAGGTTCATGCGGAAAATTGGCCGCGTCTGCCGGCAGTGAAGCACTGCGCTTGCGTCGACTGGTGGAAAGTACGAGACCCGGTACCGGCGGATAGAGGCAGCGGAGGGTGGGAGCGATCCAGGCTTATGGGGCTGGAAGAAGCCCCATGTATGTATAAAATCTTTTTTGAAATGTCTCTGGTTCTCTTTAGGTTGTCTTGTGGATTATCCAGGTCTGGCTGAAAAGCAACATTTTATTTTTCTTAATTTGTCCTTAACCTCCTTGCCGGTCTAAAAAATCCGGCAAGGAGGCAGCGGCGCACATTTTTTTTTTTTTTTAAATCATGTAGCGAGCCAAGGGCTCGCTACATGATAGCCGCTAAGCGGCGGCATCCCCCCACCCACTCCGATCGCCTTCGGCGATCAGAGTATGCAGGGAATCCCGTTGAGAACGGGATTTCCTGCAGGGCTTCCCCGGTCGCCATGGCGACGGGGCGGGATGACGTCACCGACGTCATGGACGTCGGGACGTCATAGGGAATCCCGATCCGCCCCTCAACGCTGCCTGGCACTGATTGGCCAGGCAGCGCAGGGCTCTGAGGCGGGGGGGAGCGACTCGGCGCGGCGGATTGCGGCGGATCGGCGGCGATCGGAAGTTACAAGCAGCTAGCAAAGTGCTAGCTGTTTGTAACAAAAAAAAAATTATGCAAATCGGCCCAGCGGGGCCTGAGATATCCTCCTGCGCAGGTTACCCCGAGCTGAGCTCGGGATAACCGGCAAGGAGGTTAAAGTACTCCTGAACTGAGAGGGATATACAGGCTGACATATCTGTTTCCTGATCAGTGACCATCACTAGACACACATATACAAATACATGTAATAGGTTAGTGGTAAACAGTGATCAGATTGTATCTTTTTGTGACAATTGAGGCTTCTGCAGCTACAAATCCTGCTTTGAACGTTTGATTACATGACCAGAAACACCACAGTACATGGGGATGCATTTCAGTCCCCGCAGGTGGAGCTACTACACAAATTGCATCATTCTACTATTCAAATGGTAAAGAGGAAGGCACAGACTGAATCTGTCTAAGTATAATGCAGCTTATAGTAAAGACAGGCTGTGTTACAGACAGTGGTTGATGCATGGGCCCTTAACCAGGTATTTAAAAATGATTTAATTGACATCAGCTGATTAGGGAGTTTAGGTAAAGACAAATACAGGATCGGCAACTGAGGAGCTACTCAGATCCAGGAAACTGTTTGTGCTGTAGTGGGACTGCACAACCCCAACCATGTCCATTTTTGTGAAGAATTTTATATTTTCAACAAAACCATTTTACAAATAGACGAGCAGAGTAACAAACATAACTAGGGTACTAATGTTGTGTAGTGTACAGACACCATATTATTAGTATTTTGGAGATGCATAGCTCCAGCACCTTTTACAGTGAGTTGATTTACTTACTGTAGAGAACAGCCTAGATTCTCATCATGTAGTACACCTAACCCCTGGGGGTTCTTGGGTTGGCTTAGGGGGTATGTCTATACCACTGAGTTTTGAGATTAAAATATATAAATCCTATACAGTATAAGGCCTGGTTCACATTAGCGTTCGCTGTCCGGATTTGCTGTGCCGGATCCGGACCGTATACTGTACAAACGGAACGGACGTTCGGCATAGCAATGCAAAGTCTATGCGTCCGTTCACACGCGTCCGTTCCGTACTGACCAGAGCCGGATCGGATCCGGTCCGATCCGGACGTACTGTTCCGATCCAGATCCGGTCCGGTCATCCGATCAATTCTTTACAGAAACGCAAGTGTGAACGGGCCTAAGGCAGCCTGATTACCTATTTTTAGCCAGTTAACACTATAAACAATGCTTGACAAGCCTTCATATACAATTATTAGTTGGTCTAACAAATATACAGTAAATGTGTGAAGAGGAACTTGAAGGGATTTTTTACACAACTGGGAGTACTCAGCAACCATCCTCTTTCATAAAGGGCTGCATGCTGTAATAATGTTGGGACACATTGTGTTAGGGATGGTTTACACTGCACACCTTGGTCACACTTGCTTAAAATCACGTGGGTTTTCCGCAATGTAAAAACACATGTGAAAACACACATAGCGCTACCCAATACACAATTGCAGTGCACTGGGAGCAATGTGCACTTTTTTTGCACATCTCTTGCAATTTCCTATTGCCGGCAGTCAGCTGCACTCAGCTGGCTGTCGGCCAAGAATGCAGATTTGTCCGAAAAAAAGTGTGACCCCTGCCTGTAAAACGTATGCAGTTTAACTGATCAGTTGTCCTGCAGCAGTGTAATATAAGACCCCATTACTTCCTGCAGAGCGAGGAGTGATGGTAACTTTCTCTTCAATAAGATAGAACCAGCTGTTTCAGTGATCATATGATTACAACTTTACAACATTTTTAAGGTGCATCAACTAAAAAAAATGAATTGTTGTCTCTGGTGAATGTGATTCAAAGGATAAATTCTAGAAACTGGAAAAGAAAAAAAAAGACAGAAAAACCAGGAGCACCAATACAGTGTAATATTCCAGAGACTTGGATAACTGGTACAGGAAATGCTACTGTAACGGTCAGCCGACCGTACCGTCACGGCTGGCACCGGCTCCTGCCCTGCTGAGTTGCAGAGAGACAGGCGGATGGTCTAATGCAAGCCTGGTCGTTATCAGAATCAGATGGCAGACAGGGGCGAGACAAAGAATGGTCGAAATACAAGCCGGGTCAAACACAGGTATCAGATCAGGGAGCAATGACTGGAACTGAGTCACAGCAGCCAGGAACTCAGGCTAACCTAGCCAAGAGCAACGCTGGGACTCAGAAACCAAACAGAGGCTTATCACAATAACAATATCTAGAGCAAGCTCACACTAGCCTATATGCGGCAAAATACACGCTATAACAGGCGTGCGGCCGCGTTCCGGAAACGCTTATAAGCCTACCGCATGCGTCACTTCCGCCGCGTCAGACGCGTACGTTCCGACGCGTCACTTCCGGTACGCCTGCCGCCTGCTCGCATAGGCTGAACGCGTACGTCCCATGCGTGCTTTGGAACGCACACCTCTGCCCGCAGGCGCAGACTGGAACGCAAGCCGGAAGAGCCCGACTCGTCGCAGGCACGGGGATCAGGTTGTATTGTTACACTACCCCCCCCCCCCCCCCTGAGGAGTGTCCTCCAGGCACTCTACCCCTGGTTTGTTGGGGAAATTCGTATGAAATTCCTGTACCAGCTCTTGAGCATGCACCTGTCTCGCCGGAATCCAGCATCTCTCCTCCGGTCCGTATCCCTTCCAGTCAATCAGATACTGCAAAGAGTTCCTAACCCTTCTTGAGTCCAGAATTTTCTCCACCTCGTATTCTGTCTCACCTAATACTGACACGGGAGGTGGTGGGGACGTGGAGGTCTGAGACTCTTTAGCTGGTTTCAGTAGAGATACGTGAAAGGAATTTCCGACTCTGAGGGAGTCGGGTAACTTAACCTTGTACACCACTTCATTCAACCTTCTAATGATAGGGAACGGTCCGATAAATCGTGGACCTAACTTGGGCGTAGGCTGTCGCAACGGGATGTTTCTGGTGGACACCCAAACTAGATCCCCCGGAGACAAGTCCGGTTCCCGTGACCGACGTTTGTCGAAAGAACGTTTCTGTTTGTCTACTGCCTTACTTAAGTTCGCCCGAACCTGTTTCCAAATTTCCGTCATATGGGTTACCCAATTCTCGACGGCGGGTAGATTCGACGGGGTCCCTGAGAGTGGAGAAAATTTTGGATTCAGTCCAGTAACTACCTGAAACGGGGACATGCCCGCAGAAGAACTCCCCTGGTTGTTCAAGGCGAATTCTGCGAATGGGAGGTACGCCACCCATTCCTCCTGGTTGCTGGCTACATAGCATCGCAAGTATTGCTCTGTCGATTGATTTATTCTCTCGGTCTGGCCATTGGTCTCAGGGTGGAACCCTGACGAGAAGGACAAGGTAACTCCCAGCCGGGAGCAAAAGGCCTGCCAGAACCGAGAGACAAACTGGACCCCCCTGTCGGAGACAATCCTTTCCGGCACCCCATGGAGTCTGAACACATGTGCAATAAAAAGCTCAGCCAGTTCTTTTGCCGAAGGTAGTTTAATCAAAGGAACAAGATGTGCCATCTTGCTAAATCGGTCCACAGTGACCCAAATAACCGTATACCCTTTGGAGGCAGGAAGGTCTACAATAAAGTCCATGGATATGTCTGTCCAGGGCTTAGATGGGATAGGTAAGGACCGTAGCAGCCCACTGGGCGCAGTCCGGGATACTTTACTGCGGGCACAAGTGGAACACTCTTTCACAAATGCCTTGGAATCTTGATTCAGCGATGGCCACCACACCCAACGTGACAGCAGTTCCCTTGTCTTGTTTTCTCCCGGATGACCTGCTGCTTTATCCTCATGGAAATGCTGTAAGACCTTGAGCCTCCACTGGGGGGGAACGTATAACCGCCCGGCAGGTTTTCCCGAAGGAGCATCACCTTGATAGGGAGAAAAAATATCCATTAAGTCTGTGTCAGGCACTGAGGTGGACATAGTAGCAATGATACATTGCGCGGGCACTATTGGCTCGGGGGTTTGGGTTTCGTTGGAACTGGGCCTAAACGCCCGTGACAAGGCGTCTGCCTTCACATTCTTAGGGCCTGGCTTGTATGTGATGGTGAAATAGAACCGAGAGAAAAAGAGCGCCCACCGAGCCTGTCTAGGAGTCAATCTCTTGGCGGACTTGATATACTCCAGATTCTTGTGATCTGTGTATACGGTGATAGGATGAGTCGCCCCCTCTAGCCATTGTCTCCATTCCTCGAAAGCCCACTTAATTCCCAATAGCTCCCTGTTCCCGATATCGTAGTTCCGCTCCGCCGGGGAGAACCTCTTGGACAGGTAGGCACAGGGATGTAATTTTTCTGGGCTTCCCGAATACTGGGAGAGGACCGCTCCTACCCCAATCTCAGAGGCATCCACCTCCACAATGAAGGGACGGGTGACGTCGGGGTGCGTGAGAATGGGTGCGGAGCAGAAAGCCTCCTTTAGGGTCTTGAGTGCTAGTTGGGCTTGGGGTGACCACTGACTGGGATCGGCTCCATTCTTAGTTAGATCGGTCAAGGGCGCCACCTTCAATGAGTATCCCTGGATAAACCGCCTATAGTAGTTGGCAAATCCCAAGAATCTCTGAAGAGCCTTGAGATTGCCGGGTTGTGGCCAGTTGAGAACCGCAGACACTTTTGCTGCGTCCATGGTGAGCCCAGAATCCGATACCACGTACCCCAAAAATGGTACCTGGTTGGTTTCAAAGATACATTTTTCGAGCTTGGCGTACAAGCGGTTTTCTCTCAGTTTCTGCAGCACCTGGCGGACCTGGTGTCTATGTTCAGTGAGAGTTGGGGAATAGATGAGAATATCATCTAGATAGACAATGACGAACTTCCCGAGGAAGTCTCGAAAGATGTCGTTGACGAACTCCTGGAAGACTGCGGGGGCATTACAGAGCCCGAAAGGCATCACCAAATACTCATAATGCCCGTCGTGAGTATTAAACGCAGTCTTCCATTCGTCCCCCTGCCGCATACGAATGAGGTTGTACGCCCCTCTCAGGTCTAACTTAGTGAACACTCGAGCCCTGGCCACCTGCCCAAATAGATCCTCGATCAACGGAAGCAGATAGCGGTTCTTTATAGTGATTGTGTTCAGCCCCCTATAATCAATACAGGGTCTGAGCCCACCATCCTTCTTTTCTACAAAAAAGAATCCCGCCCCTGCCGGAGAGCTGGAAGGCCGGATGAACCCTTTCTCCAGGTTTTCTTGGATATATTCCCGCATCGCCGAACGCTCGGGGCCCGATAAACTATACAAATGACCCCGGGGGGGGCATGGTTCCCGGCAACAGATCTATCGGGCAGTCGTAGGGGCGGTGTGGAGGTAGCTCCTCCGCTGCCTGGGGAGAGAATACGTCAGCAAATTCCCTGTAGGGCCATGGAATCTGGGACGACGTTACTTGGGTGCTGAGAAGAGGTAATGTTAGCAGACAATTCTGGTGACAGGATCCCGACCATTTAACAAGTTGCCCTGTACGCCAATCCAACACCGGATTGTGTTGTTTCAGCCACGGCAAACCAAGTACCAACGGTGTGGATGGCATGTTCAGAAGGAAGAAAGTTATCTTCTCTGAATGCAGAGCCCCGATTTTCAGGTGCAACTCCGGGGTTCTTGCCACCAGAGTGGCTAACTCTAATGGGGAGTCATCGATGGCGGTGACCTGTAGCGGACTTTGGAGAGGCAACGAGGGAATATTTAACCGAGCGGCTACGGATATATCCAGAAAATTCCCTGCAGCCCCG
This sequence comes from Hyperolius riggenbachi, assembly GCF_040937935.1. NCBI lineage: Eukaryota > Metazoa > Chordata > Amphibia > Anura > Hyperoliidae > Hyperolius > Hyperolius riggenbachi. The sequence goes on from NC_090650.1 coordinate 335,598,686, forward strand.
CTGTCAATAAAAGCCTGCCCTGTTATCCCCCTTTCCTTCCAATCCAGACTGAAAGGTACTAGAAAGCGTTGGCTTTTGAGAGGAATTACCTGCCCGCCCAGATGAACTTCCTCCAATTCATCTAGGCGCTGGCGTTTCCCGACTTCTTCTCGGGGCAAGCGCGGACCATGTGACCGGCACCCCCACAGTACAGGCATAGTCCCTGGGATCGTCTGCGTGTCTTCTCCGCAGCTGACAACTTAGATGCCCCAATCTGCATGGGCTCTTCGGTGGAAGTAGGTGGACTGAGCAGGCCCGCCACCATGGGTGCAACACTCCCTGTTCCTGACCGCTCAGAGCGTCTCTGACGTATCCAGCGGTCCACCCTGATGGCAAGGGTGATTGCCTCATCCAGCGTCTCGGCTGGAGGGTAGTTGACCAAGTGGTCCTTAACTGATTCTGAAAGGCCGAAGTTGAACTGATCCACCAGTGCTGGATCATTCCATCTGGAGGCCACGGACCAACGCCTGAACTCAGACGCGTACACCTCAGCCGTGTTTTTCCCTTGTTTTAGGGCCCTGATCTTGTGTGAAGCGGTGGTGGTAATATCGGGGTCTGAGTACAGCACCCCCATGGCTTGGAAGAATTCCTCCACTGAGGTGAGAGCAGGATGCCCCTGAGGAAGGCTATAGGCCCAGGCCTGTGGATCTCCCTGTAGCAACGAGATTACCAAGGCCACCCTCTGTGTTTCTGTCCCCGTGGCTTGCGGCCTGACAAAGAAATACATCATGCAAGAGTTCATGAAGTTGCTAAACGTGCCACGATCTCCTGAAAACTTCTCAGGGAGTGGAAGTTTGGGTTCTGCAACCAGTGCTACAGGTGCTATCGGTGGAATAGGCGGTGGGGCTGCCTGGGCTGCCGGAGCCACCGGGTGTTCAGCAGCATCATCCGGCTCATCTCCCAGAGGGATGGCGGCAGCCGCAGCCTGTGCCAATGGAGTCACCATATCAGCGAGGCCCTTGACCATCGCGGCCAGCTGATCAATCTGCCTTTGCAAATCCTCCATGTAAATGTGTATATCCCCAAGGGGGTATTTTAAGGGCCTGTTATAATGTAACGGTCAGCCGACCGTACCATCACGGCTGGCACCAGCTCCTGCCCTGCTGAGTTGCAGAGAGACAGGCGGATGGTCTAATGCAAGCCGGGTCGTTATCAGAATCAGATGGCAGACAGGGGCGAGACAAAGAATGGTCGAAATACAAGCCGGGTCAAACACAGGTATCAGATCAGGGAGCAATGACTGGAACTGAGTCACAGCAGCCAGGAACTCAGGCTAACCTAGCCAAGAGCAACGCTGGGACTCAGAAACCAAACAGAGGCTTATCACAATAACAATATCTAGAGCAAGCTCACACTAGCCTATATGCGGCAAAATACACGCTATAACAGGCGTGCGGCCGCGTTCCGGAAACGCTTATAAGCCTACCGCATGCGTCACTTCCGCCGCGTCAGACGCGTACGTTCCGACGCGTCACTTCCGGTACGCCTGCCGCCTGCTCGCATAGGCTGAGCGCGTACGTCCCATGCGTCCTTTGGAACGCACACCTCTGCCCGCAGGCGCAGACTGAGCCGGCGTGGAACGCAAGCCGGAAGAGCCCGACTCGTCGCAGGCACGGGGATCAGGTTGTATCGTTACAGCTACTTACAAGACTGGGGCCCATATGCAATTCACTTTTTCTCCTGAGTTTTCTCCTAGGCGATATTTTTAAACGTGTCATTAAAATGCCTTTTAAGCCACCAGAAAGCAAGAAAATGCTCAAAATAATTTTCATAGTACTTTTTCACCTACTTTTTGGTACTTTTTTAGTTGAAAAGTGCTGTAAAGTTATTTAAAGTCAGGGATGAAAAATTATTTACTAGGAGAAAACTCAGGGGAAAAAGATAATTGCATATGGCCCTGGGTTGCTGAAAGGTAAGTCACAAGGCGCAACAAGTCTGAGGTTCCTCGAGTTACACACACTGTATTTTTTTACACGAAGAACCGGCAAAGCCCTGCTAACTGCATCGTCGTTTAAAGAAAACATCCAAGCTAAATATAAAATCAAAATCCACTTATCTGGGGCTTCCTCCAGCCCCTGACAGCAGTCCAGTGCCCTCGCCACAGCCCCGGTGGCTCCCGGTGTCCTTTGCTGCAGAAGGTGACCTCGCCAGGTCGGCTTCCAGGTTGGCTTCTTGTGCACTTTACGGTGCATATCACGTGGTCCCGACGACTTCATCAGGTCTGTAAAACTACTGCGCCTGCGAAGTACAGACCTGATAACGTCGGCGAGACCACGTGACCCGTGCCGTGGAGCGCACAAGAAGCCGACCTGGCGAGGTCTTCTGCAGCGAAGGACACCGAGAGCCACCGGAGCTGCGGCGAGGGCACAGGACGGCTGCCAGGTGCAGGAGGAAGACCCAGGTAAGTGGATTTTGATTTTATATTTTGCTTGGACCATTCCTTTAAGTGTCCAATAAATTGAATATTTCTTCAATTCTCTACCGAGATAAAATGATTGATTTCACACTACTTCCCACCTGTCCCAATTGCGTCTCCTTCCACCTATATAAAAACAAGACATTGGTGGAGCAACGGGGAGGTGCTAGTGGTACTCCTGGTTGAGATGATCTAATTGTGGAGTTGCTTCTATTTGGTAAATATATTATTATTTCATATTTATATAGCGTCAACATCTCCCGCAGTGCTGTACAGAGTATATTGTCTTGTCACTTAACTGTCCCTCAGAAGGACTCACAATCTAATCCCTACCATAGTCCTATGTCTCTGTATGTATCGTGTAGTGTATGTATCGTAGTCTAGGGCCAATTTAGGGGGAAGCCAATTAACTTATCTGTATGTTTTCGGGATGTTGGAGGAAACCATGGTGTCCAGAGGAAACCTACATGGACACGGGGGAGAACATACAAACTCTGTGCAGAAGAACCAGGGACCCAGCTCTGCAAGGCGAGAGTGCTAACCAATATGCCACCATATGGCAAGGCCTGAGCAAAGTTGCACATTCAGAAGTGAAGTCTTATGATAGACCTTATTCCAGGCTTGTAGGTGTTGTTAAACATGCTCATAAAGACTTTTGGTTGGTACTGTGAAGATGACAGTAGACCTCAGATGGCAGTTTGATGTGTTCATAAACTGACCAACCTTCTTGGCTATCTGCCATATGAAGCGACTTTATCTCCAAATCTGTCTATTATAGTTCATTAGACCCATGAAAAGGGCATCATTATGTTAAAGTAATCCTTAGCGTGTAGCAACTTCACTCTATTTGTTGAATTACTTTTTTTTGTATATGAACACCATTAGAGAAAATATAGCTGGGATACAATATCCTGCATATAACAAGCTGTGACTGTCCTAGCTGTGATACAATATCCTGCATGCATTGTTCAGCTCCCAGGCACCTGTCTGCGCTCCCGCCTAATCAGGCGTGCACACACAGGAACACATCTAAACAAGAACAGGTTCATTTCTCAACAAAAGACATTCCCTGGCATTACTCCCTGGCATTGTGTTTCCCTCCGGGCTAATTCTTCCAATGTAAAGTGTCAGAAAGCTTACACTAAGTCTAAACCTGCAATTTCAAGGACTCCGCAGGTAAAAATATGATCCATGGATAGATATTTGAGTCTAAAAGAATGTGAGCAATGTCTGAGCTTGACTACATAGGAATGGAAGAGTTAAAGCCTTCAGGGCTGTGGAGAACAGCAGGTTTTTAATTCAGTATGCTGTTGTTTATGATCTTGTGTAATTTGCAGTCCTTTTCTAATATTCATTTTACAAGAAGATCTTTTCTACAGAGGCCCCTGGTCAAAACATGTTCATTCCCAGAAATGTACTGTATGAGAGGTAGGTTTAGCCCACAAACGGGCCTGATTTTGTCAAAGTCTAGTTAAATTCTAAGCAGAGGAGAACAAATAGTTGGATCAAGGGCCCATTCCCAGTGGAGTGTTTCCCGCCAGATTTCCGCATCCTTTTCAATCAAGGGCATTTTGAAAATGCTATTGGAATATAAATTATGGCAGTGATCTCACTGTAGCGATCACCAGCAATTAGCAAAAATTGCAAATGCGCTAGCATGCAGCACTTTGTGGCAATTGCAGATCTACTGCGTCTGAGGCCCCTTTTACACTTAAAGGAATACTATCGATTCACATTTTTTTTCAATTGACACAGGAATTGTTTGGGAAGTGCTGCTAAGTACTGGTGTACACATTTTAGTAGCAACCTCTTTGTTTACTGTTATCAAAATACTTTCAAACTTTACTTACGCCAAAACTGACGGCAGACTGAGCCATGAGGTGAGGGGAAATTCCCCTCACACTTGATCAGTTAACTCTATGTGTAACTCTGTGTGTGACAGAGAGTAAGCTCCCAACAGCTGCAGCTTCTGTGTCCTGTGTTTCTGACTGAAGTGTCTGAAGAGAGCAGAGGAAATGTAACTAATTGTCACAGCTTTTCATACTGTTTTTGCTTTCAGAGTTTGATATGTTTGATATTTGCTTTCTGTAGTCTGATATGCAACTCTGGCTGTGCATTGAAGCAGACACCCCTTCTGCAATTGATTTGTCCCAATATAGCTAAATCCTACCCTCAATAAATTACAGCTTTTGCCTCTGATAAGCAACATGAAAAGTAGGAAAATGTTTACACAGCTACTTAGACATTATTTGTACATTGTCATTTTAGAACACTTGGGTATTGATAGTATTCCTTTAACTTGTCACCTCATCCTGAAAAAGGCAAAAGTGCCACATCGCATTGCAGGAGCAGTGATAGCCCTATGGGGCTGTCACACTTAATGCGGTGCGGCGGGTCCTGGTGTGGTGACCAGAGTTGGGCCGAACCTCCGATTTTCGGTTCGCGAACCGGGTTCGCGAACTTTCGCGAAAGGTTCGGTTCGCGTTAAAGTTCGCGAACCGCAATAGACTTCAATGGGGATGCGAACTTTGAAAAAAAAAATTAATTATGCTGGCCACAAAAGTGATGGAAAAGATGTTTCAAGGGGTCTAACACCTGGAGGGGGGGATGGCGGAGTGGGATACATGCCAAAAGTCCCCGGGAAAAATCTGGATTTGACGCAAAGCAGCGTTTTAAGGGCAGAAATCACATTGAATGTTAAATGACAGGCCTAAAGTGCTTTCAAACATCTTGCATGTGTATACATCAATCAGGTAGTGTAATTAAGGTACTGCTTCACACTGACGCACCAAACTCATCGTGTAACGCACCGCAAACAGCTGTTTGTGTAGTGACGGCCGTGCTGGACTGGTGCGCACCATGGCGAGAGTGCAGGTTTTGGTGGCTTTACAGCCCATATGGTCAGTCACCTGGCTGATGTAGCTGAATGACAGAACAGTGACTGTCCAGCTGATCAAATTTGGTCTGACCACAATGAGGCAACGACCTTATTATCGTGGGTGTGCCCCCCGAGACACTCATCTAGGCGCCGGTCATTGCTCCATTGTGATACGCAAGCCCCTTCACCACGGCAAGGTAATGATCACGAAGGGGAATGGGCGCATGTTCATGCCTTTTCTTTTGTTGTTGCAGCTGCCCGCAGTGCAGCCAGAAAAATTAGGCAGTCATGTACACGCACCCGAAAAATTATTACAGCGGCCGCTGCTAGCAGCGGCCTAAAAAATTCAGCAATCCGCCTGGAGTCCCGGACCCTGTTGGTGGTGGCGGAGAAGGTAGTGAAGCGGCCTGCAGGCAGACATGCTGTGTGGAGGGACTGGGAGCGACTTAGTCTTCTTGGGGCAGGCCAGGCAGCCAGTCACACGGCGTGCAGGCAGAGATGCTGTATGTGCGGGGACTGACTTAGTCTTGGGGCGGGCAGCAGCCCTCCGGGATCCATGCCTCATTCATTTTTATAAAGGTGAGGTACTTAACACTTTTGTGACTTAGGCGACTTCTCTTCTCTGTGACAATGCCTCCAGCTGCGCTGAAGGTCCTTTCTGAGAGGACGCTTGCGGCAGGGCAGGAGAGAAGTTGGATGGCAAATTGGGACAGCTCTGGCCACAGGTCAAGCCTGCGCACCCAGTAGTTCAAGGGTTCCTCATCGCTGTTCACAGCAGTGTCTACATCCACACTTAAGGCCAGGTAGTCGGCTACCTGCCGTTCCAGGCGTTGGTGGAGGGTGGATCCGGAAGGGCTACGGCGAGGCGTTGGACTAAAGAACGTCCGCATGTCCGACATCACCATGAGATCGCTGGAGCGTCCTGTCTTTGACTGCGTGGACACGGGAGGAGGATTAGTGGCAGTGGTACCTTGCTGGCGTTGTGCCGTCACATCACCCTTAAAGGCATTGTAAAGCATAGTTGACAGCTGGTTCTGCATGTGCTGCATCCTTTCCACCTTCCGGTGAGTTGGTAACAGGTCCGCCACTTTGTGCCTGTACCGAGGGTCTAGTAGTGTGGCCACCCAGTACAGCTCATTCCCCTTGAGGTTTTTTATACGGGGGTCCCTCAACAGGCAGGACAGCATAAAAGACGACATCTGCACAAAGTCGGATCCAGTACCCTCCATCTCCTCTTGCTCTTCCTCAGTGACGTCAGGTAAGTCAACCTCCTCCCCCCAGCCGCGAACAATACCACGGGAAGGTTGCGCAGCACAAGCCCCCTGCGACGCCTGCTGCGGTTGTTCTCCTGCCGCTGTCCCCTCCTCCTCCTCCTCCTCCCCCAAAGAAACACCTTGCTCATCATCCTCTGAGTCTGACTCATCTTCTGCACATGACCTCTCTTCTTCCTCCTCCTCCCCCCTCTGTGCTGCCGCAGGTGTTGAGGAAACAGCTGGGTCTGATGAAAATTGGTCCCATGCCTGTTCCTGCCGTAACGGTTCCTGGTCACGCTCATTCGCAGCTTCATCCGCCACTCTACGCACAGCACGCTCCAAGAAGTACGCGTAGGGAATTAAGTCGCTGATGGTGCCCTCACTGCGGCTCACCAGGTTGGTCACCTCCTCAAACGGCCGCATGAGCCTGCATGCATTTTTCATCATTGTCCAGTTGTCGGGCCAGAACATCCCCATCTTCCCAGACTGTTTCGTTCTACTCCAGTTGTAGAGGTACTGGGTGACGGCTTTCTTCTGTTCTAGCAGGCGGGAGAACATGAGGAGGGTCGAGTTCCAGCGAGTGGGGCTATCGCAAATGAGGCGTCTCACCGGCATGTTGTTTTTACGCTGAATTTCTGCAAATCGTGCCATGGCTGTGTAAGAGCGCCTCAAATGCCCACAGAACTTCCTGGCCTGCTTCAGGACATCCGCTAAGCCAGGGTACTTTGCCACAAATCTTTGAACCACCAGATTCATGACATGTGCCATGCAGGGTATGTGTGTCAGCTTCCCCATATGCAAAGCGGCAAGCAGATTGCTGCCGTTGTCGCACACCACGTTGCCTATCTCCAGGTGGTGCGGGGTCAGCCACTCATCCACCTGTTTCTTAAGAGCAGCCAGGAGAGCTGCTCCAGTGTGACTCTCCGCTTTGAGACAAGCCATGTCTAAGATGGCGTGACACCGTCGTACCTGGCATGCAGCATAGGCCCTGCGGAGCTGCGGCTGTGTAGCTGGAGAGGAGAACTGCCACTCAGCCAAGGAGGAGGAGGAGGACAGCGAAGAGCATGTAGCAGGAGGAGAGGAGGTGGCAGGAGGCCTGCCTGCAAGCCGTGGAGGTGTCACAATTTGGTCCGCCGCTTTCTGCTTGCCATCGTTCACCACCAGGTTCACCCAATGGGCTGTGTAGGTAATGTAGCGGCCCTGCCCGTGCTTGGCAGACCAGGCATCCGTGGTCAGGTGTACCCTTGACCCAACGCTCTTCGCAAGAGATGACACCACTTGCCTCTCAACTTCACGGTGCAGTTGGGGTATGGCCTTTCTGGAAAAATAAGTGCGGCCTGGCATCTTCCACTGCGGTGTTCCGATGGCCACAAATTTACGGAAGGCCTCAGAGTCCACCAGCCGGTATGGTAACAGCTGGCGAGCTAACAGTTCCGCCACGCCAGCTGTCAGACGCCGGGCAAGGAGGTGACTGGCCAAAAGTGGCTTCTTCCGCTCAAACATTTCCTTCACGGACACCTGACTGCTGCTGTGGGCAGAGGAGCAGGAACCGCTCAAGGGCAGAGGCGGAGTGGAGGAGGGTGCCTGTGAAGGTGCAAGGGAGAGAGCGGCATAAGCAGATGATGCACCTGAAGGAGGAAGAGGAGAAGGAGGGTGACTTTGCTTTTGTGTGCTGCTGCTGCTTTTGCTCAGGTGGCCATCCCATTGCTGTTTGTGCCTTTTCTGCAGGTGCCTTCGTAAGGCACTTGTCCCTACGTGAGTGTTGGCCTTTCCACGGCTCAATTTTTGTTGGCAGAGCGAACAGATGGCTTTGGTCCGATCTGAGGCACACACATTAAAAAATTTCCACACCGCTGAGCCACCCTGGGATGTGGGCACCTCAGCAGCTGATGCTGAAGGGCAAGTTGGCTGGCTGTACATAGGTGGCGAATCTGGCGATACATGGTGCCGGACTCTGCCACCAGCTGTTTCTGACGAAGAGCTGCCCCAGCTTCTTTCAGCAACTTCTATCCTCCTACTACTCTCTGACTCCCCCTCTGAACTGTCCCCCTCTTCATCTCCTCTATTGGGAACATACAGAGGATCCCTATCATCGTCATCATCGTAATCATCCTGCCCAGCTTCGCTTGCCTCAGAAAAATCCAAATGTGTAGGTCCTTCATCCTCCTTACACGTTACATCCATAGTGTTGTCGCGTAACGCAGACATATGAGCTGGTGAAAATTCATCTGGCTGTAACAATGGCTGTGCATCAGTGATTTCACCACCACTAAATAATTCTTGCGAAGTGTCAAATGCAGCGGAAGTGGTGCTAGTAGTAGCGCTGGTGGCTGAGCAAGATGAGGTGTTCTGTGTCGCTAAATACTCAACCACGTCCTGACAATCTTGGGAGGTGATGGGACGTGCCTTCTTCCGAGCACTGTACTGTGGGCCAGGTCCACACGAATTTACATTTACACGACCTCGCGCAGACCTGCCGGGTGGCCTTCCTCTGCCTCTGCCACTACCTCTTCCTCTTCCTCTACCTGTTTTGTCCATATCGGGTATGCACGGAGTGGTATATCACACTGCGTGCACTCACGTAGGTAGGTGGGTTCACTTAACTGCACAGGTATGCGCACTGATGCGGTGGGTTCACTGAACAGTACAGGTATACAGTGGCGGGTTCACTGAACACAACAGGTATGCAGTGGCGTGTTCACTAAACAGGTATACAGTGGCAGGTCCACTGAACAGAACAGGTATACAGTGGCAGGTCCACTGAACAGAACAGGTATACAGTGGCGGGTCCACTGAACAGAACAGGTATACAGTGGCGGGTTCACAGAACAGGTATGCAGTGGCAGGTTCACTGAACACAACAGGTATGCAGTGGCGTGTTCACTAAACAGGTATACAGTGGCAGGTCCACTGAACAGAACAGGTATACAGTGGCGGGTTCACAGAACAGGTATACAGTGGCGGGTCCACTGAACAGAACAGGTATACAGTGGCGGGTTCACAGAACAGGTATGCAGTGGCAGGTTCACTGAACACAACAGGTATGCAGTGGCGTGTTCACTAAACAGGTATACAGTGGCAGGTCCACTGAACAGAACAGGTATACAGTGGCGGGTTCACAGAACAGGTATACAGTGGCGGGTCCACTGAACAGAACAGGTATACAGTGGCGGGTTCACAGAACAGGTATACAGTGGCGGGTCCACTGAACAGAACAGGTATACAGTGGCGGGTTCACAGAACAGGTATACAGTGGCGGGTCCACTGAACAGAACAGGTATACAGTGGCGGGTTCACAGAACAGGTATACAGTGGCAGGATCACTGAACAGGTATGCAGTGGCAGGATCACAGTACAGGTATGCAGTGGGCTGAGGGCTCACTGAACAGAACAGGTATGCTGTGGCAGGATCACTGAACAGCTATGCAGTGGCAGGATCACAGTACAGGTATGCAGTGGGCTGAGGGCTCACTGAACAGAACAGGTATGCTGTGGCAGGATCACTGAACAGGTATGCAGTGGCAGGATCACAGTACAGGTATGCAGTGGGCTGGGGGCTCACTGAACAGAACAGGTATGCTGTGGCAGGATCACTGAACAGGTATGCAGTGGCAGGATCACAGTACAGGTATGCAGTGGGCTGAGGGCTCACTGAACAGAACAGGTATGCTGTGGCAGGATCACTGAACAGGTATGCAGTGGCAGTATCACAGTACAGGTATGCAGTGGGCTGAGGGCTCACTGAACAGAACAGGTATGCTGTGGCAGGATCACTGAACAGGTATGCAGTGGCAGGATCACAGTACAGGTATGCAGTGGGCTGAGGGCTCACTGAACAGAACAGGTATGCTGTGGCAGGATCACTGAACAGCTATGCAGTGGCAGGATCACAGTACAGGTATGCAGTGGGCTGAGGGCTCACTGAACAGAACAGGTATGCTGTGGCAGGATCACTGAACAGGTATGCAGTGGCAGGATCACAGTACAGGTATGCAGTGGGCTGAGGGCTCACTGAACAGAACAGGTATGCTGTGGCAGGATCACTGAACAGGTATGCAGTGGCAGGATCACAGTACAGGTATGCAGTGGGCTGGGGGCTCACTGAACAGAACAGGTATGCTGTGGCAGGATCACTGAACAGCTATGCAGTGGCAGGATCACAGTACAGGTATGCAGTGGGCTGAGGGCTCACTGAACAGAACAGGTATGCTGTGGCAGGATCACTGAACAGGTATGCAGTGGCAGGATCACAGTACAGGTATGCAGTGGGCTGAGGGCTCACTGAACAGAACAGGTATGCTGTGGCAGGATCACTGAACAGCTATGCAGTGGCAGGATCACAGTACAGGTATGCAGTGGGCTGAGGGCTCACTGAACAGAACAGGTATGCTGTGGCAGGATCACTGAACAGCTATGCAGTGGCAGGATCACAGTACAGGTATGCAGTGGGCTGAGGGCTCACTGAACAGAACAGGTATGCAGCCAGGAAGAAGTTAAGCCTAACTAATCTTTCCCTGAGAGACAGTCTGCAGCAGCTCGCCCTACTCTGACTAATGCAGGCACACGAGTGGCCGTAATGGCCGCCGCTGCCTGCCTTATATAAGGGGGGGTGGGGCTCCAGGGGCTAGTGTAGCCTAATTGGCTACACTGGGCCTGCTGACTGTGATGTAGAGGGTCAAAGTTGACCCTCAGGTGCATTATGGGGCGAACCGAACTTCTTCCGCAAAAGGTTCGCGTGCGGTACCCGCACGCGAACCACCTAAGTTCGCGCGAACCCCGTTCGCCGGCGAACCGTTCGGCCCAACTCTAGTGGTGACACACTGCATAAGTTGGCGCGTATATCCCGGAAGTGAGAAATACCTTCGATGGAAAGTATGTCTCACTGATTTGGTTGCATCATGGCTATAACGCACAGTGAGACTTCACGGGCGCAGTGTGATTGTTAAAGCAGCCTCAATGTTAAAGAATCGCAAAATGCAAACACTCCAGAATCGCTATACACTAGCAGTTCTGGATGTGAGCTTAGCTTCAGGGACATAAAGAGATAATTTGCATATTTAGGAGTGATGCATCATGGGAGTGTAACGAATCACGGGGCAGCTGCGGCGAACAGCACCGCCGCCGCCGCAGCTGCCTCCGTGCCTCTGCCCGTCCTCCCGGCGCCTAGGACGCCGAGGACGGAACGTTCAAATCCGGGAAGGGTCGCCGTCTCGCGCAGGCGCGCGCATAGACGGGACCTTTATGCTGGGAGGAGGTTCGTTAGCTGACATGCTGGTCGGCTGACGTCAGAGGAGACCCACGGCGCCCCGGATTGGCTGATGGCAGGGGGCGTGCCTGTGAGGTCTCCTCCACTTCTTAAGCCTCCAGGCTTCAGTGTTGCTTTGTCTGCTGTCGTGAATACTTCATGTGTTAGCGCTCAGACCTTAGACTAGTGCCCGGTGTTCAAACCAAGGACTTCACACCTAGTCTAGGAGATTGTTACTGTATTGTATACCTGTGTATGATTCTGGCTATACCTCTGACCTTGCTTCCTGCTTAACGTTACTGTACTTCTGCCTATCTGACTAGTTGCTGAACCTCTGCCTGATTACTCGTTATCCTTCTGCCTCACGATTCTGTACCGCAATTACCTCTCTGTTGCCGAACCTTGCCTGTCTGACCATTCTACTCACCAGTGGGCCCTTGCCAATGGTGAGGTGCTCTATACCCACCAGCTCCACTGGTGAGGTGCCGCTGGTGACTGATAGTACCTTCCCAGCCCCTCTGGGAAGGTTTAGCCAAAGCTTTTTAAGTCAACTGATATACCTTTCCAGCTTTGCTGGAAAGGTCTAGCCTATTATCATATCCTGCTAGTCCGACCTATCCAGCCGGTGTGATTGTTTGTCTGATTCATTGGTCGTTTACCAGCTCCCCTGGTACAGACCAGCTATACTATTTTCTGTACTCTCTCTGTTAGTACCTTCTCCAGCTCCTCTGGGAAAGTTTGATCAAGTCTATACAGTCAGTGTACTGATAGTACCTTACCAGTTCCTCTGGTGAGGTCTCGCAAAACTAATAAAGTTACGGTTGCACCAATCACTATTCACTAAGTCCGTATCTGCTATACTAGTATTATTGGTGATTCTGCAGATCACCTAATGATCAGGTATAGAGTCTGTATTATTGGCGATACTGCAGATCACCTAATAATCAGACGTCTGAGGCTAAACACCCAACCGTTACAGGGAAACCTTAGTTGTACACTTACAGCTGAATTATCACGAGTACCTTCTTTTTTTAAGAAGGCAAATTACCCAAAACATTTCAAACATATATGACAACCCTTGCATATCACATATTAAAGAGAATTAGATACTTTACCTTGTGTTTTAAAGCAAAAACTTGTGTAAAGTCGCACTGATTAGAGGAAGTTTATTTTTCTCCAAGTTGGTCCTGCCAAATAAAAAAAATACAATGGTGTACTTATAAAAGTATAAAACACTTATTCTGCCTTCTTCCTATATAGTCCTAAGGGTCTGTAAACCTCAACCACATAATACAACTATGGGAGTTTTCTTATGTGTTATGTTTATTTATTTTGTAATATATGATACAGTTGAAATGTACTATGTGGTCATGTACCACAGCCATTAATAAACAGCATTTCATAAGTTTAAACTATGCTGATGACAGTTGAAATGGACTTCAAAAATTGTGCAATGGCATGAAACACTGGCCATGTGGTGTGGATTATTAGAAACAAATGTTATAGGCTATTTATTGAATTAGAGTTCTAATAGTGACCATCTTTGAACAGATTCAAAACTTTTTGGCAGGAAAGCATTTCAAATCACCTGATACAGATCTGTTTATACCTGTCCTAATTTATTTGTGGCTCTGTAGTGAGGGAAATATTGGAAGATGCCATTGTTGATATCCTTCTAAAAACTGCTATTGCATCTGGGCCTGATTTATTAAGGTGGCATAAATGTGAGATATACAGAAACATGCCAATCATGGAATGACTAAGCAAAAACACACAGCCTGTGACGTCACATTGGAGAGTCCATGTGTGATTCTTGCCAATTGTTGTATTTCTGATGATGGCTTCATTGGTTGGCAACTAAGTAACTGTCGATGCTCAATGTTCTGGGTGCTAAAACGTGTTTATGCAGTTTGGGTGGCCAGTAACCCCATCTGGCTTTATAAACGTCTTGAAGGGAACCGGACACCACCACAAGGGAGGTTCTTAATTGAGTGTGCTGATGAAGGGGGGCAAGTATTGGGGAGAGCATCATTACTTACCTGCTCCTCTGGTCCTCCCATCAGTTGTTCCATCTGTTTCTCAGACTTGCCACAGCAATTGTAGTTTGTATGTTCTTGGGCAGTGTTGTGCGCAAGTGCCGCAATGCATGCTGGGAGATGTATTCTATTAAAGCAATTACATCCCAGAGCAGCACCCCCTACGTAAGTAATCGGGCTCCCCCAACTCCTGCCCCCCCTTAATGGCAGACTCAGTTAAAGAGAAACTTCGACCAAGAATTGAACTTTATCCCAATCAGTAGCTGATACCCCCTTTTAGATGAAATCTATTCCTTTTCACAAACAGACCATCAGGGGGCTCTGTATGACTGATATTGTGGTGAAACCCCTCCCACAAGAAACTCTTGAGTACGTACTCCTGGCAGTTTCCTGTCTGTGAACCTTACTGCATTGTGGGAAATAGCTGTTTACAGCGGTTTCCAACTGCCAAAATACCATGCAGCAGCTACATCACCTGCCAACAGTAAAAATGTCATCCGGTAATAAATGTCAGATTGTAAATCAGGGATTTAAAAGATTTTACAATGGGCAAACACTGACTAAATCATTTATTCATAATTATTGTAAAAATGAAGCACTTTTTTATTACATTATTTTCACTGGAGTTCCTCTTTAAGAACCTCCCTTATGTTTTGCGGTGGTGCTTGGTTGCCTTTAATTGTTTAGTACCTCAATCAGCATATACCTGCATTCTGAACCAATACATTTTTTTTGTGTCAAATTCAAATAAGCCCTGGCAGAATTTAAATTTCTGCTGGGGCTTATTTGAATTTGCGATTGCCAATTAGTCCAGATGAATGTTTTTGGTTAGTGTGTCGTCAGGATTGTGGTGAATGGCTATGGCGGCATTCTGCAATCAAGCCAGAATAAGGATGGGAAAACAGGAGGACAGTAATGAAGAACCGGAAAAAAAATAGAAGTAAGGGCACTTGGAAAATATACATTTTCAACTCTTTAAGATAAATAGATAGGAGGTCAGTAATACTTACTAGAGATGGCCTGAATAATTTGCCGGTGGACAGTTCCTGGCGAACATGTGTTGGGCTTTAGCGGTTAATAGCAAAGCCTCCTTACGTGCTAGAAACACCAAATTTGCAGTGTATGTGAAGGACAGTGGTTACAAGAGGAAAAAAATGTTCAAAAAGCCCATGTCGTTTTTGAGAAAATTAATTTTAAAGTTAGAGGAAAAAAGTAACAAAGTTACTGCGGTAAATGACAGACAATGGGCTCGATTCACAAAGCGGTGCAAAGTGTTTGCATGCCAGTGAAAAGCCCCTTATCACGCCTAAACTCACTTTAGGCATGATAAGAAGCAACTCGCGCGAATTTTCCGCGCGCAACCGCACACGCGCGCGCGCGCGCAGCGTCCCCGCTTCGCGCGAAGCTCCCATTAAGCCCTATGGGACTTTGCGCGCGCACGTACGCGCGTACGCGCGGAAACTTCGCGCGAGTTAGAGCAAAAATCGGTGATAACTCAGTGGTGCAAAGGTTATCACGCCTAAAGTCTTTTAGGCGTGATAACTGAGTTATCACCGCTTTGTGAATCGAGCCCAATGTATTAACATGTATATAAATGTCGCCAAAACAGAATAAAATTTGTTAAAAACCGTCTAAAAATGGGGGAAAGGGTGGATCCACTTCCCCCAATGAAAATGACCAGGCTAAATCCAGCCGTAAATAATGCAAAAATTATTTATTCACAAGATTAGTCTCCAAATACTTAAATATTTGGAGACTAATCTTGTGAATAAATAATTTTTGCATTATTTACGGCTGGATATAGCCTGGTCATTTTCATTGGGGGAAGTGGATCCACCCTTTCCCCCATTTTTAGACGGTTTTTAACCAATTTTATTCTGTTTTGGCGCCTCTATTTATCTTGTTTGGTCATATCTTGTCCACCCTTGGTGGAGGGGTGCATCCCCAATTTTTTCCTGTCTATAGAGAGCGACTTTTATACCTGAGTGGGGTCAGGTAATAATTCTCCCCACCTGCCATTTTAGTGGTCGCCTGCACGGTGACCCATACTTGTGAGTATAATCTCATTTACATACATTTACCACATTGGTTGAACATACTACACTAGATTTGGCTCTCGGTCTTTTTTCCCTCTTTTTTCCCTGTCTTTCAAGCATGTATATAAATGTATTTATTATTTTTTTTTTTTTATATATGTTCAGAGTGTGGGAATTTCTTTAAAAAAAGGACATGGGGCCCCCCCTCCCGAGCCTCTTTAACCCCTTGTCCCCCATTCAGGCTGGGATAGCTAGAATGCGGAGCCCCGGCTGCATGGGGTTTCGTACCCTGTGTTATACCAGCCTGCATGGTCCATGGTATATGGGGGCTCTGGAGGAGATGAGTGGCTAAGTCTTCCACTCTCCCCTGGAGCCCATCTCCAATCCATGGACAAGGGGCTCTCCCCACTTCCGGTGCCCCAGGAGGAGGTGGGGGTGACAATGCCTGGGGGGTTCATGGTGGCATCTGGGAGTCACCTTTAAGGAGGGGACCTTTTGGCTCCAAGGCTCCCCATTGGTCTAATAACAGACTAATAACAGTCTAACAACCTTGGAGCCAAAATTTAAAGATGCTGTTGGCTCTAGCTATAGTTAGCATAGCCAGAGTCTGCTCCATTGTCCCTCCTGTGCGGCTTCCTGCTCTTCTCTCCGCCCACCACACCTATAGCTCCCAACCACACTCTGGAGCACCCATAGCACCCTGATATCACTAATATAATATTTTACTTTAGCATCGATTTTCTCAAAAACTATAAGGTCTTTTTGAATTTTTTTTTCATCTTGCACCCACTATCCTCTTTCACATATCCTGCAAATGTGATGTTTGTAGCACGTAAGGGGCTTTGCTACTAACCGCTAAAGTCGGCTGCTGTTGAAACATTTTCCACACTCAGAATGAGGACGTAACTATTAAGTCTTTTTGAAAATGTTTTTTCCTCTTGTATCCATTGTCCTCACTTACATACCCTGCAAATTTGGTGTTTCTTGTAGCAGGTAAGAGGGCTTTGCTATTAACCGCTAAAGTAGGTGGCCGTTCGCCTACCATTTAAATCTATGGAGCCCGCCATGAACAGCCGGTTCCCCAACATTTGCAGTAAAATTTGATATTTGCTACATCACTAATACATACGTACTTACTACCTGAGCAGGTGTAGCTTTTGGTCACTAAATGATTAAACATATTAAGCCCTGTTCATTGTATTAAGTCCACCTCTTTCTGAGGTAAGGAATAGCCCCTTGCTCCTTCTCACCAATCTCTAGGTGACTTGGAGCAACAGCCGGCAGGGATTCCAACATTCCATCAGTCACAATAGACCAGAGAGACTTGGATCTACAGATAAGTGCTATCTGACCATGGACAGTCACACTATCCGGTGTTTGCACCAGCATGGGGTGTGGTAATGGTCAGGGGTCTAGTCCTGGAAAAAGAGGTGAGTGGACTCACTGTAAAAAAAAAATGGGCATGGTTAAGCATAGCGTGGGCATGGTCATGGGTGGGGCCAAATATACATAGCCTTAGCAGTGGTATAAAAGGTCTGCCAGGGGAAGTTTGAGCTCTGTCGTAGTGGATCCCCAAAAAGTAGATGTAATCTGACAGCATTTCACCAAAAATACATGTAATCTGGCAGAGGTTCCTTTAAAATACAGATAATATGGCAGTGGTTCCCCCAAAATAAACAATCTGGCAGCAGCAGTTCCCCCAACATACACATAATCTGGAAGCAGTTCCCCAAAATACGCGAAACCTGGCAGTGGATCACCCAAAATACACGTAACACCCAAAATACATGTAATCTGGCAGCAGTGGTCCCCCAACATAGACAATCTGGCAGCGGTTCCCCAAAATACATGTAATCTGGCATCAGCGGTTCCCCAAAAATACAGATCTGACAGCAGTTCCCCCAAAATAGGTACCCCCAGTATAGCTAGCCAGGTCTATAGGTGTCCCCAGTATAAGTAGCCATGTGTATAGTTGTCCCCAGAATAGGTGGCCAGATGTAGAGATGTCACCAGAATAGGTAGCCAGGTGTATAGATATTCCCAGAATAGGTGGCCAGGTGTATAGATGTCCCCAGAATAGGTAGCCAGATCTATAGGTGTCCCCAGTATAGCCAGGTGTCCCCAGTATATGTAACCAGGTGTTCAGGTGTCCCCAGTATAGCCAGGTGTATAAGTGTCCGCAGTAGATGTAGCGAGGTGTATAGGTGTCCCCAGTATATGTAGCCAGGTGTATAGGTTCCCCCAGTATAGCCAGGTGTATAGGTGTCCGCAGTATATGTAGCGAGGTGTATAGTTGTCCCCAGTATATGTGTAGTCAGGTGTATAGGTACCCCCAGTTTAGCCAGGTGAATAGGTGTCCCCAGTATATGTAGCCAGGTGTATAGGTGTTCCCAGTATATGTAGCCAGGTGTATATGTGTCCCCAGTATATGTAGCCAGGTGTATAGGTGTCCACAGTATATGTACTTAGGTGTATAGGTGTCCCCAGTATATGTAGCCAGGTGTATAGTGACCCCAGTATAGCCAGGTGAATAGGTGTCCCCAGTATATGTAGCCAGGTGTATAGGTGTCCCCAGTATATGTAGCCAGGTGTATAGGTGTCCCCAGTATATCCAGGTGTATAGGTGTCCGCAGTATATGTAGCGAGGTGTATAGTTGTCCCCAGTATATGTGTAGCCAGGTGTATAGGTGCCCCCAGTATAGCCAGGTGAATAGGTGTCCCCAGTATATGTAGCCAGGTGTATAGGTGTCCCCAGTATATGTAGCCAGGTTTATAGGTGTCTGCAGTATATGTAGCAAGGTGTATAGGTGTCCCCAGTATATGAAGCCAGGTGTATTGTGGCCCCAGTATAGCCACGTTTATAGGTGTCCCCAGTATATATGCGTGTGCGTGCCGCTAGTCTGGTCTAGTCAAGACCACAGCGTCAACTCGCCGGAACAGGAGGAGGTAAGTCCCGCCCACTGATGCCCGCTGCCAGCCACCGACTCGCAATCGTTCTGGAGGGGAGAGCCAGGAAGAGGAGTCCCAGGGTGAGGGAAGGGGGGGGGGGGAGACGTCTGCCCTTCCCCACGCTGTGCACAATGCTCCTCTCCACTGCGCTGCTCCCCTCCAGGGTGCTAGGGTGGACGACGTCCACTCTCCAAAAAAAGTAAGTGGAAGTTGTCCACCCGTGTTCACGCAGGACTCGACTCCTGGTAATGGTGTGTCCTGAAAACTGGACTATGGGACACAGAAAATAACATTATTTAAACAAGCACCAGACTTTCCATACAAAAAGATACAAAAATTAACAAATATGTGATTGTAGACACATGCCTATGATCTCAGCAATGACTATATTTTAGGCCCTAGATTTAATTAAATAAAAATTATTGAGGCAGATGGGTGAGATCATAGAATGACTACGGTAATTCATTAAAACCCAACTTCAGGCTGGGCTATAAATTCACTATCTGACAGCTTAATAAGCAGAGCGTTTTTCTTTCTGCATAAACAAACAGATGCAGTGATACAAATGTATGTAATTTCTCAGACAAAGCCACACTCCCGGCCACCTGTGCATTTCCTGTGTTTCTAATTGCATATACCTTGGTGGATTCAAAGTTTGGAAGTAACTACACACTGATGCCCATCATACTTTACTGCTTCTCACTTACTTTGACTTATTATGAGAGCACAGTGTCACTTCAATATCCACTGTGAGGTTTATCAGTGCCAGCTACGTCCGTCTTCATTATTTGAGTCATAGGCATGTATTCAGTGATGTTTTCTCCTTAGTTTTCTCACAGGAAATGTTTTCTTATCTTATCTTCAACATGCATTTTCAACAACCAGCAACTGAAAAAACGCTACAAGTAGTTAAGGTGTACCAGCCTGTAACAGGTGGGATGGTGAGATAAACATGTGAACATACGTAAAGCAGAGGGACACCAAGAGCCCCAATAGTGTAATTCGTCTTGGGGACAACAAAATAAATGAGAAGTTAAATTTATACTTACAAACCAGGGTTACCAATAGGCAACCACTGTATAGGCAGGCGGGGAGAACAATCCCGACCCCACTCAGGAACAAAAAGTCACTCTCTGTAGACAGGAAAATAGGGTAACAACCCTCCACCCAGGGTGGACTCAATGTAGTGTACAAGATACAGAGGCGCCAAAAGAATAAAAGGTAATTAAATGAACTTAAAAAAATTACTGGTTAAACAGAGGAGGCAGCGGTGGTCTTACCCCCTCCAAACAGACACAGGCAAGGACTGCGATTCAGACAGTCAACAATTTATTTTATATTTTGGGTAGCACCTATTTTGATTGCTGAAAGATGAAAACACGTGTTTATTGATTAGGTTTGGAATATCTCCCATGAGAAATCTCAGAAGAAACATTAATTAAATCATGGCCCTAGTGTAATGGCTAAATCAAGTGCGAAGGTACTCTCATGGGCGAGAAAAAATATGATCTGAAGAACACTCAGTATTCATGTACAAGCAGCAAATAATTGAGAGATCAGGAAAGGAAGTGAGAAAAGAAATCAAAGATTATGCTATCGTTCCTGTTACTAAGAAGTATAAATAAGTTACATTTGGTGGAATTTTTCTTTATTTGCTGGGGATTATTCACATTTTTTCATATAAAAACAGAATGCAGAGCTATGAGGTGTGCTAAGTGAATACAGTAGCCCATACCAGCCCCTGGACCTTTGCTTAGGGCCTGTTTCCATTACACGTGGTGCAATGCGGCTACATAGCCACATCGCACCGCGGCCGAACTGAAACCTATGCACGGCAACGGAAAAGTTTCCATTGCGTGTTGGTTATCCGGAGCAGTGCGAAAGAGATCCGAGAATCTGCAGCATGCTTGTCTCCTCCTATATACTTCCACATTGTGACATATGGAAGTGACAGGAATGGGAGCGATAATAATGCGTAGCCGCATCTCATCCCCTCAGCTCCCATTCGCTAGTGGATACAGACCCTTACTAAATTCAGAATTATTAAAAGATGAACTGTGATCTTACAAGCCTGAAGATGTCTTATACTTTAAACCGGTACAGAGGATGATAATGCACGAGTGTAGTAATCTACAGTATCTCAAAATCTCTGGATATGATGCTGAGCATGTGCACTCAACTGCTTTGGTCAACAATGGCGAGGCCTGTCCTGAGCAGAAGCTGTCCTCTTAAACTGCTGTATGGTCTTGGCCACTTTGCTGAAGTTTCATTTCAGGGTGTTGGCAAGAGAAATGCCTAACTGGGTAGAATTTTGACATTCTCTACTTAGGGGTGCACTCACTTTTGTTAACATCGGTTTTGACATAATTGAAATATTTTGATGGGACAGCTAATTGTACAATCGGTACACTGACTACTTTACATTGTCTCAAAGTGTCATATCTTCAGCGTTGCCCCATGAAAGGATATAATAAAAAATATTTACAGAAATGTGATAGGTGTACTCACTTTAGTGAGATATTGTATGGCAAACTAATTGATTTCAGCTTGCCAAAGTCAAATTAGGGAAATATGATTTGCTATCGGTCACTGGACTTTACTCATCACAATTCTCCATTATTACATAAGCTTGGTAATGCAGTGGTGTGGTTCAGGACCATGGACAGGGAGACTCTGTGATGTGCATGTTGATGCTTAGGGAGTACGGACACAACAGCACAGTGTACCAATTTTCACTTGTACATATGTGCTCACACTTAAATACAGATGAGACAGTGTAGAATCAGTCGTGACAACTTCTAAACCTTAAGTGCTTTAACCAGTTCATCCCCAAGGGTTTTTACTGTAACGGACCAGAGCAATTTTCACTTGTCAGTGCTCCTCCCGTTTATTCCCTAATAACTTTATTACTACTTACCACAAGAAAATTATCTATACCTCGTTTTTTTCGCCACCAATTAGGCTTTCTGTGGGTAGTACATTTTGCTAAGAATATTTTTATTCTAAATGCGTTTTAATGGGGAAAAAACTAAAAAAATGAAAAAAAAATAAATTATTTCTCAGTTTTCAGCCATTATAGTTTTAAAATTAAACATTCTCGTGTGGTTAAAACAAATACATTTTATTTGCCCAGTTGTCCCGATTATTAAATGGTTTAAATTATGTCCCTATCACAATGTACGGCGACAATATATTATTTTGAAATATAGGTGTTATTTTTCTGTTTTTTTTTTTTTGTTCTGGCCATAATTACAAGCCCCTATATAATAAATGAAAATTAATTTCCCCCCATAAAATATAGATTAAAAAAAGCTGAGTCCCTAAGGCAACTATTTATTTATTTATTTTAAGCTGATTTTTATTTACAAGTGTTTTTTTTTTTTGGGAGGGGGAGAGGGTTGGAAGTGTAATTTTATTAATAGTGTGTATGTACTGGTGTATGTATGTGTAATATAATTTTTGGCCACAAGATGGCGCTAGTGAACACTCTCCCGTATAGGAAGTGATCCCTTTTTTTTTTTTACACTTTATTCAACTGTAGCAGTTTCCGGTTTTTGTGAATGGACGTTGCCGCTGTTTGCGGTCGCGTCCATTCACTCCAGGCAGTGCGATTGGGTAGAGGACCGCTCGGTCCTCTTCCCCAATCACGCAGAACGGGATCCCGACGGTAATGGCGGCGGTAGCGGCGCACACATGTGCGGAGCGGCGGCGGGAACGCGCGGCGTATTAAAACGTCATGTTGCCATTAACAGGCAAAAGCATGACGTTTTAATACGATGCATTGCCGTTAAATGGTTAAGGTTTAATTTACTGTGATTCTCCCTTAAAGAGGAACTGTTGCAAAAATCTTAACATTTTAAACACATACAAATAAGAAGTAAGTTTCTTCCTGAGTAAAATGAGCCATAAATTACTTTTCTCATATGTTACTGGCATTTACAGTAAGTAGTAGAAATCTGACATTACTGACAGGTTTTAAGCTAGTCCATCTCTCCGTAGGGGATTCTCAGCTTGGCTTTTATTCTTTATAAAGACACTCCCTGAAAAAGATTTATACAAAGATGCTGACCAGCCTCCCTGATCGCCGTACACTTTTTTGGCAGTTGGACGGAGCAACTGCCATTCACTAAGTGCATTTTGAAAGTAAAGAAATCCTTGTGAACCCCCCATGAAGAGATGGACTAGTCCAACATCTGTCGGTTCTGTCAGATTTCTACTGCCTACTGTAAGTGACAGCAACATAGGAGAAATGTAATTTATGATGGCTCCTTTTAATCAGGAAGAAACGTACTTCGTAATTGTATATGTTTACATATATTTTAAATTTCAAGATTTTCGCGACAGGGGTCCTTTAGGTCCATAAAATAATGTAGTTTTACATTTTAAATTTTTTTATTTTTTTAGATTTTTTTTTTAGATTTTCGCGACAGAGAAAGACAGTTAAGTTGATCATAAAAGGACGTGTTTTTATTTGAGTATATTTTATAGAAATCTACATGGTTATTTAGGTGACAGGTGATTACAGATTTTTGGGAAAGTGAGGAAATGCTGTATACATTTTGGAAAGAAATCTTCATCCTCGCTGGAGAGTTTGATAGTGTATTTGTAGAAGTTGGCCGAGATGGCTAGTAACGCTTCTTCTAGAAACAGGGAACAGGTATGTATAAAGATGTTGGAGGGTGGGGTACGGCAAGTACCTAAAAATAAGTTTAATTTCAGATTGATCCGCTGACTTGTCAATCATCACTAGACTGCAACATTCACAGATATTTAAATGGACCTCTACAGAACTGTTTCAAAGATTTGAAAGGGAACCAGAGAGGAATGCTTCTCTAAAATAGAAAAAAGATTTTATACATACCTGGGGCTTCTTCCAGCCCCATAAGCCTGGATCGCTCCCACGCCGCCATCCTCCGCTTCCTGGATCAGCCGGTACCGGGCCTGTCACTTCCGGCGGACGCGGCCAATTGTCCGCATCACAGGGGCTCCCTCCATACCCGTACGCATGCGGCTGCGCAGTAAGCAGCCACACGCGTACTTGTATGGAGGGAGCTCTGTGTGATGCGGAGGATTGGCCGCGTCCGCCGGCCGACTCGCAGCAATGACGGGACCTGGTACCGGCGGATCCAGGGAGCGGAGGACGGCGGCGTGGGAGCGATCCAGGCGTATGGGGCTGAAGGAAGCCCCAGGTATGTATAATAGCTTTTCTTCATCCTCTCTGGTTCCCTTTAAGGCCTCTTTTACACTATACACTGAAAAACTGATGCATTTTAAAGAGGAACTCCAGTGATCATTTTACTGTTGGCAGGTGATGTAGCTGCTGCATGGTTTTTGGCAGTTGGAAACTGCTGTAAACAGCTATTTCCCACAATGCAACAAGTTTCACAGACAGGAAACTGACAAAAGTTCGAACTTTTCTTGTGGGAGGGGTTACTTGTAGGAGGGGTTTCACCACAATATCAGTCATACAGCTCCCCCTGATGGTGTGTTTGTGAAAAGGAACAGATTTCTCATGTAAAATGGGGTATCAACTACTGATTGGGATAAAGTTCAATTTTTGGCCAGAGTTTCTCTTTAACTTCCCATAGCAGTGCATTGTGAAAAAGCTTTGAGTTAAAATGCGTATAGTGTGAACTGAACCATAGAAAAATATGGACATTACTTCAGTAATCACAGTTGTCCTTTCAGTTATAACTGAGAGCAGCAAATTGCTTGTAAATAGGGTCATTTTACACTATATCAGTTGCTCTCAGTTATAACTGAAAGGACAACTGATTTTCAAAGTAATGTCCTTTGGATATATGGATAATCAAATAAAAATGCTGTATGAGTCCACTGTTTAGTCTTCTACAGGCAGAGCTTTAAATTGCTAGGATTTCATTTTTCTTTGTTTGTGTAGGTCTATGTGACTTTCTGTAGAACCACCAAATATTACACCAGTCATAACAAAGTGGGTATCCTGAATAATGTATTACATTCTACTAAATGTATTTATCGAATCAGGTAAAAAGGGAGAAGGACTCAGGAGCCCTTATTAAAAAATGGTGCCACCATAAGCTCCTAGTATAAAAGCTGGGGGGCTCTTAGGTTTTAACCACTACCAATGGGTATTAGGGTTAGGTACCATCAGGGGAGGGGGGAGGGTCTTAAATAAGCACCACTGGGGAGGGGGTCTTAGGGTTAGGCACCACCAGGGGGGTCTTAGGGTTAGCAATTGGTAGAGGAAGGGCTCTGTCTGAGAGTAGGGTTAGGTTTAGTCATTAAAATTTTTTGGCAAAACTTACCGATATTTTACTGTCTCAATCCAGCCATAAAATATCACAAATTAATTTTCTACTAGCGGCAATCCCCCGCACCCTTTTTTACAGGAGCCTTTATTTCATGTATGCTGTCTTTATAGTGTCTCTTTAAGGAGAACCTGAACTGAAAATTAAAAATCAAAATAAACATATACAGGTCATACTTACCTCCTGTGTAGTCTACTCATCAATATCTTTCTCCTCTCCTGTGTCCCAGTTGTCCACTGTGATCAATGGAATTCTCTGTCCTCCATAGGGAAACATGGACATTACCTTGCACATTCAGTTGTAACTGACAGCAGCTGATACATAACTGACAGCAACTGGTATATTTCAGTTCTGACAAAATGTTGTCAGAACTGGAAGGGATCACTGTAAAAAGAAAATGGTGAGCTTCTGAGAGGAACACATGGCAAGGTAAGTATGTAATATTTATTTTCAGTTACATCATGTGTTTATTTGAAATAATTTTACTCCGTTTAGGTTCCCTTTAAGTGGGAAATTAAGTTTTCAAATCAAAGCAATCCCCAGGTTGTTGACCTTTTGGTAGCAGGGATCATAAATGAAATTCTACTTACAAGTCTTGACACTGGACTCTCAGCAGCTTTCAGTGTATTCTAAAATGCTATTGTAAATCTCTTTTCTTTTAACAACAGATGCCTAAAGGTATAGTTAAGAACAAAGAGAGTGACAAAGATAATAGAAATAATAGATTTCTTATTTTGAACCTCAGTGAAGCACTGCCCTACAGAGCCAGCCCTCTAGTCTAGAGAGTAGCAGAGAGAAGTTCATGACAAGGCGATAACGACTATGGGAAAAAGGCACGCCTGTAGTTTAAAGGATGAAATCTTCATAACAATACCAATTTAAAAGACCTTAAAGCAAACCTGAACTGAAATTTAAAAGTCAAAATAAGCATACACAGGTCATACTTAACTCCTGTGTAGTCTACTCCTCAATCTTTTTCTCCTCTCTCTGTCATGTTTCTACACTCTGATGGAATTCTCCAACCTCCATTTTAAAAATGGCGATGACCCCGTAACAGTTTTTGGGTCAGCACACTGTTAAACTGTAACATTGCCCTCTTGAGCCATAGGGAAACATGGAAAATATCTTGCATTTCAGTTGCCCTTGCAGCTATAACTGACAGCAACTGATATAATTCTGTTCTGACAATTTTTTTTTTCAAAACTGTAGGGATTGCTGTTAACCACTTGAGGACCCACGCTTTACCCCCCTTAAGGACCAGCGCTGATCTGTGCTGGGTGGGCTGTGCAGCCCCCAGCACAGATCAGGGTGCAGGCAGAGTGACCAGATCGCCCCCCTTTTTTCCCCACTAGGGGGATGATGTGCTGGGGGGGTCTGATCGCTCCTGCCTGCCTGGGTGTTGCGGGGGGGGGCACCTCAAAGCCCCCCTCCGCGGCGAAATTCCCCCCTCCCTCTCCTCCCTCCCTTCCCTGGAGATCCGAGGCTGCACAGGAATGGATCTGTCCTGTGCAGCCTCTAACAGGCTCCTGCCTGTCATGTGACAGTGATCCCCGGCTGCTGATTGGCCGGGGATCGCTGATCTAGTACAACGCTGCTACTGTTAGCAGCGTTGTACAAATGTAAACAAAGCAGATTATTTCCGCTTGTGTTTACATTTAGCCTGCGAGCCGCGATCGGCGGCCCGCAGGCTATTCACGGAGCCCCCCGCCGTGAATTGACAGGAAGCAGCCGCTCGCGCGAGCGGCTGCTTCCTGATTAATTAGCCTGCAGCCGGCGATGCAGAACTGCGTCGCTGGTCCTGCAGCTGCCACTTTGCCGACGTGCGGTATGAGTGCGCGGTCGGCAAGTGGTTAAGAAAAGAAAATGGTGAGCTTCTGAGAGGAACTGAAGGCAAGGTAAGTATAAAATATTAATTTGCAGGTACATCATGTGTTTATTTATTTCTCTTTCTTTTGTTTTGATTAACCATAGTTACCTGGCATTTTGCAATGCTGGGATCACTAGGGAAGTGGCTAAATTCTATTTTATTTGTTCATCAGTTTGATCACATCATCCTTACCGTTCATAGCTCCAGCCTTTTCTTTAGACCAAGCTTTAGACAGACAGGTATATTCCGTAATATGGACAGTACATGTTTACGATATTAAGCAATCTCTGTAGGGTTTCCTTCTTATGTTCCAGGTTCTGCAGATGTTATCTACTTATTGGTCATCTGTGAGTGATAGCCATTGTTCACAATGTTTGATGTGTGCATTATGACTTGGCATGCATAATGGATACAATAAATGTGTTACTGGATTTCTGGAACGCAATTGCGTGATTTATTGGAAATAACCAAGATGGATGTTTCATCTCTGCAGTTTTTTTCAAAGGGGAAATCTCATGCCAGTCTGCAATTGTTTACTGGTGTATTATTGCATAGACAAATAGGAACAGAGCGACAACAAGTGGAAGACTAATATTGTAATTTTGGGACACTCTCATCTGAGAGAGTTTCCTGGCATTACATTATTAGTCTTCTGTTTGCAAGATTTCCTTGGGCCTCCTCCCAGCATGAAAGTGAACCTGCCTTTATAGCTGTATGATTGCTGTCATTAATTTCCTTTTTTAGATATTGGAATGGGAAATAAAACCTCTTATTGGCTAAAGGTACTGGTCAGTCACAGCATGACACTGTGCCAAGTTTGGTCAGAGCTAAAGAAAAACAGCTTGATAAGTCTGATGCGGTGTGAAAGATAAGATTTCATGATTAACATCCTCCAGGGAAAAAAATGGAATTTATGTATGTTAAAAATACCCACAGATAGGGCGTAACTAGAAATCATTGGGTCCCCCTGCGAAACTTCCTCCCCCCTCACTTTCTGCATAGGTAAACTGCAGAGTACCAATGCATGGTGTGCAGAAAATGCATACAGAAAACTGACAGATGAGTGTGCTCTCAGCCTCAGCTTATTACACTGCATCTGCCCATCTCTAATGGCGCAGAGCTGACTTTGCAGACTCTTCCAGCATCACCACAGTACACAGCATTTGAGGAGGGGTAGAGAGGTTGGGGGCTTGGCGTTGTACACAAGAGCCTGCTTCACACTGAATAGAGACTGTCTACAAATCTTTATCTACAAATCTTTGTATGATTCCTTATTAGTGGCTGAGCAGATGCAGTTATTAGAACATTTGTGCAGGGAGCAGAAAGTCTTTTCTCTCTGTGTCCTTCATTGTCAGTCTCTCAGGACAGGGAAAATAAACTTCTCCTTTCCCACGGGGCCCCCTTAGGCTTCTGGGGCCCCCTGCAGCTGCATCCCTTGCAGAGTCTATTTTTACATCCCTGCCCACAGAACAGTACGGTAACTATTATGCACAATTTGTACAATTCAGATAACATAGGAGGGTAAGGGAAAAATGGGGGGGGGTCCCCTCCATACCCTCAAAATTTGGGGACTAGTGGAGGAGATATTTGGGGTGATTATTTCAAAGTTCCCACTGAGCATGCATGTTACTGAGTGAGTAAGGCAGCTCTAGGGCGGCATGATCCGACATCACAGCCGGCCCAATGCAGAGGTGATATCGCTCCACTTGCCATCCTGACTTTTCAAGAGTAGGGGAAAGTTGAGCTGTGTAGAGCGAACGGTGGAACGGCTGTACCAGGAGATTTCTGGCGGGTCAGGTGTGACCTGTGGTCTGCCAGTTGGATGGGGCAGTTCTAGATATTTTAATCTTTTAATCAAACTAACTGGAAACATTTAAATTATGGTTTTCCTATTATTATTATTATTTTAGTATTTATATAGCGCCGACATCTTCCGCAGCGCTGCACAGAGTATATTGTCTTGTCACTAACTGTCCCTCAGAGGGACTCACAATCTAATCCTTACCATAGTCCTATGTCTAGTGTAGTGTATGTATCGTAATCTAGGGCCAATTTTGGAGGAAGCCAATTAACCTATCTGTATGTTTTTTGGGGGTGTGGGAGGAAAATGGAGTACCCGAATGAAACGTACACAGACATGGGGAGAAAATACAAACTCCTTGCAGATGTTGACCTTGCTGAGATTCAAAACAGGGACCCAGCGCTAGCAAGGCAAGAGCGCTAACCACTACGCCACGATATTGCCATACTTCCTATAAATGTTATATTCATTTTGATTAGTTTTAAAAAGAAAGATATCTTGTACCATGTTGCTTTATCTGATTTGTTCAAATGCGTTTTGTGTATTCATTTATTAAGGGCACACAAGTTTAATTTATTGAGGATTTTAATAATGAAAGATTATTCCACTATAAAATTAACAGTAAGAAATAAAGTGCAGCATTTCCCTAATATAAGGGACGAGGAGTACTGTAATAAGCACAAATATAATGCAGTATTATACATTGTAGTTTGCAGCAATTCAGAGAGTCATAGAGATGCTACATGCATTCTGTATTATGCCACTAGCTGGTGACAACATGCCATATTTTACACCTTAGGAAACTGAAAGGTTTACAAAATCTTCCTATTTCAAGCTGATTCAGCCAATAAATGTTTTTTTCCCCCCGAAACAATAGAATGCTTTGCTCATGAGAACTGTGCTATTTTCAATAACAATAACCCTTTCTAAATAACAGAGGAGAAGACAGTAATGGTGCCATTACCCTAACAAAGGATCCTAAAAATACTGATCAGTCAGTGTGCCTCTCAAAGTTTTAAAAGAGAGAGAAAGTTTAGAGAGTCCACAAATAAAACATTGACAAGTAATTGGGAGAGCTGTACCCAGCATTGGGCTCTACTATTTTCTCTGGATGCAAATGCTTTCATAGTGTCTGAAGCATTCATGCATTGTTGTCCTGTTAGGTAGGATAGACAGCTATGGAAAACACCTGTGGCTGTCAGCGGAGCAACAGACCAGGAAAGAGATTAATAAAGGTTGTTAGTGATGCAATATTAGAGTGGTAGTCTTTGATTTCCTTAGTCAGTTGTTTACAACTAAATAGCTTTGTCCCGTGTCTGGCTTTAAAGAAATATGAGACATGCATTGTAACTGCACAATGTGTCTTCTAAGAAGAACTTTTGGTGTTTGCAAAGGAGGATTTGGCGCTGGCACTTGGTTATAAGAGAGAAGGAAAGATTGGGCACCTGGCACTAAAGATGAAAAGATTTTGGCAGAGGGACAAAGTATTCTGCATCAGATGCTTAAATCAGAATTACAGCTATACTTTCCTGTCTGCTTTAGTAGATTTTCCACACTCTTGTTACTTTTAAGAAAAGAATCCTGTTTATCTCTTGATTTACGAAAATAAGAATATCAGATCAGAAATAGTCAATTTACTTTCATATTCCCTTCAAACCTTATCATGTAATTGTGCCGATAGGAACTGAGCCACACTCAGCTCTTCCTTCTGATCAAGTGAGTGTCCTTTGATATACAGAGAGAAGAAGATAAGCTTCTGTTTGCTAAACAGAGGCGCTTTCAGCAAACATAACAGCTGCTTCCAGGACTGTGACATTTGAGGGTATTTTCACAAATTGTATAAATTTGGGACAGGTCGGATAGCTATATGTAGAGATGAGCGTAATGGAGTAATTACGATTTCGCGAAATTTTGCGTAATTAGTGTAATTACGTTTATGGCCGTAAGTACATAATCGTAATGAAGAAGGATTTCGCGAAATTTCGCGTAAGCGTAATTTTCGCGTAATTTTCGCATTGCAACGGGTTTTACGAAATTAATGCGTATGGTCATGCTCCCGAAGCGGAAAAGTTGACGCATGTATCAATGTTAGGTAGCCGCCGACTTTAAGGGTTAATAGCAAAGCCCCCTTAAATGCTAAGAGCCTCAAATTTGGAGAATATATTAAGGAGATCAGGAGGAATAAGAGGAAATTTTTTTTTTTCAAAAAGACCTTATAGTTTTTGAGAAAATCGATGTTAAAGTTTCAAAGGAAAAATGTAAACATTTAAAAACCCGCCGACTTTAACGGTTAATTGCAAAGCCTGCTTAAAGTTTAGGAACACTAAATTCCCAGGGTATATTAAGGGGATCAGTGGGAATAAGAGGAAAATTTTTTTTTTCAAAAAGACCTTATAGTTTTTGAGAAAATCGATTTTTAAGTTTCAAGGGCGAAAATGTCTTTTAAATGCAGAAAATGTCAGTTTTTTTTGCACAGGTAACAATAGTGTATTATTTTCATAGATTCCCCCAAGTGGGAAGAGTTTTACTTACTTCGTTCTGAGTGTGGGAAATATTAAAAAAAAACAACGTGGGGTCCCCCCTCACAGACCTCTTTAACCCCTTGTCCCCCATGCAGGCTGGGATAGCCAGAATGCGGAGCACCGGCCGCGTGGGGCTCCACACCCTGACTATACCAGCCCGCATGGTCCATGGATTGGGGGGTCTCGGAAGGGGAGTGGCAGCCAAGCTTTCCCCTCCCCCTCCGAGCCCTTGTCCAATCCAAGGACAAGGGGCTCTTCTCCACCTCCGATGGGCGGTGGAGGTGGAGGCCGCGATTTCCTGGGGGGGAGGTTCATGGTGGAATCTGGGAGTCCCCTTTAAAAAGGGGTCCCCCAGATGCCCACCCCCCCTCCCAGGAGAAATGAGTATAGAGGTACTTGTACCCCTTACCCATTTCCTTTAAGAGTTAAAAGTAAATAAACACACAAACACTTAGAAAAAGTATTTTAATTGAACAAAAAACATAACCACGAAAAAAGTCCTTTAATATTCTTAATTAACCATTAATACTTACCTGTCCCTTTAAATAAATGATCCCTCGAAATAGCCTCGGAAATGTTCTATCAGTTACAATGTAACAAAGTTATTACAATGTAACAACTTTGTTACATTGTAACTACGCCGCACCCGACGTCACTCGCCGCCGCCGCATACGCGTCTGCGCTGCACACATTCCCGACAGAGCTCTGAGCTATATAGCTCAGAGCTCTGAGAAGCATCTTTGTATTTTGGCTCCAAGGAGCCCCATTGGTCCTTAGCAGACCAATGGGGTTCCTTCAAATCAAAAGGAACCCCATTGGTCTGCTAAGGACCAATGGGGCTCCTTGGAGCCAAAATACAAAGATGCTTCTCAGAGCTCTGAGCTATATAGCTCAGA
Source organism: Hyperolius riggenbachi (assembly GCF_040937935.1). Taxonomy (NCBI): domain Eukaryota; kingdom Metazoa; phylum Chordata; class Amphibia; order Anura; family Hyperoliidae; genus Hyperolius; species Hyperolius riggenbachi. The sequence goes on from NC_090650.1 coordinate 335,630,911, forward strand.
GCTCTGTCGGGTCCGTGCAGGACGCTAAGTCCCCGCAGCTCCCGCTGTCCACCCCGCCCACATCTGTCACCCACATGTCACCCACATGTGGGTGACATGTGGGAGAGGCGGGGAGGGCAGCGGGAGCTGCGGGGACTTAGCGTCCTGCACGGACCCGACAGAGCTCTGAGCTATATAGCTCAGAGCTCTGAGAAGCATCTTTGTATTTTGGCTCCAAGGAGCCCCAGCTTTATTTAAAGGGACAGGTAAGTATTAATGGTTAATTAAGAATATTAAAGGACTTTTTTCGTGGTTATGTTTTTTGTTCAATTAAAATACTTTTTCTAAGTGTTTGTGTGTTTATTTACTTTTAACTCTTAAAGGAAATGGGTAAGGGGTACAAGTACCTCTATACTCATTTCTCCTGGGAGGGGGGGTGGGCATCTGGGGGACCCCTTTTTAAAGGGGACTCCCAGATTCCACCATGAACCTCCCCCCCAGGAAATCGCGGCCTCCACCTCCACCGCCCATCGGAGGTGGAGAAGAGCCCCTTGTCCTTGGATTGGACAAGGGCTCGGAGGGGGAGGGGAAAGCTTGGCTGCCCCTCCCCTTCCGAGACCCCCCAATCCATGGACCATGCGGGCTGGTATAGTCAGGGTGCGGAGCCCCACGCGGCCGGTGCTCCGCATTCTGGCTATCCCAGCCTGCATGGGGGACAAGGGGTTAAAGAGGTCTGGGAGGGGGGACCCTACGTCATTTTTTTTTTATATTTCCCACACTCAGAACGAAGTAAGTAAAACTCTTTCCACTTGGGGGAATCTATGAAAATAATACACTATTGTTACCTGTGCAAAAAAAACTGACATTTTCTGCATTTAAAAGACATTTTCGCCCTTGAAACTTAAAAATCGATTTTCTCAAAAACTATAAGGTCTTTTTGAAATTTTTTTTTCCTCTTATTCCCACTGATCCCCTTAATATACCCTGGGAATTTGGTGTTCCTAAACTTTAAGCAGGCTTTGCTATTAACCGTTAAAGTCGGCGGGTTTTTAAATGTTTACATTTTTCCTTTGAAACTTTAACATCGATTTTCTCAAAAACTATAAGGTCTTTTTGAAAAAAAAAATTTCCTCTTATTCCTCCTGATCTCCTTAATATATTCTCCAAATTTGAGGCTCTTAGCATTTAAGGGGGCTTTGCTATTAACCCTTAAAGTCGGCGACTTTTTTATATTATACGGAGCGTTACGGTTTAACGCGAAATTATGGTAGCGTTTAATGCGAAATTACGGCATGAACGAAACGTGAAATTACGCGTTGAAAATTACGCTTACAGTATTTTCAATTACGATTTTAATGGCAATTACGCTACTGTAATTTCGCATCGTAATCGCAAATTTTGCATGCGTAATTTTAGTAATGCGAAATTACGAAAATTTCAGCTCAACTCTAGCTATATGGTATTAAGGATTTGGGAGAAAGACTTTCATTGTGTGCTAAAGAGTACCTGAACAGGAACCAAAGGAACTCACTGCTCAACTACTGACCTCCTCACTGGGAGAAGGCAGCAGGCAAGCCAGAACTTCCAGTAACAACAGTGAATGGACCGCTCAACCAGATGAGGTAAACTTTATTGAAGATCAGGACTTCACACAGAAAGAGGATGCGTATTGGACAGTAGTAAGCCCTTAGTCATAGCTCAAAATCACAGACCCCATATTGTGGCTTCTTCCGGGCCCTCAAACTCAGTTGCCCCCAGCTTTTTAGGCCCCTCCTTTATATGAGTGTTGTGTTGTTCAAAGCTCCCTCTGAACCCAGTTGGAGCAAGGGCACATTCTCTGTCTTCTTCGAACGCCCTCATCAATCAGGCGTCCTAGCTGTTGTGCACAGGAGCATTCTGGGGATGTGTGATCCAGAAATATTTGTAACCGTGGCATGCACACAGTCATGGGGCATGCTTGAAGAGGGTGCACAAGTGGACAGAGCACATTTCATTGAAGAGCAAGGGCTCGTGAAGCTGAGGGGCTATGGAGGTTATAGGGCACAGAAGTAGCCCCAGGTATGGCCACCTCCTGTTTTTTTTTTCCTTTTAACTTTTTTATAACTTTTTCTCAACTTTTTCTCAACATCTACAAGGTCTTTTTTTCCAAAAACCTGTTTACCTCAGAATCAAAGTCTGCATGTTCATGTAGTCTCAAAATTACGGAAAGTAATTATGGTTATGTGTGAAATTAATTACAAATTTGCCAGATTTCGTATTATTTTGTATTGTAATTTGCAAATTTTGATACAAAATTACAATTATGTGAAACTCTAGCTCAACATTAAGTTTTGTAGATGATATGGAGGTTAGTTAGAAACTGGACCCAGTTCTGCAACAGAGACCAAATGTTTTCATGTCTTTTTTAATTTTACTGTATGAGCATTAATCTGGATTTAAAATGTTTCAGAAAGGCTCTCAATGTCCATTTCAAGAACTTGATTCCCATGTAAATTCTGGAAAGTCTTCAGAAAACCACATTCCTGTATTTCATCCAGATTTGGCAACATAAACTTTTCAGACCACCTCTTCTTCGGAATGATTAAAACGCTTGGACAGCTATTCCATTTGAACTTAAATTTCATTATTCACGCTGTTCTTAAGAAATATATTTTATCAATCATAATTATTTCTTGGTATGCACAAGAGACTTTAAGGCAGAATTACAGTCTGGCACAACATGCAAAGAAAACCTGTCTTCCTGTTTCTCACAGAATGCTTTCTGTGTAGCAAAATAAAACACAATTCCCTGTAGTTAGTGACGTCATTTCCGGCGGAGCAACTTTAAGTTCAGAAGGACATGTATGGGAAATGATTCTACACTGCTAGCCTACACTGCTAGCCAACACAACTGTCCCAATCATATGATAACCTTCTTGTTTACTCCCCAAATAAACCATCTCCTCCCTTCCTGGACATCAAACTGTACTAACATATGTGATAATGCTCAAGAGAAAGTGAAAGTAGACTTTTTAACCATTCAGTTACTAAAATAAATGGCTTCTGCTCTTGTTCTTGAGGATGTTGTGGTACATTTTTTGGAAGACAGTGCGGTGGTAAGCCTTTTGGAAGATTTACCACACCATTACAAAGGAGGAATTTTCACTCTAATTCTTCTTTACAATGCACAACAGGGTTAATATAATACATTTAAATAACATTAAAGTGTTTCACAGAACTTATATCACTCTGTTGATCTTGATGGAAGAAATTGGCCCATTTGCAATTAACTTGATCTCTTGAGTTTTCTCCTAGGAGATAATGTTCATATTCTCTTTAAAATTTACTTTTTAAGCATTTTAAAATTTAAAGCGTACCCAAAAGGTGGTGAAAAAGTACTATCAAAATTATTTTTAGTATTTTCTTGCTTGCTGGTCTCTTAAAAAGCATTTTTTGACAAGGGGCCATATGCAATTAATTTTATCTACAAAGTTTTCTCCTAAGAGATGATTTTTCATCTTCTGTTTTAACTAACTTTTCAACAATCTGCAATTAAAAAAGTACTAAAAGGTAGGTTAAAAAGTACTATTAAAATAGTATTATAAAAGTATTTTCTTTCTTGCTGATGGTTTAACCACTTTACCCCCAGCGGTACGGATTTCTCCATCCCTTTTGCCACCCTGTTAACACCAAGGGACGGAGAAATCCGTACCTGACGCCGCTCCCGCCGCTGTCCGCGCTCCCGCTCGCTCGTCCGCGCGCCCCCGCACTCGTGCACACCGCCGCCCGCTCGCCCGGAGATCAATGAACGGGAAAAACCTTTCCCGTTCATTGATCTCTGCCCCCCGCAATGATCAGCTGCTTCTACGAGAAGCAGCGATCATTGTGAGAAAAAAAAGTTTCACAGCCTCCTAACCCTTCCTGCAAGCGTACTTCCTGTACGCTTGCAGGTCGCATAAACAAAAAGTTACTTAGTAAAACTACACCCTAAAGCATTCTGCATATACAAATACATTACTTTTACACTAAAAATTAACTCATTACCTCCTACACTCCCCAATTTATTTTTTTTTGTAATTAAAAAAAAAATAAAAAAAAAGTACAATTAAAAAAAATACATAAATAGTTACCTTAGGGACTGAACTTTTTAAATATTTATGTCAAGAGGGTATAACACTGTAACTTTATAAACTATGGGCTTGTAATTAGGGATGGACGCAAAACTGAAAAAAATGCACCTTTATTTCCAAATAAAATATTGGCGCCAAACATTGTGATAGGGAAATAATTTAAACGGTTTTATAACCGGGGCAAAAGGGCAAATACATTTCATGGGTTTTAATTACAGTAGCATGCATTAATTAAAAACTATAAAGGCCGAAAACTGAAAAATAATACATTTTTTCTCAAATTTTTTCCTATTTTCCCATTAAAACACATTTAGAATAAAATAATTCTTGGCATAATGTCCCACCTAAAGAAAGCCTAATTGGTGGCAAAAAGAACAAGATATAGTTCATTTCATTGTGGTAAGTAATTATAAAGTTATAGACGAATGAATGGAAGGAGCGCTGGAAGATGAAAATTGCTCTGGTGCTCAAGGGGTAAAACCCCTCAGTTGTGAAGTGGTTAAAGGGCATTTTATTAGTAAGATGTGAACATTTCACCTAGGAGAAAACTTAAGGGAATTGCATATGGGTCAAGGTGTGAATATACCAATTAGGAGAAAACTCAGGAGAAAAAAGTGAATTGCATATGGGGTTTTCACGTTGATAGGTGATAGGCCACTAGTCCTAGCGAGCAGTGGTGGGCTGCTTTGCTGCAAGTGGCCACCAGATTAAGTAGGACCATTGGAGGGTGAACTTTGCAGTCTGCAAAATGCAAGACCAGGGTCTGGATAAAGAAAATAACTAGCAGACAGGGTTAGGTCAGAGTACTAGCTATGGTACTGGCAGCAACAGTTGACCCGCAAAAGTTGAGACTGGTCTGGCAGGCTGGAAGGACTGGACCAAGGAGACAAGCTAAAGCACATTGTCTGCACCATCTTGGTGTTGCCAGAGCAGCATGAGATGAGGAACACTGCTGGTGTCAGGGAAGAGGATGGTGTGGAATCCCAGGGAGCATAACAGCTTTACCGAATACAAAGACAAATAACATTTATGTCACACTTTTCTCCTGGCGGGCTCAAAACGCCAGAGCTGCAGCCTCTAGGACGCACTCTATAGGCTGTAGCAGTGTTAGAGATTCTTGCCCAAGGTCTCCTTGCTGAATAGGTGTAGGCTTACTGAACAGGAAGAGCTGAGATTTGAACCCAGGTCTCCTGTGTCAGAGGTAGAGCCCTTAACCATTACAATGAATACATAGTCATGTAACTACCTGTAACTGTCCCTCAAGCAAGCTAAGCTCCATGCAGGTAAGGCCAGGCTTAGAAGGTTTACTTTATTCTTTTAAAAGTATTCCCTGACATGAATCTATAAAATAATGTGACCTGGCGGACCTACTTGCTAGCACACTATTCAGGCAGTAGGACTGTCATTCAGTGATCACTTTTGTATATGTATACATGCATTTCAAATTTTACCATTCTCTCTCATAGAGCCCCTTTAACTGTGGTATTTGTGGATCAGTTTTTATAATAGACTTCTATACATGTGCTGCATGTGCTGTTTTGTTTAATCAGGGTGTTCTTTATTAATAGGTCACAGTTTGAACAAGAGAAAAAAGCTAGAACTCCATTGGGAAACATAGTGAGTAGAACAGAAATGTGTTTCCAAGTATTAAAGAATAACATGTACAAATGGTGTTCCACATTCCCACAGTCTTCAAATGAGAAATAGCTGAGTGATACCAACTTAAAATGTGGCTCCTACATGAGATGTTATCTTGCATTTCCAGTGTCCTCAGAATACATTACTCACATGTGTCAGATTTCATATGTTTCATGAACAGTGCATCCATATTATAATCAAGGACTTCTGCTTTGTTTTTTTTCCCATAGATCAGCAATGACAACTTCAAATGTATTAATAGTGTTACTGGAATATGCCCCAGTTCAGTTTAAAGTGAACCTCCGGACTAAAAATCTACTCAGCAGAACTGAAAAGTCTTGGTGTTTCTTTAACAGTTTCACAGCATTAGAACTTTGTTTTTCTTACCAAAGCATCATTTTTAGCTGCATTTTTATCTAAGCTCCACCCATCAAAGAGAAAAAGCCCAGGCTTTTTTCCCTGATGCTGTGCAGAGCATGATGGGATTTCCTATGTTGTTGTTCACGTTGCCTAGCAACTGGGAGAGCTGCTCAGGACACAGGACAGTTGGAACTGTGTCTCATGCTCCCTGTCACCTCCTTTCAACCAAAAAGATGGCTGCCAATCATGAAATCAAACATTTACCTGTTCTTTTAAAACAGTGTGGGTAAGAGATTATATTACCTATCTATTTTAATTAACATAACTAATATAACTTAATGACAGTACGGGAGTTCCTCTTTAAGGGCCCTTTTACACTTAATCAGTTGGTGTGCGTTAGTGTGCGTTAGTATGTGTTTTTCCATAGCAGTTCATTGTGAAAAACATTTCAGTTAAAACACGTTAAGTGTGAAAGGTGCCATAGGAAAACATGGGCATTACTTTGAAAATCAGTTTTCTTTCCGTTTTAACTGAGAGCAACTGATTAAGTGTAAAAGGGCCCTAAGGGCCCGTTTCCACTAGGGCGAATTCGCATGCGTGGCCTGCATGCGAATTCGCATAGGCAATGAAAGTGGATGGGACTGTTTCCACTTGTCATTCTTTCCGTGCGTTTTTCTGTGCAGGATTTTTCTGCACAGTAGGGCCTGCAGAATTCGCCTGCGTGAGGAATGCAGGCGAATCGCAGCCCATGTATTTAATAGGGAAAACGCGCGTGCGTTTTTTGCCGCGATTTCGCGTGCGAATTCGCATGCAAGGTAATGCAAATTGGACCAGGCAGTGACATGGTTAAATTCGCATAGACCCTGCCTATGCGAATTCGCACGCGAAATCGCGGCAAAAAACGCACGCGGAATCGCATCCGCGTGCGTTTTCGTCAGCGGTGGAATCCCGGTGATTCGCACCGCACTAGTGGAAACGGGCCCTTAGTGTTATTTTGCTATTCATTTATTCCAGTGTCTGGAAGGTCCTTGCAGCCACCAGATACACTATGGCTGTGTTCACACATACAAGGTGTACATTTCTGGTCCAGTCAGGTAAGACTGAGAGAAAACAGATGCAAAGCTGATCGGACTAGACAAGACTATAATAAGACAATATGCAAGTCACTTTATTTCCTGAGTTTTCTCCTAGGAGATTATTTTTCATTTTCTGTTTCAAATAATTTTCAGCACTTTGTAATTGAAAAAGTATCAAAAAGTAGGTGAAAAAGTACTCTCAAAATTGTACGGAGTATTTTCTTGCTTGTTGGTGGTTAGAAAGTAGGGATGGGACGAATCCACAATTTCTTCGAATCCGAATCCGAATCCGAATCTAAAAAGGTTCTCGAATATCTCGAACCTTTCGAATCCCGAATCTAACGAATCCTGCGATCCGTGGAATAGTTACCCTCAGTATAGGTAGGCAGGCTAGGTGCTCACACTATAGGTAGCTAGGTAAAGGTGCCTTCAGTATAGCTAGCTAGGCATAGGTGCCTTCAGTATAGCTAGCTAGGCATAGGTGCCTTCAGTATAGCTAGCTAGGCATAGGTGCCTTCAGTATAGCTAGCTAGGCATAGGTGCCTTCAGTATAGCTAGCTAGGCATAGGTGCCTTCAGTATAGCTAGCTAGGCATAGGTGCCTTCAGTATAGCTAGTTAGGTATAGGTGCCTTCAGTATAGCTATCAAAGCATAGGGGCCTTTAGTATAGCTAGCAAGGTATAGGGGCCTTCTGTAAAGTTAGTTAGGTATAGGGGATTTCAGTACAGCTAGGTATAGGGGCATTCAGTATAGCTAGGTATAGGGGCATTCAGTATAGCTAGATATAAGGGCATTCAGTATAGCTAGTTAGGTATAGGGGCATTCAGTATAGCTAGTTAGGTATAGGGGCATTCAGTATAGCTAGTTAGGTAAAAGGGCATTCAGTATAGCTAGGTATAAGGGGATTCAGTATAGCTAGTTTGGTATAGGGGCCCTCAGTATAGCTAGTTAGGTATAGGGGCATTCAGTGTAGCTAGTTAGGTATAGGGGCCCTCAGTATAGCTAGTTAGGTATAGGGGCATTCAGTGTAGCTAGTTAGGTATAGGGACCCTCAGTATAGCTACTTAGGTATAGGGGCATTTAGTGTAGCTAGTTAGGTATAGGGACCCTCAGTATAGCTAGTTAGGTATAGGGGCATTCAGTGTAGCTAGTTAGGTATAGGGACCCTCAGTATAGCTAGTTAGGTATAGGGACCCTCAGTATAGCTAGTTAGGTATAGGGGCATTCAGTGTAGCTAGTTAGGTATAGGGGCCCTCAGTATAGCTAGTTAGGTATAGGGGCATTCAGTGTAGCTAGTTAGGTATAGGGGCCCTCAGTATAGCTAGTTAGGTATAGGGGCATTCAGTGTAGCTAGTTAGGTATAGGGACCCTCAGTATAGCTAGTTAGGTATAGGGGCATTTAGTGTAGCTAGTTAGGTATAGGGACCCTCAGTATAGCTAGTTAGGTATAGGGGCATTCAGTGTAGCTAGTTAGGTATAGGGACCCTCAGTATAGCTAGTTTGGTATAGGGACCCTCAGTATAGCTAGTTAGGTATAGGGGCATTCAGTGTAGCTAGTTAGGTATAGGGACCCTCAGTATAGCTGGTTAGGTATAGGGACCCTCAGTATAGCTAGTTAGTTATAGGGGCATTCAGTGTAGTTAGTTAGGTATAGGCGCATTCAGTGTAGCTAGTTAGGTATAGGGACCCTCAGTATAGCTAGCCAGGGTACCCCTCCCTCTGTGCGCCTCCTCTGCTCACCCCCTACATAGAAAAAAATAGCATCGGCTCACCTAACAAGGGGATCCAGCGCAGAATCCCACTGCATCCCCGCGCAATCACCGATCCCCCGCTCGTCCTCTTCCGACCCCCCCACGCCTCCTCCGCTCGCCCCTTGCATAGATGTGAGCATTGGCTCACCTAACACCTGCCCTGGATTCCCTACCTGCCGCCAGCGCAGAGCCGCAGACCTCTTGCTTCCTCCTCTGTTCCCCCTAGTGATCGGCATTTGCATACGCGTCATCACTGAAGCGCCGGGCGGTTACTAGAGGGAACAGAGGAGGAAACAAGAGGTCTGCGGGTCTGCGGCTCTGCGCTGGTGGCAGGTAGAGAATCCAGGACAGGTTTTAGGTGAGCCGATGCTCACATCTATGCATGGGGCGAGCAAAGGAGGCGCGGGGGGGTTCGGAAGAGGACGAGCGGGGGATCGGCGGTTGCGCGGGGATGCAGCGGGATTCGGCGGATTCGTTAAGGGGGAAATGGCGTCGGGATTCGAATCCACGAATCTCGAATATTTCTCAATATTCGAGGGATTCGTGGATTCGCCGGATTCGCCGTCCCACCCCTATTAGAAAGGCATTTTATTGACAAGGTGCGAAAATATCACCTAGGAGAAAAGTCAGGAGAAAAAGTGAATTGTATAGGGGGTCATAATATTTATATTGCGCTTTTCTCCTGTCGGACTCAAAGCCCCAGAGCTGCAGCCACTAGAGCACACTCTCTAGGCAGTAGCAGTATTAAAATGGGCCCAAATTAAAAATACAAGATTTCAGAAATAAAATCTATGTTCTAACTTATAATAATAAATAGCAGCCTTTTTTCAGCTGCATGATGACAAATATAAAATATTTTACATTTGTTGGAGGGAACCCTCCCTTCCTTTCATGTTGCCGGGGACAGAATCCAGCAGACTGGTGGAGGAGATAAAAAACAAAACACAGGCTGCTACTGATGATATCACAGGGGAGGTGATCTCAGCTTGTGTGAGATTTCAAATAGATGAAGCCCCTGTGAGGGAGGGTAGCTGATGAAAAACACACCCATGATCTACAACCTTCTACTAAGCTCAGAAGTAATGGCTGCCACCTGTATAACCCTAGAAGCATGCACTGAAATGCTCGTAGGCTTGAAGGAGTGTTTATTTATCTGTGTATGTGTCAGAGTGGTGAAACTAAATATTTTGAATTAAAAACATGTTTGGTTTGGGTCCGCTTTAAGGATTTTAGCCAAAGGACTCTTTACTGAATAGCTAAAGGCTTACTGAAAAGGAAGAGCAAAACTTTGAACCCTTATCTCCTCTGTCAGAGGCAAAGGCAGCACCCTTAACCATTACACTATCCAGCCACCAGTGATGCTGACCAGACCGGAAATATACAGATTTACATGTGAACTAGGCCTAAGTTTTATGGGAGGCCCACCAAATGTCTGAGGGGCATGTTGTTGGTTAAAGTAGGTTGAAACTTACTTTAAAAAACTCTTGTACCTATTTTTAGGTTAACTTAAAAGAATAAGAATAAGCAAGCTTTCGGCTGTAAATAGTGTTGAGCCGAAATTTTCGAAATTTCGCGTTACTATAATTACACATGCGAAATTTGCTATTACGATGCGAAATTATGGTAGCGTAATTGCCATTAAAATCGTAATTGAAAATACCGTAAGCATAATTTTCAACGTGTAATTTCGCGTTTCGTTCATAACGTAATTTCGCGTTAAACCATAACGTAATTTTGCATTAAACCATAACGTAATTTCGCATTTCTTCGTAATTTCGCGAATTTTGTAATTACTTGTTAGCAGGGTTGCTCGCGAATTTTCGCCAAAGGCATTTTCATCTGCATGGCGAATTTTGATGCGAAATATCACTACATGGCGAATTTTATATGCGAAATAGCATTCCGTAATGCGAAAAACGATGCGAAAATTAACGCTTACAGTAATATGAACTATCGCGAAATTACGTTATGTAACTACGCTTACAAACGGTTGCATGCAAGGCAAACGTAATTTCACGATACCCACTGTAATGCGAAAATTACGCGAAAATTACGCTTACGCGGAATTTCGCGAAATCCTTCTTCATTACGTTTATGTACTTACGGCCATAATCGTAATTACACTAATTACGCGAAATTTCGCGAAATTGTAATTAAGTCATTACGCTCATCTCTAGCTGTAAAGCCTTCATCGGGCTTCAAAGTTCCATCAGCTTGCAAGCAAACAGGATTGAAGCCCGATGAAGGCTTTGCAGCCGAAAGCTTGCTTATTCTTATTCTTTTAAGTTAGCCAATAAATGATATCGTCCTGATTCTAAACTTCTTGCTTTTACTGATGACTAACACAATACAATACCCTACTGCTATTTTTAGGTACAAGGAGTATTAGTGTAATGCTGATTTTCACCATTGTTTTATATATGTATAAAACTAGAATTACCTGGCTAATCCTACATTTCCATTGTAGTAGATAGTGCCATGCAGAAGGAAGTTCTGATTGACTCGCTCCCACTCATTCCCACTTATAAAAGCAAAATAGAGCCAATATGGCAAATGGCAACCACTAAAATGGCAGACAGAAAACCGGAAACTTCTGTGATCCCAAATAGTCTGTCCAAATTTCTTTGCCACTTACTTCAATGTTGTTAGGCTCATCACCAGCTCTGACCTGAACAGAGGTCTTTTCAAGCATCACTAATCTACCTGCCATACTGCGGTTTGGAAAGAGTGTTCAGTCCAATCAAAACCTCTTCTGTATCTTTGTATACTGAACCAGTTCTTCCTGCCCCTCCCCTATAATTCACATTGAGAGTGAGCCTCCTTATATTGAGCACTTATAAAATCATCTAAAAGTAATGTGTGGCTATTCCTTGGTGCCGGCAATGGTTTGTTGATATAATTGAGGGAAGAATCTCGTGTTCTTATTGTGGACAGGACTGCCAGTAGCTATAAAGCTTATAAAATAGCTATAGCTATTTTAATTGTTGTAGCTATAAAGTTGCACAATCTATATGATTCCCTGGTAAGAATTGGGCACTACAAGCTGGAATCCTCTTGGTGGTTCAACTACGCATAGGGAGTGACTTGGGTCTTCCCTGGACAGTCTATGCTAATTGTAGTGAGAACTATAACCACATAGATTTTGTTGTGTAGGCTTCATCATTAGATAGATAAAGCCGTGTGTGCATGGAGGCCGTATGCGTGCAGGTATGCTGTTTACAGGTGGTCGGCCCCTGACGTATCAAGCCATTTGATTTTAGCAAGTTTTATGAAGTATTGGAGCAATTTATTGTGCAATAGAGGCTTTCTGCAATATGGTTACTAGTACTGATCGTGGCCACCAGTACCATTTCTTTTCTTGTTAGTGTTGACACAGGTAATTAAACCCAACTTTCGAAATTATTTCATAACATCTATGCTAGAAATTTACATTTGTTGTAAATGTTTGTGTTGTTTTGATCTTCTGTTTACTCCTGTCTTCTGACCTGTAAACATCTGTCCTTTTCTGCATACTTCTGTGTTTTCATTTTTTTTTACTCCTCCTGCTAGTCTTTTGTCTTTGTTCTTCTCTTCATTTTCATGTAACCTGCTTCCGGCATGCCACCCACAATACTCACAGTATCTCACCACAATGCTGATCAGCAGCCTCATTATTACGGCTAGGTTTCCATTTGTGCAATTTTTCCACAAATTTTTGCAATGAAAATTTGTATGTGTATGAAAACCAATGATTGTGTATGGGTTAGTTTCCATTTCATGGGAATTTTCGCATGAAACTGTGCATGTGAAAAAAAATCTGACATGCCTGTTCTATATTTTCGCATGGTGTATATGATTTTTCATATATTTTTGCATGAAATCGCATGTAAAACATCAAGTTTTTTTTTATATAAATACCTGGGGCTTGATTCACAAAAGAGTGCTAACTGTTAGCACGGCCGTTTTCGCACAAATTTTCGCATTGCACGCGATCGTAAATTTTCGCGCTAAACGATAACATTTTCGCGCGCAAACGTGAATTTTCGCGTGAAAACGATATCGATTTCGCGGTAAAATTCGCGTTTGCGCACGAAAGCGTTATCGTATCGTAATTCGCAATCGCGCGCAATGCAAAAACTTACACGAAAACGGCTGTGCTAACAGTTAGCACTCTTTTGTGAATCAAGCCCCTGATGGGAAACGCAATACTACAGTGGAAACACAACTTTACACAATTTCTTACTGGGGCCTTTCATTGATCTATTCATGGAGACCAATTTGAACTGTGTGCTTTTGGATGCAGGAGGAAACTGAAGAGCTTAGAGAAAACCCAAGCACACACAGGGAGATTATAGAATTATAGAAACTCCATGTAGATATTGACTCTAATGCTGCAAGGCAAGAGTGCTGTCCTGGACAAAACCATGCCTCCCACCTCTTGCGACAACTGACTGTAAATCTGTAATTTCCTTGCGCACTTAGCACTTGAGTAACACTACATAACCTACACCTTATAATTCTGTCTTTGAGGGTTAGTTTATGTTTTGCTTGCATGTAAATCTTTATGACAGTATGATGATCAAGGGGATGATAATGAAGTGTGTTTCATTGGTCCTATGGTCTTTGTAGGTACAAAAGACAAGTCCTCTTATGATGAGGTCACATTACTGGTCACCCCCTTCTGAGCTAAAGACATTCCAGAGGAGATCACTTCTATTGCTCTCCTGTTATGTATCAGCCCGAATGGCAGGATGGCTATTTACAAGATACCCTGTGGCTCCTGAGATGTGACCTGGCCATGCTGAATTGGTCCCAGCTGAAACATAAACCTTGTTTAGACTTTAGGAAAATGGAATGTTTCACAAGACACATCCACTCAATTTATTCTTCATTTAAGGCTCTTTCTGGTAGGGAATTGTCTTTTTAGTGGATTGTAATGTTTTATCACTGTTAACATTTTATACATTAAAGCTAGCAGCAAAATAGCGATGGAAACAGTATGATAACTCATAAGTATTAAATCGTGTTACGTTTGCAGGCTCTACATTTCCAATGACTGATAAGTAAAGTTAATGTTTTAGATTACTCTCAAAGACAAAGCTTAGCAGCACAAACCATTCTGCAATCTGACTGCTCAGTGAGGGACTATTTTCTATCAAATTACTGTTATCTTGAACCAAACAGAGGCTCTGCATATACACCAAAGAAACACTAACAAGTGGGAGCAGCTGACCAGAATTAAATCAAACACAGCAAAGAAATGAACAGCGCTACTTAAAAACAGATGAGTGCTTACCTGCAAAAAAGTGCACACCCCACTCATGGGATTCAAATACACAATGAGCACACACATGACCTGTCTACCACTTGGAGGATGTTAGTTTCACTAACAATTTGCAATTGTTAGGTACTTGTCCCTCCCACTGTCGTAGAAGTCTTTCCTCCATGGGAGGGGACCTAACACTAACTAAAACCTACCTGTGCATATGCATAGCCTGGGCGCGCTACCAGTAAAATTAAGAATTGCGCAGAAAAAGTGGGATCAGCGCATCACCAGGCCGCCCCTGAATGGCCTCAGCTCAGAGATGCGCTGAGCCCCCCCAGGAACTACGAACGCACCTTGAACCAAACAGAGGCTCTGCATATACACCAAAGAAACACTAACAAGTGGGAGCAGCTGACCAGAATTAAATCAAACACAGCAAAGAAATGAACAGCGCTACTTAAAAACAGATGAGTGCTTACCTGCAAAAAAGTGCACACCCCACTCATGGGATTCAAATACACAATGAGCACACACATGACCTGTCTACCACTTGGAGGATGTTAGTTTCACTAACAATTTGCAATTGTTAGGTACTTGTCCCTCCCACTGTCGTAGAAGTCTTTCCTCCATGGGAGCGCATCTCTGAGCTGAGGCCATTCAGGGGCGGCCTGGTGATGCGCTGATCCCACTTTTTCTGCGCAATTCTTAATTTTACTGGTAGCGCGCCCAGGCTATGCATATGCACAGGTAGGTTTTAGTTAGTGTTAGGTCCCCTCCCATGGAGGAAAGACTTCTACGACAGTGGGAGGGACAAGTACCTAACAATTGCAAATTGTTAGTGAAACTAACATCCTCCAAGTGGTAGACAGGTCATGTGTGTGCTCATTGTGTATTTGAATCCCATGAGTGGGGTGTGCACTTTTTTGCAGGTAAGCACTCATCTGTTTTTAAGTAGCGCTGTTCATTTCTTTGCTGTGTTTGATTTAATTCTGGTCAGCTGCTCCCACTTGTTAGTGACCCAGGAAGATGGATGCCAGTGATGTCCCATGACGAAGAGCCCTCCTTGATCCATCTTCCTGGCGGCGGGTATATGCAACGGCCCACATCGGGCATAAATAAGAATTCAAGAAAGTGCGGCACTTTGCGCGGGAGTCATTGGGGATCTTAAAGATCTAATCCGCCATGATGGTCATTATCGCCATGCAGAGGCGTAGCTAGGGCTTTCAGTGCCCGGGGACAAAGACTTATTAATGCACCCTCTAAGGAGAAACGCCACGCCCAAAAAGGGGGACATGATGTTCATGTTGCTTTCTTTGAAAAACTCAAAACTCACCTTCTCTCCTTTATTTGGAACTGTAAAAGAGCCCGGGTTAAGTATTCCTTGTTAATTAATCCCAATGGTATCTTGTAATGTTTTATCACTGTTAACATTTTATAACCCTCTATGCAGCGTTATTATTTTGCAGCCCAATTGCCTCTTGGTTTTGCACTTCTAATTTGTACAATCCTGAAGTGCTAGGTTACACTGTTAACCCTTCATTAGACAATGTGGCATCCTTAGGGAAGTCATTTCCCTACAGGCTCATACTATACTGGCCCAAGCCATGAGAGTGTGGAAGAAAATAGGTGGCTTATATAGTTCTACGTCCTACGATTTTCATACCCCCATTTGGGATAATCCAAACCTTTCGGAGTTCATTTCCATTCCAGACCAGACCTTCAGTCAAAAGAATGGAGTTGTATTCCTGGGTCAAATTGTTTCAAAACAAAACATTATCTCCTTCCCCTCGCAAGTAGATAAGTTTCCTGCATTTACCCCTCACCATTTTTGTTATGTTCAACTTGCGCATGCATTCTGTGCCCAATTTAAAGGCAACAAGGTTGATATTCAGCCCCACCCAATCTTACAACTAATTGAGTGAGGCCCTCAAAAACATCCTACAGGGGACTTCAATAAGAGGAGAAGAAGGAGATGGGCACAGCTGCTAAAATACCCTTTATTGTGGCTGGGT
The DNA here is from genome assembly GCF_040937935.1 of Hyperolius riggenbachi. Classification (NCBI taxonomy): domain Eukaryota; kingdom Metazoa; phylum Chordata; class Amphibia; order Anura; family Hyperoliidae; genus Hyperolius; species Hyperolius riggenbachi. The sequence goes on from NC_090650.1 coordinate 335,647,081, forward strand.
TGACACAAAAAGGCTTACAGCAGTGGGGGGAAGGACAAGTCTGACAGCTGTTTCGCAGGGACTAGCCCTCCTTCCTTCACCTTATTTGGAGCTGTCCACAGGTTGATTCCTTCTGGAAGCAAGTCATCAGTTTCCTCTATGACAAAATGGGTTGTCCTGTAACCTCTGACCCAGCACTGTGTGTGCTTGGAGTAATACGAGATGAGGATTTAAGAGCTGCCACCAAAACCTTTATCAGGCAAGGAATCGCCCTGCACTGGCTATCGCCAAACTCACCCCAACTTGCTTGCTGGATCAAACGCCTTGACAATGGTATCGCCTTTAAAGGACTTACGAGCCCAAATCCTAAAAAAAAGGTCTGTACCTGTATGCCGTTTGAAGGCACGGAGGACGCCATCCGCGCCCTCCGTGCAGCTCCGCCGGGTCCCCGCTGCCTGTCCTCCCCCCGGCCAGACCCCGACCCCCCAGCCCGGGTCGGGCTCTGCTGCCTCCTCAAATATGGCCGCCGGAGGAGGCCGCGGCTGCGCAGTCCGCACCGACGCAAGTGCGGCTGTGCAGCTCTAGGGCCTCCCTATCCGATCCACGCTACGTAGCGTGGATCGCTGACTGGTTGGATTGGTCAACTCTCCCTAAGTGGATTTGTCAGCTCTCCTTGTCTACCTGTTTATCAGAGCAGTATGGAAGAATAGATTGCGCTATGTCCATAAAACACGCCTCTTTCACCCTTCTGGCCCACCCTTGTGTCCTATTTACCTCCATATACTGTATACACATACATCACTTCCTGGTTAGCGTCCATGTTTTTTGTTTGTAAACACTGCCTAAAGCTGGTGATTACAAGCCAGGATCACGGCGAGGAGCATCGGAAACGGCCAAGAGGGATCCAGGAGATCAAAGTGACTTGATTGGTATGTTTTTTATTGTACAAATCGGACAGTACAGATTCTCTTTAACAGGGATATAATACAAATGATTACTATCAAGACTCCTCACCATGGTGATAGAGGTGATGTATATCGTGTTATATATATATATAAATATATATATAAATATATACTGTATATATATATATATATATATATATATATATATATATATATATATATATACAGGATCATCTCAAAAAATTAGCATATTGTGATAAAGTTCATTATTTGCTGTAATGTACTGATAAACATTAGACTTTCATATATTTTAGATTCATTACACACAGCTGAAGAAGTTCAAGCCTTTTATTGTTTTAATGTTGATGATTTTGGCATACAGCTCATGAAAACCGAAAAATCACTATCTCAAAAAATTAGCATATTTCATCCGACCAATAAAAGAAAAGTGTTTTTAACCAGTTCAGCCTTCAGTTGTTTTCACTTTATGCATCCGAGCAATGTTCACCTCCCATTCATTAGCCTATAACTTTATCACTACTTATCACAATGAACTGATCTATATCTTGTTTTTTGCGCCACCAATTAGGCTTTCTTTGGGGGGGTACATTTTGCTAAGAGCTACCTTACTGTAAATGCATTTTAACAGTAAGAATAAGAAAAAAAATGAAAAAATTCATTATTTGTCAGTTTTCGGCCATTATAGTTTTAAAATAAAACATGCCTCCATAATTAAAACCCACGTATTGTATTTGCCCATATGTCACGGTTATTTCACCGTTTAAATTATGTCCCTATCACAATGTATCGCGACAAAATTTTATTTGGAAATAAAAGAGCATTTTTTCCGTTTTGCATCCATCACTATTTACAAGCTTATAAAAAAAAAATAGAGAGAAATATTTCATCTTTACATAGATATTTAAAAAGTTTAGACCCTTAGGTAAATATTTATGTGTTTTTTTTTTAATAGTAATGTTTTTTTTTTTTTTATTAAACATTTTATGTGGGCATTTTTGGGAGGGTGGGATATAAATAGTGTTTTATTTGGGGAAATATTTGTGTATTGCAATGTTTTTTTGCTGTTACTTGTAGTTTTAGTGTCAAGTACCCACAGTGAGTGATGGTCTGGGGTGCCATGTCAGCTGCTGGTGTTGGTCCACTGTGTTTTATCAAGGGCAGGGTCAATGCAGCTAGCTATCAGGATATTTTGGAGCACTTCATGCTTCCAACTGCTGAAAAGCTTTATGGAGATGAAGATTTCATTTTTCAGCACGACCTGGCACCTGCTCACAGTGCCAAAACCACTGGTAAATGGTTTACTGACCATGGTATTACTGTGCTCAATTGGCCTGCCAACTCTCCTGACCTGAACCCCATAGAGAATCTAAGGCTTGAACCACTTCAGTTGTGTATAATGAATCTAAAATATATGAAAGTCTAATGTTTATCAGTACCTTACAGAAAATAATGAACTTTATCACAATATGCTAATTTTTTGAGAAGATCCTGTATATATATATATATATATATATATATATATATATATATATATATATATATATATATATATATATACAGTATATATATATGTGTGTGTGTGTGTGTGTGTGTGTGTGTGTGCGTGGAACGGATTTGAATGAGATTTGGCACACACATAGTACATTACCTGGAATAACATATAGGTTACTTTTTATCCTCATAACCAAAAAGTGGGTGGAGACAAATACAAATTTCACTGGGAAAATGTAAACTGCAACCATTCTTACACTGTTAATGGCAGTGTTCTCAAACTTTGCACAGTTGGTCATTGGGTGACTGGGATTTATATTCAGAAAAGTGGGTGGAGCCTACAAAATCTAATCAAAATTCACCTACTGATTTTCAAGGGAAATATTTAATTGCTGCCGTTCTTGCACTGTTAATGGCACAAGCCTCAAACCTGGTACAGTTGGTCATTGGATGACTGGTGTTCAAATTCAGAAAAGGGGGTGGAGCCACGGCTAATCAGATTTGTTTCATTTTAATGCAAATTATTGATGCCAAAGGTCACAAAGCTCACAAAATAGGTAATAGAGTAATTGAGTAATTGTGTGTTAGGATTAGAAAAGTGGGCGGAGCTAACACCGGCCAAATACATACCCGGGCAAAACCGGGCCATCCGCTAATATATGTATATATAAAAAAAATCAAATAACCTGTTTTTTTTCTCTGGAAGTAGAATGTACAGTATACCCAGCATTGTTTGCAGTAGCAAGAGCATACGTGTACTTATTAAAGAATAACAGATGGAGCTTTACCAACTTTGCTGAAAAAACAAAAAACATTCCACCCTGTGTCATCCAGCACCATTCAGCAAAATGAACATGCATTTATTACACCAAAAACCTCAAATGGTACATACTAGGCTATATGATCCTTTCTAGTAAACTGCAACAACAACAAAAAGAGTACAAAAGGCCTTCTTAAAGTGTATCTGAGATGGCAAAGGAGAGACAATGTATATATACCTGGGGCTTCTTCCAGTCCCCTCCAGGCTGATTGCTCCCTCACGTCCTCTTCCTCTGCCTGGATTGTCTGGAATCTGGCCCTGAAAGTCCTCCAGTCAGGGCTAGTCGGCACGTGCACAGTCCGGCCACGCGCACTCCCCCGTCACGCTCACATGAGTTTCATGTGTATGCTGTTTCATCCTCTCCAGCTCCAGTACCTAATACCATCTGTGAAACATGTCGATGGGAGAACCAACCATAATTTAAATGAAGTGTCCCTCTGGGCACTCCCGTGACGTCAGACGCCCAGGGCGGAGCCAGGTGCGTCTGACGTCACGGGATGCGGAAGTGCTAGCCAGCCGCATTGACCATACGGAAATCGTGAGCGGACACGCCGAGGGGGAACTACGGGACGCCGATTCCACCCGGAGAGGAGTGTCACCACTGGGCCTTTGAGCCCGATACGCCCAAAAATCACTTTGCTACGTAAGTGTGCTCTACAGGCGCAGGCTGAAGTGTATTGATTTTATGTGTTACGCTATGAGAGTTTTTATTTGTGTCTTACAAGCTTGATCTGGATTAAAGATTCTGAATTTTATTGGAGAGCTGTTTGCCTGGTTCATACACCAAAACGCTAGATCCACCTGTTGTCTGAGGTGGCAACCATCTGGTGAGCAGTTTGGCATCATTTCACTGGGCTTGGCACGGAGGCACCACTTGTCACCCCGGGTGTTTTTTGCAAGGGTTCACAAAGTCTGGGATCTATTGACTGGCAGTAATGCACTATGTGCAGTGTATTTGTTTGTGTTTTATAGATTAAAGAGTCTGAAGAAGAGGAGCGCTGACATACATCATTTCACATTGTCTATTGCTGGACTCCTTTTGATAGCGCATACTCGTGTGTTGGGTCATATGTACTTTCAATATTGCATATTTGGGCAGTATATCATTCACTATTTTATGTCATCAAGGTTTACCCCTTTTTTAGATAGCTATCACGGGCAGGCGCAGTTTGCATATACAATACAAATACATGCAAAACCATTCATGTGAACAGACAATGCAATAAATAAAGGGTTCATTTTCGTGTGTAAAGTGCCAATGCAGTACAAATAAATAGAAGACTACGCCCCATGTGGAGGTGACGCAGAAAATAAGGGGGAAGGGTAGGATGGAGGGATACTTCAGCAGAACACCTTGGGTTGATCAATGAAAGGAGAACCTCCCCAGGGTAGGGCCACAAGTATGGCAGAGAGGGAAGTTCCTCCGGGCCATGAAAGATGAAGTATCAGAGAGATTGAATGTGACGTGGAGCACAGTAGCCAGAGGCACCAACAAGGGTGAGTCAAGCTCCCTGCCACAACCCACATATGTTAAGGTTCTGCTGCTGTACCAAAGCATTCAAAACAGTATTACAAATTTGGTGTTCCAGTTTGTTGCTGTGAGAGATCGCGGAAAAGCCGCCGCATGTGCTACTGAGCAGACGGCTGATTACGCGTCCAGCGTGGCGGTTTGCACGCGGCAGCGTATGTCTGGTGTGGCTGAGTCTGTTAGTGCACATAGGCTTAGAAATACACGCGCGCGCGCTGAGAGGCAGAATTCTTATACTAAGCAGGAAGAGTCAGCTGACCACGCCGATCAGCTGACTCCAGAGCGGGATACTATTGGTTGAGCAATTAGGGGTAGTGCTGGAGAGCACTACTCCATATATAGTTCCTGCTGGTCACTTGCAAGTTGTCTGCCGTTGCGATCACTACATGGAAGCACTCAGACCTAGTCAGATCCTTCAGTGTGTTTGAACCAGGTGAACCTGGGAATTCACAGATTATTTGAATTGTATTCTGTTTATGCTTAAGCTAGTTCCAGGGTGTAGAGACCAAGGACCTCACACCCAGCTTAGGGAACTGTGTTATCATCTGTGTTATACCTCAAGCTAGTTCCAGGGTGTAGAGACCAAGGACCTCACACCCAGCTTAGGGAACTGTGTTATCATCTGTGTTATATTTCAAGCTAGTTCCAGGGTGTAGAGACCAAGGACCTCACACCCAGCTTAGGGAACTGTACTACCCTCTGTGTTATCTTTCAGACTAGTTCCAGGGTGCTGAGACTATGGACCTCGCACCCAGTCTAGGGAACTGTATTATCTTCTGTGTAAACTTCAGACTAGTTCCGGGATGCTGAGACCAAGGACCTCGCACCCAGAATAGGCATTGTTTGATATATGTTATGACTTATAGCTTTTCTGACTACTCCTCTGTCTTTTGATTCGGTACCTCGCATATCTGATTTTCCGTTGCCAGACCCTGCTTGACTTGAATACCGAATCAGCCTTCTGTCTTTGTACTTTATCTGTCAGTGTGTTGCCGACCCGGCGTGCCTGACCTTGAGAGCTATCTCTCCCCTTAAGAGATAGTCTCCAGATCAGATAGTGACATCCACCTTTAGGTGTCACCCACTCTCTGGCCCTTCCTGCCTCCAGCCTGACTCCTCCCCTTGGAGAGCCTCAGGCTGCTGGAAGGTTCCTGTGCTCCCAGAGCAGTGTCTCTTTACTGTCTATTATCACCTGCTCAGCAGGTGCATTACTCAAAGTACTACTGTTGCACCAAACACTCACATACCAAAATGTGTCCAGAGGTTAGCAATATATCTGATTATCGGTGATTCTGCAGATCATCAATAATCGGGTATATATCTGCATTCTTGGTGATACTGCAGATCACCAATAATCAGATTATCTCTGCGTACGGACACCGATCGTTACAGTTGCTCCCTTGTTAAATTGGTAGATGCATGAAATATATGTTCCCTTTAAGTAAAGATTAGGAACTACAAGTATGCACCCAGTAGAGGTATGATATCACAATGTCTGCTTGCATGCTGAGTGGTGTTGGTCAGTGAAGCGACTGCTTCCAAAAAAAACCTTGATGTTCAATGAGCTGGCTTGATACAAAATACTGCAGTGTGTTAATTCCATGAAGCTCTATTTGCACTGGCTTTAGCTAATCTGAAGACCATATGACGTTTGGGGGTCAGGAGCTGTTGACTAAAGTGGGGGACTTGTGATCAATGTGCGTCTCAGTATGATTCCAATCTGTAATTTTATGTGGCTGACTGTGGAATATTTAGTAGCAACAAAATTTCCCAAGTGGACTTATTGCACAGCAGTGATGAGCGAAAATGCAGATATTCTTTTCCCATTCATTTTTGCAAGGATAATGTTAAAATGCCATTGAAAATCATTTTGCAATAACCTTGTGATTTTTCACATTTTTATGAATTTTCACACTACAATAAATGGGGCCATATGCAATTCAATTTTCCTCCTGATTTTTCTCTTGGGTGTTATTTTCACAATTGTCAATAAAATAAACCACCAGCAAGTGAGAAAATTCTTAAAATAATATTGATAGTACTTTTTCATCTACTTTTTAGAACTTTTTCAATTGAAAAGTGCTGAAAAGTGAATTTAAAAAGAAGTTGACAAAATATTTCCTAGGAGAAAACTCAGGAGCAGAGGCGTAGCAATAGGGGGTGCAAAGGTAGCGACTGCATCGGGGCCCTTAGGCCCTCCCTCAACTACAGTACTAGCTCTCTATTGGTCCTGTGCTCATAATAATCTCTTCTATAGATGCTTTGAATAGTGGTAATCATTAACAAACGGTTGCCCATCCCCTTCTTGCACTTCTGACACTGTAGTTGCCATTGGCAGGTTTTGGTGCGCCATATCAATTGTTATGTATAGAGTGCTTGGGGGGCCCCATTGTAAAACGTGCACCGAAGCCCACAGCTCCTTAGCTATGCCACTGCTCAGGAGAAAAAAATGAATTGCATTTTCACAGAAAAATCTATGGTTTTTCATGTTTTTGCAGTAAAAGCAATGATTTTTTGCATTTTTGCAAAATCAAAAATTCCATATGCCATAAATGACTTTGGCAAAACACTGTTGCACAGGTGAGATTCTGAGCATCACCCATTCTTTCAGAAATGTTTGTAGAAGTGGTCTGCATGCATAGATGCTTGATGTTACACATTTGTGGCCATGGAAGCGATAGGAACACTGTAAATCAATGATTTGGAGGGGTTTCCCAATACTTTTGGACATGTAGCTTATCATTAATAAATCTACGAGATGCCATATTGATATAGTACACTGCTGTTATTCAGACCAGAGATATCATCCAGTATCCAGTTAGAGACCCAACCTTGGCCCCTTTATGTATGTTGCAAGTAGGCTGGTCACTGCCTCTGTTCCAATGTATGTTTTGGTTAGGGGAAGATGGTTTGAAAAAACACCAGTTTTTGAGAATTCAAAGTTTTTAAAAATTCTTGTTAATTTTTTTTGTTTCTTTTACATGAAATTGGTTTTGAAAATGTTGCCTTTCTTACACTCACACATAATAAGCAGAAAACATCACATAAAAAGGCTAACATTGTTCTGGTTCACAACAATACACACATGCATAGCATTTGGTGCTCCTAGGTGATAGTTTTGTAAGTCTCACATAAGGGTAAATTGTAGTTATTAGGAAGCAATGTTCTTATCATCATTATTGTGGCTTGAAAACAGCAATTTCTACAAGACAAGTCTCCTATAATTTGAAATCCTCTATGACAACGACTATTAAATTACATTCCAGATACTGACTTTGGAAGCAGACTTGTGCGGTCTTCAGTAATCCAACACAGAGGGGAGCGATGTAATTTCTACGCTTGGCAAGATTAAATAACATTATGTGATTATTGTGTTGATTGCACCATCCACATTTCTGAATTTTATCTTTCAAGTAACTGTGGGAAATGTGTTTGTTCTCTTCTAATATAGTTGTGTTATGATGGCCAATTTACAAGGCTAGGCAATTTTTCTTTTACCAGATGTGTAAAACGTGGATGTGGATAATACTTGCATCCTCATTTGATTCTCCTTTGTATCAAACTGCATACATTTCTTTAATGTATCAACTTAAAATTCATCACTGATCCCCCCCTGAATTGTCCCTCCACCCACCCCTTGGATTGTAAGCCTATTTGGCTGGGCCCTCTTCTCCATGTGCTCCTCTCCCCCGCCATATAGACTCAGTGATGAGGGATGTCTGGCCAATGAAATTTGGGTGACGAACTTCAGGAACCGGAAGAGGAAAAAGGAAACAGAATACACCAGGAGCACTAGGAGCAGCGCTGAAACAATAGCACTTACGTTTTTCCCCAGACAATAACATCACCAAGCCGCTACAACAGCATACGGATATGAAACTGGTATGGTTGGATAGTGCTGCTCAGCCTATGCAATGTTGTGGGGGGCTGAGTGAACTTTTGACCTTTACAAAAACTTGAATATCTCAAAAACTTTAAAAGATAGAATGATGTCTTTTTCAGTAAAAATGAGCACAGACACAGCACCATTCATGCATACCAGTTTCGTGTCCATATGCTGTTGAATGGGGGCTGGTTGATGGTATTGTCTGGGAAAAAAATTGTGCTAAAAAAAGTGCCATTTGTTTCAAAGAATGAAAGCAGCACAAGTCATTTTGTTCAACCAATTCAATGATGGATCTTTTATTTGTGGAGTTTGTGTGTGTGTGTGTGTGTGTGTGTGTGTGTGTGTGTGTGTGTGTGTGCTTGTTGGTGGGGGTGGGGAGGGGGGGGGGGGGATAGGGGAGGAGGTAGGGGGGCAGCTTTGTGACAATTCACAATTGTGACAATTCACAAGTCTCTGTTCACACAAGTACTAGATAAACAACTTTGGCCTCGATTCATAAAGCATTACCTCATGCGGTAATGCTGAAAACAGCAGACTTTACCGACCACTTAGCAAAATGTCAATTCATAAAGGCTGTTACCGCATGAAAAGCTGACATTACGGACCAGGGAGCTAAATTACCGACTTGGCTGCAGTTACCGACAACACATGTCAGTAAATTGTCAGCAAATGTCAATTCATAAAGCCTTCAACATGCGGTAAGCCTGGCGGTAGTTACCGACACCTCTGGTGAGGTCTTAACAAGTTACCGACAGCTCTGACAGCTCTGATTAATGCAAAGTGCAGAGATCCAAAAGTCAGTTTGATTCATCTGTGAAGAGAGCCAGAAAGCCCTCTGTGTGAATCATTTCAGCAGGCAGGGTAAGACTGTGTGACTCATCTGTCTGAGTCATCAGTGGAAAGAGCCGGCTGTGTGAGTAATTTCTGCAGGCAGGGAAAGACTGTGTGACTCATCTGACTGAGTCATCAGTGAGAGAGCCGTCTGTGTGAGTAATTTCTGCAGGCAGGGAAAGACTGTGTGACTCATCTGTCTGAGTCATCAGTGGAAAGAGCCGGCTGTGTGAGTAATTTCTGCAGGCAGGGAAAGACTGTGTGACTCATCTGACTGAGTCATCAGTGAGAGAGCCGTCTGTGTGAGTAATTTCTGCAGGCAGGGAAAGACTGTGTGACTCATCTGTCTGAGTCATCAGTGGGAGAGCCAGAGAGAGCCGTCTGTGTGATTCATTTCTGCAGGGCAAAGAGGGAATCGGGACACTGCTCTACTCTACCGCTCAATGGGCTGCGGTAATTTACCGACCTCCAAGGGCAACTGGGGAAATGTTTATGAATTAGCACACAGACCGGGAAAATACCGAGTGCGGTATTTTCCCGACAAGATTTTTGTTATCGCACTGCTGTTTATGAATCGAGGCCTTTGTCTGCTGGAAGCTGTCACAGGAAAAGTTTACATCCATTTCTCTAACATAGTGTTTGTTATAATAGATAGAACTATTATTTTACATTAATTGATATCACTGTATCATAATTTTAACTCTTTTGCTACTGATGCCTCTAGGACTACATAGCAACATCATAGCAATTCAATAGGGAGCTTTTTTCTTTTTCATGGCAGCGGCTAAGACTTGATAATAACAAACCTAGCTCTATTAGTATTTGGCTTAGAATTGAATGTGACAGACATACAAATGTTTCATATATGTGTATGAACAACAGATGAGGAATACAATGAACTCCGCTCTTCAGGCTATCTGAGCTAATGATTATACTTTGGAAGATAAACTCCAGATCTAAATGCAGGAATGACAGGCAGTCTGAATTTGTTTAGCAATTAATGATTTGTGGTTTAATAACAACCATGCACATAGTGAGGAAACAGAGCAAGCTTCTTTTTATTGCAGAGCTACACAAATATCACACTGAAGTGATAGCCAATAATATTGATAACCAATGAATAAGAAATGCATGCCCCAAATGACCTTTATTTCCCTGTGTGGTAAAATGGGCTGTGTAGCTGGACAATGCAATGCTGCACCTGATGCGATCAGCACTGTGCACCTTTATCTGTTAGAGTCAGGAGCAGGTGATTGGAAGGGGGAAGTGATCGTCGGGGATAGAGGTATTGTGGATTTGGTCCTCAAGTATACAGTGCAAGAACCAAGTGTTGGCAAAGGTAAGCAACTGCTGTTAGGGCCGGTTCACACTTGTTGTAAAAACTTATCCATGGCTCCATTTTTCGGCCCAGATCAAAACCGGAGCCACGGATACCAATGTTAAAAATAGCAGCCATCTTCATCCAATTAAAAAACGGATCCGTGGGCGATCCAGGGGATTTGTTTTAAAAAAACTGAATGGAGAGTCTGGATTTGTCGGGACTTCAGGGACCCCGGATGGGACTTCATGGAGTCCGGGTGCATGGAGGGGTAGTGGCAGGCAATGCAAAAATGGATCGCCCTCTACACAGACACAGAAATGGAGGGGGATCCGGATTGTTTACTGCCTGCTATTCCTTCTTCCATGCCAAAATGAACTGCTTTTGTCCCAGATGGCTGAGCGAGCATGAAAAAGCTAGACCTTATTGTTTGAAGGACGCCAGAAAGCCACTAGGAGCTGCATGGAGACATTGCTAGGGGCTAAGCAAGTATTTTAATTCCTCCCAAACCCCCCAAAATCAGTCCCGGTTATCCACCAGGCATGTCGGTTAGTTAAGACTTCCGGTTGCCTGAATTTCGGATAAAGGGGACTGTGCTGTATTCAGGTTGAAGCGAGCTCTGAGGTGTCCCAAAGTGCATATGCAAATCATCTCTTTGTTGTCCCTGATAGCTAAACACACCTCCAGAACCGCTGAAATGCAATTATGTGTCAGCTTGCTAATATTACAGAGACAAACTAATGCAACGTGTTGTACAGACTGTTTTGGATTGGTTGATCCTCATCATTGCATTGCATGGATTAAGATTGCTCTATGGGGTGTGTCACAAGAACCCTCAGTGGCTGACCGCACTTAGCCTTCTAAACGATGCCAGCGCACAGATCGTGCGAACTCTGGTCGCAGTCAATGCGCAGGAACCGTTAAGAATTAGCCGCAGACAACTCAGAAGGGAGCCTGTGAGACACGGGTGATTACAACGTCACCCACTGGTTCAGAGTAAACTGCCACCACCGCGGTTACTATGGGACCGTGGGGCCCACTAACTGACTGACTAATCCTGCGAATAAAACGGTTAAACACACGATATTCTGTCTAGCCAACAACAAACAAACAGTAGCGTATCTTCAGAGACCCGGGATCAGTTCTGTGTGTGCTGATAAGCAGGGTAGCGAAACAGTGAATGACTTGGGGAAAGTCGTTTATTCACGCAATATAAATAATTAATATATACAGACAATTATGAAAATCAACAATTATGAAAACAGTAATAGCCAGTATGAAAAATAAAAGAATGGAGAAAAATACTTAGTTCCTGGAAAGATGTCCTTATTGTGGGAAGAATCATAAAGTCCTTGGTTTCAAAGTCCAGAGTTCAGAGTTCAGACCAGGTGGATGCCAGCATATCCTCAAGCTGGCATCTGATGAGTGCAAGATGTTTCAGTGTGGAGGACCGTGAGTTTGGCTCCTCTCCCATTCTTATGCCCCTGATTCAGTAGGAGGAAGTGAGGGCGGGCCCACCCACCCCCTTAGAACATGAGATGAGTCCTGCCCTTGTCCTGGAGACCAGAAATCATGCCTTAACCATATATGGGCTCTATCTCACAGAACCGTACAGGTCAGGGCAGATTTACTAATATTTTCAGGTCTGCCTCGATGTACCCAGCAGTCTGATACCAAACATGAGGGGTGGGACCCCTGTGGTACCATTAGGGCACTGTTGAACTGCCTAACGGGCAGTCTTTACCTCAGAAGGTTCTGAAATGTTCTCAGAACCAACGCCAGGCAGGGCCCTACCTGCTCTGTTAGTTTGGAGGGTCTGCCAGCCTGGCAACACAGAAAATATGATACATATAGCAGTTTATGGAATATGAGAGACCCCTGGGATTTATACCAGGTCATTCCCAGGCAAAGGTTCTTTGAAGTTGGCAGCAGCAAGCCACATGTCGGCTCCCTGCTGGGAAAAGGAGTCGGAGTGTCTGAGTTTCCTCACTCTAAATTGGTTCTGTCATGGTGTTTGTCACCTTATACCTGATGGATGGGCCATCAGCACAGCTTGAAGCCAGGGACTCTCTGGGCCCAGGCTCATTAGCATATCAAAAGGGCCAACCAGCATTTGGAATGGTGCTCTCTTTGCTAAGAAAAGGACTTTAGCTGTCCCTACACACTCAACCCAGATTGTACCGTTTTGAAGCGCAATCGATGCAGGAATCGAGTGCGATCGTTCTTTTCTTCACGGGCGGTTCCAGGACGCGCCTGCGTCCCCGCAATCGTCCGTGACAGCCCTCCCCCTTGTCCGTGGCTTAGACACTCATCCGCAAGATGTGTGGCGGCGCCGCTAACCTGGCTGACGGGCCTCGAGTTGCCGGTACGGCGGGAAAACCTATTGGAGCCTGTGGCTCGGTTCCCCTGGACCGGTCGCGGTCTGCTACCCGCAGGGTTGACCCAACATGGACCGTTCTGGACAGGGCGTTTGCGCCACTGCAGTCGGACGTGGTGTCTGCCGAGACTGCTGACAACGGGCAGTGGGTTGGTTAGGTCAACAGCCAGCCCACGCAGGGTTCCCCTGCTGAGTGGCTGTGGACCTAAGGGAACCCCGCGGGAATCCCTGGACCTTCCCAGCTCCTGACAGACGGCACATGCCCTGCAGTAGTTGGCTACATCCCTGTTCATCCGGGGCCAATAAAACTGTTTCCGAATACCGGCGAGTGTCTTGCGGACACCCGAGTGCCCTGTCAGAGGATTACCATGTGCGGATTTCAGCACATGTCCCCTGAACGCACTCGGGACCACAAGCCACTTGGTATCCGCGTGGGATCTACCTGTAGGGGGCTGTACAGACTCACTGTACAGTCTCCCACCTTCCCAGTACACCTTGAAAGCGGCCCCGTCTGCGAGGGGCTCAGCGGCTTGCTGCCTGAGCACCTCCAGGCTTGGGTCACTTTGTAGTGCGGCTGAGAATATGGCGCTGTCAGTTTCAGCCAACTGGCTCATGTCACACGAGGCCAGCGGCTGAAAGGTCTCATCCCTGCGGTCAGAGGAGGGGGAGGAGGCCGGAACCCCCTCCACCTGTTCTGAGCTCGGGTTCTGAGCAGTGCAGCTGCGCGGTACTGCTAGCACAGGTACACTGTCAGAATGGCACAGACGGGCATTACTCAAATCATCATTGCATGCAGTAATGACATTGACAGGTATAGACATTTTTTCATTACAGACAGGTTGTACAAGAAACTCAGGTACAGTTACAGCATCATCACAACAGACAGCCTGTACATCAAACTCAGGTGCCTTTGAAGCAGGCACTATTGAACCTGGTACCCTTGAACTGGGCACATTCAACCCACCTCCCCCTGGTGCTCCCCCAAGTGTATAAAGTACCTGGTGGTGGGTGGAGAGTCCGTCTCCTTCCGTGAGCGACAAGGCGGTCGTGGCAGGTTCATAGTACGACACAAGCTTGCCCAAATCAGTCCCCAGCAACACAGGGACTGGGAGATCCTTCATAACCCCAACAACCCTTTCGTGGACCCCTCCCACTCCCCAATCCAGCTTCACTCTTGCGTGGGCTATGTGGAAAAGGGTGCCCTCTACTCCAGTAAGGGCAAGGGATCGGCTGGAGCTGATGCTCTCCTTTGGCACAAGATGTGAGTGAACTAACGTGATGTCAGCTCCGGTGTCTCGAAATCCGATGACAACTTTGCCGTTCACTCTAACAAGTTGCTGCTGGTCGGTTCGGTCGCGGATTTCCTGTCCGCGTGCAAACAGGACAAAATCTGATGATCCAGGCTGTGGTTCACTGGCGGGTTGCCTCTGCTGTGGGTGAGGTACAGGTGATGCAGATGATCCAGGTGCTGGTGGTGTCTGTCTCCGCTCCGGACAGTCGAATTTCATGTGTCCGGGCTGGTGGCAGTAGTGACAGGTGACCTCTCCAGGCGCTGCAGGCCTGGGTGCAGCAGCTGCGCTGGGTGGCCTCTGTGGCGGACGGCTCACAGGGGCAGGAGGGTCTGCCGAGGTATTGGGCTGACCTCCTCTCCAGCTGGATGGGACAGTTCTGCGGGTATCAGCCACCCGGGTAGTTGCAAAAGTCTCAGCAAGGTCTGCAGCGACAGTGGCTGAAGCCGGCCTGCGTTCTAACACAAACTGTCGTACATCAGCAGGGCAAATGTTCAGAAATTGTTCGAGGACTATCAAGTCCTCCAGGACGCCATAAGACCCTTTGGTGAGGCCTAGCGTCCACTGGCGGAGTGTGGTGAGCAAGCTGCTGGCCACATCTCGGTACGAATCAGAAGACTTTTTCTGCTAGGCCCTGAACTTTTTCCGATAGGCTTCTGGCGTCAGCTGGTACTTAGTAATGATAGCGTCTTTTATAGCAGCATAATCATTATCCTTCTCCGCAGGCAATTCTGCGAAGGCATCAAGCGCTTTGTAGCGCAGCAACGGTGTCAGATGTCTGGCCCACTGGTCTTGGGACAGATGATACTGACGGCATGCTTTTTCAAAAGACCGCAAAAACAAGTCAATGTCAGTGTCTTTTTCAATATTAGCAAATTTAAATTTTGCACTTACGGGTGCTGCAGCTCCTTCGGCAGGGAGGCTGGGCGGTGAACTCCGGCTGGCCTGTTGAACCTTTGCCATGTTGAGCTCATGCTGTCGTCTCTCCCGCGCCTCTGCGGCATCCCTCTCCGCGTGGCGTTCAGCAGCAGCAGCAGCAGCTTTGCGTTCTGCAGATTGGCGCTCCCGTTCCTCTCGTGCTTCCATGTACTGCATGTACTTGTCCAGGTCAGTCTCCATCAGCTTTTGTAATGCCTGCTGCATTACCGGGTCAGCACCCATGGACAGTCCAGTACTGGCCAGTTCCGGGCGAGTAATGTCAGAAACTCTGGGATTGGGGTCCATACTGACAGTCTCTGGCGTAACTGTTGCAACAGGGCCCGCAGGATGCTCAACCTCTGTACGCCTAAGATCTTCAGCCTCTGGTTCCCCTTGATTGTCAGATGGGCTGGTATCCACCTCAGCGGACACTCCCGGCTCCCGCAGTTGCTGGGCATCCCATCTGGACAAGTCTGCTATCAGGTCCCGTTTTGTCTTGCGGAGGATGCCAATGCCCCTCTCTTCGCAAAGATTTTCCAGGTCTGCTAGGCACATGTTCTGGTAGTTCCCGGACATTTCCATGCCAAATAAAATAAAACTTTGGGGAAGGGGTACTGGCTACACAGTCTCTCTGTATATATAAAAAATATATTGCCTTCCAGCTACACCAACGAATTAGTTCGTTTCTCGATAGCGCTAGCGCTATCGCAGATACTTTCAGCACAACACAGATCCAACCGCTGCCTAACACTGTCACAAGAACCCTCAGTGGCTGACCGCACTTAGCCTTCTAAACGATGCCAGCGCACAGATCGTGCGAACTCTGGTCGCAGTCAATGCGCAGGAACCGTTAAGAATTAGCCGCAGACAACTCAGAAGGGAGCCTGTGAGACACGGGTGATTACAACGTCACCCACTGGTTCAGAGTAAACTGCCACCACCGCGGTTACTATGGGACCGTGGGGCCCACTAACTGACTGACTAATCCTGCGAATAAAACGGTTAAACACACGATATTCTGTCTAGCCAACAACAAACAAACAGTAGCGTATCTTCAGAGACCCGGGATCAGTTCTGTGTGTGCTGATAAGCAGGGTAGCGAAACAGTGAATGACTTGGGGAAAGTCGTTTATTCACGCAATATAAATAATTAATATATACAGACAATTATGAAAATCAACAATTATGAAAACAGTAATAGCCAGTATGAAAAATAAAAGAAGGGAGAAAAATACTTAGTTCCTGGAAAGATGTCCTTATTGTGGAAAGAATCATAAAGTCCTTGGTTTCAAAGTCCAGAGTTCAGAGTTCAGACCAGGTGGATGCCAGCATATCCTCAAGCTGGCATCTGATGAGTGCAAGATGTTTCAGTGTGGAGGACCGTGAGTTTGGCTCCTCTCCCATTCTTATGCCCCTGATTCAGTAGGAGGAAGTGAGGGCGGGCCCACCCACCCCCTTAGAACATGAGATGAGTCCTGCCCTTGTCCTGGAGACCAGAAATCATGCCTTAACCATATATGGGCTCTATCTCACAGAACCGTACAGGTCAGGGCAGATTTACTAATATTTTCAGGTCTGCCTCGATGTACCCAGCAGTCTGATACCAAACATGAGGGGTGGGACCCCTGTGGTACCATTAGGGCACTGTTGAACTGCCTAACGGGCAGTCTTTACCTCAGAAGGTTCTGAAATGTTCTCAGAACCAACGCCAGGCAGGGCCCTACCTGCTCTGTTAGTTTGGAGGGTCTGCCAGCCTGGCAACACAGAAAATATGATACATATAGCAGTTTATGGAATATGAGAGACCCCTGGGATTTATACCAGGTCATTCCCAGGCAAAGGTTCTTTGAAGTTGGCAGCAGCAAGCCACATGTCGGCTCCCTGCTGGGAAAAGGAGTCGGAGTGTCTGAGTTTCCTCACTCTAAATTGGTTCTGTCATGGTGTTTGTCACCTTATACCTGATGGATGGGCCATCAGCACAGCTTGAAGCCAGGGACTCTCTGGGCCCAGGCTCATTAGCATATCAAAAGGGCCAACCAGCATTTGGAATGGTGCTCTCTTTGCTAAGAAAAGGACTTTAGCTGTCCCTACACACTCAACCCAGATTGTACCGTTTTGAAGCGCAATCGATGCAGGAATCGAGTGCGATCGTTCTTTTCTTCACGGGCGGTTCCAGGACGCGCCTGCGTCCCCGCAATCGTCCGTGACAGGGTGGTACTTGAAAAACCCATAGTTAAAGATTGCCCAGGACAGCAAAGGGCTGAAAGAGTCCAAAAAGCCTCCTAACCAAAATGCTATCTGAAACAGAAGTTTGCCTTCTTAAAACATATTCAGCAGTGATGCACTATGGGACAGCTCAGAGTTCACTCCAACTTGAATAATCGCAAATACCTTCTGTTTTAAAGAGAACCTGCGGCGATGCGGCAGGGGTGCAGAAGGGACACAGAGACATATTCCCTGCCTCATTACATGCTTCTGTTTCCCCCCCATGCAGCTCTCTGCCACCCCCCTCCCCACGCTTTAAACAAGTCCCGCCCCCCTCCCAAAATTGGCAACAATAATTGCTGCTAATCTCGAGGGGAAAGGAGGAGAGGCCTTCCCTGCTCAAAATGCCCACTTGGAGCGTTCTTACAGGCTCTCCACAGCTGCTATTGGGTAAGGAGGCTCATGTCTGTGGCAATTCTTTTATTCATATTACAGTTACCAGCAGTATAATTGTTTATAGTTAATCTGTACAGCAGTATCTTAGAACTGTACTTTTCAAAATCATAAGTAAAATCGTAAATCAATGAGCAAAAGTTAAAATAAATGATGTATACCAAATAAACTCAAGCGCTCATTTATTCAAACAGAAGTTTGTACATTGAATTCAAATGTAAGTTAAAACATTGGGCATCTGTTGTGTGGATTACATTGTGTTCCTCCCGTTCTCACAGCTCACCTAAGGCAGAGCAGTCCAAATGACTGACTCTGCTTAATGGTGGCCTGGCGACACCGGAGTGTTCTGTCTCACAGATTGACGAGCCCTCTGCTGCCGATTTACAGTTCCATGGCAGCCACTCTGGAGCCGAGGCACATCTGGAGTAGAGTAAACTCAGGGATGCAGGGGCCAGTCTTGGCTGTAGTCTTAAATGAGAGCAGCTGATGAAAGCCAACATTACCTCCCAGAGTCCTCTCCAATCCCTTGGCCCATTTGCTAATGTAAACATAGATGGTAGAAACACACAATGACCTTTTGCTACGTTGTTGACACTATTGCTATCACTCCAGGGGCAGAGTCAGAAGAACATTAGTAATTAATTTTATCTGATCACATCTCATGTTCCATGTTAACTGTCGCTTTCCATTCACTTGCAGCATCCATTATTTCTAAACTGCACATTCCTGGCCAATGTCTTGCAGCAAAGTGTAAAATTATTACACAGTAAAAATGTCACTTTTCTACCATAACAAAAGTTATCTTTACTATTATCGAGCAGAGTATGACCAATAAGCTCCGCTTACAAGTGCCATTAGCTCGGTTCTGTGCCATTAAAGGCTGAGTCATAAGGGCTGTGACTGTCATGCAATCCACATTTATTAATTTGATTGCAATGTTATTTATATTAGAAGAGTGATTTGTGCAGAAAGAAAGAATCCATCAGGCTCTTTTTCACATGGAATTAAATGGCTTGTGGTAAATTTCATACATAACACATTGTAAACATTACATTTATTTAGTTATTTTAGCATGAAAGGGAAAGTATACAGTGCCTATCACAATAAGGAGAATAATCCAAGTTCAGCAATACATATTTTCATGTTTACAGTTTAACATCCTGTGCTATTGGCAACTATTCTATGAATTGTTTCCCAACAAGACACAGAACTTTTCTCCTGGTGTACTGAAAGCACCAGGGCTGCGGCCACTACGGCACACTCTATAGGCAGTAGCAGTGTAGGGAGTCTTGCCCAAGGCCACCTACTGAATGGGTGCTGGTTTACTAAACAGGAAGAGCTGAGATTTGAACCCTGGTATCATGTGTCAGAGGCAGAATCAGTACACTATACAGAGACTGAACAATGGACATCACTATTATATATCATAGTAGTGGACTGCACTCTTGCCTTGCAGCGCTGAGACCCTGAGTCAAATCTGGGCAAGACACTTTCTGCATGGAGTCTGTATGTAGAGATGGGCCGAACTATTTGCCTGGCGAATAGTTTGCAGTGAACAATGGGTGTTCGTGTTCGCCCCCTCAAGCGAATACATGCGGTGTTTGACCCGGCCACTATACATTATAATAGAGCCACACTTTGACCCCTCACCCCAGAGTCAGCAGACATATGGCAGCCAATCAGCTATTCCTCCCACCTGGATTGCCCCCGCCCCCCACCTATCAGAAAGCCAGCACAGCAGCCATTTTGCAGTCTGTGTTTGGCTTCTGTGCAAGGTAGATCAGGGAGAGTGTGCTGCTGACAGGGAGAGAGTTATGCTGGGAATACACAGTGAGTTTATCCTTATCAATCGAGCCGCTGATGGCTCGATTGATAATTTCCGACGTATCCGACCACCGCGGCGGATCAATTCCGCGCTCAATCCCCACGGGTGGACAATGCAAAAAAACAAATAGCTGATGAGAAGTGCCCGCGGGGACAAGCGGGAATCGATCCGGGCGGCCGCGGGGACGAGCGGGGACGCGCCGGCATCGAGCCGCTGGCTCGATGCCGGTGCATTATCTTACTGTGTATTCCCAGCATTAGATAGGCCGGTGTTCTACTGTATGTCCTCAGTGCAGATTCTTGCTGCTACCACATTGTACTGAACAGCTAAGTCCTTCTTAGGGCTGTTACATTGTGCACAAGTTATCTGTTAGAGACATGTCTGCTGATCCTAGTAATGCACCGACCATTACCCAATAATCCTTCACACCACTACTGGCATCTAGTATCTACTATTGGCCCCTGTACAAGACCTCAGTGCTGTTGGAGAGTGGAGACAGGTCTGTTGGTCCTAGTAGTGCACGACTATAACCCTTTAATCCTTCACCACCACTACTGGCATCTAGTATCCACTACTGCCACCTGTATAAGACCTCAGTGCAGAATCAGTGTTTTTTTGGTCACTTACAGTAACTGTCATTGAACTACCTCAGCCTGACCATAGGGGCTGGAAAACCGTGATTGCCTGCACTCTACAAAAAGATTGCCACCGAGAGGACTAACATTTATGTCCCGGAGGTATCAACTAGTAAAAACAAAGATATGCTCACCTGACATAATTACTAAAACTCTTTGCTGTTATTTGTGGAATGTGGTGCATTAAACGCGGTGTTTGGTCTGTCAATGTGAATCAGGCCTAACCCTTACACTACCTGATGGAGGCCTACACACGCTGGACATTGTAAAGCACTTTATTCCACCAATTTAGGCATGTAATGTGATTTCTGCCCTTTAGAGATGAAAACACATCACGTAACACATTACGTAATTTTTTAGTGGGACTTTTGGCATGGATCCCCCTCTGGCATGCCCCAGTTCAGGTGTTAGGCCCTTTGAAACAACTTTTCCATCACTTTTGTGTCCAGAAACAGTCCCTGTAGGTTTTAGAATTTGCCTGCCCATTGAAGTCTTTGAAGATTTGCCAGATTTGCCTGTTCGAAATCTTTGCAGGGATTCTCATTCGTGGTTCGTGAATATTGAATTTGATGTTCGCCCCATTTCTATCTGTATGTTCTTATTGAATTAAGTTTGAATTGGAGTGTGTGTGTAAAAGAGCAGGAGAACCAAGGGGTGGCTGGTAAATTAGTGAGACCAGGGATATTATGGAGTACCTAAAACAGTCCCAGTTATGGTCATTTCTTATTTTTTCAGTTCAGGTGTGCTTTAAAGGAGAACCTGAAGTGAGAAGCATATGGTGGCTGCCATATTTATTTCATTTTGAACAATATTAGCTGCCTGGTTCTGTGATCTCTTTAGCTGCAGTGGTATCTGAATCACACGCCTGAAACACGCATGTTGCTAATCGGGTCAGACTTGGGTCAGAGCACCTGATCTGCATGCTTCTTCAGGGTTTGTGGCTTAGAGGCAGAGCCGGATTAAGGCTAAATGGGGTCCTAAGCAAAGTAACTGATTTGGGCCCCCCATCATGTCATAATAGAATCAGAAGATGCAGCTGCACAGCAACATGCCGCACACACTGGGGCAGCCGAGCTACTGGTTGCTATGGGCAACAGCCCGCATTCCTCTGTGGGTGCACAATGCAGGGAATAGCAGCGGCAAAATGCAGAGTGAGAGATGAATGGCTGGGACATCTGCACTCAGGGGCTGGGGCACCCCTGTGAAGAGGGCGCCAGATATCACAGCAGCGGCACTTTCCCCCTGCATCTCCAGCCTGGCAATAGCAGACAGCTCTGAACACCGCCAAACCGGAAGCCGTTCCCCAGACAGAATTACATAACCACCCCCACCACCGAACAACCGATTTCCTCCCAAACTAGACAGCCACCATGCAGCCTCCATCCCAGTGAATACGATAGTCCAGCAGAGAAGGCAGCCACAGCGGGGGAGAATAACAGCACCAGATGACTCACATTCACCTATTGCGATCCAAGCAATAGAGGTCCCATCATCCGGAGTCCATCTGTCTCCTCTAGAGTGCTGCCACTCTGTTACTACTACTATTACTACTTCCTACTTCCTGTCTGATCTGAGAATCAGGAAGTTCAGAGCGGCTGCACTGTAGAAGAGACAGATGGGTTTCAGATGACGGGATCTCTATCGCTTGGATCATGGATAGGTGAGTGAGCGTTTGCCATCTGCTACTCTCATTCTTGCTGCAGCTGTGGTTCTCTGTGGGAAGGGAGGGCGGAGTGGGCAGCGGCAGAGCGCACAGTAGCAGGAGGGGGACCTAGGAGGAGAGCCTGTCTCTGAAGACAATCAGCAGCGCACAGCATCATTTGACAAGACAAGACAAGACAAATAACATTTATATCGCGCTTTTCTCCTGACTCAAAGCGCCAGAGCTGTAGCCACTAGGACGTGCCCTACAGGCAGTAGCAGTGTGAGAGAGACTTGCCTAAGGTCTCCTACTGAGTAGGTGCTGGCTTACTGAACAGGCAGAGCCGAGATTTTCGAACCCTGGTCTCCTGTGTCAGAGGCAGAGCCCTTAAAGGGATTCCAAGCAGTGCCTGTGGGTATCCCTTGAAGCATACCCACAACTAATTAATTACATCCTCACACCTACCAGCATGATGTTTGTAATCATATTCCCCTGGGTTCCTTATATTTCATTGCATTGTGCTGAATCGAGCTGCCGACTTTGGAGAAAAGTTGTCCTGTGGCCGCGACTTCGATCGCGAAAATAGTGAAAACTAAAAGGCATAGGGCGGCCGTTTATATATTGTTGGAAAGAGGAGAAAGAGAGCTTTAAAATGATATGCATCTTTCCATAGTTACTGCACTGCTCAGAGTCCCTTTAACCATTATACCATCCAGCCACTGCTGACAGGATGGCGAGGGCTGGTTTATGTGCTGATGGGGCCCCTTTGACTGTGAATGGGGGGCCCCAAGCAACTGCTTTTGTTGCCTGGTCGGTAATCCGGCCCTGCTTAGAGGTAGACCATCAGCAGGACTGTCATGAAATTTGCATTTTTAAAAAAGAGATAAATATCTCCATGTTCCTTTCACTTCAGGTCTGCTTTAAAGGACAACTGAAGTAAGAGGTATATGGAGGTTACATAGTTACATAGTTATTTTGGTTGAAAAAAGACATACGTCCATCGAGTTCAACCAGTATAAAGTACAACACCAGCCTGCTCCCTCACATATCCCTGTTGATCCAGAGGTTGCCATATTTATTTTCTTATAAGCAATACCAGTTGCCTGGCAATCCTGCTGATCCTCTGCCTTTACCTTTAATACTTTTAGCCGTAGACCCTGAACAAGCATGCAGCAGATCAGGTGTTTCTGACATTATTGTCAGAACTGACAAGATTAGCTGCATGCTTGTTTCTGGTGTTATTCAGACACTATGGCAGCCAAATAGATCAGCAGTGTTGCCAGGCAACTGGTATTGCTTAAAGCGGGATTGTCACCATAAAAATCAAAGTTCAACAGCAACTGGTCTGAGTGTATTAACTGATAAAGATGCTAATCCTGCATTCAAAACTTTCAAAACTTTTTCTGCTGTTATGGTTTGGAGTTATCACATACCTTAGGAGCACTAGCCATTTAATAGCCATTGCCAATCAGTTGCATGCTGGAAGTTCTTTTTATCTATAATATATTCCTCCTCTTCCCTGTATTTCCCTGCCTAGCTGCCTAGCTGAAACACGATCATCTGCTCACTTGTGTTTACAAGCAAGGCTGAGGAGACTTAGCGATTGGAGGAGAAAGAAAAAAAAGTTGAGGGAAGAAGTGACATCAGTATTTAGCCTCAAACTGTGGGCAAAAGACATGGTTCCCACTAGGAACAGAATTCTCTTTATTTACTATATAACATTCACTGAAATCAAAACGTGGACAGTACAATACATGTGTTATGTAAGTAGATAAAGTATTTATCTACTTATATATGCATTTTTCCCCCTGGCATAGTATGGCCAATCCTCCTGCTTTAAAGAGAATCTGTACTCTAATATTCTTACACTAAAAAGCATACCATTCTATTCCTTCTTTTCTCCTGTGCCCCTCTGTGCTGTTTCTGCCACTCTATGCTGCAATCCTGGCTTGTAATTAACAGTTTTAGGCAGTGTTTACAAACAAACTAACCAGCTTGTGATAGGCTCACATAAACAGAGTGTGTGAGTCATACAGAGTGTGCAGGGGGCCTGCAGAGGGTGTGTATCGCTTCTATCCAATCACAAGCAGCCTTGCACATTCCACACATTCAAGCCTTAGCCCGACAGACACGACAGAGGAAAGGAGATAAGATTTATTACAGAGACAGTGCAATTAGGAAAGGCTGCAGGAAGCCAGAGCACATTAGAACAGGCATAGGAACTTATAGGATAGAAGAACTAAGGCTGAAAAATTTGTTACAGAGTCTCTTTAACCTCCCTGGCGGTTTATTTATTTAGCCAGGGAGGCTGCAATGTGGTTTTTTTTTAATAAAAAAAAAAATATTTCATGCAGCCAACTGAAAGTTGGCTGCATGAAAGCCCACTAGAGGGCGCTCCGGAAGCGTACTTTCGATCGCCTCCGGCAATCGAAAGTAACAAGATAGGCCGCAATGAGCGGCCTATCTTGTTTCGCTTTCCTCGTCGCCATGGCGACGAGCGGAGTGACGTCATGGACGTCCTGACGTCAGAGCCGCCCGATCCAGCCCCTAGCGCCGGCCGGAACTGTTTGTTCCGGCTGCGCTGGGCTCGGGCGGCTGGGGGGACCCTCTTTCGCCGCTGCACGCGGCGGATCGCCGCGGAGCGGCGGCGATCGGGCAGCACACGCGGCTGGCAAAGTGCCGGCTGCGTGTGCTGCTTTTTTCAGAAAGTAAATCGGCCCAGCAGGGCCTGAGCGGCGACCTCCGGCGGCATACCCCGAGCTCAGCTCGGGATTACCGCCAAGGAGGTTAAGAGGAAATAAACATGGCTGCCTCCATATTCTTCTTACTACAGTTGTCCTTTAACCACTTGAGGATTACAGTGTTAAACCCCCCTAAAGACCAGACCATTTTTCCCTAAATTGGCCACTGCAGCTTTAAGGCCTCGCTGCAGGGCCACACAACTCAGAACACAAGTAATTCCCCCCTTCCCTTTTCTCCCCACCAACAGGCTCTCAGGCTCTCTGTTGGTGGGGTCTGATCGCTCCCCCTGTGTTTCGGTGTTTTTAAATAAATATTTATGTTAATATTTTTTAAATAAAAGTACCTATTAATTTATTTATTTTTTCCCCTGAACTCCCCCCCCCCCCCCCCCCCCCCAAGCCAGCCAATGATGGCGATCAGCTGTCATAGGCTTCAGCCTATGCAGGAGATTAAATGCCTATGAGAGCCGATCGCTCTCCTGTGTCCCAGGGGGACAGCCGTGTCACACGGCTGTCCCCAGTACAGCACTGCTGTAGATCGCAGAGCTGTACAATGTTTTCGCTGTCTAGCAGTCTCCGAGCGGCGATTGCTGCTGGGAGACCCTTCCAAGCAGAGATGCGCACGCATTAGCATGTGCGGTCTACTGCGAGCCCCATATGAAGCCGTTCACGCCATTCGGCGTGGAGCGATCCTGGAGCTGCCGCTGTGTTCACCCCAATTGGCATGGAGCATTTGGCAACTGGTTAAAGGATGCATAAGCCAAATGAAAGAAAATCAGATGTACTTACTTGGGGCTTCCTTCAGCCCCTAGAAGCCTATATGTACCTCTGCTCTTTGCCAGTGTCCACATGTGTGAGCACGTGGCCGCGCCACTCGCAGTTATCATGCTTCTGTGGATGGGAGCATTCTGTGCAGGCTCAGTACTTCTGGCTATGGAGGGGACCCCAGGACACTGGCAGAGAGTGGAGCTGCGGTGAAGGGCTTCTAGGTACTGGAGGAGGCCCCAGGTAAGTAAATCTGATTTTCTTTTATTTGGCTCATGTATCCTTTAAGAACTAGTTCACACTAGCAATGTTTCAGGGGCCTTGCTGATCACCGGTAATTAGTGCTAGTTCAGAGGAACCCTATATGGGTGATCCCACTACAGCATCACGATTTATATTAAACTGCAATCACACTGCATGCAGCATTTTCTGAACAATTACGCTTGAAGAAATGCTTCAAAAACACTCATCCCTTCAAAATCACTTGGAAAATTTCTTTGTAACCAAATTTTACAAAATCACAATCGCTTAGGCTGGTTTTATGCACAAATCTTTACTTTCGTATCACCCTGCGGCAGTGTGCGCCAACAGGGTCATATGCATAGGCCATAGGTAAGTATGTTGCCGGGATTTGGCATGAGGTCTGCGCATGAGTGCTGCATCGCACCATGCTCCGTCAATTATACTTACTGCGTCGTCATAGACTTGCATTACTGCATAATCTTTGTGGTACGCTCAGATCATGCAGTAATGCACTATTGTGTCCACAATTGGATTGAGGCGGTTTGAGTACTTGCATCGCACCACATTAAGTATCAAAATCTCTATAGACTTTCAATAACTTAGCAGCATGTTGTGGTAAAATTACTTACCGCAACATAAAAGCGTAAGAGGGGCCTAAGTGTTTTGCCATTTGTAGTGTAAACCATCCCTAATAGCTGCATTGATCGATGGCTAATCAGATATACACTTTCATGTTTCCAATTATGCTAAAAAACAACCAACCAACCAACCAAACAAACAAACCTATCCATAACAGATGAAACGTGTCACGAGAATCTGACCAGGCCAATATACATCCCAACCTGTATAGATCTGTAGTGAGCAGAGAAGAGGAGTGAGAGTAGCTGAACACATTGCTGTTCCATGGCCTGTAATCATTTACACAAATAACCCTTTAAGATTAATGGCTTGAAAAATTCCCTCCATCAGCTTTGTTACAAATACTGGTCAGCCACAGAAACAATTGTTCATGGCTAATTTAATACCCAGCTGTCAATGGAGCACATCTAAATAATTGGCTTTCAATGACTCTGCCCTCTGAGAAGAAACTTGTATGATGTATGTGCGACTTTGTCCCTTTCTGAGCATTATTTTCACATTGCAGCTTTGTAAATAGGATTCAATTTAATGATATTCATAGATCTGAAGCCCTCAGAGCCATTTGTGCTGTTTGCAGTGGCCATTGGGTGGCCTATGAGATCACACAGCACAGCTTGTTGGCCTGTACATTATTGCTCTGCGTAATGGTTGTAGTTAAATTAACAACATGCTGTTAAAAGAGGACAATTGGGCATTGTGCACAGCATGTTTTATCTGTAATTGATTGCCCTTACCTGCAGTTTGCTGCCAGTAAATTTCCTGGCCGTACGTATAAACACTGCAAAATGATTGGCAAAAAGTTACAGTACTTTTGCAATTAGCGCAAACTCTGGTGTTCATTGGGACATGTAGTTGTTTAGTTTCAGATTTTTACTCAAATGGAGCTTTGTTCTCCCCATGGGCTGAAATCAACAGCATAACAGCCCAAATTTATGGGAAGTGATATCTGACTGTGCTGTGCAAATAGCATTCCCGCATGCAGGATTCCTGAACATTTAACTTGCCTCGCATTTTAACTGCTTGATTACTACTGGCATCCAATATATATATCTACAAATAGCTCTTGTGCTCTGAACAGCTTATTTCCATTTTATTATGTTTATGTGGTGCTAAATGTCAGTCTTTCCCACTCTTGATGATTTGGTCTTGCATGGTTGCTAGCATATTGGATCATTCCCACTTGAAACTAAGGCAAGGGGCCACAAGCAGCTGAGTGCAGTGAATTCACTCCACCGGCAGGGCGCTTGATAACGCTCAACATGGCAGTGGACAGGCGCCTCCTCCCCAATGGAATTGCCTCTGAGTATGACAACCATGGTTGCAGTGGTTAAATGCAACATCAGGTCACATTCTGTGTTACCAAACTTTGCCATTTGGCTACATGGCAACTTCATTTTTATTTTCTGCTTTTTCACCATACCCAATCAATAATTACTAGCCTTTATTTGCAAAAATAACAATAACATACCCTCATGGCATACATATATAAAAAGTTCAGTCTCTAACATGACAATTTATGTATTCTCTTTTAAAATTCCTTCACTTTTCATTTTTTTAAAAACTATATTGTAAAGAGGGGAAGAAGTACTGTAGCACCTGGGCATTTGTTTTGTACAATATACACAGCATGGTTATATAGTGCACTTTACAGCATACCAAGGAGGTAGATCTGCAGATAGCACCATAAGCGCCACAGGTGGACACAGCACATCAAATATTAAGTGGACTATACCATAGAAATAAATAAGCAGCATAATTTTGCAATACAATTCATTTTGTTTTGTTTTTTTTCCCCGATAATTTTAGGCGTGCAATAGCACACAAACTTCTTTTTATATAATGAAACACAAACATGAACATACTGTACTTCGGGGGAGCCAACTGCAGCTCTGGATGCCAGTTCTGCACTTTTGCGGATGAGTCACAACTTGGGCGGGATGTAATCACTGGCGTTCATCAAAGCTAAAGGATCAAACTTTGCATTTCTTTGCATCAGCTCCTCCACCCCATTACCCCACTTCCATTGACTAAATAGCAAAAATGGCAGTTTATACCATCTGCTACCAGGGCAGGATTTCTAGAAAGGCCACAAAGGCCGAGGCCTTGAGTGCCTGCAGCTATGGGACACCTGGACATGGAGAAAGTGTTGGTACATATAAAAAAGAAGGCTGCAAATGAGTAGTGACACATAGAAGAGGGGTGCTGCTGCCCAAGGGAACTGTACACGAAAGAGAAGGGCTGCTGTACATGGATGGTACACATGAAATGGGGGAGGGGGGCTACACATGGAATGGGGGATGCTGCTGCTAATGGAAGAGGACCAACAAGAAAGTTAGTCTAGGGACACAAAAAGTATAAATCTGGCCTTGTCTGCTACAGCTACACTAATGCTAGGAAGGCTACATAGTTACATGGTTATTTGGGTTGAAAAAAGACATACGTCCATTGAGTTCAACCAGAGAACAAGTACAACTCCAGCCTGCTCCCTTACATATCCCTGCTGATCCAGAGGAAGGCGAAAAACCCTTACAAGGAATGGTCCATTTAGCCCCAAAAAGGGAAAAAAATGCCTTCCCGACTCCAGATGGCAATCAGATAAAATCCCTGGATCAACACCACTGGGCATTAGAGATGTGGCGAACGGTTCCCGAACCGTTCGCCGGCGAACATCTCTAAATCCATGGGCCTCTTACTACTTCCGGGTCGCAATGACCCGGAGTAGTACGCCTGCGCTGCCCGGCGGAGCACGTCCTAGATCACGCTCCCGTTGCCGGGCACTATCTGCTCATGTGCGTGACGTCATGAGTGACGTCACGCTCATGCGCAGAGAGTACCCGGCAACAGGAGCGCGGACTAGGACGCGCTCCGCCGGGCAGCGCAGGCGTACTACTCCGGGTCATTGCGACCCGGAAGTAGTAAGAGGCCCAGAGAGGTTCGCCAGGCGAACTGTTCGGCCCAACACTACTGGGCATTACCTAGTAATTATAGCCATGGATGTCTTTCATTGCAAGGAAAGCATCTAAGCTTCCTTTAAATGCAGATATAGAATTTGCCATAACTACTTCCTGTGGCAAAGCATTCCACATCTTAATCACTCTTACTGTAAAGAACCCTTTCCTAAATAAATGGCTAAAACATTTTTTTCTTCCATGCGCATATCAGCAGGTTCTTATAAGAGGTTTACTTGGTTCTACAATATACTGGAAGCACCCTTTACAGGGGAGGAGCCTGAAATGTATTGGGTTAGCTGGTGTTCAGTGAGCGTATTCTTTGAGCACTTCTTGCAGCATGAAACCATTTAGAAGTAGTTCTGCTCTCTGGCTTTCCTCCATACAGCAACACCTTCACATAAATCATTTACCTGATGTATAACATTATAAAGCATTGCAGAGATTCCCCGCACTTTTATGGCACTTCAGGCTTTCATAGACTCTTCTTACATTTGCAGCTACGTAATTACATACTTCGGCTGAAAACAAGAAACATGTCTATCAAGCCCAGCTGAAAAATAAACTCAGAGGAAGGCTCTTGCTAATTCATATTTCCTTTCAAAAGCGTTCCATCTGGAATGTTTTATAGTCCATTGTATCTAATTGAAGTGTAAAAAGTACAATTGTCATTGTTTCTAGTTACAGTTTAGTGACGTCGTGCAGCAACATGTGTTTTCCATTATTGATGACATACATTGTTACATAAATAGGGCCTTCATTATTCATTCTGTCCCTCACTTGCGTTCTGAGCGTTGCGTGATGTACAGCAAGCAGCAGGTCCGGAGGTTACCTCCTCTCTTATGTATTATTATCCATTTCCCAGATTTCTATAGTGCTGACTTCATAGGGCATGATTCACAAAGCTTTTTCACCTGTTTTTCTCTGTTTACATCTCTCCAAAAGAGCAAAAATATAATATAATGAAGGTAAGAAAAGTAATATTGAAATAAAGTTAATCAGGAACAACGTACTTTGAGTAATTATTTTGCTTGTAAATGTGCTGAAAGGTTATTTTTTTGTAAATTAGGTGATAAATAACCCATGCGTGAAAAGTTTTGTGAATTGTACCCATAAACTCTCTTTTACAAATAAAACAACAGTGTAATATGATGGCAGGGGTGTTACCAACAGCCCATGAGGCCCCCCTGCAAAACTGTCATGGGGCCCACATGGAGTCCAAACTTCTCCTCCCCACCGTACCTGATCTCTCTCCCAGGGCCGGTTCAAGTAACAATTGAGCTCTAGGGCAAGATTAGCCTGGGGGCCCACCAAGAGACACCCCTGACCAAAAAGCGTCATTAGAGGCCCTTTGTTGCAGCCAAATCTCCCTCCTGGGCCCCTGAGCTGGCTGCTGACCCTCCCACAATCACCTCCCAATGTAACAGATTCTGCAGAGTCCCTGGGGAGCAACAGTTAAGATGGGGGGGGGGGGGGGGGCTACAGGCTCTGGGGCCCTGGGGCAATTGCTCATTTTTTCCTATGGTAGCTCCGGCCCTGCTCTCTCCCCCCCCCACCACCACGCACACCCCTTGCCCCAACACACATGCAGAATAGAGGGGCCAGAGTAATATTTACCTTCTCCAGTGCTGCTGAGCTCCTCTATGCATCACTGCCATTTGCCGGCTCCCCGATCATTGTGACTCTCAGCAGAAAGTGTGTGGCTGTGATACATAGAGCAGGTAAACATTACTTCACTTCCTGTGCTACTCTGCATGTGGGTAATGAGAGGAGGTCCCCCACAGCCCCCGCACCCCCCAGCTGTTGCAGGGGTCGCAGGGGCTATTGCCATACTACGGGGTGTGTCATGTCACTCAGTACATACAAGTGCTGGTAGTGAGGTTTAGAAGGAATCCCAGCCAACAGTCCCAGCAATGCAATCCTGAGAGATGACACTAAGCTATGGGACATAATATCATTAATAACCTGAAATATTTCCACCCAGAATTTCTTTATTAATGGACAAAATCTACGAAAAAAGGTGCCCACCTTTAGTTTACATTTGGGAGCAGAACGCTGCATTAGAGGCATCAGTTCTATGCATTCTCCCAGTCGTCATATGTTCGGTGTAAAAATGTAATCTGGACCAAACGGTTTTACATTTCTCGAGGCTCTTTGATTTGCTACGTAACAATTGAAACACATAGCCGAAAGAGGCTTGTCCAGCCAATTTAGCATCAGGGTCTTTTTTATTTGGCATGATTCCAAAATTGGAACACCCTCTGTAAACTGGGATTGGAATGTGTATCTCAATTGTTAGTACTGAAAGAACATCTTGTTGGGGAGGCTGTAGCTCTGCTTCAACTGGTTAAAGGCCAATAAAGCTCCCTCTTCTATGATACATTGCAGGGATTTAATGCCATAATGAGCCCAAATAACTGCATCCGGAATAGACATTAACCCATTCAGGTTCCGTCATTTTCACGTGAGAAATGTTCACCTCCCATTCATTAGCCTATAACTTTATCACTACTTATCACAATGAACTGATCTATATCTTGTTTTTTCCGCCACCAATTAGGCTTTCTTTGGGGGGTACATTTTGCTAAGAGCCACTTTACTGTAAATGCATTTTAACAGGAAGAATAAGAAAAAAATGAAAAAATTCATTATTTCTCAGTTTTCAGCCATTATAGTTTTAAAATAATACATGCCTCCATAATTAAAACTCACGTATTGTATTTGTCCATATGTCCCGGTTATAACACCGTTAAAATTATGTCCCCATCACAATGTATGGCGACAATATTTTATTTGGAAATAAAGGTGCATTTTTTCCATTTTGCATCTATCACTATTAGCAAGTTTAAAATAAAAAAAATATAGAAATATTTCATCTTTACATTGATATTTAAAAAGTTTAGACCCTTAGGTAAATATTTACATGTTTTTTTTTCTTTTTATTGTAATGTTTTTTGTTTTTTTTTATAGTAAACATTTTATTTGGGTAGTTTTGGGAGGGTGGGAGGTAAACAATACATTTATAATGTAAATGTGTGTTAATTTTTATTTATTTTTTATATTCAGTTGTAGTATTACTTTTTGGCCACAAGATGGCAGCCATGAGTTTGTTTACATGACGTCACTCTAAGCGTAACACACGCTTAGAGTGACGCATCGGGGAGGGAACAGCCAGAAAAAGCACAGCTTCTGAGAGAAGCTGTCGCTTTTTCAGCGGGGGAGAGGAATCAGTGATCGGGCACCATAGCCCGATACATTGATTCCGTGGCTACCGAATCCGCGGCCGGGAGTGCGCGTGCATGCGCGCGATCGGCCGCGGGAGCGCGCGGTAGCGCGCATGGTTCCTGGACGTAGTTTCTACGTCCAGGAACCAAAATAGGTTAAGGGCCTGTTTCCACTACATGCAGATTGGATGCAGAATGGATGCAGAAAAACTGACTCCAATGAATGCCTATGGGCCTGTTTCCACTAAACGCGATTTTTCTGATGCAGATTTTCCCATAGGCATTCATTGGAGTCAGTTTTTCTGCATCCATTCTGCATTCAATCTGCATGTAGTGGAAACAGGTCCTTAGTGTTCTAGCCTAGGGTGGGATTTTCCCATATTAGGTTGTGAGGTGATAGAGAATCCACCCCACCAGTATATTTTATTATATACTTCCAGCTTTTATACATTGGTATCATACATCTAGTATCCGACATGGTGCCTCGAAAAGGGCAAAAGAGTGAGGCGGACACAAGAGCCCACGTGTGCTGCTTCCATAGTGATGGCTGGAATGTGCCTGTCTGTGAGAGCCACAAGCGCACCATTACAAGTACTGCTGCTGCATAGTATAACTACATACCCAGAAGTGCCGGCCACTCCTTTTTTCATGGCAATTGTACATAGCATGTATAAGCATACATTGTATCTGTTAGTATTACTGGTGAATTCGAGAATGTTATGGTATAGACCAGCTGTAATGTATAACTAGTCATTACATCCAGAGCAGGATCATCCACCAGGCAACCTGGGCAGGTGCTTGGGGCCTAGTGGTTATCAAGGGGCCCACCCGCAACCTTCTTTGATCTCTCTTCACTTCAGCTTACCAAAAGGACCACAGGGGGGATCCAAATCTACTACCTTGCCTAGGGCTCCATTACAGCTTAATCCATCTCTGATTACATCACCTGGGTTTAGGGGCGTGACACAAAAACTATAGCTGTATTTGGAACAAGGCTTAAAGGGGCTTAACTCCAGCACTTCGTGGCTTTAGAAACATTGTAATTTGCTGGATATCCTTTTATTATGCAAGCATCATAATTGATTTTATTGGTTTATTTAACTTAGGTTTATAATAATACAGCAAGGAATACTAGGAAACTATGTCTAAAGTCTAAAAAGAAGATAAAGCACCAAATCTCTTTTCCATTACGTTAGCTAGTAATGAAATTATACATTTAAAAGACATTCAACATAAGGTTTTATTTCAATATTTTTGTTGATTTAATGCACATTACAGTACTATTGCCAGATGTTTAATTATGACAATGTACCCTCTAATTATAGGCAAGAGGTGACTCAGTCGCTCTAATAGATTCCACATAGCTTGCCAATACACTGTTTAAGTGATTTCATCCTACCCCCTTAATCTTCTTTAGAACCGTGACACTTTTACTGATCTAGAAAGAACGGCATTTGGGATGTTGCATATGACATTCTAACTGAATAGAAAAGATACTCCTTATGCCGAGCAACACTTGTAGCTGGATAGTGTATGGGGGTAATGATGATGAATAGCTGTCAGCAAGTGTACAGAAATGTGCAGTATCAGCAGGAATCACACAGCACTGTGTAAACTATCATTCGTTCAGGTCTAAAAATGTTCACGAAACATTGGACAAGAAACTAAGCTCCAGCCTTCTACTGAAAACATGGTTTATGCAATAAAATATGCTGGAGGAGGTATTGGGCTTGATTCACTTGATTCAACGGTTAGTGTGCCTTATCACTTAGTGGGCGCAAACTATGGCACTAAGTAGTTTGCACCCACACATTAGTCTTAGTAACGCTCACTGCGTGCACAGCGGGGGTGTGCCTATATTATTGCGCGGTGCAATGACAACATCGCACCTGCTGCCTCATTAATGCGCCGCTTCCGATGCGCCGTTATTGTCGCACCAGGTGCGACATTTAAGGGGCAGCGGGTGCGACGTTATCGTTGCACCGTGCACTAATATAGGCGCAAAGGGGCTGCACGCGAAGTAGCTTTGCGCGCACTAGGGGCAATAAAAACGACTTTTCACACCGGCGCTAACACTTACTTAGCACCGGTTAGTTAATCAAGCTTATTATGTCTCTACAGTAACTTTATAATTTCATCATAAATTTCACCTACAGTAGAGACAATCTCCACCCTCCTTAAACTTTTACTTCAGTTTTTGGTAAAGTAGAAAGGGCTTATCAGCAGGGTTGCTCAGCCGGATCCCGGGTAAACCCGGGTATTCAACCATTTTTACGCTATCCGGATCCGGATCCGGATACCTGGGCCACTATCCGGATAGCTCTATCCGGATTTTATCCGGATAGCTTTATCCGGATTTTATCCGGATATCTGGCCGCATAATCCGGGTACCCGCAGATATCCGTCCAGATATCCGGATCCGGATAGTGTAACTAAGGAGATGATGTCATTCAGCCAATCAGAGGCAGGGACGGATCTAGACCAAGTTGCGCCTGGGGCAAGGTCAGGTTTTGGCGCCTAAAGGTCAGGTTTTGGCACCTAAACTGCCATTCCCCATCCAGTTTTGGCGCCTAAAGGTCAGGTTTTGGTGCCTAAAGATCAGGTTTTGGCGCCTAAACTGCCATTCCCCATCCAAATTTTGCTGCCTTTTTAACAATTCAACAAACTGCGCCTGGGGCAAGAGACCCGACTGCCCCCCCCCCCCCCTAGATCCGTCCCTGATCAGAGGGCTCCCAGCAGAAGCCCTAGCAACCAATCACAGAGGGGAACCCTGGCCAGCCCCACCTGACCTCATTGAGCCAATCAGAGGCCTCCCACCCTAAGCCCTGGCACCCAATCACAGAAGGGAACCCTGGCCAGCCCCCCTGTATAGTAAGGAGGGCTGGCATGATGAGACAGATCGTCCTTGCTTGTGTGGCTGGCTGGTCACTGACAGACTTGCTCCAGTGCTGGCTTAGCAAGTGCTGTATACAGTGATAAACCTAAAGCTTTGAGTGCTAAACACCTTCACTACACTATTGTTCTATTGTTTTTTTTAGCTAGCTAGCTTATAATTGTTTGCTTTCATTCACTCAGTTAGGTCCTGTCTGTGTCTGTGCAGGCCAGCAGGACAGTATAGGGAATAGGAGGATTACTGTGTTATTGTATTGTGGTTAGTACTGCAGTTAGTTGTTATGGTGGCGGCTACACACGGTGCGTTCCCGCACTCGATTACCCGCTCGATTCCCGTCGACTCGATTATTTCCGACATGTCTGATTTGCGTTTCGATGGATCGTTAGGTCAATTCGCATGTAAAGTATGCCAAATTGACCTAACAATCCATCGAAATGCAAATCGGACATGTCGGAAATAATCAAGTCGATGGGAATCGAGCGGGAAATCGAGTGCGGGAACGCACTGTGTGTACCCGCCACCCAGGGCCGGGCCGAGGCATAGGCTGGAGAGGCTCCAGCCTCAGGGCGCAGTGTAGGAGGGGGCGCACAATTCATTCAGCTGTCATTCCTAATTGTGTATGAAGCAGAAAGAAATAAGAAAAAGGGATACATAGCAGTGACTGCAAGCCTGATAACTAGATATTAAGGTGTTGGGGAGGTTGTGGGCCCTGTGGTCCTCTTAGTCTAATGGCAATCCGTGTGTGACAGCTGGGGTGGGAGGGATAGAGGGGCGCACTTTGGTGTCTCAGCCTTGGGTGCTGGAGGACCTTGTCCCTGCTCTGCGGCGCCACCATAACACAGTGTGCACTGTCTGTCCTTTACTCTGCGGTCTGTCACTCTGTGCTGATTTGATGTAAAGTCCAACCCTGATTTTATTAAAGTAAAAGTACCCCACATCATCTGGTGACATCATCACGTATAAGTTGTACTATGTCTGCTGGCACCGGCAGCTGGGGGAGGGGCAGCAAAGGCAAGA
This sequence comes from Hyperolius riggenbachi, assembly GCF_040937935.1. Lineage (NCBI taxonomy): Eukaryota > Metazoa > Chordata > Amphibia > Anura > Hyperoliidae > Hyperolius > Hyperolius riggenbachi. The sequence continues at coordinate 335,683,674 of NC_090650.1, forward strand.
GGACAGGGAGCAGGGGAGGACTGGGACCTTTTGGCCTGGGGGGACAACACAAACTAGAGGCCCGTTTCACGGCATCCCCAGCCCAAAGCCATATCTTTCTTGTGTGCAAATCTTCAAATTGTGATGACTAACACACACACACACACACACACACACACACACACACACACACACACACACACACACACACACACACACACACACACACACACACACACACACACACACACACACACACACACACACACACACACACACACACACACACACACACACACACACACACACACACACACACACACACACACACACACTACCTGATGCCTAACCCCATTTCTCCGCACAATCTACCTGTCTGTCTCTGATGCCTAACCTTAAAGGAGTTATCAGGCTTTTTTTTTTTTTTTTTATGAAAATAAGTGCTACTTACCCAGGGCTCGTCCAACCCCAAGCTCCCAGCATGTCCCTTGCCGCAGCTCTGCAGTCAGCTGTTCGCTGCCGCTGCCTCCCAGCCCCCGGCGATGACGTCAGGCCGATTGCGCCTGTGCGAGCGGCGCTGTCAATCACCGCCACATGGACCAGAGCGTACTGTGCAGACGCAGAACTACTGCGCCTGCGCAGTACACTCCGGTCCACGTGGCGGTGATTGACAGTGCTGCTCGCACAGGCGCAGTACAGGCCGACATCCAGGTCGGACTAGTGCCATCGCTGGGGACTGGGAGGCAGCGGCAGCGAATGGCTGACTGCAGAGCTGCGGCGAGAGACATGCTGGGAGCGTGGGGCTGGAGGAAGCCCCGGGTAAGTAGCACTTATGTCATTAAAAATGCCTGATAACTCCTTTAAACAACACACACGCACGCACGCACGCACACACACACACACACACACACACACACACACACACAAACCTACCTACCTGGTGATGCCTAACCCCACTCCTGCCCACCCACCATACAAACTACTTGTCTGACACCTACCCCATCCCCCCCCCCCTCCAACTACCTGTTTGACAGTGCCTAACTGCCTGCCTCCCCCCTCCCCTGCCGCCAGTCACACCACAAGAAGAAAAAAGTTCCCCCTCAGGCCAGGGTCAGAATGGGGTAGATTATCACACAAAAAAAACCTCAGAGGGCACTGGCCTGGGCAGAGAATTGAATTTGACAGCAGTAGCAGGCATGCAGCAAAGTGTGAGTAACTCAGTGACAAGAAGGGAGAAGAAGTACAGAAACAAAATTTATAAAAACCACCTTCTCCTCTGGCAACCTGGACCCGACCTCCTCTATCCTCCTGTCTCCTCAGTCCTATCCTACACCTCCTCCTCCTCCACAGCAGCAAGCAGCTATAGGTGGCATCTCCAACTCCCAGCCCCCAGAGTGTCCGACTCCTCCAGCCAGGACAGCCAGCCAGCCACATGTAGCCGCAGCTCCAGCCCCCCCAGCACAGAAAGCTGAAGAGTGAGACAGCACACTCCGACGACACCTCAGGCACAGCAGCACAGGGGAGGACTGTGTCCGACTCCTCCAGCCAGCCACTCGTAGCCACAGCTCCAGGGCCCCAGCCCTCCCCAGCACAGAAAGCTGAAGAGTGAGACAGCTCACTCCGATGACACCGCAGGCACAGCAGCACGTTGCGGGCGGCAATGGCTCCAGGCGGGGGGCGGAGTCAAGCAGGGTCAACCCACCGGGCCGGAGAGGACCTAAGCTATTTGTGTCCTTGTGCCGCTCACATCCACGCACAAGGGCACACCACGGCCGGCCGCCTCAGCCCCTTCTCTGATTGGATACTTCAACTTGCCGGGAAATATCGCGCGAGGTTGCGATCCCAACTGCGAACCTGTCACCTGTTGTATGTCTGCGGCCGCTGCGTATAGCAGCGGCTGGCCCTAATTACTTAAGATTCGGGCGGCCCGGGTGGCAATTGCCCCCCGTCCCCCTGGGCCAGTCCTCCCCTGACAGGGAGCAACATTACGGCCACCCTGCAGTGTCAGTGTCGACCCCAGTGGGCAGCCTACCCTCAGTCAGCGAGCTTTTTGCTCCAGGTGCCACGATTGAACTCAGGGCTGTTAGCCGCAAGGAGTTTGAGGAGGATATTCTGGGTTTTGAGGAGGGGGGGTATGATGTTGATGATGGGATGAAGGACCGTGACTACCATCCACAGGATGGGGATGTCAGCTCTGACTCTGAGGAGGAGGATGCGTCGGTGGGTTTGGCACGGAGGATCAGCATTGCAGACAGTGGCTGTGGAATGCGGGACCCACCACATCCTTCTGCCGCTACCATCAGCCGCACCACTCAACCCCCAACCGCCACAGGGAGAAAAGCCACAGCATCCCATTCAGGTTGCAGGGGAATCTTCACCTCCCCAATCTGGCCGCCACGGTGCCACAGGCCACTGCTGCTGATACCGCCACCTATATTCAACCCAAAAACACAATTTCGCTGTAATTTTTTGGGAGGTGTCTGGGCTGAAAACTGTCCCAGTTGTGCGATTGGACACAATGTGGGCTGCACGACCGCTGTCTGGAACCTAGTCCTGATGTTAATTGACAGCTTTTTTTTTTTTTCATTTTATATTAATACAATTATAGATTAGTGTTTCCCTTTAAAAAAACATGATGCTACGTGCATCATTTACCCTAAAAAAACCCTTTAAAAGCCATTTAACCACTTGCCGACCGCACGCTTATACCGTGCGTCGGCAAAGTGGCAGCTGCAGGACCAGCGACGCAGTACTGCGTCGCCGGCTGCAGCCTAATTAACGAGCGATCGCGCGGCTGTAGCCGCGCGATCGCTACGTCACACTCTTCGGCCCCCATGTGACTTCAGCCCGCCGGCCAATCAGCAGCGCCGGCGGGCTGTAAAAATTCAAATCGGCCAATAGAACAGGTATAATACAGTTTGTTTACGTAACAAACTGTATTATACTGCCTGCCTCCCGCTGGTGGTCACACTTAGCGATCGACCACCAGCGAGGAGAGCAGGCACAGTAAGCACACACACACGCACACATTAGGAGCCCCACAGACCCCCCGATCACCCGCAGCACCCATCAGACACCCCCCTGTACCCCCCTGCAGCCCGCAGATCAGACCCAACCAACCCCCATATCACCCATCAATCAATCCCTGTCACCACCTGTCACTCCTATCCATCAGAGCAGACCCCCAACTACCCCTTAGGGGTATCTGATCACCCCCCACACCTCCAGATCTCCCCCCGACCCCCCCCCCCCCCCCTGTATACTGAACCTATCTATCTCCCCTGCATCTGTCTATCTCCCCAGTGATCAGCTGCCAATCACCTATCAGTCACCTGTCAATCATCCCTTGTCACCACCTGTCACTGCCCCCCCATTAGATCAGACCCCCAACTGCCCCTTAGGGGTATCTGATCACCCCCCACCCCTTCAGATCCCCCCCCCCTCCCCCCGTATACTGCATCTATCTTCCCTGTAATTGCCCGCTGATCAGCTGTCAATCACCTATCCGTCACCTGTCAATCATCCCTTGTCACCACCTGCCACTGCCCCCCATCAGATCAGACCCCCAACTGCCCATTAGGGGCTTCTGATCACCCACCCACCCTTTCAGATCCCTCCGAGACACCCCCCCCTGATCACATCAGCAGTCCATTGTTTACATCTGTTTTTCCCTGTAAACACCCACTTATCACCCGTCAATAACCCATCTATCACCACCTGTCACTCCTATCCATCAGATTAGACCCCCAACTACCCCTTAGGGGTATCTGATCACCCCCCACCCCTTCCGATCCTCCCCACACCGTCCTAGTTCATTGATTGCGTATATTCTCCCCCCTGCCATTGTGTATCTTATCTCCTGTCTGTAAGGCTTGATTGTGCTTTGTTTGGCTACAATTGTCTCAATTGCACTGTGATTGGCATCGATTGTCGTGTGATTGGCTTCGATTGTCACGTAATTGGGCTTCGATTGTCGCGTGATTGGCTTCAATTGCCCGTAATTGGTTTTGATTGTGCCAATTGCCCACTGATTGGCTGTTTTGCCCTGTGATTAGCATCGATTGTCGTGTGATTGGCTTCAATTGTCACGTAATTGGTTTTTGATTGTCACGTTATTGGATTCAATTGGTCCGTGATTGGCTTTGATTGCGCCGATTGCTGTAATTGTGTTGTAATTGTCTCGTGATTGTTTTTGATTATTTGTGATTGCTCTCTGATCCCCAACCCCCCCCCCCCCCCTCACCATCACTATCCTAGTGATCTAAAAACTTTTTTAGTATCACTAGTGGTAACAAACAGTTAGGCCAGTTATCTAAGCAAAAGGGTTGTTAGTGTCAGTTAGTGCTCAGCCCACTGCACCACAGTCACTAATTAGCGTCATCACTGTCGCTAATCAGCATTGGTACTATATAGTATCTGTAAGTGATTATTAGTGATCACAGTCAGATCTATATTAGGGTCTCTAGGATCCACAAAAAAACGCAGTGTTTGCCCGATCAGACCTGATCGTTCGCCTGCACTGCGTTCAGCCCGCCCCACCGCAGTGACAGAAATTTCTTTTTTCTGATCACTGCAAAAAACACTACACAAGCTGTGGCACTGTAAACATCAGTTTTGATTTTTTTTATCTAAACTCAGTGACCACAGCTTTCTACCTCTCAAGTACTCCCTTTCGCTAGGTAGGTGCTCTTTTCCTGGGTAGTCTCAGAGGAATACCTCCTAAATTTAGCAGGCCACCATGGCAAAAAAGAGGTTTTCCAATGAAGACATCTACAGGTACATGGACCAGTCGGATGAGGATGATTGGGTCGACTTATTCGACGAATCTTCGGGTTCAGAGTACGATCCTGTAGACAGCAGTGGCTCTCAGACCGATAGTTCCGATGACGAGGTTGAGGTCCCGGCTAGAGCCAGGCGTACCACACCCCATGTCACTGGACTGCAGGTGGCGGAAGATCAGTCTCAAGGGCAGCAGAGTGGCGCTGATCTGATTTTTCTTGGTGAGGCATGCACCAGCAGCGCAGCATCTCCTGGGCCTATCAACACCAGTACTTCCGCAGAAGACCCTGATGAAGTGGCGGACACCATCCTGGAAGTAGAAACTGGTTCGGTGGTACGTGAATTAAGATCCGATCCGCAGCCACCAAGTAGACGGGCCCGTACTCCCATTGGTTTTCCAGAGGTGCTGGCAAACCCTGATTGGCATTCCCCTGATCCCGCCGCACCCATACTGCCCCCTTTCACCGCCCAGTCTGGAGTCCAGGTGGAGACAGTTGAACTAGGATCGGCCCTAGACTTTTTTGAACTGTTCCTCACCCAGGATCTCCTTGACTTAATTGTGGCTGAGACCAACCTATATGCCACACAATTTATAACCGCCCATCCGAAAAGCTGCCACGCCCAGCCTTTTCGGTGGAAACCACTCCAAGTTTCCGAACTTAAAATTTTTTTGGGCCTTCTCCTCAACATGGGTATTACTAAAAAAAATGTATTGCGCTCTTATTGGTCTACACGCCAAATACATAACATGCCCGTGTTCTCTGCTGCCATGTCCAGGACGCGATTTGAGATCATCCTGCGCTTCCTGCATTTCAATGACAACGACACCTGTCATGAAAGAGACCACCCAGCTTATGACCGGCTCCACAAAATTCGGCCCCTCATAGACCACCTGTCATCCACATTTGCAGATGCTTATACCCCTGAACAGAACATCTGTGTAGATGAGTCCCTCGTACATTTTACCGGGCGCCTTGGCATCAAACAGTACATCCCAAGCAAGCGCGCCCGGTATGGGGTGAAACTGTATAAGCTCTGTGATAGGGCCACAGGCTATACATCTCGTTTTAGGGTCTATGAGGGAAAAGACTCAAAATTGGAGCCGGTCGGATGTCCTGACTACCTGGGGAGCAGTGGAAAGATTGTGTGGGACTTGGTGTCACCCTTGTTCCAGAAGGGGTACCATCTTTATGTGGACAACTTTTACACAAGTGTGGCCCTCTTTCAGCACTTAAAGTTAGAAGGAATCCGATGCTGTGGCACCGTGCGGCCTAGTCGCCGGGGCTTCCCCCAACAGCTCGTTAACACCAGACTTCAACGGGGGGAGAGGGCCGCCTTGTGTACCGATGACTTGCTCTCGGTGAAATGGAAGGACAAGAGGGACGTTTACCTTCTGTCTACCATTCACACAGACACGACAGTACAAATTACACGGGCAACAGAGGTCATTGAAAAGCCCCTCGCCGTCCACAGCTATAATGCCAACATGGGAGGGGTGGACTTCAATGACCAGATGTTAGGGCCCTATTTAATTTCCCGGAAAACCAGACGCTGGTATAAGAAAGTGTCTGTGTATTTAATTCAATTGGCGATGTACAACAGCTTTGTTCTCTACAGTAAGGCTGGGAGAACTGGATCTTTCCTTCAATTCCAGGAAGACATTGTTTCGGCACTCCTCTATCCAGAAGGTGACAGAGCCCAACCCCCAAATGCAACTAGCCGGCTGCATGGAAGGCATTACGCCTACCCGATTCCCAGTACCCCAACTCAACGCAACCCCAGAAAAAGATGTCGTGTCTGCAGCAAGGCTGGAATAAGGCATGACACCCCCGTTTACTGTCCCCGCTGTCCTGACCAGCCTGGCCTATGCCTAGGGGAGTGTTATGAGAGGTACCATGAGAAGGCACACTTTTAGAACCTAGGGAACTACAGACACAGCAGTAGGCACACAAGGGTCTCTCAGTGCTATTTCACACTGGCGCGATGCGTTAGGGCAAATTGCCTAGCAAAAGTCACACTTTGCGGTCCCCCCCTACGCCGGAAGTGCTTGACTTAACGCTAGTGCATGCCTACGTTACTGCGTGGCTTCTGCGGCAATTTGGGTCGGCCCGGAAGTCATGTTAGTCTACGGCGACGCAGTTAATTACTAGGCCGAATGCTACTCTTGTGGTATTCCCTGAAGATCTATTTTGGGCGAGACGGTGCGGCGGGCTCGACCGACCGGATAGGCCAGTATGCAGTGTGAACCCAAACATCAGGTTTTGAGAGATCCAAATACACTGGCCTGCCAGAAACCTCTCCTTTCACTTGGGACAGAATGCATAATGTACTTCGCCACATATCTGTGCGATTTGCACTTTGCACATTGACCCATGGGGGAGGAGAAGTTTATCCTCAGCTCGCAGGTAAAAAAAAACAAAAAAAAAAAAAAACAGGTAAGCAAAAAAGTTAATATTTGGTTACCAATGTTATTGTTTGGTTTGAACATATTTAATAAAGTTTAAAAAGTTAATGTTATTGAAGTGCTTTGCTGCTTGCTTGCTTTTTTTTTTTTTTTTTTTTTTTTTTCTTCTTCTCTCTTTTTTTCCAACCGACCAATCAGCTGCAGCACTGATGATGCATCCTGACAGAAGCATTGCGCTTCTGTCAGGTTACACAAAATCGGTGCATGCAGCGCTGTAGGACGAGATTTCTCCTCCACAGTAAAAAAGATACGTTTGCCGAGGCATATGGGCCAAGGTGTGGTGTTGGGGATTCATATGCTTTGGCAAGCACTTTGTATCAAAAAAGAACTCAAGCAATGATTTCTCCATACACATCGATCAATGTGGATGAATAAATCAGGATTGCCTGGGCATACGAGCTGGTGGGTTTGGATTTTTGGGGTGGCAGCTCCTATGTCCAGGCGGACGCCTTCCCCTCCTTTTTGTTTTGTTTTTTTCGTTTTTCTTCTCTCTTTTTTCTATCCAGACCGACCGACCGACCGACCGACCAATCAGCTGCAGCACTGATGGTGCATCCTGACAGAAGCATTGTGCTTCTGTCAGGTTACACAAAATCGGTGCATGCAGCGCTGTAGGACGAGATTTCTCCTCCACAGTAAAAAAGATACGTTTGCCGAGGCATATGGGCCAAGGTGTGGTGTTGGGGATTCATATGCTTTGGCAAGCACTTTGTATCAAAAAAGAACTCAAGCAATGATTTCTCCATTCACATCGATCAATGTGGATGAATAAATCAGGATTGCCTGGGCATACGAGCTGGTGGGTTTGGATTTTTGGGGTGGCAGCTCCTATGTCCAGGCGGACGCCTTCCCCTCCTTTTTGTTTTGTTTTTTTCGTTTTTCTTCTCTCTTTTTTCTATCCAGACCGACCGACCGACCAATCAGCTGCAGCACTGATGGTGCATCCTGACAGAAGCATTGCGCTTCTGTCAGGTTACACAAAATCGGTGCATGCAGCGCTGTAGGACGAGATTTCTCCTCCACAGTAAAAAAGATACGTTTGCCGAGGCATATGGGCCAAGGTGTGGTGTTGGGGATTCATATGCTTTGGCAAGCACTTTGTATCAAAAAAGAACTCAAGCAATGATTTCTCCATTCACATCGATCAATGTGGATGAATAAATCAGGATTGCCTGGGCATACGAGCTGGTGGGTTTGGATTTTTGGGGTGGCAGCTCCTATGTCCAGGCGGACGCCTTCCCCTCCTTTTTGTTTTGTTTTTTTCGTTTTTCTTCTCTCTTTTTTCTATCCAGACCGACCGACCGACCGACCAAACAGCTGCAGCACTGATGGTGCATCCTGACAGAAGCATTGCGCTTCTGTCAGGTTACACAAAATCGGTGCATGCAGCGCTGTAGGACGAGATTTCTCCTCCACAGTAAAAAAGATACGTTTGCCGAGGCATATGGGCCAAGGTGTGGTGTTGGGGATTCATATGCTTTGGCAAGCACTTTGTATCAAAAAAGAACTCAAGCAATGATTTCTCCATTCACATCGATCAATGTGGATGAATAAATCAGGATTGCCTGGGCATACGAGCTGGTGGGTTTGGATTTTTGGGGTGGCAGCTCCTATGTCTCTCTTTCTTTTCTTTTTGTTTCACATTTTTTGGCAGATATTTGTTCATCCACATTGATCGATGCGAATGAAGGGATGTTTGCCGTTAATTTTTCCTTTCAGCCCAGAATGCACTACCTGTATGCCCAATATAAGGAGTATAGCAGAAATACTGGCCATACATGTAATGATTGCAGAGGCCCTAAAATGCCAGGACAGACCCCACAAATGACCCCATTTTGGAAAGAGGACACCCCAAAGTATTCCGTGAGGTGCATGGTGAGTTCATAGAAGATTTTGTTTTTTGTCACAAGTTAGCATAAATTGTTGTTTTTTGTTTTTTTTCACAAAGTATCCTTTTCTGCTAACTTGTGACAAAAAAGAATTTTTTTTATAAACTCACCATGCCCCTCATGGAATACTTTGTGGTGTCTTATTTTTAAAATGGGGTCATTTGTGGGGTTTGTTAACTGTCCTGTCATGTGGGGGGGGGGGGCTAAATTGTGAGCACCCCTGTAAAGCCCAAAGGTAGTCATTGCACGTTGGGCCCCTTAGCGCAGTTAGGCTGCAAAAAAGTGCCACACGTGCTATCGCCGTACCCGGGAGAAGTAGACCAATGTGTTTTAGGGTGTATTTTTACACATACCCATGATGGGTAGAAGAAATCACTCTGTAAATGACAATTTTTTGATTTTTTTTTACACACATTTGTCCATTTACAGAGATATTTCTCCCACCCAATATGGGTATGTGTAAAAATACACCCCAAAACACATTGTACTACTTCTCCCGAGTACGGCAATACCACATGTGTGGCCCTTTTTTGCACCCTAACTGCGCTAAGGGGCCCAGAGTCCAATGAGTACCGTTAGCATTTCACAGGTCATTTTGAGAAATTTGGTTTCAAGACTACTCCTCACGGTTTAGGGCCCCTAAAATGCCAGAGCAGTATAGGAACCCCACAAATGACCCCATTTTAGAAAGAAGACACCCCAAGGTACTCAATTAGGAGTATGGTGAGTTCATAGAAGATTTTACTTTTTGTCACAAGTTAGCGGAAAATGATTGTTAATGGGTTTTTTTACCAAGTGTCATTTTCCGCTAACTTGTGACAAAAAATAAAATCTTCTATGAACTCACCATACTCCTAACGGAATACCTTGGGATGTCCTCTTTGTAAAATGGGGTCATTTGTGGGGTTCCTATACTGCTCTGGCATTTTAGGGGCCCTAAACCGTGAGGAGTAGTCTTGAAACCAAATTTCTCAAAATGACCTGTGAAATGGTAACGGTACTCATTGGACTCTGGGCCCCTTAGCGCAGTTAGGGTGCAAAAAAGTGCCACATATGTGGTATCGCTGTACTCGGGAGAAGTAGTACAATGTGTTTTGGGGTGTATTTTTACACATACCCATATTGGGTGGGAGAAATATCTCTGTAAATGGACAATTGTGTGTAAAGAAATCAAAAAATTGTCATTTACAGAGATATTTCTCCCACCCAATATGGGTATGTGTAAAAATACACCCCAAAACACATTGTACTACTTCTCCCGAGTACGGCGATACCACATGTGTGGCCCTTTTTTGCACCCTAACTGCGCTAAGGGGCCCAGAGTCCAATGAGTACCTTTAGCATTTCACAGGTCATTTTGAAACATTTGGTTTCAAGACTACTCCTCACGGTTTAGGGCCCCTAAAATGCCAGAGCAGTATAGGAACCCCACAAATGACCCCATTTTAGAAAGAAGACACCCCAAGGTACTCAATTAGGAGTATGGTGAGTTCATAGAAGATTTAGCTTTTTGTCACAAGTTAGCGGAAAATGATTTTTATTGGGTTTTGTTTACCAAGTGTCATTTTCCACTAACTTGTGACAAAAAAAAAATCTTCTATGAACTCACCATACTCCTAACGGAATACCTTAGGATGTCCTCTTTGTAAAATGGGGTCATTTGTGGGGTTCCTATACTGTCCTGGCATTTTAGGGGCCCTAAACCGTGAGGAGTAGTCTTGAAACCAAACTTCTCAAAATGACCTGTGAAATGCTAACGGTACTCATTGGACTCTGGGCCCCTTAGCGCAGTTAGGATGCAAAAAAGTGCCACACATGTGGTACCGCCGTACTCAGGAGAAGTAGTATTATGTGTTTTGGGGTGTATTTTTACACATACCCATATTGGGTGGGAGAAATATCTCTGTAAATTGACAATTGTGTGTAAAGAAATCAAAAAATTGTCATTTACAGAGGTATTTCTCCCACCCAATATGGGTATGTGTAAAAATACACCCCAAAACACATTGTACTACTTCTCCCGAGTACGGCGATACCACATGTGTGGCCCTTTTTTGCACCCTAACTGCGCTAAGGGGCCCAGAGTCCAATGAGTACCTTTAGCATTTCACAGGTCATTTTGAAACATTTGGTTTCAAGACTACTCCTCACGGTTTAGGGCCCCTAAAATGCCAGAGCAGTATAGGAACCCCACAAATGACCCCATTTTACAAAGAGGACATCCCAAGGTATTCCGTTAGGAGTATGGTGAGTTCATAGAAGATTTTATTTTTTGTCACAAGTTAGCGGAAAATGACACTTGGTAAAAAAACCCATTAACAATCATTTTCCGCTAACTTGTGACAAAAAGTAAAATCTTCTATGAACTCACCATACTCCTAATTGAGTACCTTGGGGTGTCTTCTTTCTAAAATGGGGTCATTTGTGGGGTTCCTATACTGCCCTGGCATTTTAGGGGCCCTAAACCGTGAGGAGTAGTCTTGAAACCAAATTTCTCAAAATGACCTGTGAAATGCTAACGGTACTCATTGGACTCTGGGCCCCTTAGCGCAGTTAGGATGCAAAAAAGTGCCACACATGTGGTACCGCCGTACTCAGGAGAAGTAGTATTATGTGTTTTGGGGTGTATTTTTACACATACCCATATTGGGTGGGAGAAATATCTCTGTAAATTGACAATTGTGTGTAAAGAAATCAAAAAAATGTCATTTACAGAGAGATTTCTCCCACCCAATATGGGTATGTGTAAAAATACACCCCAAAACACATTGTACTACTTCTCCCGAGTACGGCGATACCACATGTGTGGCACTTTTTTGCACCCTAACTGCGCTAAGGGGCCCAGAGTCCAATGAGTACCTTTAGCATTTCACGGGTCATTTTGAAACATTTGGTTTCAAGACTACTCCTCACGGTTTAGGGCCCCTAAAATGCCAGAGCAGTATAGGAACCCCACAAATGACCCCATTTTACAAAGAGGACATCCCAAGGTATTCCGTTAGGAGTATGGTGAGTTCATAGAAGATTTTATTTTTTGTCACAAGTTAGCGGAAAATGACACTTGGTAAAAAAAAACCAATAACAATCATTTTCCGCTAACTTGTGACAAAAAGTAAAATCTTCTATGAACTCACCATACTCCTAATTGAGTACCTTGGGGTGTCTTCTTTGTAAAATGGGGTCATTTGTGGGGTTCCTATACTGCCCTGGCATTTTAGGGGCCCTAAACCGTGAGGAGTAGTCTTGAAACCAAATGTCTCAAAATGACCTGTGAAATCCTAAAGGTACTCATTGGACTTTGGGCCCCTTAGCGCAGTTAGGGTGCAAAAAAGTGCCACACATGTGGTATCGCCGTACTCAGGAGAAGTAGTACAATGTGTTTTGGGGTGTATTTTTATACATACCCATGCTGAGTGGGAGAAATAACTCTGTAAATGGACAATTGTGTGTAAAAAAATCAAAAAATTGTCATTTGCAGAGATATTTCTCCCACCCAGCATGGGTATGTGTAAAAATACACCCCAAAACACATTGTACTACTTCTCCCGAGTATAGCGATACCATATGTGTGACACTTTTTTGCAGCCAAACTGCGCTAAGAGGCCCACAGTGCAATGACTACTTTTAGGCTTTACAGGGGTGCTTACAATTCCGCACCCCCCAAAATGCCAGGACAGTAAACACACCCCATAAATGACCCCATTTTGAAAAATAGACACTTCAAGGTATTCATTGAGGGGCATGTTGAGTCCATGGCAGATTTCATTTTTTTTTGTTACAAGTTAGCAGAAATGGAAACCTTTTTTTTTTTTTTTTTTTGTGACAAACTGTCATTTTCCGCTAACTTGTGACAAAAAATAAAATCTTCTATGAACTCACTATGCCTCTCAGTGAATACTTTGGGATGTCTTCTTTCCAAAATGGGGTTATTTGTGGGGTATTTATACTATCCTGGAATTTTAGCACCTCATGAAACATGACAGGTAGTCAGGAAAGTCAGAGATGCTTAAAAATGGGAAAATTCACTTTTTGCACCATAGTTTGTAAACGCTATAACTTTTACCCAAACCAATAAATATACACTGAATGGGTTTTTTTTCATCAAAAACATGTTTGTCCACATTTTTCGCGCTGCATGTATACAGAAATTTTACTTTATTTGAAAAATGTCAGCACAGAAAGTTAAAAAAATCATTTTTTTGCCAAAATTCATGTCTTTTTTGATGAATATAATAAAAAGTAAAACTCGCAGCAGCAATCAAATAGCATCAAAAGAAAGCTGTATTAGTGAGAAGAAAAGGAGCCAAAATTCATTTAGGTGGTAGGTTGTATGAGCGAGCAATAAACCGTTAAAGCTGCAGTGGTCTGAATGGAAAAAACAGCGCTGGTCCTTAAAGAGACTCTGAAGCGAGAATAAATCTCGCTTCAGAGCTCATAAATAGCAGGGGCACGTGTGCCCCTGCTAAAACGCCGCTATCCCGCGGCTAAACGGGGGTCCCTTCACCCCCAACCCACCCCCCGCAAAAGAGTGTCGTAGAAAGGTCGCAGATTTATTGCTTCCTGGAGGCAGGGCTAACGGCTGCAGCCCTGCCTCCAGTCGCGTCTGTCAGCGGCGCATCGCCGCCTCTCCCCCGCCCCTCTCAGTGAAGGAAGACTGAGAGGGGCGGGGGAGAGGCGGAGATACGCGCTGACAGACGCGCGTGGGGCAGGGCTGCGGCGGTTAGCCCTGCCCCAACCAGGAAGCGCTCCCCCGCTGCACCGAGGGGGATTTAGGGGTGAAGGGACCCCCGTTAAGCCGCGCTATAGCGGCGTTTTAGCAGGGGCACACGTGCCCCTGCTATTTATGAGGTCTGAAGCGAGATTTATTCTCGCTTCAGACTCTCTTTAAGGGGGGGTAAAGGCTGAGTCCTCAAGTGGTTAAAGGGCACTTCCGGTTTTTCTATCTGGATACCCGAATAGGTCAGGTTAGGTATCCGCGGGTAATGCGGCCGGATATCTGTATCCGATCCGGACATCCGCAAGGTCGGATCCGGATATCCAAATCGGATCCAGATATCTGGGTACCCGGATCCGGATCCGGGCGGGTAATGAAAAGCACTACCCGAGCAACCCTGCTTATCAGCTTCTTTGCATTTTACTGTCAGTGGCGAAGAGTCATTGGCCTCAATTCTGATACGCTTACTGTGTGTTTTACCGCATAAGTGGTATTTTAGAGCATGCAGTAAAAGCAGTTTGCTATTCTGGTAAATTTTAGTCATAATTTAGCTAATGTGTAAATTAGGTCATAAAATGTGTGGTATTTTACCAAAAATTGGAATTCTCACGGAAAATAAGGAGCATGTTAGCACATAACTTACCGATCAGTTTAAGACCTGCCTGTACCTGGAGGTAAAATCAATTTGTGTGCATTTTGTGGAGAAGAATAGTAGAAATAAAACTCCAAATATTTACTGGATTTTTTTTTTAATTAGGGATGCCTATAAATATACTTTCCATAGGATGCTACATAATCTAATACACCCCCCCCCCCCGCCAAAAAACAAAACACCTTCCAAAGACTATCCTAAGTTATGGAAGACAATTAAAGACTATTATTATTAATTACCGCATGCTAACTGCTGAAATGCCTCATGTTTTACCGCACTTTCCGGATTTACCGCACGTTTTACTGCATGTTTGGAAATGTGGTAAAATCTTTCAGAATTGCAAAATAACCCCGAAAATACCGCATGAGGTATTTTACCGATTAAAAAATATTAACCTCACATAGCTACCAGAATTGAGGCCATTGGGTCCAAACCTATTCGGTTTTCCTCCTGAGTATTCTCCAAGGTGATGTTTTCCCATCTTATCAATAAAATGGCTTTTATGCCATCAGCAAGCAAGGAAATACTCATAATAATTTTGATATTACTTTTTCACCTTCTTTTTATGGTACTTTTTCAATTGTAGAGCACTGAGAAAATTTTAAACAGAAGATAAAAAAATATCTCCCAGGAGATAACTTAGGAGACAATGGCCTCAATTCACTAAGCTTCTCTCCTGTCTTTAATAACTCTTCTAGAGTTGTTACCATGGTGATAAGGCATGTAGTATTCAGGAAACATTTTACCTCAGGCAAGCCTAAAGTTAACTCTTCTGTCTTTAAATTAACTCTCCAATCCTTAAAATAACTCCAGAGTTAAAGACAGGCTGTTAATTAACTGCATGTGAAAATAACTACAGAGGAGGTACATTAACTACAGAGGAGGTAAATTAACTACAGGAGAGGTAACTTAAGGAATGAAGAGGTAAGATAACTCTCTCACGTGCGGAGGTAAGTTTTCTCTTGCCTTATTATCTCTAACATGATCTTAGTGAATTGAGGCCAATGTGAATTGCATATGGCCCAAAGTGAATTGGATCAGGCCCATTGTCTTTCCTCCTGAGTTTTCTCCCAGAAGATACTTTTTCATCTTATCTACAAAATGACTTCTAAAAATTAGGTAAAAAGATATCATCAAACTTATTTTGAGTATTTTCTTGCATGATGTGGCTGAAAAGGTATTTTAATGATAAGGTTTGAAAACATCTCCCGTGAGAGAACTCTGAAAAATAGTTGGTTGAATGGGCAGTATCAAAGATGGGTAAAATTCGCCTCACTTCCTGTCCAGGCAGAAAGTGGGTTATCAAAGATGGGTGAAATTTGCTTGACTTCCTGTCAAGGCTAAGTTTCTTTAGGAGTGATAGAGATGTCAATAAAGAAACAGATGATAGAGAAAGGAAAAGAGACAATATTATTTATTTATTTATTTATTGTATTTATAAAGTGCCAACATATTACGCAGCGCAACAATACGATTAAGTTAGTTGTACAACAAAAAGTTGTCTTATTTTTTCTATGCAAAAGTACAGTATGAACCTTTTCTATCTATAAAACTCACCCCAATTAATTTTTTAAAGGAACTTTAAGCGGATCCGAGATGAAAAACTAACTATAGCAAGTAACTTGTCTATATATCTTATCTAAAGTTTACACAGCAAATCTAGTGGCAAACAGGTTTAATGGAAAATGAATATTTCTTCCTGTGATACAATGACAGCAGCCATGTTGTTTGTAAACATTACACAGAGGCAGGCTTAACTGTATCTTGCGCACTCAGCCTGTGAAAAAAAACTAATACCCCCTCCTCCCTCCTCCCCTCTGCCTCTGAAATCAATGGCTAGTAACACCTCCTCCTCCTCCTGCCCAGACTGAGCTCCCATGAGCCCTTGCTACTGCCAAGGCTCTCTGAAAACCTGTGGGCGTGGTTTATTTAGTTTATAGGGAATTACAGTAGTAAAACAAAAACAAAAAAGAATTTGGCATGAGGAATGCCCTATAAACAATAGGAAAGGAACACAATTATGCAATGAGTAAACGTTCACCTTGGATCCACTTTAAGGGCTCGTTTCCACTGTAGCGGTGCGGAATCGCCTGGATTCCACCGCTGAAGAAATCGCATGCGGCTGCATTTCCCCATGCGGATTTCCCCGCGATTTCGCATGCGATTTCGCATGGCAAGGAGCCAGGCGAATTTAACCATGTCACTGCCTGTGTAAAGTTCCATTGCTTTTCATGCGAAATCCCCTGCGAAATCGCGGGGAAATCCGCATGACAAAGCCGTATGCGATTTCCCTATTGAATGCATTAGCGGTGATTCGCCCGCATTCCTGCCGCACGCGAAATCTGACGACCCTGTCATGCAGATTTTTCCCGCACCGAAAAACGCCGCCGCACACGTGGAAACAGCCCCATCCACTAAAATTGAGTATGCGAATCTGCATGCAGTGCCCGCATGCGGATTCGCTATAGTGGAAACGAGCCCTAAGGGTTTTAGTATATGGGGCTTGTAGTTGCTTCCTTCTTAGAGACTCCTTTGGCCACTAGAGGTCTCTATTAGAGTAGGAACTTATTTCTGTCAACAAAGCTAGAGGGCTTCCATCAACCAATCACACCAGACAAGTCTGCAATAATGAGTCTCATTAGTTGTGAAGCGGTTCTGCCTATTTGAAATGTGGTCATTTTTTTTTACTGTTAAGTGTTTTCATGGCACAGTTATCCTTTGAAAGTTTGAGATCATTGTGTCATTTATTTAAAAAGTCTACCTAAGCAAAGTCATTACAGGAATACATAAAAATATTCATCAGGTAATAAAAGTAATATTAATTCAACTGTCAGCTTTCTCCATCCAAGCCCTCAGGAAGAACCAGTTCATTTTTGAACTTCAGTTTTCTAGACATGATGGACCAGCGGTTCAGGTGAATATGAAAGAGATCACTGCTTCCAATTTGATGACTTTTCCATCCCCTGAGGAATATTTAGCTGAAAGTAAATGGAGCATTTATCCTGGCTGCTAGTTTGTATTGCAAAAGAGCAACTGACCCTGCAGATCGGCACAGAGGCACTGTGAGCAATTCAGTTCGCCTCTGAGTGCAACACCCTTGAGCAATTCATTGGAGCCCTGTGAAGGGAAACTCTATCAGTAAACAGCATACAAGAAACCGTCTGTTTATCAATGATGACTGGATGATATAAAATGTTTATTCAGAAAGAATGTCGCTTTTTTTCACAGCCAAGCAGCATTTGAATCAACACAAACTCTACTGGGTACGGGAGTTTACTGCACTTGTACACAGGGAGCTCTGATACGCTGTCACAGGGCTTATACAGAGCTAGTGAGGGACTTTAGCAGCCCACGGTACCTCCTTTGATGGAGAAATTTGTATTTTACGTTAGTTTCGCTTTACAATCAAAGTGCATTTTTGAGGTGAGGAGGAGATTCATGCAGCATTTCTTGATAGAGGCCATCTGTTTAGAGATAATTTTTTCCTGGCTCCAGGCTCTAAGCTTTAAATACTTCTCTGTCTGTACTTGCTATCTAAACCTTTAAACCATAAAGCTCTTTTTCAGGGTAGGAACAGGTTTCCACACTCTGCTATAAAACACACACACAAGTTGCACATTGGAAAATGTGTTGACCTAAATGGTCTTGGGTTTACATCCAAAACTGCCAGACAAAATTAACGTTTTAATAAGACATTTAAACTAAGTACGGCAATTTACATAAACAAGATCCCCCCTATGTGCATCACTGAAAGTAAACATGCACAGAGTATGAAGTCTGCAGTCAAATAACGTGCCTCTTATTGGTGAGCTCTTGTCGTTGTGAAATCAGCAGTATAAAGAAGAAAGCATACTTAGGGTCACTTGCGAACATGGAAATGTGCTGAGCCACAGTGCTGTTTTTTTCCCTTAGTCTGCAGTGTTATAAAATAAGATATTAGTTCTGCCTGTTTATGATTCCAGCAGTGAATGCTCCACAGACAGGGGTGTAACAATAACCTTCATGACCCCACCATGATGGGGGAGACCAAGGAGTCAAAGCTGGCAGGGGGGAGGTCCTGTACTTAGTTAATGCCAAGCGGCAGCGGAGCTTCCAGTGGCAAAACAAGTCCTCTTTACTTCCTCTTCAGTTGCCATGCAGGCAGCCAATCACCGTGCGGCTTCTGTCCTTGTCACATGACATGGTAATGAAGTCATATGGCGATTGGCTGGCCGCTTGGTGCTTGTAAACTGAAGAGGAAATTAAGGTAATGTATGACGCTTCGCCCCACCGACACTCTACATTATCTACAGGCCCTTGTTTTGGAGGCCAGGGAAGGGGAGGGCCTACAGATCTCTGTGAGGACGGGGGGAGGGGATGAGGGGGGAGGGATGCCCCTGTCCACAGAAATTAATAAGTCACTTGTCTTTCTTTGCTGACATGAACTTGAATTGAAGCAAAGCAGAAGGTATCATAGTGGCTAAGTGACTAGACATTACAGCACTAGAGTCCCAGGTTTAATTCCCAGTCCGCATGGAGTTGGTATGTTCTTTCCTTATTTGTGTCAGTGTCTTGCAGGCACTCCAGTTACCTCGCACATGCCAAAAAACATACCTCCTCATAAAACTGACCTTAGACTGGTGGTATTAGACTATGGCAGTAGTGGGAATATTAGATTGTAAGCTCCTTTTAGGGACAATTAATGACATGAATTATTCTGTGTACTTTGTAAAGTACCAGACAAAATGTCATCACTGTGTAATTGCAGAAAAGTAATATGCAATAGTCACACTGGGGCTCATTTGTTATAAGACATGCATAATAAACATGCAGCAAAAGCGACTTAGTTGCCCAGAGCAACTGATCAAAATCCTTGTTTAATTTAAAAAAATGGGTGTGGCTATGACAGGTTGTGGGTGGGAACTGAACAGGGGTGCGGCATTTGTAGCACACTGTGGCAAAACTGGGTGTGGCCATGACCGGATGAGGGTGGAGCAAACTGTAATTTAACAGTGCAACACAAAGACAGTGGGCCCAAGTTTACTCCCAAAACACAGAAAAAGTAACCCTAAAGGTAATTAGACAACGTTCCCACCACCCACAAATAACAAAGGCCCAGACAGCAAGACACACGTAATGTGGCAGCATTTCCCCAAAAAATTCACATAAATGTGCAGCCTTTCTCCAGAAAATACACATCATGTGGGCAGCTTTCACCAGAAAATACATGTAACGTGGGCAGCTTTCAGCAGAAAATATACAAAATGTGAGCAGCTTTCACCAGAAAATACATGGAATGTGAGCAGATTTCACCAGTAAATATACAAAATTTGGCCGCTTTCACCAGAAAATACACAAAATGCGAGCAGCTGTCATCAGAAAATACTTGGAATGTGGGCAGCACCAGTAAATACATGGAATGTGAGCAGATTTCACCAGAAAATACATGGAATGTGGGCAGCTTTCACCAGTAAATACACAAAATGTGAGCAGCTTTCACCAGAAAATACTCACCTGGAAGAAGACTCTTCTCCCGGCCTCCGCCGCGCAGCTCCCCGATGATCTCCCGCGCAGCCAGCGGCTGCAAATCTCCCGCACTGTCAGGCACAGCAGGGCTTTGAGAAAATGGCACCTGAAGCCCTGCATTAGAGACACAAATAGTCTCCAGTACAGGGCTCCGGACGCTATTTTTCCGTAGCCCTGCTCTGCCTGCCAGAAACCACAATCCTGCAGGCAGGAGGTGAGATGCGGGTTGTTGCCGGGGAGACTGACGCGGCCGCAACTCAGTTCACGTCCTGGGGGGACAAGCAATCCGGCCCTGCATCGTCAGGCCAGATGAAATGGCCTCGTGGGCCAGATTTGGCCCGCAGGCCGTAGTTTGCCTACCCCTGGGTCACATGGGGAAAATTAATTCCCTCCCCCTCCCACCTCATTAAAAGTAAAAAAAAAAAAAAGGGAAAAAAGGAAAATATAAAAACCTAGATGTATGTTCTGCACATACGGCACACATACACAGCTGGGATATACAAAGACCTTGATATATATTTGGTATATTTTGATACTATAGTCAATATTACTGTACTTATTTACATATTTGCATATTTTTAGTTTTCACCATGTTGTGAAAAATCTTGATTTTTAGGTTTGTTATTTATTCAAATATAGCTAAATCTTTTATATTTTATTTCAGTCTTGGTGATGATTTTGCATGTACTCATGAAGTTATGTCCTTTTTTTCCACTGAAAACATTTGTGGGACAAAATCAGTAATACTTTCTTTTATTTCTGGTGGTTCTCAGCCTTATTTTCAGGGCAGAAATGTGAATTTTAATGATAGATTTAAAAAAGGAACAAAAGGTTAGACATTACGGGAACAAAATGGATGAACCCTGGCAACCGATGATTAAATCCATAATTTAGAGCTTAATTTGATAAATATATCATGAGCTACAGACAAAAATTGAACACATATCCACATATTTACACCATCCTCCTTTTTTTTAATATGAGTGATGTATTGAAGACACCTGAGATACTCTCCTTTCTTCTTAAAATATCATAGATAGATGGTGCTGGCATATTCTGCTGTAAAGAGTACATAAACCATTCCCATCACTAATCCGTAAGATTTTTATTCAGGTAAATTGATCCAATCCAGAACAAAGGGCTGGAAATGAGAAAATCCATCCAACTGTTATACAGACAGTCAGAGAATTTTAGCAAAAGTTCTAACCCGTCTTTTAAATAGTACTTATTATTATATATGAAGCATAGTTACCTACAGGGGCGTTGCTAGGATCCTAAGGAGATCCGGGACACTTGTAGGCACTCCAGCCAAAAATGGGTGTGGCCATGCACCGGAATGTGGGTGTGGTCATAGGTGGAGCCAGCTTTACATGAACTTAACAGTGGTCTGAGTAGGCCTGCCCAGCAAAATGTTGGCTGAAGCCCCCCTCTCCATTAATTAAAAAAAATGCAGCATATCACATAAATAGGCAGTGTCACTTAAACATAACTAGGCAGAGTTACCTGGCTTTTGTTCTGGCTGGTCTGGCTTTCCGCTTGGCTAGCTGGCCTGTTGCCAGTCCCCAGATATTATTCCTTGACCTTCTAGTGGACCCCCTCCCATGCTTCCTACGGACCTCCCATTGAGGCACCACAACTTCCAGCATGCCCCCAAAGAAGAACCGCATCTCCCTGCATGCCCCCACAAAGGCATAACAGCACCCAATATGCCCACATAGAGGCACCCTATCACCCACCATATCCCCAATGCTTTGTGCTGTGGTGTCATGCTGAGTATTATGGTGTCATGCTGGGTGCTATGGTGCCTCTATGGGGCACGCTGGGTGCTGTAATGCCATGCTAGGTGCTGTGTAGTTCCATGCTGGGTGCTGTGGTGCCTCTGTGGAGAATGCTGGGTACTGTGTGGTGCCTCTGTGAAGAATGCTGGGTACTGTGTGGTGCCTCTGTGGAGAATGCTGGGTACTGTGTGGTGCCATGCTGGGTGCTGTGGTGCCTCTGTGGAGAATGCTGGGTACTGTGTGGTGCCTTGGTCGGTGCCTCTACTCTGCCTTGAGGACATCCAGGGCACCTCAGAATAGATCATCGATCTTTGGGCCAGTAACGCCCCTGTATACATAGTTTGGTTGAAAAAAGACATTCATCCTTCGTCCCACTAGAAGAAAAAAAAAACAGGACAAGAAATGTAATAAATAAAATTGCTTCTAATTTTTACAATATTTATGTATAAATGATTTAGTCAGTGTTTTCCCATTGTAAAATCTTTCATCTCCCTAATTTACTTTCAGAAATGTATCACAGGTGGCAACATCTTTAGTGCTGGCAACCTGCATCGCTGAGAAATTGTTGTTTGTTCTGAGCTGTAATAAGTTGCGGAGACAACGCCGCCCCGCAGAGCAACTTGGCGGCGGTCTCCGCTTCCCAGCCGGCGGGTTCCGCATCGCAGGCGGAACCACCGGCGCAAGTGCGTGAGGGTACCGCCGCCGTGGCTGGCGGCGGGTCTTGCAGAGCAGTTGGCGGACCCTGGTCCGCATTCGTACGCGGACCCCAAGCCTGGCCTCTCCAACACACAGAGGCAGAGGGTAGTTCGCGCGCAAGGAGGCAGGACTTTTACCTCCTACGTAGGAGGGTCAGCTGACTCTCCAGTCAGCTGGCCTCAGGAGGCCCTCTGATTGGTCGGGCGGCTGGGTGGCGCTGCAGATGCGCTCCCAGCATATAAGGAGCCTGTGATCAGATGCTCCTTGTCTGCTATCGTGAAAACACTTCTGTGGTAGCGCTCAGACCTTAGCTCAGTGCCCTGGTGTTGATACTAAGGATTTCACACCTTAGTTAGAATTGTATTTTGATATTGTATCTGTGTTTTGACTTCGGCTATCCTTGACTACTCTCTCTCTCTACGCTATTGTACTTTTGCTTATCTGATTCTTGTTGCCGACCTCTGCCTGATTACCGATTACTCTTCTGCCTTCCGCTCCTGTACCACTGCCGCCATCTCTGTTGCTGAACCCTTGCCTGTCTGACCTTTCTCCCTTCAGTGGAACGTCTCCCACTGGAAGGTTATCTCTGAGGCCTGCCTCTCTGAGACACCTGCCCCAAGCAGACGATTGCTGCTAGGGGTTGAGATTCCTCATTCTGCCTGGTTAGAGGATCTCACTCACGGGGTTCCCATTCAGAGGTAACCACACCTCTGAGGAATTGCCGTGTGGTGGATATTTCCACATTACCGTGATATATTACTGTCTTTATTGTGTTTCCTTGCTGGGTGTCCAGAGGTTAGCAATATATCTGATTATCGGTGATACTGCAGATCGCCAATAATCAGATTCTCTCTGCGTGCTGACACTGATTATTACAGAACAGCAGACCATACAGTATGGATGCACTACGCAGTCAGGTCGAGACCCTAACCACCTCACTTAACAACCTCATTGAGGTGATTAAGTTGCAGCAGACTCAGATCGATCAATTGGCTGGGTCTGTACGGGTTTTGCAGACGACTGTGACCACTGTGCAATCCCCTCCAGTCACAGATCTCCGTATGTCAGTGCCCGAAAAGTTTTCAGGGCAAAGATCTGACTTCCAGAACTTTCGCAACGGGTCTTGTCTTATTTTGAGCTACACACATATAAAAGTTAGCGCTCCTGCTGTGTCCACAGTCCACAAAATCAATTTGTAAAGTTCTGTATATCCTGTTCTGTGCCGAACTTTATCTCCAGAGAACTAATGGAATGACCACCATCACCTCACCCTCAGAAGTGGGCACTCACCCTTAGTAGATGACCCTCGGCTAGATGGGTCTCAAACGCCTCTGGGATATTTTCAGGCAATCCCTCGCCTATATTGGCTCTTTATACAGTGCTTTATCCGACTTCAAGTCCACAGCATTCACCTCAAATAAAACACATATTCCTTCCCATAGCGTAAAACCATACGAAAAGTTTAATTTATATTAAAAATGCACACTCACATTCCAATAGTATTTTGAAGAGCATGGAGTTTTATAGGGCTCTACCCCTTCACGTTGGCCACCTGGCTGGCTCTCTGTGTCCGCATGGATGACCGTGCTCTGGTCTCCCCGCACGCCACGCCGGCTAACTTCCGCTTCTGCAGATCACGCCCTACTAGTTTCGTCCTATTGGACTCATCAGGAGCATGCGCAGAAGCTTCCATAAAGCGTATTTATAGCCGCATGCCCGCCCCGTTCCTTCCCCAAACAACTAATTAGTTTTGCCGCTGCTTCCGAGCCAATATAGGCGAGGGATTGCCTGAAAATATCCCAGAGGCGTTTGAGACCCATCTAGCCGAGGGTCATCTACTAAGGGTGAGTGCCCACTTCTGAGGGTGAGATGATGGTGGTCATTTCATTAGTTCTCTGGAGATAAAGTTCGGCACAGAACAGGATATACAGAACTTTACAAATTGATTTTGTGGACTGTGGACACAGCAGGAGCGCTAACTTGTATATGTGTATTAAATTTAATTGCTTAAGAAGCGCACCGCCATATATATAAAGCGGACTCTCATATTGGTCAGCGCAGTGTGTTGAAATTGAATTTGTATATTGTATTGTTTACATTGCAGCAGACATGGATTTGTTTGAGATGAGATTGAATAAGCGGGTAAACCTGGAAGATATTTTTAATGTACAGGATGAACACATTCCATCTGTAGATAATGATTTTAAATGTTTGCAGAATCTTATGGTTAAAGAACAATCCACATGGTGGGATCTCTCCACACTCGCTATATATGAGAAGGAGCAGATTGTTCCTAAGCGACTGAGGTGGGATCTTATAGCCAGTGATGGAGAGGACAGTGAGGAAAATGATGCAGAATGGGAGGAATATTTTGATAAATGCGGTGTGGGTCTAGTCAAATTACTGATGAAAAGAAAAAATAGAAGAATGGAAAGGTTAGGAGGGGAAATCGAAGTTATTAGAAAGAGATTGGAGGTTGGGAAGGGCACAGATGAGTATAACAAAAAGACACAAAAAATCATGGAAATTCTCCAAAAAAATGAACGGGAAATAGTAGTGGAAAAAAGGAAAAAATTCTTTAGAGACTATCAGGCTCATAAAAATAAAAAAGCATACAGATGGCAAATTAAGAAAAAAATAGCGGCACAGGAATTGGAAAATGCATCAACGGGAGGGGCCCCTAAGCAGGAGGTAATCAATAATGGTGGGAACCCGAATAATCCAGGGGGTAACCATGTGCCTAGGCCAATGGGAGGTGGAGGAAGACCGTATAGGGGAAATAACCCGGCCCCGTATAGAGGAGGGAGGGGGTACGGAGGGGGTAAACCCCATTATGGTAATTACAACCCCCAGCATAATGATGGATCACAATGGGTAAGACCACCGGGCCAGGGAGGGAGGGGACAAAATCCCAGACAAATAGGATATAATGTGTCCATTCAAAATAGGTATGACCCCATCAGACAGGAAGTGCAGTTCGAGCCTTTTTTAGGGATGAGCAGGGGGTACAATCAAACGGATTGGGGAATAGAAGGATACAACAGACCAATCCCTGGAAAAAGAGGACCAGAAGGGGAACAAGGGGAGAGCGAAAGCAATTCGAAAAAAAGAAAAGAGTAGAAGCCCAGGGTATCTTTAATCTTAGTGGCGTGGGGCTGTCCAAACCCGAGATTAAAACCTTAAATGAAGGTCTTAAATTTGCCCCTAAAAGAGGTATAAATAAGTTCAATACGTATATAGACTTGGAAAAATTCACACGCAAATTAAATTTAAAGAAATACTTTTTAAAAAAAGAAGGACCTACAGGAAGGATAAATCCACCTGTCCAGCATTTGGGGGGGACAGCACAGTATAAACATACAACACTTAAGAATAATTCAACCTTCAACCCACAAGAAACTGGTTTTCATGCGATAGGTGTTTTCAAAAAATTGGTGATGGATGAGATAGATGCTATTCCGGAAAGGAAATACCCAGGGGTACAGAATGTGGCTAGGTCTTTACTAGAAGAAAAAAACTTGGTGATACGTCCTGCTGACAAGGGGGGAGGGGTCGTAGTCTTAAATAAAGATCAGTATAACAATGAATTAAACAGATTGGTGTGGGACCAGAGTACTTATACTAAACTTAAAGGGGATCCCACGCAGAAGTACTATGGTGAGCTTAGACTACTCTTACGGGAGGGGTTGGATGCTGGGTTCCTGGGGGAAAGTGAGTTTAGGTACTTGCTCCCCTCGGCACCACGCATCCCGGTTATATATCAAATACCGAAGATACACAAGGACATGCAGAACCCCCCAGGAAGGCCCATTGTCAGCGGAATCGATTCATTAACACATCGGCTGGGACAATATCTTGATAATTTCTTGCAACCATTGGTGGAATCATTGCCATATGTGTTAAGGGACACCAAACACACATTGCAGTGCATTGAGGGTATGTCGGTCAGGCATGGGGCCTTGTTGGTCACTGCCGACGTATCCTCATTGTACACGAATATACCTCAAGACAAGGGGATTCAGGCTGTAGAATATTTTATGAAGCAAAAAAGGGAAATACCCGAGGATCAAATTAAGTTCCTTATGAAAATTTTGAGATTTGCTATGGAAAAAAATTATTTTTGGCACGGAGGTGAGTATTACAAGCAACACAGGGGTTGTGCCATGGGGGCGGGGTTTGCCCCTAGTTTGGCAAACCTCTTTATGGGAAAATGGGAACAAGAGGTGTTGGCACAGGAGGGGTCTAACCAGGTTCTAACCTGGAAAAGGTATATAGATGACTTGTTTATAATATGGGGGGGCACTAAAGAGGGTTTGGCACAATATATTGAAGCACTTAATAAAAATGAAGTTAATATCACATTGTCATATGAGGCTCATAGTGAAACGATTCACTTTTTGGATTTATCACTGTCTATAGTGGAAGGGGTAGTGGTTTCAAAAAATTACTTTAAAGAGACAGACCGGAATGGGTATATTTCAGTACATAGTGGACATCATCCAAGTTGGATAAAGAATGTCCCTAAAGGTCAACTGATGAGGGTAAAACGTAACTGCACTGGGGTAGAAGATTTTGATTCACAGGCACAGGTGTTGATAGATAGATTTATAGAAAAAGGGTATAGTGAGGAATTTTTACGAACACAACTAACAGATGTTAGGGAAAAAGATAGAAGGGAACTATTGCAGGATAATAAAAGGGGAGGAGTAAATAAGAAGTATGAAGTAGCATTTATCTCTGACTATAATGAACAATATAGGACGGTGCAAGGGATAATAGGTAAGTATTGGGACATTCTTACGTCTGATACAGAGCTTAGACAGATCCTACCTCCCAAACCGAATTTTATATATAGAAAAGGCCGCAATTTGAGAAATTATTTAGCGCCAAGCTGTGTGGAACCTAAAAGTAGAGGAGAAAGACTACAGGGGTGGCAGCAACCAGGTTTCTTCCCCTGTAGAAAGTGTAAGGGGTGTAGGGAGATAAATACAAGTCGTATGCAGGAAGTAGTGGGATATGCTAATAACAAAAGAACAAAAATACGTCAGTTTATCTCATGTAATGATAAAAATGTTGTATATATGATATGGTGCCCGTGTGGTCTTCAGTATATAGGAAGGACTACTAGACCTTTGAGAGAACGCATAGGAGAGCATATACGCAATGCTAATAAGGGTCTAAGAGGGCACACATTGTCATCACATTTTAGGGAGGTACATAACTGTGATTCATCAGTAATGTCTTTTTGTGGTTTGGAGAAGGTGAATGCACATTGGAGGGGTGGGAACACGACTAGAGATGTCTCTAGAAGGGAAACATGGTGGATACATCACATGAATTCTCTTAAGCCAAAAGGGCTAAATGCGGAGATTGACCTTATATGTTATCTCAGTAATGATTGATAGGGATCGTATAAACACATCGTAGTCCGGTGATAAAAGTATGCAGAATAAAGTGGACGAGCATTTTTTGAACACTAACTAGATATAAAGGGTTGTATACCCCTTAATACAAACACTTTTTATGGGGGGGGTTATATATGTTTTTTCAAGTTGGAAAGGATTATGAGAGTTTCAAAGTTGGGGATTGGGGATTCAGTTTATTGCACGATTGGCTCTCTCCACTATAATTTTGCATACTAGAATTACTTGGCCTCACTGATATTATGGATTGTATGTGTATATAAATTGGAGAAATCGGTAGATCTGGATTGTATATGTATTTCTAGAAGTTGGTGGGTTGAAGATGGAAATGATGTGAAATGTATAAGCATATTGTAATCTTGATGCATGTCATAAGGGTCAGATGGCTGGCTCCACGATTTTGCATTAATTTCTGCAAACTTTTTTAGTTTTTTAAGCGTTTTTTTAGGCGTTTTATGCGTCTTTTTTAAGCGGTTTTTAGCGCTATATGCGTTTGTTTAGAAAAGGCATTTCCACTCTCAATGGGAGTGAGGATGTTGAACATACGTCCCTCTGGTGGGAGGGTACGTATAATACTTCTAATTGGAAGCCTGCGCTCCAAGGTGGCTAGAACGCGGAAGCAGCGGCAAAACTAATTAGTTGTTTGGGGAAGAAACGGGGCGGGCATGCGGCTATAAATACGCTTTACGGAAGCTTCTGCGCATGCTCCTGATGAGTCCAATAGGACGAAACTAGTAGGGCGTGATCTGCAGAAGCGGAAGTTAGCCGGCGTGGCGTGCGGGGAGACCAGAGCACGGTCATCCATGCGGACACAGAGAGCCAGCCAGGTGGCCAACGTGAAGGGGTAGAGCCCTATAAAACTCCATGCTCTTCAAAATACTATTGGAATGTGAGTGTGCATTTTTAATATAAATTAAACTTTTCGTATGGTTTTACGCTATGGGAAGGAATATGTGTTTTATTTGAGGTGAATGCTGTGGACTTGAAGTCGTATAAAGCACTGTATAAAGAGCCAATATAGGCGAGGGATTGCCTGAAAATATCCCAGAGGCGTTTGAGACCCATCTAGCCGAGGGTCATCTACTAAGGGTGAGTGCCCACTTCTGAGGGTGAGGTGATGGTGGTCATTCCATTAGTTCTCTGGAGATAAAGTTCGGCACAGAACAGGATATACAGAACTTTACAAATTGATTTTGTGGACTGTGGACACAGCAGGAGCGCTAACTTTTATATGTGTATTAATTTTAATTGCTTAAGAAGCGCAACACCATATATATAAAGCGGACTCTCATATTGGTCAGCGCAGTGTGTTGAAATTGAATTTTATTTTGAGCTACGACCAACTTTGTCAGGTACTGAGCAGCAAAGAGTGACCTTTATTAAGACCTTATTGTCCGGGGACTCACAAACCTGGGCATACGGTCTTTCGCCCGAGGATACAGCACTGACGTCAGTTGAGGAGTTTTTTAAATCAATGGCTATAATTTATGATGACCCGGATGCTTCGATCACGGCTGAGAGGAAGCTCAAAACTCTCAAGCAGGGTCGAGATTCGGTTGAAGTTTATGCGGCCGAATTCAGAAGGTGGGCCGTGTCATCCAGGTGGGGGTCCTATGCCTTATTAGACTGCTTCCTCTCAGGCCTGTCAGACGCAGTCTCTGAATTGATGTTAGGACACCCGGAACCCAAGTCCGTCGATGACGCCATTTCCTTGGCGATACGTGCGGACCGCAGATTGCGCTATCAGCGCCAATCGAGAGGCAGGAATGCAGTAAGAGCTCTCTCTTATGCATCCTCATCGCCTACCCCTCCTACTGACGAACCGATGCAAATCGGACATTCTCGGTTGACTCGGGCCGAGAAAGAACGCAGAAGGGCAGAAAATCTTTGTTTATATTGCGCAGAGCAGGGTCATATTGCTCAAAATTGCCCCAGGAAATCGGGAAACGCTGCTGTCTAGGTGTAGAGGTAATACCCTAGACGCACAGAGCTTACCTCTAAATCAGAATAATCGGTTACTCCTCCCGTGTTTTATTTTACTGTTTGTACAGAAGCTTTCGTGGACTCTGGGTCCGCGGCCAATTTTATTGATTACGAATTTGTGAAAGGACTGGGTGTTCCCTTACAATCCTTAGACCGACAAATAGTCGTCACAGCAGTGGATGATTCTCCCCTACAGTGTAGACAACCTCTATCTCAGACCCCAAGGTTGTCATGCACGATAGGGGTTCTACATAAGGAGAGTTTACAGTTTCTTGTTTTGCGCATGGCAACCTCCACTGTAATTCTCGGTATGCTCTGGTTGCAGCTCCATTCTCCCCAGATAGATTGGGCCTCACGTCAGCTACTCAGCTGGTCACCTTATTGTCACACTCATTGTTTGGGGAGGATTGCCATTTGCGCTGCCAAGGTAGAGGTTAAAGGGGTACCAGCACAATACGCTGAATTTGCGGATGCGTTTTGTCCTAGGTCCGCTGACAAACTCCCACCACATCGGAGTTTCGACTGCCCTATCGACCTAAGATCTGGTTGTATGCCCCCTAGGGGTCATCTCTATAATCTTTCCGGACCGGAGAAACTGGCAATGCGGGAGTACATTACTGAGAACCTGGCAAAGGGGTTCATCCGCCCTTCCCGGTCACCGGCCACGACGGGGTTTTTTTTCATTCAAAAGAAAGATGGTGGTCTTAGACCTTGTATTGACTACCAAGGTCTAAACAAGATCACCATAAAGAATCGCTATCCATTGCCTTTGATAGACGATCTCTTTGCCCAGATTACCAATGCCAGTATTTTCTCAAAATTTGACCTACGTGGGGCATACAACCTGGTGCGCATTAGGGGTGGTGACGAGTGGAAGACGGCCTTCAATACACCCGACGGGCATTACGAGTATCTAGTTATGCCCTTCGGGTTGTGTAATGCCCCGGCCGTCTTCCAAGAATTGATTAACGAGGTCTTCAGGGAGGTGTTGGGGAAGTTTGTCTTGGTATACCTTGATGACATACTGATTTTTTTCTCCAAACCTCGTCGAGCATCGCAAGCATGTCAAATATGTTTTGAAGAAATTGAGACAAAATTTATTGTATGCAAAACTAGAGAAGTGCCTCTTTGAGGTCACTTAAATTCCTTTTCTGGGATACATTATTTCAACATCAGGTCTCTCTATGGACCCAGAAAAGGTTTCGGCTGTCTTAGAGTGGCCGCAACCGGTAGGCTTGAAGGCACTTCAGAGATTCCTTGGTTTTGCTAACTACTACCGGAGATTTATCAAGGGATTCTCTTCGGTAGTAGCCCCTTTGACTAGTCTAACCAAGAAATGGGTGGACCCGTACCATTGGTCCTCAGAGGCCCAGTCAGCCTTCAACACCCTTAAAAGACTATTTTGCTCTGCACCAATATTGAGACATGTCGATGTCACCCTTCCCTTCATGGTAGAGGTAGATGCCTCAGAGATTGGGGTGGGGCAGTCCTGTCTCAACATTCAGGTGTGCAGGGCAAGACACATCCCTGTGCCTACATTTCACGTAGATTCTCTCCTGCTGAAAGAAACTACGATGTAGGCAACAGGGAACTCCTTGCCATCAAGCTAGCCTTTCAGGAATGGCGTCATTGGCTTAAGGGTGCAGAACATACCATTGTTGTCTTTACTGACCATAAGAACCTGGAGTACATTGAGGGCGCGAAGAGACTTACTCCCAGACAGGCCCGCTGGTCTTTGTTCTTTACACGCTTCAGATTTGTCATTACGTACACTCCAGGTTCTACAAATGTCAAGGCAGATGCCCTCTCCAGATGTTTTGAGCCGGAGACAGCCCAGTCAACATTCCCCGAGGGTATTCTGCCTCCCAAGGTGGTGCTAGCTGCAGTTGAGACCTGGGAGGATTGGGCGGCCACACTAGCTGATTATCAGTTGGATACCCCGGAAGGGAAGCTGGAAGGGGTTCTCTTCATACCACTTCCTTTCCGATTACGTATCTCTTCATACCACTTCCTTTCCGATTACGAATCATGCAGCTGTTCCATGATCTGATCTGCTCACTAGGTGTGTGTGGTGGCTGTCATTGGCTTCAGATTGCAGAGAATTTGTTAGAGAGTGTGTTGTCTGTGCCAGGAACAAACCGTCTCGCCTGGCTCGGGTGGGCACCTTACAAGCCTTGCCAGTACCAAGTGAACCGTGGACCCATTTGTCCATGGTTTTCGTTGGCGAGCTCCCCAGGTCCGAAGGTATGACAGTCATGTGGGTAATTGTAGACAGGTTCAGCAAGATGGCCCATTTCGTTCCACTTAAGGGGTTTCCCTCAGCCCAAGAATTGGCCGATCTTTTTATACAACACGTCTTCCGGTTACACGGTATCTCGGATGATGTAGTTTCTGATAGGGCAGTCCAATTCGTGGCAAAGTTTTGGAGGGCTTTTTGCCATACATTGGGTATGAACCTGTCCTTCTCTTCAGGGTATCACCCACAGACCAACGGGCAGACCCGAAAGGGTTAATCAGGCCCTGGAACAGTTCCTGAGATGCTATGTGGCGGACGCACAAACCGAATGGGTTAAATTTTTGCTCTTTGCCGAGTTTGCGCACAACAACCTGAAGAGTTCGTCAACAGGGTTGTCCCCTTTTCAGGTTGTGTCAGGAAAATCCCCTAAGTTTTCCCCATTGCCTGTGTGTTCTTCCCCCTTCCCTGCCCTAGAGGATTGGCAGAGGGCTTTGAGGGAGCGTTGGGGACAGGTAAAAAGAAATTTAGGCATAGCCTTTCAGAGACAAAAGAAACAGGCCGATAAGAGACGGTCTGTTGAGTGGCACTTTGCTCCAGGAGACAAGGTGTGGGTGTCAACAAAACATTTGGCACTCAGACAACCGTCCACCAAGTTGGGTCCTAGGTTCATAGGGCCTTATCCGGTGGTCAAAAAGATCAATGAGGTTTCTTATGTTATTGATCTTCCAGCCAGCATGAGATGTGGGAGATCGTTCCACATCTCCTTGCTGAAGCCGGCAGTGTATGTGGATTCCTCCCCCCCCCCCCAGTTGTGGTAGAGGGCCAGACAGAGTTTGAAGTCGAGAAGATCTTGGATTCTCGCCTAGTGCTGAATTCGGTGCAGTATCTGGTCCATTGGGAAGGGTATGGGGTAGAGGACAGGTTCTGGGTTCCAGAGGATTGTATGCATGTCGAGAGATTGAGGAAGAGATTTCATCAGTTACATCCTGAGAGACCATATAGGAAGTGTCCGGAGTCCACTCCTCAAGGGGGGGGTACTGTAATAGGTTGCGGAGACAACGCCGCCCCGCAGAGCAACTTGGCGGCGGTCTCCGCTTCCCAGCCAGCGGGTTCCGCATCGCAAGCGGAATCACCGGCGCAAGTGCGTGGGGATACCGCCGCCGCGGCTGGCGGCATGGCGGCGGGTCTTGCAGCGCAGTTGGCGGACCCTGGTCCGCATTCGTACACGGACCCCAAGCCTGGCCTCTCCAACACACAGAGGCAGAGGATAGCTCGCGCGCGCGCAAGGAGGCAGGACTTTCATCTCCTATGTAGGAGGGTCAGCTGACTCTCCAGTCAGCTGACCTCAGGAGGCCCTCTGATTGGTCGGGCGGCTGGGTGGCGCTGCAGATGCGCTCCCAGCATATAAGGAGCCTGTAATCAGTTGCTCCTTGTCTGCTGTCGTGAATACACTTCTGTGGTAGCGCTCAGACCTTAGCTCAGTGCCCTGGTGTTGATACTAAGGATTTCATACCTTAGTTAGGATTGTATTTTGATATTGTATCTGTGTTTTGACTTCAGCTATCCTTGACTACTCTCTCTCTCTACGCTATTGTACTTTTGCTTATCTGATTCTTGTTGCCGACCTCTGCCTGATTACCGATTACTCTTCTGCCTTCCGCTCCTGTACCACTGCCGCCATCTCTTTTGCTGAACCCTTGCCTGTCTGACCTTTCTCCCTTCAGTGGAACGTCTCCCACTGAAGGGTTAACTCTGAGGCCTGCCTCTCCGAGACGCCTGCCCCAAGCAGACGATTGCTGCTAGGGGTCAAGATTCCTCATTCTGCCTGGTTAGAGGATCTCACTCACGGAGTTCCCATTCAGAGGTAACCACACCTCTGAGAAATTGCCGTGTGGTGGATATTTCCACATTACCGTGATATATTACTGTCTTTATTGTGTTTCCTTGCTGGGTGTCCAGAGGTTAGCAATATATCTGATTATCGGTGATACTGCAGATCATCAATAATCATGTATATATCTGCATTCTTGGTGATACTGCAGATCGCCAATAATCAGATTCTCTCTGCGTGCTGACACCGATTATCACATGAGCTGAATAGAAAAAACACCTTGTCTCCCAGAGTGCACTGGGAGAAGATGGGCACATAGCTAAGCAACCTAGGCTTGATATCACTGGGAGGGCGGGGCTACACACCAAAACACAGAAATATATTCATATAGGAAGTGTTTCTGATCCTGAAACCAGGAAAAATTACATAAAAGTGAGTATCCTGAATAATTTACAGTATTCTACAATATGTCATTACAGTTACTCTTTAAATTACTTTGTGTAACGATCGGTGTAACACAGAGAGGATCTGATTACCGGTGAACTGCAGTCTCACCAGGAATAAAGAATATACCCGATTATTGGTGATCTGCAGTATCACCGATAGTCAGATATATCTACTAACCTCTGGACACCAGATAGAACAAGTGAGTGTTAGATGCAACAGTATACTTTGAGTACTTCTCCAGAAGTATGTTCCTTCCTCTGGCCTAGACTCTCCAGGAGGGAGGAGCTAGGCTGAGGGGAGGAAGGACAGGGCGTGAGTGACACCCGAGAGGTAGGGTGTCACTAACAGGTCTGGGAACTGCCTCTAACAGTAAGGCCAGTTCTCGAGGTCGGCAAGCCAGGTCGTTAACACACAGACAGATAAGGTACAGATTCAGCAGGCAGATACGGAATCCAATAAACAGACAGGGTTTGGCAACGGAGTATCAGAATAGCACAGTACAGAATCAGGAGGCAAATACAGAGTCCAGGAATGAGCAGAGATTGGCAACAGGGTAACAGAAATAGCAAGGTACAGAATCAGAGTTCAGAGGGATGGTCAGACAGGCAGAAGGTCATAACATATAATACAGTTCAATATTCCTAATGCTAAGGTGTGAGTTCCTTGATCGTCAACACCTTTGGAAACTATGCTAGAACACAGATACAGAAAAGGTCTGAGTGCTACCAAGTAGCGATCGCAACGGCAGACAACCAGAGAATGACCAGCACCCAGTATATATAGCAAAGCGCTCTCCAGCGCCTCCCCTAAGTGCTGGACCAATGGCAGGTGGTGAAAATGTCAGCTGACCCTTTTCTGGCTGTCATATAAGCTCTGCCTCTCAGCGCGCGCGCGCGTCCTTCTGAACCTGTGTGGACTAGCAGTCCCAGCCACACCAGACATGTCTTGCAATGTGACCACTGATTCAGGCGCGGGAACCGCCGCCCTGCTCTCTAAGCGAGCGGCGGTTTCCCCGCGTCCAGCCGCAATGTCAGCTGCTTTGCCATGCGTGCAATCCGCCGCATCCAACGCGGACTCCACCGCTCTGCCCATGCGGCATGCGGTGGTTTCTTTGCGTTGTGCCGCCATGTTAGACGCGGAAACCGCCGCCTCACTCTGAGCCCTTGCGGCGGCTTTTCCGCGTTTCCTCACAGTACCCCCCCCCCCCCCTGAGGAGTGGACTCCGGACAGCTCCTACCAGGCTTCTCAGGATGCAACGCGTGGAACTCCCTTCTTAATTTGTCAGCATGCATGCGACATTCAGGTACCCATGATCTCTCCTCAACACCATACCCTTTCCAATGAACCAGATATTGTACTGAGTTCTGAACTATGCGAGAGTCTAAAATCTTCTCTACTTCGTACTCAGGTTGGTCATCTATCATCACAGGAGGAGGAGGAGTGGGACCCACATGAACTGCTGGCTTAAGCAGGGATACGTGAAAGGATCTTACGCCGCGCATACTGGCAGGGAGGTCAATGGCATAAGTGACATCATTGATCTTTCTGGTTACTGGGCATGGACCCACATACCTGGGCCCCAACTTAGCCGAGGGCTGTTTCAAGGTCAAGTGACGTGTGGACACCCAGACTAAATCTCCTGGCAAAAACCTCCACTCTAATGAACGTCTCTTGTCAGCTTGACCTTTTTGACTTTGAAACGCCTTCTCCAAATTATTTTTCACAATTCACCATATATCTTTAAATGACCTTTGCCAGGCCTCCAGAGCTGGAAACGGAGTGGAGGCAACTGGCAATGGGGAGAATTTAGGCAACTTCCCGGTCACTACCTGGAATGGACAAAATCCTGAAGAGGAACTTTTCAAATTATTGTGCGCAAATTCTGCGAAGGGCAAAAACTTGACCCAATCATTTTGCGCTTCTGCAACGTAACACCTCAAAAACTGTTCCAATGATTGGTTGACTCTTTCCATCTGACCATTGGTCTGTGGGTGGTAGCCCGACGAAAATGACAGTTCCATGCCCATTTGGTGACAGAATGCTCTCCAAAATCTGGAAACAAATTGGACTCCCCTATCTGATATAGATGTTTTCCAGAATGCCATGCAATCGGAAAACGTGGATGATGAACAAATCGGCTAATTCCTGGGCCGAGGGGAGTCCTTTCAAGGGCACAAAATGGGCCATTTTACTAAAGCGGTCGACTACCACCCAAATGACCGACATGCCCTCAGATCTGGGGAGCTCACCCACAAAATCCATGGATAAGTGGGTCCATGGCTCACTCGGGGTGGGCAAGGGCTGCAATCTTCCCACAGGTGCCAGTCGGGAGGGCTTACTCCTCGCACACACCGCACACTCTCTAACAAACTCTTTGCAATCGGCTGCCAGAGACGGCCACCAAGCGCATCTGGCTACAAGGTCCTGTGTTCTGGAGGCCCCAGGGTGTCCCGCATTCCTGTGTGAATGGAACATCTGCAAAATCTGAAGGCGAAATGGCAGTGGAATAAACATAACCCCTTTGGGCTTCCCCTCCGGGATGTCCTGCTGAAAAGGACCTAAAACTCTGTCCAATCTTCCCAAGTCTCAGTTGTAGCTAATACCAGTCTCTGTGGGACAATGGTCTCTGGGAGGGAGGGCTGTGCTGTCTCTGGCTCAAAGCATCTAGACAGGGCATCTGCCTTAATGTTTTTGCTCCCTGGGGTGTACGTAATTATAAATCTGAATCTCGAGAAAAACAATGACCATCGAGCCTGACGGGGGCTTAATCTCTTGGCTCCCTCGATGTAGTCTAAATTTTTGTGGTCAGTGTAAACTGTAATCGTATGTTCTGCTCCTTCCAACCAATGACGCCATTCTTCAAAGGCCAATTTGATGGCCAGGAGCTCCCTGTTGCCTATATCGTAATTTCTCTCTGCCGGAGAGAACCTACGAGAAAAGTAGGCACATGGGTGCAATCTACCCTGCAACCCTGACCGCTGGGACAGCACAGCCCCTACCCCGACCTCTGAGGCGTCCACCTCAACAATAAAGGGATAGGAAGTGTCAACGTGTCTCAGGATCTGTGCAGAGCAAAACAAATCTTTCAAAGTGAAGAATGCATGCAGAGCCTCTGGAGACCAGTGGGTAGTATCTGCCCCTTTCTTAGTGAGACAGGTGAGGGGTGCAATAACCGTGGAGTACCCCTTTATAAACCTTTTATAGTAATTGGCAAAGCCTAGAAATCTCTGAAGAGATTTTAACCCCACTGGTTGAGGCCATTCCAACACAGCAGAAACCTTGGCAGGATCCATAGACAGGCCCGAGGTGGAAATAATGTACCCTAAAAAGGTGACAGATGTTACCTCGAAGATGCATTTCTCCAATTTAGCGTAAAGCATGTTTTGCCTTAGTTTATGCAATACAAACTTGACATGTGTTCTGTGCTCAGAGAGGTTGTTAGAAAAGATAAGTATATCATCTAGGCATACCAACACGAACCTGCCCAATACCTCCCTGAATACCTCATTAATCAGTTCCTGAAAGACGGCCGGGGCGTTACACAGCCCGAAGGGCATCACCAGGTACTCGTAATGCCCGTCAGGCGTGTTAAAGGCCATCTTCCATTCATCGCCCTTTCTGATCCGCACTAGGTTGTATGCACCCCGTAAATCCAATTTCTTTGCAAATTCAAAATCCATAAAATTAGCTGCAGAGCCTGAATTAATAAAAGCCTCAGTAACCTCAGTTTTATCTTCCCATGTGACTGTACAGGGAAGGAGTAACCGTTTATCTTCTAGGGGTAAAAGCCGCGTGCCTAGGGTGCTACCCCCTACAACTCCTAGGCGATAGCGTTTCCCGGCTTGTTAGGACAATTACGTACTCTATGACCCCCCTCTGCGCAGCAAAGACACAGCCGCTCAGACATCCTGCTTCTTCGCTCCACTTTGGATAGTTTCGATCGACCAATTTGCATTGGTTCGGGTGGAGCCGGGACAGGAGGAGGTGGAGTTACTGGAGGTGCAGCGTAGGACACCATTCTTACATGACTACTACCCCGGGTCTGTTTCTGATAGCGCAGTCTGCTATCGACTCGAATGGCCGATGAAATGGCCTCATCGACTGTCTTAGGTTCAGGCAGACTTAACATGAGATCTGAAACCTCATTCGACAACCCTGAGAAGAAACAATCTAATAGGGAATAGGTGTCCCACCTGGCTGAAACTGACCACCTCCTAAATTCGGCTGCGTAATCTTCGACCGGACCTCTGCCTTGACGCAAGAGCTTGAGCTTCTGCTCAGAGGTCGCGGCAAGGTCTGGGTCGTCGTAAATTACTGCCACGGCTTTAAAAAATTCATCCACTGAAGAGAGGGCCAAATCCCCGGTGGGCAAACTGTACGCCCACGTCTGAGAATCGCCTGATAACAAAGTTTTAATAAATGTGACCCTTTGGGTCATATTTCCAGAAGATCGGGGTCTCAACTCAAAGTAAGATAACACTCTACTTTTAAAATTTTGGAAGTCAGATCTGTCACCAGAAAATGTCTCGGGTACAGGCAAACGTATGTCAGAGCTAGGAGGGGATCGCACCTCATCCACTGCTGTCTGGAGGGTTTGTAAAGAACCAGACAAGGCTTCAATCATAGTCTTGTGACTACCCAGCACTTGGTTGATGTTTTCCACCGAAGTGGCAAGTGCGCCCAGACGGTCAGTGTGTGCGTCCATTTGCATTTTTGGTCTGCCGTTCTGTAACGATCGGTGTAACACAGAGAGGATCTGATTACCGGTGAACTGCAGTCTCACCAGGAATACAGAATATACCCGATTATTGGTGATCTGCAGTATCACCGATAATCAGATATATCTACTAACCTCTGGACACCAGATAGAACAAGTGAGTGTTAGATGCAACAGTATACTTTGAGTACTTCTCCAGAAGTATGTTCCTTCCTCTGGCCTAGACTCTCCAGGAGGGAGGAGCTAGGCTGAGGGGAGGAAGGACAGAGCGTGAGTGACACCCGAGAGGGAGGGTGTCATTAACAGGTCTGGGAACTGCCTCTAACAGTAAGGCCAGTTCTCGAGGTCGACAAGCCAGGTCGTTAACACACAGACAGATAAGGTACAGATTCAGGAGGCAGATACGGAATCCAATAAACAGACAGGGTTTGGCAACGGAGTATCAGAATAGCACAGTACAGAATCAGGAGGCAAATACAGAGTCCAGGAACGAGCAGAGATTGGCAACAGGGTAACAGAAATAGCAAGGTACAGAATCAGAGTTCAGAGGGATGGTCAGACAGGCAGAAGGTCATAACAAATAATACAGTTCAATATTCCTAATGCTAAGGTGTGAGTTCCTTGATCGTCAACACCTTTGGAAACTATGCTAGAACACAGATACAGACAAGGTCTGAGTGCTACCACGTAGTGATCGCAACGGCAGACAACCAGAGAATGACCAGCACCCAGTATATATAGCAAAGCGCTCTCCAGCGCCTCCCCTAAGTGCTGGACCAATGGCAGGTGGTGAAAATGTCAGCTGACCCTTTTCTGGCTGTCATATAAGCTCTGCCTCTCAGCGCGCGCGCGTCCTTCTGAACCTGTGTGGACTAGCAGTCCCAGCCACACCAGACATGTCTTGCAATGTCCAGCCGCAATGTCAGCTGCTTTGCCATGCGTGCAATTCGCCGCATCCAACGCGGACTCCACCGCTCTGCCCATGCGGCATGCGGAGGTTTCTTCGCGTTGTGCCGCCATGTTAGACGCGGAAACCGCCGCCTCACTCTGAGCCCTTGCGGCGGCTTTTCCGTGTTTCCTCACACTTTGCCAATAAATATTCTTATTTTTTTAATTAAAACAAGTAGAGGATGTTTGTTCACTAACTCATGCACTTGTAGGTTCTTATGTCTCTGTTTGACATTATATAGTCATTGAATACTAGTTTAATGAAAATGAGAAATACGGGAAAAGGGGATGCAGTAAATTTAAATAACAGTTTATTTGGTTAAGAAATGTTTCAAAGACATTTACATTCATAGAGAAGAATGCCATTTACTTTGGTGTAATGCTACATCACCTCTCCCTAGAGACCATGAAACACTTCTCTGCAAAATCACTGGAAAATTAAGTACTAGCATCTTACTTTGTCATCATGGCTTTATAGTGGCTTTGTGCCCTCGTGGATGTACACTCTACATACGGAAAGTCTTAAAGCAGGTTTGTCACTATAAAAATCAAATTTCTACAGCAACTGGTCTGAGTGTATTAAGTGATAAAGATGCTAATCCTGCATTTAAAACTTTCAAAACTTTTTCTGCTGTTATGGCTTGGATTTATCACATTTTTTCAATTCAAAATATTTAGTTGAACCACTCTGACACATACGAAGATAAAAAAACTCTCCTTCAAGCCTTTGCTAGCTAAGCATGCCCCCCAAGTCCCTCCGCTCTCCCCCGATCCCCCCGATCGCCGCCATTATACGTACCCCCCAGGGATCCCGCGATGGTGCAGTCTCCCAATCAGCTCCAGGCTTTGCTATGGGAAGGATCGGGACTGCGCATGACGTCATGACTTCGATGACGTCATGTCTGATCGTCGCCATAGCGATGGCTGAAGCTACATGGTGAAGCTGCGGCTCTCGCGGGATCGCGGACAGGTAAATATTGCCGGTGGCGACCGGGGGGGATCACAGTGGTGCCGGGGACTTGGGGGCCACAGTTAGCTAGCAAAGCGCTAGCTTAAGCAATTTATCCAAATTTTATGTGAAAAAATCATTACGCGGATGCAGCATTGGAAACTGCGTACCACCAGGGTGGTTAAGCCATAGGGAAACATGGACATTACCTTGCAGATCAGTTGTCCTTTCAGGTATAACTGACTGCGTCTGATATATATAACTGACAGCAAGTGATGTATTTCAGTTCTGACAAAATCTTGTAAGTACTGGAAGTGAAAGTTGTTAGAAGAAAATGGTGGGCTTCTGAGAGGAACTGACAGCGAGGTAAGTATTAATTTGCAGGTACATCATGTATTTATTATAAATTATTTTACTAAGTTCAGGTTCCCTTTAAGGCTAAGAAACTAGTGTGTATACAGCCATGATGCACAGACATCCGAAGTAGTGCATCATCTCAGCTGAGCTCATTGTTCTCCAACCCCCCAATCGAAACCACTCCATCGTGCGTTGCACCGTCTTCCCCCATCCTCCCTGCATAGCAACAGAACATGGTGCAAGGCCATAGCCTTGGGACACATCAGTACAGCACTCAGCCTAAATTGTCACCCAAGGGATCGAGTCACAAACATTCTTTGGGCATGTGTATGCATCATTAGAAATCCTAGTAGTTTCATCAGAGAACCAAGATCATCCACAAGGCAACCTTGAGGACCTTGCAAGGACTGGGGAAGAGTCTGTGTGCATGGATAGGGAACTGGCTAATGGACAGAAAACAAACAGTTGTGGTCAGTGGATCATACTCAAAATGGGTGACTGTTAGCAGTGGGGTCCACAGGGGTCTGTACTGGGTCCAGTGCTCTTCAATTTATTTATTAATGACCTAGTAGATGCAGTAGTGAGCAATGTTGCTATTTTTGCAGATGATACAAAATTGTGCAGAATCATCAACTCTCAGGAAGATAGTGACATATTGCAACAGGATCTGGATAGGATGGCTATATGGGCACATAAATGGCAGATGAAATTCTATGTTGACAAATGTAAAGTCATGCATTTTGGTTGTACCAATGGTATAGCACTATACAAAATTAATGGGATACAGTTGGGGACATCAAACTTGGAGAAGGACTTAGGAGTACTCATCGACAACAAGTTAAATAATCGTACTCAATGCCAAGCTCCTGCAGCTAAAGCTGAGAAAATTTTGGGATGCATTAAAAGGGAAATAAAAACTCAAGATGCTAGCATAATATTGCCCCGTTTAACTATCTAGAAAGGCCACATCTGGAATATGGAATTCAGTTCTGGGCACAACATTACAGGAAAGATATTGCAGTTTTAGAGCAGGTGCAGAGACGAGCAACAAAATTGATACGTGGGATGGAAGGTCTCACTTACCAAGAAAGGTTAGATAGACTAGTTTATTTAGTCTAGAGAAAAGACGCCTTAGAGGAGATCTAATTAACATGTTTAAATACATCAGAGGGCAATACAAAAGCTTGGTGGATGAGCTTTTTGTCCATAGGCCTTCTCAAAGGACTAGAGGACATGATCTGCGCATGGAGGAACAACGTTTTAGCCATTTATTTGGGAAAGGGTTCTTTACAGTAAGAGTGATTAAGATGTGGAATGCATTGCTACAGGAAGTAGTTATGGCAAATTCTATACCAGCATTTAATGGGGGCTTAGATGCTTTCCTTGCATTAAAAGACATCCAGGCCTACAATTACTAGGTAATGCCCAATTTTTTCCCTTTTGGGGCTAATTGGACCATGCCTTGTAAGGGTTTTTCGCCTTCCTGTGGATCAACAGGGATATGTGAGGAAGCAGGCTGGTGTTTTTGTTTTACTTGTTCTCTGGTTGAACTCGATGGACGTATGTCTTTTTCAGCCCAAATAACTATGTAACTATGTAACCTGGGCAAGTGCCTGGGGCCTAGTGGGTGTCAAAGAGCCCAGATGCTCGCTTCTCTGGTCCATCTCCCAACTCAGTTTACCAAAAGTTTTAAAAAGGGCCGCCAAAGTTACTTTCTTGCCTACGGCCCCAATTAGTATTACCAGTAATCCTTCTCTGAGCTTCATAAATGACTCCTGTGCTGCCATATCCCTCAATTTGTCAGCTCTCTGCTATAGATCTTTTTTTTCTATCTGACCATGGTAGCCATATATAAAGTAGTAAATGAATATAAAGTAAAGTAAATGAATAACTGATCTGAATATAAAGTAAAGTAAATGAATCATTGATCTGTATATATATATATATATATATATATATATATATATATATATATATATATATATATACAGTGCTGCCCATATTTATTCATACCCCTGGCAAATTTTGACTTAAGGTTACTTTTATTCGACCAGCAAGTAGTTGTTTGATGGGAAATGACATAGGTGTCTCCCAAAAGATAATAAGACGATGCACAAGAGGCATTATTGTAGAAAAAGAAAAATTCTCATCTTTTATTTACATCTGAGCAAAAAGTGTCCAGTCCAAAATTATTCATACCCTTCTCAA
Organism: Hyperolius riggenbachi; assembly: GCF_040937935.1. NCBI lineage: Eukaryota > Metazoa > Chordata > Amphibia > Anura > Hyperoliidae > Hyperolius > Hyperolius riggenbachi. The sequence continues at coordinate 335,727,229 of NC_090650.1, forward strand.
TAATAAATAGAAAAGCCTATTACAGCAATCAAACGCTTCCTATAATTGACCAGCTTTTTGCATGTCTCCACAGGTGTTTGTCTTTAGCAATGAGCTCCAAATATTTCAGATTGGAGGATCTTCTTGCCATCACCCTGATCTTTAGCTCCATCCACAGATTCTCAATTGGATTTAAGTCAGGACTCCTGATGTTGTTGTTGAGAATCCTCATATATTGCTATTTTTCATGGTGCTGTAACCGTTTACTGTTATTAGGTTCCCTGGTCCATTGGCTAAAAAACACCCCCAAAGCATTAGGTTCCCACCACCATGTTTGATAGCGGGGATAGTGTTCTTTGGGTTGAATGCTTCTCCTTTTTACGCCAAATGAAGGAATCATCATTGTGACCAAACGATTCATTTTTTGTTTCATCTGACCATAACACAGAGCAGAGAGCTGCTGTTTTTCACCTGTTGAGTTGATTAAAACAGCTGTTCCCAATTAATCAGGGTAATTAGGATGCTTTAGAACAGCTTGGACTATTTGGAATGGTATACAATTCTAGATTTTCCCAGAGACTGTGACAGTTTGTGAAGGGTATGAATCATTTTGGACTGGACACTTTTTACTCAAATGTAAATAAAAACTGAGAAATGTTTTTTTCCACAATAATGTCTCTTGCACATCGTCTTACTATCTTTTCGGAGACACCTAAGTCATTTCCAATCAAAAAATTACTTGGGCAAAATAAATTTAAGTCAAAATTTGCCAGGGATTTCAATAACTATGGGCAACACTGTCCTACGGGAGAAAAGTGCTTTACAAATGTTGTTTGTTGTTGTTGTTGTTGTTTTATATATATATACACACACACACACATATATATATATATATATATATATATATATATATATATATATATATATATATATATATATATTCTCATTCACTTATTAACAGTAATTGTTCTGCAGAAAATCTGTAGATGGAATGTATAGTTTATGGAATGTAAGTGACTTGTGAATTTTTTTTGGGGGGTTGCTGTTTATATTCATCTGCAACAAAGCAAGTGTAATTGTGACAAAAAGCATAGGAATGGCTCCATGTAATACACAGTAATTTGTCTAGACAGGAAAACAATTTGCCAAAGAATCCTCCGCCAGGCTGAAACAGGTGGTTGTACCTCGGCTGTTTTCTTTATAGTGATCTAGTTAAAAGTGCTGATGACTTACTACAGGGCGTTGCTGGCAAAATAAATACCTTGGTATCACATGCCATAACTTGAATAAGTGCTGTGGTGATTTGTGGGCACATATTTTCATACTGCCACTCTGTAATCTTATGCTATAAGCGGCTGTTTAAATAGTGGTGGTCCTTTGTTACAAAGCAATTCTGTCACTTTTATTACATGACCCTGCAAGACTTGTCATTATTAGCTAGCTAAAGGTTATCATCAATGCTTTCCAGTGGATATCACTTAAAAAGTTTTCACCTGTACAGAATGACTTTTTTGGTCTTTTGAATATATATTTGTACTGTGTGTGCTGTGACTGGATAAAATGCATATGTATCAGAAAAAGAAGACAGAAGAGAGCGCTTCTATTGTGCAATACCTTGAATTCAGTCTGCAAATTGAAAAAAAATGCATGTACAAGATCGCAAAAATTTGCAAGCGTCTCTCACATGCCCAATTTTTCACTCCTTGGACATCAACCGTGGTCAGTGGGGGGCATAAACAAGGGTACGTGGTAGTCCAGGAAAGTTCTGTGTCCCGGGTGATAATGGTGGCGCATTTCGACATACCAGTGTGTCTTTGTCAAGTCAGGATATCAGCACTGGAAGGGAATGGCACTTATAGCATGGCTAGCCTGATCACATGACCAAGCTAGCCTGGACTCCCAAAGACAAAGACAAACACTTATATATCGCTTTTCTCCTGGTGGACTCAAAGCGCCAGAGCTGCAGCCACTAGGATGCGCTCTATAGGCAGTAGCAGTGTTAGGGAGACTTTTTGCCTAAGGTCTCCTGCTTAATAGGTGCTGGCTTACTGAACAGGCAGAGCCCAGATTCAAACCCTGGTCTCGCGTGTCAGAGGCAGAGCCCTTAACCATTACACTATCCAGCCACACCACATACCCTTGTTGATGTCCCTGTTCCACCTCTCCAGTCTAAGCACTACAATGCGATCTCTTTTAACTCACGGTTGTGTTGAGATGTGTGTAATTGCAGCCTTAGGTTGATTGGCGGACAGTGACTCGATCCAAACGACACCTTGAAGATCGCGAAGAAGTTTATTCAAACTGTGCAGATCATACACCGATGAACAAATAGGTCAAAAAATCATAGTGTGAGCCGCTAGCAGAAGCATATAGCTGAGATGCAGGGTTGAAGCTAGAATGAGCAGTCAAAAAATCATAGTGTGAGCCGCTAGCAGAAGCATATAGCTGAGATGCAGGGTTGAAGCTAGAATGAGCAGTAAGGGGAGGAGACAAGGAGATCAGAAGAGGGTAAGGGAAGAGAGAGGAGACACACTTGAAAAAAGGCAAACCATGCATGTGTAACATGACACCCCCGCTGGTCATGGTCAACGTCCTAGGAGTGAAACATTGGGCATGTGAGATACACTTTCAAATGTTAATGATCTTGAATGTGCATTTCTTTTACAATTTGCAAACTGAATTAAAGGTATTGCACCATAGAGGCGCTTTCTTCTCTCTTCTATTTCTGATACAGACACCTGTCAAATCCCACCACTGAGTGAGCTGCACTAGATACTACCTTTTCACCTTTCATTGTCTGACACTGGCTTTGGAGAAATTATTCACTTTGGACACTATATCCTTTGGTCCTGGACTGGTTGTAACATGCAGCACGCATATATTTGACTATTAAAATGCATGTGTAGCCTTATCCACTAAACTACTCATTAATAAAGATAACAGTCATAAAACATGAACACTTTTCAATAAGCCATTTATTCATCTAAGACAAATTATTTGAATTTTAGTAAAACCACCCCTGAAAAAAAAATGACATTGGCAGAAAACTTAAGGTGCGTACACACATACGACTATAGTCGTTTGAAACAATCGTTCCCTGATCATTTCAAACGACGATCGTTTGAAAAAAAGCAGCCAACGACCATGAAGTCTAACGAGGGACGAGCTAAATCGTTCAAAGCGAATGATTTAGCTTGGCGGATTTTTCCCAACGACGATCGTTTGCAAAAGTAGTACATCGTTGGTAACGATCGTTCGTACTAGGCTTGACATGCGCATTTCACTATTTCTCCATGGAATTTTTCATTTTTATGCGCAACAGCAATAGTTGCTTTATTTGTTGTAACGTTCATTTTAACGATCAGATCGTTACACACCTTTTACAACTAACTTTACTTAGGTCGTTCTTTCTTCAATTAAAAGTTCGTTCATCGTTCATAACGAACGATCGTTGTCGCATGTGTTTACGTAGCATTAGTCTGCTGAGCTGGAATTTTTGGCCTATTTCCATTTGGATGATTGATTTTTTTTTCACATATTCTTTTCAAATACACATTTTTGAGGGTACGGTAATTAAAATGAAGATATCTTCATAGTCTCTCACATTGCCTATTAACAATGGCAGTATATGATATAAAAGTAATGGTCTCAAATAACTTAAAGAGACACTGAAGCAAAAAAATTTTTTATGATATAATGAATTGGTTGTGTAGTAAGGATAATTACTAGAACATTAGTAGCAAAGAAAATATTCTCATATTTTTATTTTTAGGTTTTTTTTTTTATAACATCGCATCATTCTCTAATATTTGCAGTTTACACACTAATCAGCATTCTAAATGATTTTACAGAGCAGATCAGTGTACTTTTGAACTGTCCTCTGCAGACAAAAACAACAATAACCGAATACACACGCTCAACAGAGGTCTTTTATGCAGCATAATTATCAAACAACTTTTGTTGTGAAACAAGTTGAACAACCAAAAAAAAAAGTTGCTTGCTATTGTTCACACAAGACTGATAAGAAGTAAATCCAACGGTTGGATTGACGTCTTATCAATCTTCTCAAAAAAAAGTTGCTTGCTATTGTTCACACAACTGATAAGACTGATAAGAAGTCAATCCAACAGTTGGATTGACGTCTTATCAGTCTTATCAGTTGTGTGAACAATAGCAAGCAACTTTTTTTTGGTTGTTCAACCTGTTTCACAACAAAAGTTGTTTGATAATTGTGCTGCATAAAAGGCCGCTGTTGAGCGTGTGTATGGGGCTATACAGTGCCAGACACTTGAGATAATAAGCTTCAGAAGGCAGAGCTCTCTGCAACTTTGTAAGTCGTGGAGCTCAATGGCTCTTTTGCATAGGTAACAACTGGAGTTTCTTAACTCTTCCTGTACTGGAAACAATATTTGACTTATGTCTCTGCTCCTAATATTTTATTTCTTAGCTGTATTACACATACAAATCATTATATCATTTTTTTTTGCTTCAGTGTCTCTTTTATTACAGTATTATCAAGGTGGTGGGCCAGGAAACTCCAGGACCGGGAAAACACAAAGAAGACAAAAAACAGGAGCACCAGATACAGTCTAGAATAAGAGGATTTCTCACAATGCTCAGGTTACAATAGAAATGCAATCGCCAATAAGGCCTACTGGTGGAGGCACCTAAAAATGATAAAACAGTTAAAATCAGTTTAAAGAGGAACTCCAGTGAAAATAATGTAATAAAAAAAGTGCTTCATTTTTACAATAATTATGTATACATGATTTAGTCAGTGTTTGCTCATTGTAAAATCTTTCCTCTCCCAGATTCACATTCTGACATGTATTACATGGTGACATTGTTACTGTGGGCAGATTAAGGAGCTGTTGCTAGCTGGTCTGGCTTTAACAGACAGCTGTAAGCAGCTATTTCCTGTCTGAACATTGTTACATTGTGGCAGTTTGCCAGGAGTACCGTACGGTACCAGAGCCTCTTGTGGGAGGGGTTTCAGCACAAAATCAGTCATACAGCGCTCCCTGATGGTCTGTTTGTGAAAATCATTATTTTTCTCATGTAAAAGTGGGTATCAGCTACTGATTGGGATAAAGTTCAATTCTTGGTCGGAGTTTCTCTTTAAGTGTAGGAACACACTAGGCAGTATCACATATGCGTTTTCCATAGCACACAGTGGAAAACATATATCCGATTCTGCCTAGTGTGTTCCTACCCTAAGAAGGAGAGTTAGTAATTGGCTTACCTCTACTGTAAAGCATATATATTGCACAAAATAATCAAGATCAAAAAGTTTGTATCGTAGGTGTTTCCTGTTTTATCAGGTCAATAATAACAACTGTAAAGGTAACCATACATCTAGCGATATATGGGCAGATTCAACCAAAACACAAATCTCTCTCTTATCGAATCTGATAAGAGAGAGATTAGTCAGCTACCCATACAGCACAGGCCTATTCCCGATCAATTCCATACTGAAATCAATCCGGAATTGGCCATCCGCCACCCCGACGCTGTGCCCACCTAATGTAAATGTCCCCCGGTGCCCAGTGTTACATTACCTGTCCGCAGCCTGCGCTTCTCCTCTGCTGGCTTCTGGGATCACTCCTCTGCATACACACACGCCTGCCATGGTTTACTAGTAAGGGCACGCTCGTCATTACTAGGAAACCACGTGGGGCATGCGTGTATGGAGAGGGGAGTGCGCCCGGAGCAGTGGAGGGACAAGCGCAGGCCGCGGACAGGTCATGTATACTTTACATGGGGCACTGGGGGGGGGGCATTCTTCACTAGGGGGGACAGCGCCGGGGAGTTTGTCATGTTCACCGATCGTCAGGAAATTGCACGCCGTTCCCATCGCGCACCTGATTGAGAATGCGACCAATTTTCATCCAGAAATTTGGCACATTGTTGGTCGGGCATGCACTTGGTGGCACCGATTTTCATCCAATTCAATTATAATAATCAAATCAGATGGTCAATTGGCCACCAAGTCGCCTGATGTATGGCCACCTTAACTCCTGGTCTATGTTATCAGAATCTCTTTGTCCATTGTCCATCTATATATAACCCTGCATAGGATTGCAACACTTGCTGATAAGATTAACGCTTAACTCAAGATACAACTGTTATTAAAAAAGTAGTAGAGTAACGGTTAGAGCTTCGGGTTTTAATTGTTTTCTGTATTCTCACTATAGACAGCTGTAAGTTTATATGAACTTCCTGTTCACATAAACACACGACTTAAAAGCGATAATAACCTTCTCCTCACTCAGAGCTGGGGGTACCCAATTAACCTGCAAAAAAGTTGGGCTGTGAGGGGAGTAAACCCACATAAGGAGGGAGGTTGCCAGAAGGAAAGCTAAACAAACACTGCAAGATCATGCAAGGACCATGCAAACAGTGGCCTGACCAGGATTTCAACTCGAAACTCTAGCAGGCTAGCCACCAACCCACTGTGGTAACAGGAAAAAAGGGCGCAGGCAGCTAGTGGACAAAAAGGGTGCCGCCATTCAGTTTCCATAATAAATATCGTTTAATGGGCGCCGAACAGGAAAAAAGTGCGCTGGAGATTTTAAACGTTTTACAAACGGCGCCCGGAGATTGTTAATGTTTTATAACTGTGCTTGTGATGATTTACGTTCAGAAAATGCACCCATGACAAATAACGTTTATAAAAAGACTAAACATATTTATCCTATTTAACTAAAACATTATTTAAAATGTTATCCCTTACTGTTTGTAAAACATTATTATTCACAAAATAAAGCGATCAGTATGTAACGTAAATTGCAATATATTTTTTACAGTCACTATTTGTAAAACATTATTATCCACATAAGCAATCACTAAGGGGGGTGATTAGGGTTAGGCACCACCAGGGGGGTCTTAGGCTTAGGCACCACCAGGGGGGTCTTAGGTTTAGGCACCACCATGGGGGTCTTAGGTTTAGGCACCACCAGTGGGGTCTTAGGGTTAGGCACCACCAGGGGGGTCTTAGGGTTAGGCACCACCAGGGGAGTCTTAGGGGTTAGGGATAGGTACAGGGAGAGTTCTGTGTGAGAGTAGGGTTAGGTATAGTTACAGTACAATATACATCACAAGGGGGGTCTTATGTTTAGGCACTACCAGGGGGGGTCTTAGGGTTAGGCACCACCAGGGGGGTCTTAGGGTTAGGCACCACCAGAGGGGTCTTAGGTTTAGGCACCACCAGTGGCGTCTAGAGGTTAGGGGTAGGTACAGGGAGGGTTCTGTGTGAGAGTAGGGTTAGGTATAGTTTTAGTAAAATTTTAGTAATACTTACTAATGTTTTACAACACTTATTATGAACGTAGTTATATTTATATAATCGTTATAAACAGAATTTTCAGATTTTATTATAAGAAGAAACAATAAATGAAGGTTATTCACAATAATATACAATTATAACGATTAAACATATATTATCATTTTTTTTATGAAACGTAATTATAAGTTTCACTTTTGAAACAGGGAAGATTATTGTTTTCACAATTGCCGATTTCATACACATTATTTAATGACTTATACATTTGTAAAACCTTATTTGTAAACGAAATACAGCACAATATTTTTATAAACGCTATTAATGCTTATCGTTTACACTCCGCGCCCTTTTTTTTTCCCGACGCCCTTTTTTGACGTACGCAACCACTGTACTGTCCAGGTCCAGGAGCTGGGACTGTCTCACTATAGTAAGGATGGCTACATATACTGTACTTTTAAACAGCACACTTGAAATTGTAATAGTGGATGCTCAGAATATATGGTCAACATGGTTTTAAACAGCACCTTTAAAAAATGTCCTTACTATGACCTAGCACAGAATCCAGTCTTAAGTTTGCGCACAAGCAAGTATTATACCTCTCTATGACCTCAGACCTATGAAAGAAATTAAATATTGAGCTAAGTTAATGAAAGTAATATTATACACCGTAAATAACAGAGTAATAGCGTAGTTTTATTAACCTTTAATATTAAGTAACATGCAGTAAAGATTGGATTTTTATAGTGTATTCAACCAGTCAAGATCACCATAAAGTCGCATGCATTGTTTATAACAAAGGGGTCAATAACAGAGAATGTGGCTCTGATTTCTAGGCGGTGGAGTGGAATGTATTGGGTATTCTATCACAGAGCTCTGCCAATGGTGTTGCAATATCGTCAAGGTCAAATCAATAACAAAGCAGTATCATGGTGCTTTTGTGAAAGGGTGATAATCAAATGCATATTTGCTGGGAAAATATATTCATACGGCATACATAGTTTTGTTTTTTAAAACTCTGTAGTTTGCAGCTCTTTTATGTAGGCACATGTTGGCAGTAAGTTGGCTACATTTTTAGAACGTTATGAAGAACATATTTACAATGAAATTAAGGTGGTGGAGTTAACCAATTCCTACGTTCTCAGTAAATGGATACAATCAGAAAAATTAAGTACGCTTAAATCGAAGCAGGAAAAAAAGGCACAGGAGCCCTTTTGGAAAAAAACGGCACCGCTATAGGCGGCTATAATAAAAGACGTATTTTGCGGCATGAGAGGAAAATTTGGGTGTGTGGCGGCCATTAGCGGGTGCCCCAGGGTGCCAAATTTTATCTGCTTTGATGCAAATTGCGGCTTTTAGAATGGCCGTGACATGCGGCTATGAAGATAAATTGAGGCGTCTGATTAGCGTTAAGAGCCGAGGGGTGGGGGTGGTGGTCGGTTAGGCACCACTGGGTGGTGGTGGGGGGGAGGGGTTAAGGGTAGGCACCATCAGGGGAATGCTGTGTAAGAGTAGGAAAATGTTAGGTCATAGTAAAACATTGGTGTGGGTCTTAACATTCAGATAAGCAAAGGCATCTAGCCTGCTGCCATGATTAATTCATACTCATATTCTCCTTACCAACATGCTGACACACAGAGCCGGGACAAGAACCTCCAGCACCCAAGGCTGAGACCCCAAAGTGTGACCCTCCATTCCTCCCACCCCAGCCATCACACACTGATTGCTATTGGACTAAGAGGTGTCCCAGGGCCCCCAACTCTCCCCCCCCCCCAAAACACCTTCATCTTTAGTTATTTGTCTTGCAGCAATTGCCATCTATCCCCTTTTCTTATTTCTCTCTGCTTCAAACACAATAGGGGAAAGATAGCTGAGTAAGGTGTGCGCCCCCTCCTACATTGTGCCCTGCGGCTGGAGCCTCTCTCGCCTCTGCCTCGGCTCTGCCCTGCCGACACACTCGCTGTCTGTTTGAACCACTCACCATTTAATTACTTAGCTATACAGGTGGCAGAGTGATTGTATCACAGCCTACCATAGCCGTCAGTCACTAGATGGTGTCGCTTCAGACAGATAGAGCGAGGCAGAGGCTTGTAAGCAGACAACTGGAATTTAAGAAGGCTCTAGGGATCCTTGAATGTCTACAGTATTTTTTTTTAACAGAACTTATTTTTGCATAATATTTTTTTAACAGAACCTATACGTTGTATAAAATGCACATAATCCAAACTGTGTCTGAATTTTGCTTTATCACCAATAGAGGATCTTTTTACACGGCGAAAATTGGACTATACCCCCTTGAAAGTGGTAGAATTAATTAGGACTCTTTAAGAGATGTAGAAACATTAATTTTTTTTATATAGCTTACAGCCCAGTGTAAGGCAATGTAATCAGCAGGCCTGTGTTATGTGGATTATAAATTAACTGCTTAGTACCTTAAAGCAAAAAAAGAAGTGCTACTTATTCATTCTATTATCTATGTCTTTGTAAATGGATTTTCTACTTACAGTAAAAATGTAAAAGGCCTTTAAGAGCAATGCACTACACAGGGAAGACTTGTGCTCATCATTAAAGCACATGTAACTGCTCTTCTTCTTCCAACTGGGAAAAGGGTTTCCCATTGAAACCCATTTACTCATTTTTAGCTAATGAAAACTTTTTAGACATCACTAATACTGGAACATGTTAATGTGATAAACAGAAACACCAGGGGAGGTCCTTGCCCTTGTGAGCTTACAATATAGAGAGCAGTGATTAATAATTCATACATGCTAGCTGACTAGCTAATTAAATAGCTCTCAGACAATCACAATTATTTGTTTCTAAATCTGATTAAACCTGCACAAAGTTCCAGTTCTGCTTCCTGTGGCGCAAAAGAAGAAAATGACTCTAAAGTCAGAATTCATGCTTGTTTCTAAGCCCAAGCAAAGAACAGTTTTTCAAGTGCCCCCCTCTGTCTGCCGAGAATTACTACATTGCTGGAGGAGGTTTCTGCCTGGATCACTCATCTCTGTGTCCAGTCTATCTATAAGAAAGGATTCTCTTCCAAAGAATGACTTGACCTTCAGACTGATAAAGGACACTACCCAATCACAGATCGCTTAAGTTACAATCACAGTTGTAACATTTTGTAAAGATTAAAAAGCTGAAACTCAGCCAACTCAGTTGCAGCAAACCTGTATCAAAAATGTGCTTAATACCTTACTGTACATCAGTAGTGGAAAGCTTCTGAATAGAGGCTTGTCGCATCGTCCTCAACAATACCAATACAGCGCTGAAACCCTCTAAGCAGGGCCGGATTTTCAAAATGGGCCGCCTGTAGGCACTGTAGGCTTGGGCCCTGCCTCTAAGCATGTCCGACAAGGGTTGTAGCTGTGCTTCCATCTGTGCATTTTTCTAGTGCTGATTTGCAAATGAAAAAGGGAAAATGACTAGATACTGTGGGCAACATGTTTTCCACACTCACCCCTAGGTAATAGTTTTGTATTCTTCTCAAGAACTATTATAGGCTATTTTAAAGTGTACCTGAGATGGTACACTGGACCTTATTTATACTTACCTGGGGCTACCTCCAGCCCCATGAGCACCGTGGCTTTCCTCGCCGTCCTATTCACCCCTCCGTTCTGGAGCTATGACTCCCGGTAATTCGGTCAGTTGTCACCAGTCATGGGCTTCTGTGCATACACGGCTCGGCTGCACGCGCCGCCGCCATGCTTCCGTTCCCTGGAGAGTTCTGCACCTGCACAGAATGATCCAGGTCACGGGAGCGCAATGAGGGGTGCGTGAGCAGCCGAACTACGCATGCGCAGAACCCTGTGACTGCCCGGATTACACCCATCATAGCAGGAGAACGGAGGGGCTGAAGCGGACGGCGAGGGAAGCCACAGTGCTCATGGGCTGGAGGAAGCCCCAGGTAAGTATAAATAGGGGCTAGTGAACCATCCCAGGGTTTACTTTAAGAATGCTGCATATTAATCCTGTCCCCAATATCACATGACTAGAGAGAGTGGCAGTTGGACAGTGGAAGCTGTTTGGTGAGAAACAACAGACACAATTTATGGTTCAGGCTAAAGCCTCACATACAAAAAAAATCCATTTTCAGAGCAAAGCAATTAATATTCAAATTAGACAGAGACCATAAGATGCCAACACATAGAATGTTTTCACAAGTTTGCACATAGGTTCACTTTAAGAGGAATTTAAACTCATTAAAAAGTTCTAGATGGAGCCCTGGCAACAAGAGAGTTTATCTTAGCAAACAATCAGTAACCAATCTGAAGCACATTGTTATTTTTTTAGGGGAAGGTTAAGCAATAATTCTGATACTAGCAGCTTCTCTCGTTTTTCACTTCTTTGTATATTTAGCTGCTGGTCTGCTTTAAAACATAGAAGGACATTCGAATTAGGAATTAGTTGAATAATAACAATGAGTATAAAATTATATTTGTCATGATAAGGATGGCCTATTGACCTCAGGCTTCAGCTTTTGTGATTGTTATCTGCAGCAGATCCACATTGGGAATACTCATGTTGTTAGTCTTCACTGTACACTTGGACATTATCAGCACAACACTACCACACAATTAGGTAAGGTAAAGACCTAGAAGTATGAATGGTATGAGATGTGTATATAATGCTGGGGTACACACTATGAGATTCTATGGTCGATTTACTGTCAGATTGATTATTTCCAACAAGTCCGATTTGCTTTCCGATCGATTTTCCGAGCACAATTTCCGTTAACGTCAATAGGAAATAGATCGGAAAATGCTCGGAAATTGATCGGAAAGCAAATCGGACATGTTGGAAATAATCGATCTGACAGTAAATCGACCATAAAATCTCATAGTGTGTACCCAGCATTAGGATACTTTCACACTGCATTCGTTGGGCTGTGCAATTGACAAGATAATTATTACTGTATATTGCAATAGCACATTCACATCTGCGAGTTAGTGGTGAGTTGTGGTGGATTCCGACGGAAGGACACACAACATGCTGTGCATTGACCATATGATGTGTGCAATTACAGTTTCAGTGAAGCATACTTTGATGTACTGTGTGCTTTACTGTATGCTTTACTGTATGCATTTCACTCATAACATGCAACTTTTCAAAACCGTGAGATGTAGTTCTTCAATGTGACTACATTCCCTGGCAGAGAGATGTAATCACATTGAAGGACTACATCTCCAGGCATGCATTGCGGCGACCAGGGACACACAGCATCACTGTGGACAATTCAATTTCATCTGTGGAACAGGAAGAAGTAAGATGGAGGCCAACATATAGACGGGAGCTAGGGAGCAGCACCCAAAGGTAAGTAAATGTTTGTTTCCCCCCAAACCCTCATCATTTATGAATCTCCCTTAAAGTGGGATAAAGCTCCGAGATAACATTCAATACAAATGTGTTTTCCTACTTTTTATTACCCATATGGTTATCATATTTGCTTTTGTGCCCAAGTAAGTAATATTGTCTGTCTACAAAAATTACAAATTCTCAAAGTACAGTTTTTCTGCTCTGGAAGCTGCCATTGCATTTTATTGCATAGCTACTGTATTTATATATTAAAATCTATCTAGTGATCACTTCTCAGCTCTTTCTGCTTTTAAACTCAGTACAGCTCAGTTTTGGCAGTTTGCTAATGTTTACTAGATGTATCTGACAAAGGAATGTAAATAAAAGATAATGTCATCACCTCTTCAGATGAGGTCAGAAGCTGCACACTGAAGTAAGGAGCTTTCCACTGAAGAGCAAAGTGCTATGTTTAACTGTTTGAAAGCTGTTCTGCTACAGTTTTTTGTGGTAGTAGAATGTATTATGTAAATAATCTTTTAGAGAAAGGAAGAAATGCTGATTTTCATACCACTTTAAAGCAGTATTGTCACCATAAAAATCAAATCTAAACAGTAACTGGTCTGAGTGTATTACGCGATAAAGATGGCAGACCTGCATTCAAAACTTGCAAAACTTTTTCTGCTGTTAGGGTTTGGAGTTATCACATACTTTAGGAGCACTGGCCCTTTAGTAGTCAGTGCCAAACAGTTGAATGCTGGGGATTCTTTTTATCTATAATATATTCCTCCTCTTCCATTTATTTCCCTGCTTAGCCTATCTGAAACATGATCCTCTGCTCACTTGTGTTTACAAGCAAGGCTGAGGTGACTCAGCGATTGGAGGAGAAAAGAAAAAAAAGACAGTGCAGTTGTTAGTATACACCTCAGTGGGAGTGTCTGAAGACTCTGGGAGGAGGGCAGCTAATGAATACACAATAAGCAAGAGAAGGGAGGGGGAAAACAAGAGTCAGGGAGGATATGATGTCAGTGTTAGCTTAGCAAGATGGCCACTCCCTAGAATAGGATTTTCTGCTTTTCTTTTATAAAATTCACAGGAATCATTAAGTGGATAGCACAATACATCTGTTATGTAAGTAGAACAAGTATCTAGTATTTATCTACTTATATATGTGTTTTTCATTTTTAGGTTAGCATGGGTGTCGCTTGTTCTTTAAGGAGAGGTGTGTTTGATTGGTTTCACAATTATTGTGCTCGGATAACTTTAATTATCTTTCTCATAAGGTTTTCTCACTCATTCAAAGTAACACCTTCATCTGTACAGCAATCTGCTACAGAGAGAGGGTATCCATAAACAGATTTAGCTTGGTATAAACACTTCAGTTATATTGCGTCATATACCGCTTTTGATATATCTTAATGTGAAATATATGTCTTTCTTGATCTTTTATCTCAGCTATAAAAGATGCTACACTTTTCATTTGCAAGAAATAAACACATTCCGGCTTAGCTATAAATGTACATATATATTTTTTTTTCATAAAGTGATTATATAATGTTTAGCACATGCTATTTCTTATCTAACATTTAAGTATATGAAAATACAGTCCAGTCCATATTACATAGGAATTTAATAAACATTTTATAAAAAGTTGTGAATGTCCATTAAAATGAATATATGATTTGACTTATTAATATTAAGTATTTATATAGCGCTGACATCTTCTACTGTATATCTCACTATAGTCATATGGCCATCACAGTCTAGACCAATTAAAGTGGACCTGAACTCTTGCACAGGACAGAAGGAAAACAAAGAGAAATGCACCCTGTTTATATTTAAAGAGTTAAGCAAGTCTAATTCCCCATCATTTGTGTCTAATCACAATTTATGATTTGATTTATCCCCTGTGTCACCTGACTGCCATGGCAGATAAGGCAGATAAACTAATTTAAACGCACGGGATGTTAATAATATGTCTGCTTCCATGAAAGCAGGAAGTAGAAACACTGCAGATGTATTGTAGGATGTCTATCAGCTGTAACAAAGACATGTTTTTCTTTAAAGGTTATTATGCTGTTGCGTATCTTTTAGAGCAGGGAGAAAATTCTGAGTTCAGGTCTGCTTTAAGGGGGAAGCCAATTAACTTATCTGTATGTTTTTGGGATAACTAATCTGGAAATTTTAACAGAAATTTATTTACAGTATAGTAGAAATGTACAGTACTGCACAGAAGTGTACTGCACAGAGGTTTTAGACAGGTGTAAAATCCATGTCAATATCCTAAAGGACAGGTGCGAGTTGAAAAACAAACAAACAAGATCTACTAACTGGGGCTTACTCCAGCCCCTGGCAGCCTATCTGTCCCTCACCACAGCTCCGTTGGATCCCCTCCGTTGCAGAAGCCGACCTCACCAGGTCGGCGTCATCTGTGTCTGTGCTGCTCGCAATCGCACTCACGTGGCTTGGAGCATTCTGCGCAGGTGCAGGAGAAGTACTGTGCCTGCGCAGAACACTCCAGACCATGTTTGTTTTTGTTTTTTTCAACTCGCACCTGTCCTTTAAAAAGTGAAATAAATTAACGTAAAATGTTTTTGCTACACCTGTATGGTGTGATCAGTGCTGGTGCAGCACTATCCAACATTTCAGTGTTTTAAATGGGAATAATTGAATCTACAATTCTTTTCCTTCACCTATCTGGTGCGATCAGTGCTATTCCAACACAATCCAACATACCAGTGTCTTAAACAGTGAAATAAAAGAATGGACATTTTTTTTTCAAACACCTGTCAGAACTGTAATGTTTGGGGTGCTGACCTGTATCACATTAAAAGCCCCAATATGCAACAGTCGCCTGGAGTAAAAATATCAAAATGGATTGAAATTAAGGTAATTTTTACGGGGTGGGTAATGGATACAGTATAATAAAACTGCTATGTGGACTTGTACAGTAAGTAAATATGTACTTAAGCAGTGTACAATAACTCATAGGAATGGAAGTTCTCTATGTTGGTAGTACAGTACAGCTAGTTAGTTACTCAGCAGCCCTCAAGGAATGCTGTAGCTGACAGTACTCATCACGCTAGGTGCAGTGTACAACTAGCTAACAAGCTGGAGGACTACAGGTACCTTGCTGTAACTGGTAACTAAGCACACACAATTGTAGTACAACCTATAAATCACAGTTGTAAGTTGGCAATACAAACCTGACTACAAGTTTTCTCCTAGGAGATAATGTTTCATCTTCTCACTTTGAAACTGAAAAAGTACCAAAAAGTAGGTGAAAAAGGTCTATTAAACTTATTTGACATATTTTCTTGCTTGGTGGTGGCTTAACCACTTCCCCTCCCCTGGGATGAGTAATTACGTCCCTGCAAAATGCCATAACTATGTGCAGGGACGTAGCTACTACGTCTCTCCCCGCCGCGCGTTCCCGCTCACACACACCCCCCCCTGCGCTCGTTACTGCAGCTCGTTACCGCCGATCGGTAGCTGCTAGATAAATGAATGGGAACACAATTCCCATTCATTGATCTAAGTCCACATGTGAATGAACGCAACCGCCTATTAGACGGCACCTTCATTCATAAAGACGCAGTGCTTCCTGATTACGTAGTAATACTACTCATACTGAAGTCACCTGTGAGGACATCTTGTGGCCAAATTGTTAAATTATGTCTACATTTTTTTTTCAATAAAGGATCCCTTTTCTCCTTATTTTAAATTAACCCCTGACCTCCCAAACTAGTTACCAATTTTTTTGTGTGAAAAAAACAAAATAATAATAAAAAATATTTAAATAGTTACCTTAGGGACTGAACTCTTTTAATATGTATGTAAAGAGGTTATATTACCATTACTTTATACATTTAGGCCTGTGTCACAGTGCGACGCTAAAGTCGAACGTTAGAAAATGTTTTACTACGTGGACTAACGCACAGCAATATTAAGTCTGTGCAACATTCACAGTGCACACGTTGCGTTGTGTGTAACGTGTAGCAATATTTAGAAAGTGCTGCATGCTGTGCGTTTAGCAATCAATCTGCTGCGTTGTGTGCGTTGCACATGCTCAATAATGTTTTTTTTTATGTAACGCATGCGCCGGTTTAGTTTCATCACTGTGCGACAATAACGGCGCACCAAACGCAGGGCTAAAAATTGTACTATAACGTTAAAGTTATAGTCTTTCAATGCGTTGCATTAGGGGCACGTTATGCGACCTTAACGTCGCATCAAACGCAACGTCCCTCTGTGAAGGAGGCCTAAGGGCTTGTTATTAGGGATGGACGTAAAACTGAAAAAAATGCACCTTTATTTCCAAATATTGGTACCATACATTTTACTATAAAAAAAAAAAAGAAACATTTTAAACGTTGTAATAACCGGGACAAATCGGCAAATAAAATGTGTGGGTTTTAAATACCTTACCATGTATTATTTAAAAACTATAATGGCCGAAAACTAAGAAATAATGAATTCATTCAGTTTTTTTTTCCTGTTAAAACATTGTTATTATGCAATAATATTTAGCAAAAAGTACCCCCCAAAGAAAGATTAATTAGTGGCGAAAAAAACAAGATATAGATTGTTTTGTTGTGATAAGTAGTAATAAAGTTATAGGCAAATGAATGGAAGGAGCACTGACAGGTGAAAATTGATCTGGTTTTTTAAGGGGAAAAACCCTTCGAGGTGAAGTGGTTAAAATGCATCTTATTGAGGAGTTGTTTAAATATTACCTAGGAGAAAACACATGAGAAAAAGTTAATTGCATATGGGCCTCTATCTCTAGCAATTAACAAACAGAAAATGCAAAATGGAGCATAAAAACAATCCCTTCACCGCCTTTTATATCTACCTTTGGTGGGATCTGTTCCCATTGGCTGCAGTGGGTTGTTGTGCATCCTGGGAGCAAATGATTCGCCCAACAGGTGTTTTTCCCATGGTTCACGCCAAAATTGTGGCGCATACCATCCCCAAGTTTTGCCTGCTATCATTTGGTAAGAAAGCGTCCGCATAGTGAATCACTGGGCCTTTCTGACTGGGTACTTTGATAAGCAAAGGAGGCTCAATTGGCCACAAGATTGAACTTTGTATACTTGCTTGCTCATCCTTATTCAGTTATGCAATTACAACTATTAAGAGCTAATGATAATTACAACTGGTAACCACAAAGCAGTGATGCACAGACTTGTTTCCACAAGGCCGTGTGCTTAAAAAAATAACACTAACTGATAACACTGGCAGTTTTCGTCCAGAAGGAGGAAGTGTGCAGTGTTCAGTCATGGAACGCGTCCCATTGGACGCGTGCGAGCGTGTGATACGTATATAAGCACACGGTCATCTAAGTAATTAACCCCCTGTCCCCTGCCACAATTAAGCTTCATTAGAATCACGGATTCAGTTTTCTACCTGTGAGCCCATCACTAGTATTCCCTGTCGGTTCCTCGCTCTTACCAATAAGAATCCTCACACAAGCACTGGGATAAACTAATCCCTATTGGCCCCTTTGACAACGGTAATATAATACCTAAAATATAACTTTTATTATAAAAATTAGGGCTATTACACCATCACCAACAACATACATAAGAGGAGGGGATAAGACACTGGTAGGAGTGTATGAAACATAAAATTTGTGGGTTGCCCAGAATATAAGGCTCACCCAAAGGAATACAGGTGTAGCGTAATCCTGTATTGCACTCTCCACTCCACTAATAAGTGAACTGAGTCCACCATATAACAGTCAATCTTGATCTAGACTGCAGTCTATGCAAGGTGATTCAGATAAGAACTCCACTGTAATATACATTTAGATAGTGGCAGACATAAGTGGCACTAGATAGTGGCAGACATAAAATCCCCCCCTGACTAGCAAACAATCACCCAATAATCAACATGTTTCGCTTAATCATTACATTTAAGCTTTATCAGGAAAGAAATAAAAGGTGCAGTGCTTAAAAGTGCATTGAAATGTGACAAACAGGTATAGCCCAAGTCAGACCCAACCTGATAATGGATCAAAATGAAGTATATATAGAGATTTGGAATGTGTACCACACCCTAATTAAGGAGCCACGCCCCTTCATTATTCCCCACCTGAGTAGTCATTACTCCAACTGGATGAGATCGACTTATTGGGCGTGTCACCAAACTTGATATAGTTTGTGTATTTTTATTAAACGTTGTGTGTATTTTTGTACTATGGTATAATAAATGTAAGCATTTTTAGCATAAAATCCAGGTAGAGACCCAGTAATTTTTCCTTATTTGTGTTGTGCAAGTTACACCCGTGGGGTCCGGGTGTGGACTGGTTGACTTCCTGGTGAAAAATTTTGTATGCAGTGTGAGCAGAGGGACAGCTTTTTACCTTTACCGTGTCACCAAACTACCAGGCCACGCCCTTTGTAGATGTTAATCCCACCTCCAGAAGCTAGTAAACAGATACATCTCTGCACATCAATGTATCCTGGGAACAACAAGGTCCCTATATACACAGGTGTATACAGTGCACAGATCACTTAATAGGATGATAACTCACGGTGGCATAAACGTGAGGGGGCAGCGTAGAACGATATAACATAAAGATTCCTACCTTAAGGGAAAGAAGGATGCTGCATACATATCTCATTAATTCACATCATACAAAAAGCACTGTCGCTGCTGTAAGCATACAATGCGCACAGCACAATCACATACTCTTTGGGATGGGGGTGTGCATCATCAGATCAGAACGCCCAGGGGGAGGCAACCTCCATGACCCCCCAATAAGCCGTGGAGTAGTGAGAGGCACTTACGTCATCAGTGGCTAGGACACTATATCGCCCCTCTAAGACGGCGTCCGCGAAATAGACACGTGTATTCGCTCGTAGGTGGCCAATCAGCACAGGGGCAGGATGCCGGCTTCTATAGCCATAATAACGCTGTGCGAACTGGACATACTGCGCATGCGTACTCTCTCGTAGGCAGCCAATCAGTAAAGGGGGCAGGAAGCCTGCTCCTATGTTTACATAGTAATCCACTGCTAGACAACCATTCGCCAGGAATTAACCACTTTACCCCCAGCCGTACGGATATCTCCGTCCCTTTTTCCATCCTTTAACCCCCAGGGACGAAGATATCCGCACCTCCCGCGCTCCCGCCGCTGTCCGCCTAAAAATTAACTAATTACCTGCCACACCGCCCAATTTTTTTTTTTTTGTAATTAAAAAAAAAATGACAATAAAAAAAAATACATAAATAGTTACCTTAGGGACTGAACTTTTTAAATATTTATGTCAAGAGGGTATAACACTGTTACTTTATAAACTATGGATCACAGACTGAGGGAGATGGTCCCTGGGCCTCCCCTCTTGTCATGTCGGCAGCCACACAGTCTAAGACGGATGATTGTCAGGAGTTCTTTGAATAGGCCTCGGCAAAATGGAACATCACCCTGCCGACAAAAAATATGTGGGACCTGCGGACACATTTACTCCACTGACAGGGTAACGATACCAGGTTCACAACAGGAGTACAGAGTACAAGGTACATTTTCCTGTGGTTCCACCAATCTGGTATATCTGATCATGTGTGCTAAATGCCCCAATGTTCTGTACGTGGGAGAAACTGGACAAACTCTGTGCAAACGTATGAATGGACACAGGCACACTATTAATAATACCAAATCTGGACTCCCAGTTGCTACACACTTTCGGTCCAACGGACACAGCATGGATGATCTTTGTGTCACTGCCCTGAAGGGTGGCTTCAAAGCGTCAAGTGATCGATTAGTGGCAGAGGCAGAATTTGTGAATTGGTTCAAAGCTGTGCAGAACGGTTTGAATAGGGACAACAATTTTTTATATTGTATGAGACTGATGATATTTAGACTTTCTCGACCATTCTAGCTGAACTTGTGAACTAGGAATTTGCGATGCCTCTGGGTCGGTCCTGGTCCCAGGTCTGTGAGCATGCCGTAGACAGGGATCCTTATCTTGGCTAATGGCCTCTGGCCCCATTCGGATGGTCTGTTTGAATTGAGGCATCTTGATGACATGTATTTATGCTTGAAAAAAATATCTGTTTTCCCTTTTGATGTTGCATGTATATAAGCTGTCTGTACCACCAGCCTGCAAACTAACAGGATATAAGCCCGACGAAGGCTGCAAGGCCAAAAGCTTGCTTATTTTTATTCATTTTTAGTTAGCCAATAAATGGTATCATCCTGATTTAAAACTTCTTGCTTTATAAACTATGGGCTTGTAATTAGGGATGGACGCAAAACTGAAAAAAATGCACCTTTATTTCCAAATAAAATATTGGCGCCAAACATTGTGATAGGGACATAATTTTAACGGTTTTATAACCGGGACAAATGGGCAAATAAATTAAATGGGTTTTAATTACAGTAGCATGCATTATTTAAAAACTATAATGGCCGAAAACTGAAAAATAATGCATTTTTTCCCCCATTTTTTCCTATTTTCCCATTAAAACATATTTAGAATAAAATAATTCTTGGCATAATGTCCCACCTAAAGAAAGCCTAATTGATGGTGAAAAAAACAAGATATACTTCATTTCATTGTGATAAGTAATGATAAATTTATAGACGATTGAATGGAAGGAGCGCTGAAAGGTGAAAATTGCTCTGGTGTTCAAGGGGTAGAACCCCTCAGTGGTGAAGTGGCTAATGTGTGTATGTCGTTGTAAAAAGTACAAATACAGCGCACATTACTGAATGATTGCCCATTTTACCTCGCGATCCACCCATCACAGACTATACAATACAATACAATACAATAACATTTGTAAAGCGCTTTTCTCCCATAGGACTCAAAGCGCATAGCTGTGTCTCAGATTAATACAGGGTTTCAGGCTGGGTTGTGTTACAGAGGAGATAGTCAGATGTTCATGAATGCCAGACTGAAAAGGTAGGTTTTCAGTTTAGACTTAAATGCTTCCAGGGATGGGGCTGTCCTGATTGGGTGTGGCAGGGAGTTCCAAAGTGTAGGGGCAGCATGACAAAAGGCTCTGTCTCCAAAGGTTTTGAGGTGGACTCTGGGGGTGACCAAGGTGTTACGTCCTTTTGATCTAAGATTGTGGGGGGTGTGATGTAGTTGCAACAAGTCCTTCAGGTATCCAGGGCCCAGATTGTGCAAGGATTTGAATGTCAGTAAGCCAATCTTAAACAGAATTCTCCATTTTATCGGTAGCCAGTGGAGTGAGCTCAGGGTTGGTGTTATGTGGCAATGGCGGGGTTGGCTCGTTAACAGCCTTGCGGTGGCATTCTGTACTAATTGCAGGCGGCGTACGTCTTTCTTATGCAGGCCTGTGTAGAGGACGTTGCAGTAGTCTAACCTTGATGTGACGAAGGCATGAACTAGGGTTGGAAGATCCTCTGAAGGAATTAGGTGTTTAATCCTTGCAATATTCCTTAGGTGAAAGAAGGAATGTTTCACAACAGCTGAGATTTGATTCCTGAAGCTTAATTTCCCATCAATCAGTACTCCCAGGCTGCGCACACAGTCTGAGTTGTTCAGGTCTGAGCTCCCTATCCTTAGCGGTGTTTGTTGAGACTAGAGCTGCTTTGCTGTTGAGCCCTGGCCCTCGATAACAAGAACCTCAGTTTTGTCAGCATTAAGTTTTAGCCAATTATTATTCATCCACTCCTGAAGCTCAGCTAAGCATGCGTTTATTTGTGGAGTAGGGTCTGTGACATCAGGTTTGAATGACAAATATAGCTGGGTGTCATCAGCATAGCAATGATATTTTAGGCCATGTTTTTGTATGATTTCTCCAAGTGGCAGCATGTATATGGTGAACAGTAAAGGGGATAATATTGCGCCCTGAGGTACACCGTATTTTAGTGGTACAGGGTTGGAGAGGAAGGGCCCTAAGGCTACCCTTTGTGTTCTGCCAGCCAGGAAGGAGTTGAACCACCGGAGAACAATGCCATCTATGCCACAGTACTCTTGTAGCCTGTTGAGTAAGATTTCATGATCGACTGTGTCAAAAGCCGCTGAGAGGTCGAGCAAAATCAGGATGGAACATTGACCCTTGTCTCTTGCAATGAGCAGATCATTGCAAATCTGGGTGAAGGCTGTTTCACAGCTGTGATATTTCCTGAAACCAGATTGAAGAGGGTCAAGGATGTTGTTTCTGGAGAGCCTGGCTTCAAGTTGGAGGTAGACAGCCTTTTCAATAACTTTTCCCAGAAAGGGGAGGTTTGAGACAGGTCTGTAGCTGTTTAGAGCATCTGGGTCTAAGGATGGTTTCTTGAGTAGAGGCCTGACGATTGCTTCTTTCAGAGTAGAGGGAAACCACCCTTCTTGTAAGGAGCCGTTGACTATTTTGTGGAATGCCGGTGTATAGGGCATTTCAACATGAACTTAGTGGGGCCAGGGTCCAGATCGCAGGTAGTCTGGCGAAGGTTGGAGAGGATATCCAAGATGTCTTTTTCAGCGATTACCTTAAAATCAGACCATGGTGGTAGGCATACTATATGCATCTGGCACCATCATCGCATACAATATCTCATGCCACTTCTATACATCAAGCCCCTCTATTTTATATATATGCCATATCAGCTGCATCCGAAAGGATTAAACGTGCACACATATCTCTATACAAAATAAACATCTGTGGAATACTGATGCATCAAAAGCTAAATAGCTATAATCATACGCATGAGTCAAGAATCCTCAGCAGGAAAGATTCTCATTGATCACGTCAAGCTGGGGCTTCCACCAAGTACAGTAATGAAGTGATGATCGGGTAATGTGGGGCAGCACATGGTTATTGGGAGAATTACAAAAATTGGGGAATCGCGTAAGATGTGGATTAGGACGGGGATATTTTGCAAAAGGGGATTTTTTTCAAAAGATTTTTTTTTCAAGGTGTTCGGTATCTTTTTAAAATCAACTGGTTTTGAGAATGGGTAAGGGGCACTAATGTACCTCTACAGTTACTCCTTCTAGGATAAGGGCTGAGCACATACAGATATTGTCACCTCTTCTTGGTCACTGGGGGTGTGATTAAGCCTCTTGTACTTGAAATCAGACACCACCACCAGTGTCAAAAACGATGTGGCTTGGTATTGTTTAGATAGTGGAGCCCACACATTCTGGTGATATTGGCTTGCATGGAGTGGTTAAAAGGTTAAACAAAGAGGGATTACACTGTTTCCTTTAAATTTTTATTAACATGTTTAAATATTACAAATAAAAACCAAAAATAAAATTTGGTGAAGTACCGGTATAAGGCAATATGATGCATTGTGCTGAGCAAAGCTTGCCAAAAGCAACAGAAATCATCTACCACTACATCTAACACATAGAGGAATGGGTGAATTCATGCAAGCACTCCATTAACAACTGGATAAGCTGGTAAAGTGCGCAAGATGTGGGCTGATAGTTTACTCAAATGATGTAAGTGTTTTTACTCCTGGAATTGCATTGAGCTCAAGATATTGAAAGCTGAACGCCAGTCAGAATAACGGCACATGAAATACAGTACATATGAAATGCATACCTTCCAGGGGGTGTCTTAACAAAGGGACATTGTTAAGACACCCCCTGCCACACCTCAGCCCCTAATCAAGCATATTTTAAAGAATTCATCATGGGCGAGAAACCTATTTTCATAATTCAAACCACACTACTTTTTGAAATCACTACTTTTGTTTCATATTGATAAACCATAAAATATATGAATTTAGAGAAGATAAATAAAGTTTAAAGTCAAGATTAGACACATTTCAGTTAAAGGAATACTTAAAGAGGAACTGTCACGAAAATCTTTAAAAGTTAAAACGCATACAAATAAGAAGTACGTTTCTTCCTGAGTAAAATGAGCCATAAATTACTTCTCTCCTATGTTGCTGTCACTTACAGTAAGTAGTAGAAACCTGACATAACCGACAGATTTTGGGCTAGTCCATCTCTCCATAGGGGATTCTCAGCATGACCTTTATTCTTTATAAAGACACTCCCTGAAAATGATTTATACAAAGGTGCTGGCCAGCCTCCGTGC
Source organism: Hyperolius riggenbachi (assembly GCF_040937935.1). Lineage (NCBI taxonomy): Eukaryota > Metazoa > Chordata > Amphibia > Anura > Hyperoliidae > Hyperolius > Hyperolius riggenbachi. The sequence goes on from NC_090650.1 coordinate 335,751,794, forward strand.
TCATCGTACACTTTTTTTTAAGATGGACGGAGCAACTGTCATTCCTGCATTTAAAGGGGGCTTAGACCTGCATTTAAAGGGGGCTTAAGCCTCATCTACACGCGTAGATGAGGCTGCGATCCGGCGGCTCGATTAGCCGCTGGATCGCCTCTTCCGCGTACCTGCGCGTGCTCGCCGCGTCCCCGCTCGCCGCACGTGCGCTGCATTTGATTCTCCGCTCGTCCCCGCCGGCCGCTTATCTTCCGCTCAATTCCCTGCCATTGTCCCCTCGCGGGGAGCGAGCATGGAGTCGGCGGAAGCAAGATCCGTCCTGTTGGATCTTATCAATCGAGCCGCGTCAGCTACACGCATCTACGCGTGTAGATGCGGCTTTAGATGCTTTCCTTGCGTTGAAAGACATCCATGGCTACAATTACTAGATAATGCCTAATGATGTTGATCCAGGGATTTATCTGATTGCCATCTGGAGTCGGGAAGGAATTTTTTCCCTTTTGGGGCTAATTGGACCATGCCTTGTAAGGGTTTTTCTCGTTCCTCTGGATCAACAGGGATGTGTTAGGGAGCAGGCTGGTGCTGTACTTTGTTCTCTGGTTGAACTCGATGGACGTATGTCTTTTTTCAACCCAAATAACTCTAACTATTCACTAAGTGCATTTTGAAAATAAGGAAATCCCTGTGAACCCCCATGAGGAGATGGGCTAGTCCAAAACCTCTCAGCTCTGTCAGATTTCTACTACCTACTGTAAGTGACAGCAACATAGGAGAAAAGTAATTTATGGGTCATTTTTAGTGGTGCTCAAATACCCCTTTTTAAAATTCGAGTTTGGTCGAATTCGAATAGTAAATTATTCGAGGTCATTCGAATATTCGAGTCGAATAATTTTTACTATTCGATTCGACCTCGGACTTCGAGCTCACTATTCGAGTCGGTATTCGAGCTAACTATTCGAGCTGACTATTCGAATTGGCCTTAAATAGCTTCCAACACTTGTTTTGAGGGTGAATGATGCAAGAAACCTCTTTTTTTCCAAGTAACAACAGCAAGTGATTATGTGGGGATGTTCCTTTAAAAAAAAATGTGGAAAGAGAAGTTGTGTCCTTAATTTTGTTCAGTAGTGTTACTGTATATACTTGTTCTTCTTCTTCTTTATCTTTCTTCTTCTTCTTCTATATCGTCTTCTTCTATATCGTCTTCTTCTATATCTTCTTCTTCTATATCGTCTTCTTCTATATCGTCTTCTTCTATATCTTCTTCTATATCGTCTTCTTCTATATCTTCTTCTATATCTTCTTCTTCTTCTTCTTCTATATCTTCTTCTTCTTCTATATCTTCTTCTTCTTCTTCTTCTTCTATATCTTCTTCTTCTTCTTCTTCTTCTTCTTCTTCTTCTTCTTCTTCTTCTTCTTCTTCTTCTTCTTCTTCTTCTTCTTCTTCTTCTTCTCCTTCCTTTTCAATATCGTCTTCTTCTTCTTCACGTATTTCTCTTTTCAATTTTTTTTAAAGAAATGCAGCTATTTTTGAGCGTAACAAATAGCTGGTGGGCGCACGCATGTTGGAAGCGCCATTGTATGTGCTCTCTGGCAGTGGAAACACAAAGACAGCAGGAGGTAAATTCAGCAGCAGGAGGAGGAGGATGAGTGTGTGGCAGCAGGCAGTCAATGAGGCAGGCAGCTCGCCGTGACATAATAGCCCTGGTACCTAGCGGTGATACCAGGGCTGTAAATAAACACAACAGGAGGTCCCAGACAGCGGTCGTGCAGCCCACATTGTGTCCAATACACAACTGGGACAACACAGTTTTCAACCCGGGCACCTCAGAAAAATTAAACCTTTTTTTTTTTTTTTATGGTTTGTTTGGTTTTGGTTTTGCAACCAATATAGCTATTGTTTGACGTAATAGCTGGTGGCAGAGTGGCAGCAGAAGGTAAATCATCTGTGTACCCTGGCAGTGGGAAACACAGACAGACAGCAGCAGCAGGAGGAGGAATGGAGGAGTAGGCGAGCAGCTATTGTTTGACGTAATAGCTGGTGGCAGAGTGGCAGCAGAAGGTAAATCATCTGTGTACCCTGGCAGTGGGAAACACAGACAGACAGCAGCAGCAGCAGCAGGAGGAGGTATGGAGGAGCAGTGTGAGTGTGGCAGCAGGTAGGCAGCGTGACATAATAGCCCTGGTACCTAGCGGTGATACCAGGGCTGTAAATAAACACAACAGGAGGTCCCAGACAGCGGTCGTGCAGCCCACATTGTGTCCAATACACAACTGGGACAACACAGTTTTCAACCCGGGCACCTCAGAAAAATTAAACCTTTTTTTTTTTTTTATGGTTTTTTGGTTTTTGGTTTTGCAACCAATATAGCTATTGTTTGACGTAATAGCTGGTGGCAGAGTGGCAGCAGAAGGTAAATCATCTGTGTACCCTGGCAGTGGGAAACACAGACAGACAGCAGCAGCAGGAGGAGGAATGGAGGAGTAGGCGAGCAGCTATTGTTTGACGTAATAGCTGGTGGCAGAGTGGCAGCAGAAGGTAAATCATCTGTGTACCCTGGCAGTGGGAAACACAGACAGACAGCAGCAGCAGCAGCAGGAGGAGGTATGGAGGAGCAGTGTGAGTGTGGCAGCAGGTAGGCAGCGTGACATAATAGCCCTGGTACCTAGCGGTGATACCAGGGCTGTAAATAAACACAACAGGAGGTCCCAGACAGCGGTCGTGCAGCCCACATTGTGTCCAATACACAACTGGGACAACACAGTTTTCAACCCGGGCACCTCAGAAAAATTAAACCTTTTTTTTTTTTTTATGGTTTTTTGGTTTTTGGTTTTGCAACCAATATAGCTATTGTTTGACGTAATAGCTGGTGGCAGAGTGGCAGCAGAAGGTAAATCATCTGTGTACCCTGGCAGTGGGAAACACAGACAGACAGCAGCAGCAGGAGGAGGAATGGAGGAGTAGGCGAGCAGCTATTGTTTGACGTAATAGCTGGTGGCAGAGTGGCAGCAGTAGGTAAATCATCTGTTTACCCTGGCAGTGGGAAACACAGACAGACAGCAGCAGCAGCAGCAGCAGGAGGAGGTATGGAGGAGCAGTGTGAGTGTGGCAGCAGGTAGGCAGCGTGACATAATAGCCCTGGTACCTAGCGGTGATACCAGGGCTGTAAATAAACACAACAGGAGGTCCCAGACAGCGGTCGTGCAGCCCACATTGTGTCCAATACACAACTGGGACAACACAGTTTTCAACCCGGGCACCTCAGAAAAATTAAACCTTTTTTTTTTTTTATGGTTTTTTGGTTTTTGGTTTTGCAACCAATATAGCTATTGTTTGACGTAATAGCTGGTGGCAGAGTGGCAGCAGAAGGTAAATCATCTGTGTACCCTGGCAGTGGGAAACACAGACAGACAGCAGAAGTGCAGTACACAGCAGCCCACTGTAGGTGTAAAATGTGTGGCTGCAGGCGACGTAATAGTCAAAGTGAACCAGGCTGGCTTAGTGAGCAGGAGCCAGGAGGTGGTAAAGGGTGGTAAGGCACATTAACGATGGTTCCGGCAGCCAGTTCATGTCCCCCTCTCGCCGACAACAGGGGCCAGGAACTCGCCTTCCACCCACGCCTGGTTCATCTTGAGAAACGTCAGTCTGTCCACAGACTTGTGAGACAGACGTGAGCGTTTCTCGGTGACCACGCCACCAGCTGCACTGAAGCAGCGCTCGGACAGCACGCTGGAAGGGGGGCAGGACAGCACTTCCAGGGCGTACTGCGCCAGCTCGCTCCAGATCTCCATGCGCTTGACCCAATACTCCATGGGATCAACAGGGGCATCGCTGTCAAGCCCGCTGTACGACCCCATGTAGTCAGCCACCATGCGGGTCAGGCGCTGGCTGTGACCGGAGGAGGATGCTGCTGCATGCATCTCCTCTCTAGTCACTGCTGCCGGAGCCTCTACAGTCCTGTAGAGCTCGTGGCTGAGAGACAGCAGGTCTGTGGGGCGCTTGCTGCTGCTGGATGCAGGCACCTGCTGCTGCCTCTGTGCTGGCTGCTGGACAGTGGGGGTGGAAGGCTGGGGGAAGGCTTCCTCCAAGCGCTCAACAAGGGCCTGCTGCAAGCTCCTTATTTGTTGCGCTGGGTCTCCTCCTGCAGGCGGCAGGAACTGGCTCAACTTCCCCTTGAGGCGTGGGTCCAACATCATGCTGATCCAGATGTCCTCCCTCTGCTTCATCTGGATCACCCTGGGGTCCCTGCGCAGGCACGTCAGCATGTGCGCTGCCATTGGGAAGAGGCGGGCCACGTCTGCTGGCACATCGACGTCAGTGCTGTCCTCATCCTCCTCCTCTGCCGCCTCATCCTCTCTCCACCCCCGCACCAACTCAGCTGCGCTGTGCTGATCCCCCTCATCAGCAGCCAGGTCAGGGACCTCCACCAAGTCCTCCTCCTCCTCCCCCTCAGAGGTGGACTGCGCAGCTGGTTGCCGCTCCTGCTGGTCCAAGGCTGCCGCTCCCTGTTCCAGCAAAGCATCGAGGGCCCTGTTCAGCAGAGAAACCAGGGGCACCCACTCGCAGACCATAGCATGGTCCCTGCTCACCATGTTTGTGGCCTGCAGGAAGGGAGCCAGCACTAAGCACACCTGCTGCATGTGCCTCCAGTCATCATCGGGGACGATGGACGGGAAGTTGCTGGTCTTGTCCCTTCTCAGAGCTGCGGAAACAGTGGCCAGGGCAAGGTTCTGTTTGACAGCGTGCCTCTGTTCAACCAGACGCTCCAACATCGCCAGGGTGGAGTTCCAGCGAGTCGGAACGTCAAGGATCAGCCGATGGCGTGGCAGATCCAGCTCCTTTTGCACGTCTTCCAGGCTCGCACAGGCTGCAGCCGAGCGCCGGAAGTGACGCACAACATTCCTTGCCGTTTCCAGCAGTTCGCCCATCCCCTGGTAGGTGCGCAGGAACTTCTGCACCACCAGGTTCAGCACGTGGGCAAGACAGGGGATGTGGGTCAGGTTTCCCCTGTGTATTGCGGAAACCAGATTGGCCCCATTGTCGGCCACCACCTCTCCGACTCTGAGGCCTCTGGGGGTCAGCCAAATCCTCTCCTGCTCCTGGAGTTTGGCCAACACATGGGTTGCCGTCAGCTTGGTCTTCCCAAGGCTGACCAAGTGCAGCAGCGCTTGGCAGTGGCGGGCCTTCACGCTGCTGCTGAGGCGGGGGGTTTGGCCAGGTGTGCCGGAGGATGGCAGAGGATCGGAGGAACCTGCTGCAGTTCCCCTGAGCCTGCGGGGTGGCACCACCCACTGTGTTGCTGCTGCTGCTGTGCCCGCTGCTGCTCTCCCATCCTCACCCCCTTCCACCAAGCTGACCCAGTGGACAGTGAAGGACAGGTAGCGGCCTGTCCCGAAGCGGCTGCTCCAGGAGTCCATGGTGACGTGGACCCTTTCACCAACCGCGTGCTCCAGCCCTCGCTCCACATTGGCCATCACAAAGCGGTGCAGTGCAGGAATGGCCTTGCGGGAGAAAAAGTGTCTGCTGGGGAGCTGCCAGTCTGGGGCTGCGCAAGCAAGCAGCGCACGAATGTCGCTCCCCTCCTGCACGAGCGTGTACGGCAGGAGTTGGGAGCACATGGCCCGTGCCAGCAAGCCGTTCAGCTGCCGCACGCGACGGCTGCTGGGAGGCAGAGCCCTAACCACCCCCTGGAAGGACTCGCTCAAAAGGCTCTGGCGTGGCCTTTTGCTGACACGGGAATCAGCAGACACAGCAGAGGAGGCCACTGAGGACTGGCTGCCAGAACAGGCCTCAGTGTCGGCGGCAGGAGTTGCAGAGGGGGGAGGAGCAGTGCGTTTCCGCACTCCTGCTGGTGCTGCTGGAGGAGCAGGAGGGCGGGTGGCTGCTGTTGCTGCTGCTGCTGCTGAAGGCTGTGCAGTGATGGGTGTGGTGCCACTGCCAGCACCAGATGCCTTCAGCCTCTGGAACTCCTCATGCTGGTGGAAATGTTTAGCCGCAAGGTGGTTGATGAGCGAGCTGGTGCTGAACTTTAAGGGGTCTGCACCTCTGCTCAACTTCCGCTGACAGTGGTTGCAAGTGGCGTACTTGCTGTACACAGTGGGCATGGTGAAAAAGCGCCAGATTGGTGACAGAAACATCCCCCTACGGCATGGAAGCGCTGCTGCCTGTCTCCCTGTGGTGGTTGGGGGGGGGGCTTGGGTGCGGCTGGTGGTGGTACTGGCTGATGCTGCTGCTGCTGAGCCTGAGACACCAGCAGGGTGTGGGACGCTGCCAATGCTTGCAATGATGCGCCTCCTTGCAAGGCCCACAAGCGCATCCTCCTCCTCCTCCTCAGAGCTGCTGAGGACGACATCCCCTGGAGGTGGTGGCACCCAGTCTCTGTCTGTCACCGGGTCATCATCATCCTCCCCCTCCTGAAACATGTCCTGCTGGGATGAGGACCCCCCAAACTCCTCTCCTGATGCATGGATGGGCTGCTTGACTGTCGCCACAGTCTTGCTGTCCAATCCCTCATCCCCCAAAGTGCCCATCAGCATCTCCTCCTCAAGATCGCCAACAACAGCAGACAATTTACTCATGATGCCTGGGGTCAAAAGACTGCTGAATGACAGGTCGGCGAGTGACGGTGAACTGGCCTCCTCCCCAGACCCTCCTGGGCGGCTGCTGCGAACAGGGGTGGTGGTGGTGGTGAGGGTGGAGGCCTCGGATGCAGAGCTGATGGCGGGCTGCTCATCCTCCGTCATGAGTTGCACCACAGTGTCTGCATCCTTTTCCTCAATGGGACGTTTCCGACCCGGCTGGAGGAAAATGGGAGCAGGTGCTACACGCTGCTGCTGCTGTGTCTCTGCAGCGTGAGTTGCAGATGCTCCTGCTGGGCGGCGCCCAAGGCGTCCACGGCCAGTGGCTATGGGAGGAATGTTAGCCACTGACGCTGCTGCTGCTGCTGCGGAACTGTGCATGGTGGCGCGCCCGCGGCCGCGGCTTGCCACAATGCTGCTCCCTCTCCTCCTGATTCCCTTGCTGCCCTTCCCCTTGCCCAAACCGCGCTGGCTGCCACTTCCAGACATCTTCAATGTTTTGGGCGTATAGACAAAAGTTTTTTAAAAGGGCGGGTGAAAAGTGGGGTACTTTAATGGAGTGGGTTGGTTGGTGAGGTGACTGAGTGAGTGTCCCCTAGTACAGTAAGTAAGTAGTAACAGTCAGGAAGTACAACTAGCAGTTACAATAATCAGTAGTAATCACAAGTAAATTTATTGTGTGTACACTCAGACAGTGAGTGCCCGCACGCAGGAGCTAGTAGCCTATGAACACAGTGACTGAGTGTCCTAGACTCCTAGTACAGTAAGAGTAAGTAGTAACAGTAAGTAGAACTAACTAATTACAATAATCAATCAGCGATCAGAAGGAAATGGAGTGTGGGTGGTGTGTGTACACTCAGACAGTGAGTGACCGCACGCAGGAGCTAGTAGCCTATGAACACACAGTGACTGAGTGTCCTAGACTCCTAGTACAGTAAGAGTAAGTAGTAACAGTAAGTAGAACTAACTAATAATCAATCAGCGATCAGAAGGAAATGGAGTGTGGGTGGTGTGTGTACACTCAGACAGTGAGTGCCCGCACGCAGGAGCTAGTAGCCTATGAACACAGTGACTGAGTGTCCTAGACTCCTAGTACAGTAAGAGTAAGTAGTAACAGTAAGTAGAACTAACTAATTACAATAATCAGTCAGCGATCAGAAGGAAATGGAGTGTGGGTGGTGTGTGTACACTCAGACAGTGAGTGACCGCACGCAGGAGCTAGTAGCCTATGAACACAGTGACTGAGTGTCCTAGACTCCTAGTACAGTAAGAGTAAGTAGTAACAGTAAGTAGAACTAACTAATAATCAATCAGCGATCAGAAGGAAATGGAGTGTGGGTGGTGTGTGTACACTCAGACAGTGAGTGCCCGCACGCAGGAGCTAGTAGCCTATGAACACAGTGACTGAGTGTCCTAGACTCCTAGTACAGTAAGAGTAAGTAGTAACAGTAAGTAGAACTAACTAATTACAATAATCAATCAGCGATCAGAAGGAAATGGAGTGTGGGTGGTGTGTGTACACTCAGACAGTGAGTGACCGCACGCAGGAGCTAGTAGCCTATGAACACACAGTGACTGAGTGTCCTAGACTCCTAGTACAGTAAGAGTAAGTAGTAACAGTAAGTAGAACTAACTAATAATCAATCAGCGATCAGAAGGAAATGGAGTGTGGGTGGTGTGTGTACACTCGGACAGTGAGTGCCCGCACGCAGGAGCTAGTAGCCTATGAACACAGTGACTGAGTGTCCTAGACTCCTAGTACAGTAAGAGTAAGTAGTAACAGTAAGTAGAACTAACTAATAATCAATCAGCGATCAGAAGGAAATGGAGTGTGGGTGGTGTGTGTACACTCAGACAGTGAGTGCCCGCACGCAGGAGCTAGTAGCCTATGAACACAGTGACTGAGTGTCCTAGACTCCTAGTACAGTAAGAGTAAGTAGTAACAGTAAGTAGAACTAACTAATTACAATAATCAATCAGCGATCAGAAGGAAATGGAGTGTGGGTGGTGTGTGTACACTCAGACAGTGAGTGACCGCACGCAGGAGCTAGTAGCCTATGAACACACAGTGACTGAGTGTCCTAGACTCCTAGTACAGTAAGAGTAAGTAGTAACAGTAAGTAGAACTAACTAATTACAATAATCAATCAGCGATCAGAAGGAAATGGAGTGTGGGTGGTGTGTGTACACTCAGACAGTGAGTGACCGCACGCAGGAGCTAGTAGCCTATGAACACAGTGACTGAGTGTCCTAGACTCCTAGTACAGTAAGAGTAAGTAGTAACAGTAAGTAGAACTAACTAATTACAATAATCAATCAGCGATCAGAAGGAAATGGAGTGTGGGTGGTGTGTGTACACTCAGACAGTGAGTGACCGCACGCAGGAGCTAGTAGCCTATGAACACAGTGACTGAGTGTCCTAGACTCCTAGTACAGTAAGAGTAAGTAGTAACAGTAAGTAGAACTAACTAATTACAATAATCAATCAGCGATCAGAAGGAAATGGAGTGTGGGTGGTGTGTGTACACTCAGACAGTGAGTGCCCGCACGCAGGAGCTAGTAGCCTATGAACACAGTGACTGAGTGTCCTAGACTCCTAGTACAGTAAGAGTAAGTAGTAACAGTAAGTAGAACTAACTAATTACAATAATCAATCAGCGATCAGAAGGAAATGGAGTGTGGGTGGTGTGTGTACACTCAGACAGTGAGTGACCGCACGCAGGAGCTAGTAGCCTATGAACACACAGTGACTGAGTGTCCTAGACTCCTAGTACAGTAAGAGTAAGTAGTAACAGTAAGTAGAACTAACTAATTACAATAATCAATCAGCGATCAGAAGGAAATGGAGTGTGGGTGGTGTGTGTACACTCAGACAGTGAGTGCCCGCACGCAGGAGCTAGTAGCCTATGAACACAGTGACTGAGTGTCCTAGACTCCTAGTACAGTAAGAGTAAGTAGTAACAGTAAGTAGAACTAACTAATTACAATAATCAATCAGCGATCAGAAGGAAATGGAGTGTGGGTGGTGTGTGTACACTCAGACAGTGAGTGACCGCACGCAGGAGCTAGTAGCCTATGAACACACAGTGACTGAGTGTCCTAGACTCCTAGTACAGTAAGAGTAAGTAGTAACAGTAAGTAGAACTAACTAATTACAATAATCAATCAGCGATCAGAAGGAAATGGAGTGTGGGTGGTGTGTGTACACTCAGACAGTGAGTGACCGCACGCAGGAGCTAGTAGCCTATGAACACAGTGACTGAGTGTCCTAGACTCCTAGTACAGTAAGAGTAAGTAGTAACAGTAAGTAGAACTAACTAATTACAATAATCAATCAGCGATCAGAAGGAAATGGAGTGTGGGTGGTGTGTGTACACTCAGACAGTGAGTGCCCGCACGCAGGAGCTAGTAGCCTATGAACACAGTGACTGAGTGTCCTAGACTCCTAGTACAGTAAGAGTAAGTAGTAACAGTAAGTAGAACTAACTAATTACAATAATCAATCAGCGATCAGAAGGAAATGGAGTGTGGGTGGTGTGTGTACACTCAGACAGTGAGTGACCGCACGCAGGAGCTAGTAGCCTATGAACACACAGTGACTGAGTGTCCTAGACTCCTAGTACAGTAAGAGTAAGTAGTAACAGTAAGTAGAACTAACTAATTACAATAATCAATCAGCGATCAGAAGGAAATGGAGTGTGGGTGGTGTGTGTACACTCAGACAGTGAGTGACCGCACGCAGGAGCTAGTAGCCTATGAACACAGTGACTGAGTGTCCTAGACTCCTAGTACAGTAAGAGTAAGTAGTAACAGTAAGTAGAACTAACTAATTACAATAATCAATCAGCGATCAGAAGGAAATGGAGTGTGGGTGGTGTGTGTACACTCAGACAGTGAGTGACCGCACGCAGGAGCTAGTAGCCTATGAACACAGTGACTGAGTGTCCTAGACTCCTAGTACAGTAAGAGTAAGTAGTAACAGTAAGTAGAACTAACTAATTACAATAATCAATCAGCGATCAGAAGGAAATGGAGTGTGGGTGGTGTGTGTACACTCAGACAGTGAGTGCCCGCACGCAGGAGCTAGTAGCCTATGAACACAGTGACTGAGTGTCCTAGACTCCTAGTACAGTAAGAGTAAGTAGTAACAGTAAGTAGAACTAACTAATTACAATAATCAATCAGCGATCAGAAGGAAATGGAGTGTGGGTGGTGTGTGTACACTCAGACAGTGAGTGACCGCACGCAGGAGCTAGTAGCCTATGAACACACAGTGACTGAGTGTCCTAGACTCCTAGTACAGTAAGAGTAAGTAGTAACAGTAAGTAGAACTAACTAATTACAATAATCAATCAGCGATCAGAAGGAAATGGAGTGTGGGTGGTGTGTGTACACTCAGACAGTGAGTGCCCGCACGCAGGAGCTAGTAGCCTATGAACACAGTGACTGAGTGTCCTAGACTCCTAGTACAGTAAGAGTAAGTAGTAACAGTAAGTAGAACTAACTAATTACAATAATCAATCAGCGATCAGAAGGAAATGGAGTGTGGGTGGTGTGTGTACACTCAGACAGTGAGTGACCGCACGCAGGAGCTAGTAGCCTATGAACACACAGTGACTGAGTGTCCTAGACTCCTAGTACAGTAAGAGTAAGTAGTAACAGTAAGTAGAACTAACTAATTACAATAATCAATCAGCGATCAGAAGGAAATGGAGTGTGGGTGGTGTGTGTACACTCAGACAGTGAGTGACCGCACGCAGGAGCTAGTAGCCTATGAACACAGTGACTGAGTGTCCTAGACTCCTAGTACAGTAAGAGTAAGTAGTAACAGTAAGTAGAACTAACTAATTACAATAATCAATCAGCGATCAGAAGGAAATGGAGTGTGGGTGGTGTGTGTACACTCAGACAGTGAGTGCCCGCACGCAGGAGCTAGTAGCCTATGAACACAGTGACTGAGTGTCCTAGACTCCTAGTACAGTAAGAGTAAGTAGTAACAGTAAGTAGAACTAACTAATTACAATAATCAATCAGCGATCAGAAGGAAATGGAGTGTGGGTGGTGTGTGTACACTCAGACAGTGAGTGACCGCACGCAGGAGCTAGTAGCCTATGAACACACAGTGACTGAGTGTCCTAGACTCCTAGTACAGTAAGAGTAAGTAGTAACAGTAAGTAGAACTAACTAATTACAATAATCAATCAGCGATCAGAAGGAAATGGAGTGTGGGTGGTGTGTGTACACTCAGACAGTGAGTGACCGCACGCAGGAGCTAGTAGCCTATGAACACAGTGACTGAGTGTCCTAGACTCCTAGTACAGTAAGAGTAAGTAGTAACAGTAAGTAGAACTAACTAATTACAATAATCAATCAGCGATCAGAAGGAAATGGAGTGTGGGTGGTGTGTGTACACTCAGACAGTGAGTGACCGCACGCAGGAGCTAGTAGCCTATGAACACACAGTGACTGAGTGTCCTAGACTCCTAGTACAGTAAGAGTAAGTAGTAACAGTAAGTAGAACTAACTAATTACAATAATCAATCAGCGATCAGAAGGAAATGGAGTGTGGGTGGTGTGTGTACACTCAGACAGTGAGTGACCGCACGCAGGAGCTAGTAGCCTATGAACACAGTGACTGAGTGTCCTAGACTCCTAGTACAGTAAGAGTAAGTAGTAACAGTAAGTAGAACTAACTAATTACAATAATCAATCAGCGATCAGAAGGAAATGGAGTGTGGGTGGTGTGTGTACACTCAGACAGTGAGTGCCCGCACGCAGGAGCTAGTAGCCTATGAACACAGTGACTGAGTGTCCTAGACTCCTAGTACAGTAAGAGTAAGTAGTAACAGTAAGTAGAACTAACTAATTACAATAATCAATCAGCGATCAGAAGGAAATGGAGTGTGGGTGGTGTGTGTACACTCAGACAGTGAGTGACCGCACGCAGGAGCTAGTAGCCTATGAACACACAGTGACTGAGTGTCCTAGACTCCTAGTACAGTAAGAGTAAGTAGTAACAGTAAGTAGAACTAACTAATTACAATAATCAATCAGCGATCAGAAGGAAATGGAGTGTGGGTGGTGTGTGTACACTCAGACAGTGAGTGACCGCACGCAGGAGCTAGTAGCCTATGAACACAGTGACTGAGTGTCCTAGACTCCTAGTACAGTAAGAGTAAGTAGTAACAGTAAGTAGAACTAACTAATTACAATAATCAATCAGCGATCAGAAGGAAATGGAGTGTGGGTGGTGTGTGTACACTCAGACAGTGAGTGACCGCACGCAGGAGCTAGTAGCCTATGAACACAGTGACTGAGTGTCCTAGACTCCTAGTACAGTAAGAGTAAGTAGTAACAGTAAGTAGAACTAACTAATTACAATAATCAATCAGCGATCAGAAGGAAATGGAGTGTGGGTGGTGTGTGTACACTCAGACAGTGAGTGCCCGCACGCAGGAGCTAGTAGCCTATGAACACAGTGACTGAGTGTCCTAGACTCCTAGTACAGTAAGAGTAAGTAGTAACAGTAAGTAGAACTAACTAATTACAATAATCAATCAGCGATCAGAAGGAAATGGAGTGTGGGTGGTGTGTGTACACTCAGACAGTGAGTGACCGCACGCAGGAGCTAGTAGCCTATGAACACACAGTGACTGAGTGTCCTAGACTCCTAGTACAGTAAGAGTAAGTAGTAACAGTAAGTAGAACTAACTAATTACAATAATCAATCAGCGATCAGAAGGAAATGGAGTGTGGGTGGTGTGTGTACACTCAGACAGTGAGTGCCCGCACGCAGGAGCTAGTAGCCTATGAACACAGTGACTGAGTGTCCTAGACTCCTAGTACAGTAAGAGTAAGTAGTAACAGTAAGTAGAACTAACTAATTACAATAATCAATCAGCGATCAGAAGGAAATGGAGTGTGGGTGGTGTGTGTACACTCAGACAGTGAGTGACCGCACGCAGGAGCTAGTAGCCTATGAACACACAGTGACTGAGTGTCCTAGACTCCTAGTACAGTAAGAGTAAGTAGTAACAGTAAGTAGAACTAACTAATTACAATAATCAATCAGCGATCAGAAGGAAATGGAGTGTGGGTGGTGTGTGTACACTCAGACAGTGAGTGACCGCACGCAGGAGCTAGTAGCCTATGAACACAGTGACTGAGTGTCCTAGACTCCTAGTACAGTAAGAGTAAGTAGTAACAGTAAGTAGAACTAACTAATTACAATAATCAATCAGCTATCAGAAGGAAATGGAGTGTGGGTGGTGTGTGTACACTCAGACAGTGAGTGCCCGCACGCAGGAGCTAGTAGCCTATGAACACAGTGACTGAGTGTCCTAGACTCCTAGTACAGTAAGAGTAAGTAGTAACAGTAAGTAGAACTAACTAATTACAATAATCAATCAGCGATCAGAAGGAAATGGAGTGTGGGTGGTGTGTGTACACTCAGACAGTGAGTGACCGCACGCAGGAGCTAGTAGCCTATGAACACACAGTGACTGAGTGTCCTAGACTCCTAGTACAGTAAGAGTAAGTAGTAACAGTAAGTAGAACTAACTAATTACAATAATCAATCAGCGATCAGAAGGAAATGGAGTGTGGGTGGTGTGTGTACACTCAGACAGTGAGTGACCGCACGCAGGAGCTAGTAGCCTATGAACACAGTGACTGAGTGTCCTAGACTCCTAGTACAGTAAGAGTAAGTAGTAACAGTAAGTAGAACTAACTAATTACAATAATCAATCAGCGATCAGAAGGAAATGGAGTGTGGGTGGTGTGTGTACACTCAGACAGTGAGTGACCGCACGCAGGAGCTAGTAGCCTATGAACACACAGTGACTGAGTGTCCTAGACTCCTAGTACAGTAAGAGTAAGTAGTAACAGTAAGTAGAACTAACTAATTACAATAATCAATCAGCGATCAGAAGGAAATGGAGTGTGGGTGGTGTGTGTACACTCAGACAGTGAGTGACCGCACGCAGGAGCTAGTAGCCTATGAACACAGTGACTGAGTGTCCTAGACTCCTAGTACAGTAAGAGTAAGTAGTAACAGTAAGTAGAACTAACTAATTACAATAATCAATCAGCGATCAGAAGGAAATGGAGTGTGGGTGGTGTGTGTACACTCAGACAGTGAGTGCCCGCACGCAGGAGCTAGTAGCCTATGAACACAGTGACTGAGTGTCCTAGACTCCTAGTACAGTAAGAGTAAGTAGTAACAGTAAGTAGAACTAACTAATTACAATAATCAATCAGCGATCAGAAGGAAATGGAGTGTGGGTGGTGTGTGTACACTCAGACAGTGAGTGACCGCACGCAGGAGCTAGTAGCCTATGAACACAGTGACTGAGTGTCCTAGACTCCTAGTACAGTAAGAGTAAGTAGTAACAGTAAGTAGAACTAACTAATTACAATAATCAATCAGCGATCAGAAGGAAATGGAGTGTGGGTGGTGTGTGTACACTCAGACAGTGAGTGACCGCACGCAGGAGCTAGTAGCCTATGAACACAGTGACTGTCTGACTGAGTGTCCTAGACTCCTAGTACAGTAAGAGTAAGTAGTAACAGTAAGTACAACTAACTAACAATAATCTATCAGTAATCAGAAGGAAATAGAGTGTGTGTACACACAGACAGTGAGTGAGTGCACACACGCAGGAGCTAGCTAGTAGCCTATAAACAGTGACAGTCAGTGAGTGTCCTACTCCTAGTACAGTATAACTACAATACTATTAGTAAAGGACAGCAGAAATACTGGTATAGATGAGAGAAATAAACAGAGGACAGCTGCCCACAGAGGCAAGGCCCCCCTGAGGCCTAAACCTGTAAGCTTGCAGCAGCTGCCTGTCTCTAATGTAACACACAAGCTACTAACTAAAATACAATGTCTATCTAACTAACAACAATATAGGTGTATATGGCAGGTGTAGGTGAGCAAAAACGCTAGGTAAATGATCACAATAGAGCACTTGCTAAGCCAAAGCACAAAGGAGCAACTCTCTCTCTGTACAAGTCTCAGGCAAGCATGGAGAAACGGAACATGGCGGCCGCTATTTATAGGGTAGGGGCTGGCCAGGGTCCCCCTCTGTGATTGGCTGCCGTCAGAGGGCCTGGGAGCCCTCTGATTGGCTCTAAGGACATCAATCTGGGCTATGACGCTATTCGAGCTCGGTACCGAGCTCGAATAGCGCCGTTTGCTCGAATAGCTCGAATAGTGAATGGGCTATTCGAGTGTACTCGGATAGCCCATTCGAATAGCTACAGCTATTCGGAGCTCGAATACCGAGCTCGGATAGCTGAAAAAGAGCTCGAATATTCGAGCTACTCGAATATTCGAGCTCTGCTGAGCACCACTGGTCATTTTACTCTGGAAGAAACGTACTTCTTAATTGTATATGGTTACATATATTTTCAATTTTAAGATTTTCGCGACAGAGGTCCTTTAAGTCCATAAAAAAAAGGAGTTTTACATACCTGGCGCTTCTACCGCCCTCCCCTACAGTCGCCCTGTGCCGGCACCGGTACTCCACAATCCTCCAGTCCCCCGCCGCAGCCCAATTTTGCTTTCGGCAACTGAGCCTGCGTGTGCGTGGCCCTGGCATCCTAGTTTGCACTCCATTGCTGGAATCAGCTTGCACAGTCGCAGTACAAGAAAATCTCTACTGTTCATGTTACACACACCGTTAGGCCGGTTTTAGATTTGAGGAGATCATTGTGGTGTGATGCTCCGCCCCTCAAATCACAAAGCCAAAAACGAGATTTATATGACTGTGTGGCAGAGTGCGCCGACAGGGTCATATGTTTAGTGCAGCCCCCCGACTCGCCGGTCTCACCCCCCCCCCCCCCCCCCCCCCGCGTGCCCTTTGCTGCTTTTTGCCTCCCTTGCCCAGTACACCCTGCTTGTCAGGAAGTACATCACTAGAATTCCCGGCTTCCCCAATGTATTTGCGTCGCTCTGTGCATGTAAAATTTATACGGTGGGTGAGTGGGAATCGGGTACTTCTGTCGCAATGTGACACCATTAGTGTACTAGGCCCTATACACGTTCTTTGCCGTTGCATTACCCTGCCTACGGAAAGGGTAACGCAACGCAAAAAAGTACCCTAATGTAAAAAGGGCTTTATGAGCAGACCTGATAAGCTCACTGTGCAGCCCAACTAGAATGCTGCAATGTAGAGAATTACAGAAAACAGATTTCATCACAGAATCAGGTACATTTACTGGCTGTGTGTCACAATGCACCAAATTATTTAATTATGTAATCATTGTGTATTGTGCATAACATTGGCTTAGTTACATGGTGATTCTTACATCTGCCTGGTGTACAGCTGTTTAACAAAGTACTGTTCCATATGTGGCTGGTCTGCAGCTGATCTGTACCTGTCTCTCTCCAGCGCCTTTCATGTGCATTACTGAACAGTAATGCTTTATTTATTTATGTATTTTTACAAGTCAGTTTAATCCTGTGAAAATGTGAAAGTGTTTAAGTACCGGTATATCCTTAAAGAGGTACTGTCACGAAAATCTTAACATTTAAAATGCATACAAATAAGAAGTACGTTTCTTCCTGAGTAAAATGAGCCATACATTACTTCTCTCCTATGTTGCTGTCACTTACAGTAGGTAGTAGAAATCTGACATCACCGACAGATTTTGGACTAGTCCATCTCTCCATAGGGGATTCTCAGCATGGCCTTTATTCTTTATAAAGACACTCCCTGAAAACGATTTATACAAAGATGCTGACCAGCCTCCCTGCTCACCGTTCATTTTTTTTGGCAGTTGGACGGAGCAACTGCCATTCACTAAGTGCATTTTGAAAATAAAGAAATCCCTGTGACCCCCCATGAGGAGATGGGCTAGTCCAAAACCTGTCAGTTCTGTCAGATTTCTACTACCTACTGTAAGTGACAACAACATAGGAGAAAAGTAATTCATAGCTCCCTTTACTCAGGAATAAATGTACTTCTTAATTGTATATGTTTACATATATTTTACATTTTAAGATTTTCGCGACAGAGGTCCTTTAAATAGCCGTATTCACTGTATTGTGTAAGCCAGTTAAGTGACTTACAGTATATAGTACAACATTTCACAATGCTATACAAGCAATTTTATAATTTAATGTTTTTTCTTCAAAGATATGTTTTATGGAGTTTAACAGGATAAACAGGATAATCATTTTCTTGAGATAAGTTAAACGCTTTTAGAATACTGTAATGCTTAAATAAATGTTGTATATAATGATGTTTATATAACTGAGATAACAACACACAGGTAAAGAGAAAGAAGAACCCATCAATGGACCGTGTGTTGAGCTTAACCACTTCCCGACCGCCGTATTGACAATTGGCGGCCGGGAAGTGGACCCCGCAAGGACTGCCGTATTGACAAATGGCGGCGGTCCTTGTAGGGGCATGGGCGGAGCGATTGCGTCATCCGTGACGCGATCCTCCGCCGCCGCCTGGCTTCGCTCACCCGCCGCAACATCTCGCCGGCCATACGGAAGCGCCGGCGGGATGTTAACCCGACGATCGCCGCATACAAATTGTATAATACACTTTGTAATGTTTACAAAGTGTATTATACAGGCTGCCTCCTGCCCTGGTGGTCTCAGTGTCCGAGGGACCACCAGGGCAGGCTGCAGCCACCCTAGTCTGCACCAAGCACACTGATTCACCCCCCCTGCCCCAGATCGCCCACAGCACCCATCAGACCCCCCCCCTGCCCACCCCCCAGACCCCTGTTTGCACCCAATCACCCCCCTAATCACCCATCAATCACTCCCTGTCACTATCTGTCAACGCTATTTTTTTTTATCCCCCCCTGCCCCCTGCTCCCTCCTGATCACCCCCCCCACCCCTCAGATTCTCCCCAGACCCCCTTCCCAGACCCCCCCATGTACTGTATGCATCTATCCCCCCTGATCACCTGTCAATCACCTGTCAATCACCCATCAATCACCCCCTGTCACTGCCACCCATCAATCAGCCCCTAACTTGCCCCTTGCGGGCAATCTGATCACCCACCCACACCAATAGATCGCCCGCAGATCCGACATCAGATCACCACCCAAGCGCAGTGTTTACATCTATTCTCTCCTCTAAACACCCACTAATTACCCATCAATCACCCATCAATCACCCCCTATCACCACCTGTCACTGTTACCCATCAGATCAGACCCTAATCTGCCCCTTGCGGGCACCCAATCACCCGCCTACACGCTCAGACCCCCCCTTATCAATTCGCCAGTGCAATATTTACATCTGTTCTCCCCTGTAATAACCCACTGATTACCTGTCAATCACCTATCAATCACCCAACAATCACCCCCTGTCACTGCCACCCATCAATCACTCCCTGTCACTGCCACCCATCAATCACCCGCTGTCACTGCCACCCATCAATCAGCTCCTAACCTGCCCCTTGCGGGCAATCTGATCACCAACCCACACCAATAGATCGCCCGCAGATCCGACGTCCGATCACCTCCCAAGTGCAGTGTTTACATCTGTTCTCTACCCTAAACACCCACTAATTACCCATCAATCACCCCCTGTCACTGCTACCCATCAGATTAGACCCCTATCTGCCCCTAGGGCACTCAATCACCCGCCCACACCCTCAGAATGCCCTCAGACCCCAGCCCTGATCACCTCGCCAGTGCATTGCTTGCATCTATTCCCCCCTCTAATCACACCTTGAGACACCCATCAATCACCTCCTGTCACCCCCTAGCACACCTACCCATCAGATCAGGCCCTAATTTGCCCCGTGTGGGCTCCTGATCACTCGGCCAAACCCTCAGATCCCCCTCAGACCCCCTTCCAATCACCTCCCCAGTGCATTGATTGCATCTATTTTCCCCTCTAACCACCCCCTGAGACACCCATCAATCACCTCCTGTCACCCCCCTAGCACTCCTATCCATCAGATCAGGCCCAATACAACCTGTCATCTAAAAGGCCACCCTGCTTATGACCGGTTCCACAAAATTCGCCCCCTCATAGACCACCTGTCATCAAAATTTGCAGATGCTTATACCCCTGAACAGTCATTTTGAGACATTTGGTTTCCAGACTACTCACGGTTTTGGGCCCGTAAAATTCCAGGGCGGTATAGGAACCCCACAAGTGACCCCATTTTAGAAAAAAAGACACCCCAAGGTATTCTGTTAGGTGTATGACGAGTTCATAGAAGATTTTATTTTTTGTCAAAAGTTAGCGGAAATTTATTTTTATTGGGTTTTTTTCACAAAGTGTCATTTTTCACTAACTTGTGACAAAAAATAAAATCTTCTATGAACTCGCCATACACCTAACGGAATACCTTGGGGTGTCTTCTTTATAAAATGGGGTCACTTGTGGGGTTCCTATACTGCCCTGGCATTTTAGGGGCCCTAAACCGCGAGGAGTAGTCTAGAAAACAAATGCCTCAAAATGACCTGTGAATAGGACGTTGGGCCCCTTAGCGCACCTAGGCTGCAAAAAAGTGTCGCACATGTGGTACCGCCGTACTCAGGAAAAGTAGTATAATGTGTTTTGGGGTGTATTTTTACACATATCCATGCTGGGTGGGAGAAATTTCTATGTAAATGGACAATTGTGTGTAAAAAAATCAAACAATTGTCATTTACAGAGATATTTCTCCCACTTAGCATGGGTATGTGTAAAAATACACCCCAAAACACATTATACTACTTCTCTTGAGTACGGCGGTACCACATGTGTGGCACTTTTTTACACCCTAAGTACGCTAAGGGGCCCAAAGTCTAATGAGTACCTTTGGTTTCAAGACTACTCCTCACGGTTTAGGGCCCCTAAAATGCCAGGGCAGTATAGGAACCCCACAAATGACCCCATTCTAGAAAGAAGACACCCAAAGGTATTCCGTTAGGAGTATGGTGAGTTCATAGAAGATTTTATTTTTGTCACAAGTTAGCGGAAAATGACACTTTGTGAAAAAAAACAATTAAAATCAATTTCCGCTAACTTGTGACAAAAAAATAAAAACTTCTATGAACTCACCATACTCCTAACGGAATACCTTGGGGTGTCTTCTTTCTAAAATGGGGTCATTAGTGGGGTTCCTATACTGCCCTGGCATTTTAGGGGCCCTAAACCGTGAGGAGTAGTCTTGAAACAAAAATGACCTGTGAAATCCTAAAGGTACTCATTGGACTTTGGGCCCCTTAGCGCAGTTAGGGTGCAAAAAAGTGCCACACATGTGGTATCGCCGTACTCGGGAGAAGTAGTATAATGTGTTTTGGGGTGTATTTTTACACATACCCATGCTGGGTGGGAGAAATACCTCTGTAAATGACAATCTTTTGATTTTTTTACACACAATTGTCCATTTACAGAGTTATTTCTCCCACCCAGCATGGGTATGTGTAAAAATACACCCCAAAACACATTGTACTACTTCTCCCGAGTACGGCGATACCACATGTGTGGCACTTTTTTGCACCCTAACTGCGCTAAGGGGCCCAAAGTCCAATGAGTACCTTTAGGATTTCACAGGTCATTTTGAGAAATTTTGTTTCAAGACTACTCCTCACGGTTTAGGGCCCCTAAAATGCCAGGACAGTATAGGAACCCCACAAATGACTCCATTTTAGAAAGAAGACACCCCAAGGTATTCTGTTAGTAGTACGGTGAGTTCATAGAAGATTTTATTTTTTGTCACAAGTTAGCGGAAATTGATTTTTATTGTTTTTTTTCACAAAGTGTCATTTTCTGCTAACTTGTGACAAAAAATAAAATCTTCTATGAACTCACCGTACTACTAACGGAATACCTTGGGCTGTCTTCTTTCTAAAATGGGGTCATTTGTGGGGTTCCTATACTGTCCTGGCATTTTAGGGGCCCTAAACCGTGAGGAGTAGTCTTGAAACGAAATTTCTCAAAATGACCTGTGAAATCCTAAAGGTACTCATTGGACTTTGGGCCCCTTAGCGCAGTTAGGGTGCAAAAAAGTGCCACACATGTGGTATCGCCGTACTCAGGAGAAGTAGTATAATGTGTTTTGGGGTGTATTTGTACACGTACCCATGCTGAGTGGGAGAAAGATCTCTGTAAATGGACAATTGTGTGTAAAAAAAATTAAAAAATTGTCATTTACAGAGATATTTCTCCCACCCAGCATCGGTATGTGTAAAAATACACCCCAAAACACATTATACTACTTCTCCTGAGTACGGCAATACCACATGTGTGGCACTTTTTTGCAGCCTAACTGCGCTAAGGGGCCCAAAGCCAATGAGCACCTTTAGGCTTTACAGGGGTGCTTACAAATTAGCACCCCCCAAAATGCGAGGACAGTAAACACACCCCACAAATGACCCCATTTTGGAAAGTAGACACTTCAAGGTATTCAGAGAGGGGCATGGTGAGTCCGTGGCAGATTTCATTTTTTTTTGTCGCAAGTTAGAAGAAATGGAACCTTTTTTTTTTTTTTTTTTTTTAGTCACAAAGTGTCATTTTCCGCTTACTTGTGACAAAAATTAATATCTTCTATGAACTCACTAGGCCTCTCAGTGAATACTTTGGGATGTCTTCTTTCCAAAATGGGGTCATTTGGGGGGTATTTATACTATCCTGGAATTCTAGCCCCTCATGAAACATGACAGGGGGTCAGAAAAGTCATAGATGCTTGAAAATGGGAAAATTCACTTTTTGCACCATAGTTTGTAAACGCTATAAC
Source organism: Hyperolius riggenbachi (assembly GCF_040937935.1). NCBI lineage: Eukaryota > Metazoa > Chordata > Amphibia > Anura > Hyperoliidae > Hyperolius > Hyperolius riggenbachi. Next base: position 335,774,071 of record NC_090650.1, read on the forward strand.
TTTTACCCAAACCAATAAATATACACTAAATGTTTTTTTTTTTAAATCAAAAACATGTTTGTCCACATTTTTCGCGCTGCATGTATACAGAAATTTTACTTTATTTGAAAAATGTCAGCACAGAAAGTAAAAAAAAATCATTTTTTTTGCCAAAATTCATGTCTTTTTTGATGAATATAATAAAAAGTAAAAATCGCAGGAGCAATCAAATAGCACCAAAAGAAAGCTTTATTAGTGACAAGAAAAGGAGCCAAAATTCATTTAGGTGGTAGGTTGTATGAGCGAGCAATAAACCGTGAAAGCTGCAGTGGTCTGAATGGAAAAAAAAGTGGCCGGTCCTTAAGGGGGGTAAAGCCCACGGTCCTCAAGTGGTTAACACACACCTTTAGTTTTGATTGGCAAATGTAACCAATTTTACCATCTCCATGTAGTATGAGAGTCAGTAGATTATGATCACTATGAGGAGATTGTGTAGGTAAAGTCTCATACTACATGAAGGTGGTAAAATTGGTTAGTGATTGGCCAATCAAAATTGAAGGTGTGTACCAGGCTTTACTTGTAAGAAACTATACGTTGGTTGCTATTGGCAACAATACAACACACCTTTATTCCGGCACCAGCAACTCATTAGTAAGAGCTGCAAACACGACTCTCATCACAGCAACAGCATTGGAAATAGGACTCCTCAGGCGTCTTCAGATTTAGGAGTTTATTCAGTCAACAAATATACAGTACAGTTCGTTACATCTTAGCAAAGCAGATTCTTCTGTAGTATGTCTTCTTGGTGTTACATGCTCTTGGTCCCATTCCTGGTGAATGGTAACCAGTCTTTTATCTTCTGTCTATACTACGTTACATCTATACTACCTATATACAGCATACAGTTATAAAATATGACACAACATCATTGGATAGAAGTCAAGGGTTGGAGAAAGCCAGGAGAGAGAAGAAAAGTGTCTCTCCTCAGCTTGTGACCCCCTTTTAATACCGGTCACGAGTTAAATGTGACATCATCTGAGCCATGCCTCCAAACCTACAATTGGCTCAGACCTCTTGTGATGTCATGACACACACCTACTTAATTAATATTCCGCTCGCTCTATACCCTACATCCAAAGAATGCAATGTTTGGTAAATATGGCGTAGTTTACTGTTCCCGTGGCTTAACTGTTGGGGGCAGTTAGACCGGTGGCCTTGTCCAAGGAACAGATTCCTGGTAACTGCCAGCCTTGGGAATGTTCAGTACCAGTTCTGCTGAGCTGTCTCTTTTCTCTCTAAGAGAAAATCCCCTTAAAGGGTCATTCTGCACACCAAGCCTTTTTCACTAAATCAGTTCAAGTAACTGAGGCCTACTTAAATTATAACATTACTCTTATATCAAATCAATATTATTATTGATTTATATAGCGCCAGCATCTTCTGTGGTGCTGTACAACAGCATACAGGGTATACGAATACTAAAATAAATAATACAACAGTTAATACAAGACAATGGTGGATTACCGCTGATACAATGAACAAATCAACTACAGACTTTTACACAGGAGTAGGAGGGTAGTATACACACACATTACACAGCATTGAGAGACAAAAGGGGAAGAGAAACCTGGCCAAAAGGCCTTACAGTCTAAAGGTTTAAGGGATAGGATTGTAAGTAAAAGAAAGCTATGTAAGAGACAGTAGAAAAGGTGGTCAGTAGCCAAAGTGTCCTAGTTATCAATTCATGGAAGCTAATGAGTATTTTAAAGGCCTCTTAATCTGGTAGTTGAAAATTATATCTGTCACTGACACATAAATAAACCCCAACATGATCAACTCAAGCAGTGGCATAACTTCAATTCATGGGGCCACCAGCAAAACTTAGATAGGGCCCCCCAATGCTCACACCACTTCCTTGTGTGACCTCAGAAAATGCCTGTAAATCAGTTGGAGTTCTATTTTTTGTGTGTGTTCTAAATAAAGATGGTCAATGTAATTGCAATTAAAGTCAAGTTGATGCAGGATTAAGATAATTCTGTTTGCAAATTTATGTAGCCTGAACACGGGCCAATCAAATACTGCCAAAGTGGGATTTGATTGGTCAATTTCCAAGCTGCATAAATTTGCATTGAGAATTTGCATAATCCCTCATCAACTTGGAGCTATTTGCATCTCATTAACCATCCCTTTTCTTGAATGCTCTCCTCTCGGGGTCTTTAACACAAATGCAAGTTATCCAGTTAATGACAACGTAACTTATTAAAATGTCATGTTTGAGCCTGTTAACGGCAACAGGACGTTTGAATAAGTCACTCGTTCCCACCACCGCTCTGCACGTGTGCGCACCGCTCCCACTGCCGTTTCCGTTGGGGCTCCGTGTTCCGTGATTGGGGAAGAGGACCAAGCAGTCTTCTACCCTATCGCAATGCCTGGAATGAATGGACATGACCACGATCACTGGCCACATCTATTCATAAAACAGGAAACAGTCACAGCTTAGTTAACTGTAAAAAAAAAGTGAATACTACCTATAAAAATAGGAGAGTGTTCATCTTGTGGCCAAAAAGTTAAACTACACACACAGGCACATACATACATGAACAATATTATTAAAATCAATAACTTACACTTCCAAAGCCCCCCCCCCCACACACACACACACACATACACAATTGTCACCCCCCCCCCAAACACTTGTAAAAAAAATCAGTTTAAAAAAAATACATAAATAGTTGCCTTACGGCTTTTTTAATCTATATATTATGAGGGAAAATTACTTTTACTTTACTTTACTTTTACTTTACTACAGAGGGGTAATTATGGACCGGACAAAAAAAAAAAAACAGAAATATAACACCTATATTTCCATATAATATATTGTCACCATACATTGTGAAAGGGAAATAATTTAAACGGTTTAATAATCGGGACAACTAGGCAAATAAAATGTGTTAGTTTTATCCACAGGAGAACATTTAATTTTAAAACTATAATGGCCGAAAACTGAGAAATAATGAATGTTTTCCATTATTTTCCTATTTTTCCCATTTAAACGCATTTAGAATAAAAAAAAAAATCTTAGCAAAATGTACTACCCACAGAAAGCCTAAATGGTGGGGAAAAAAACAAGGTGTAGATCATTTTGTTGTGATAAGTAGTAATAAAGTTATTAGGGTATAAAAGGGAGGAGCACTGACAGGTGAAAATTGCTCTGGTCCGTTAGGGTAAAAACCCTTAGGGGTGAACTGCTTAAATTGAAAGTCATTGAACACAAAGGAATGGACATAGCCATCAGTTTACTAGGGATGCGTAGTAAATCCGGACTAAAAATCGACTCAGCAGCACTGAAAAGGCCTGGTGTTTCTTTAACAGTTTCACAGCATCAGAACTTTGTTTCTCTTTTCCAAACCTCATTTTTAGCTGCTCAGAAGAAAACTGCCCGGGCATTTTTCCCCTGATGCTGTGCAAAGCATGATGGGATTTCTGATGTTGTTGCTCTCGTTCTGTTTTGGTGCAATTTTTTTTTTCATTTTGAATTTGACATTTGAATCCTAGCGTGTGCAGCTGGGAGGGGTTATCAGGACACAGGACAGTTGGAACTGTCTCCTGCTTCTTGTCACCTCCTTTCAACCAAAAAGATGGCTGCCTCCATGACAAAGATGGCAGCCCTCATGAATCACAAACATTTGCCTGTTCTTTTAAAACAGGGTGGGTAAAAATTTATATTACCTATTTATTCTAATTAACATAACTAATGTAACTTAATGACAGTATGTTTGTTTAGGCTGAAGTTCCCCTTTAAAGTTTGTATTTTTGTATCAGAATGTACATTTTTGCCAGAAATGTTTACAAACATGGATTTTCACAAAATATACACACATATATATATATATAAATATATATATATATATAATTTTTTTTTTTTTCAAAAATAAAAAAATTCTTTAAAAGGTGTTATCTCATGCCCACTAACTTTAATTAATTGTGAAAAAAAATGTTTTTTGCATGCCCATGTTGTTTTTTTGTGAATATTCTCATTTTTGTAAAAAATGTCTGAATTGGAAAACGGAAATCGAAATTCCGCAGAAATCCAATTTACCGCAGAAATCCAATTTTAGCCCAGTCACAGAACTTGGAAGCATTGGACCAATCAGAGAAAAAAAATCGGATTACTGCAGTAATTTTAGACCAGTCACAAGATTACACTTTTCCAATTTCCGATTCTCTGATGCAAAAAAATTACAAATAAAATACTCCTTGGAAATTGGAAAATTGGAAAAATGGGAACCGGAAAAAGGGAATTCAGAAAATGGAAAAAATGGAAAGTTGGAAATTGGAAAAACGGAAATTGCCATTGGCAGAAATTGTAATTTCTGGGCAATTGGAAATGGGCATTTCCGATCATCCCTAATTTGTACACTAAGCAGCATTTTGGGGCTCCAAGGTGGAAATAAATCTGTACACTCAGCACCCCATATTTACCAAGTAAGGATACATTCAAAGTGGGCGTTGTGTTGCATTTCCTGTAACGGTAGGAATGCAATGGAACAGAACAGGAAAGTCACACCACACAATATGCACACATTGCTTGGCATACAGTGAAGCATACAATTAATGATTGTACAATCAGTATGCTTCACAGTCCATATTAACCCCCTCCCTCCCGCCTAATGCAAATCGGCGGCGGTAGGATGGCAGCCCCAAAGCCGCCTAACTGCGATCAGCATTAGGTCCTGGAGGCACGGTTTAGCAGGGAACATGCGCACGCATGTGCAATCGTTCCCTGTAGAGACCTGGAGTGGAGCTCCGTGATCAACTTGCCAGCCGCAATTGCGGCAGACTCTTAGTAAAAGAAAAAAACGGTTTGTTTACTTTTGTACAGCGCTGCAATCTAGCGCAGCGCTGTACACGGGACAGCCCTGTTGAGCAGCTCGCAATCTAGGCCTAAGGAAGTGGACAGATCACTGTCCAGGGCAAATTTGGGGGAAAGGGGAGGGGGGAGTAAGACCATAATGATTTAAAAAACAACAACACTTTTTTTCCAAAATAAAAAAAGAACTAACGATCGCAGCAGCGGTCAGAGACCACCAAATAAAAGCCTACTTAAGGAAAGATTCATTTGGGTGCTAAGTTGTATGGCCGTGCAGCAAGCTGTTAAAGCTGCAGTGTGCTGAATTATAAATATTCGCCTGCTCACTAGGGGGGTGTAAACTTGTGGTCCTCAAGGGGTTCAAGACTGCATTGTGCGGTAACACACTGCAGGCAGTGTGCTGGTAAGTCGCATGCTGTTATACCACAAGGGGTTAAAGACTGCATTGTGCGGTAACACACTGCAGTCAGTGTGCTGGTATGCCGCATGCTGTTATACCACAAAGCACAAGTCGCACTGTGAATGTTGTATTGGCGGTGCATTTCAATGTGGAAAGCCATGTTACCATGCGGCTGTTACCAGGGCCGGATTTCTACTTTCCAGCGCCCTAGGCCGGCTGTCACCAACCGCCCCATTCTGTCCAACTCTGACTAGTTTGAACGGGTCCCCCTCTGTTTTGCTGCTTTGTCCCGTTCAACAAAGAAGCAGTGCATGCTCTGTCCACTCCATGTAATTTTGTGCTCCTGTCTGCATGCACAGCAGGCGATAGTGTTCTGGGCTTGCATACTTCAGAAATGATGCTCATGTATAAGCACTCAGCAGCATTTGTCAAGTACACATACCCATAACACTCCCTCGGCTCCTGTGCACATGCATACAGGAGTGCAAAATCACAAGGAGCCCCAGTGGACATCGCTGCTTCTTTGTCCTCTGTGCTACTTGCTGCCGTCAGAGCCACAAATAGGGGACAGTGCAGCACAATGCAGAGAAGCCCATCCAAAACAGAGAACAGGTAAGTAGAAGGATCCGACACTACACACACTGGCATAGATGTAGTGTAATGCTAGGTACACATGATGCAATTTTCTGACAGATTTACTGTCAGGTCGATTATTTCCATCATGTCTGATCTAATTTCAATTTTTCGATCTATTTGCTGTTCACTTCTATGAAAAATCATTCAGAAAATTGATTGGAAAGCAGATCTGACATGTTGGAAATAGTCGATGTGACAGTAAATCTGTGAGAAAATTGCATCGTGTGTACCCAGCATAAGCTCAGGTGTACTTTACACAGTGACAATTTAGCACTTAAGACAGATTTTAAAATCAGTCAGCAGGAAGTTTTGTAAAAAAATAACACTTTTTGGCTAACCAAAAGAAAAACAGTGAGCCTTTGGTTAATGAGCCGTCTTCAGACTGTGTTACTGTATACAAGATGTGCACACAGCTATACATAGAGATGCATTGATTGTTTTGTAAATATAAATAAATGTAACACAGTTGTCATTCTGTTTCAAAACATCCTGCTTTCACTGATTGTCAACACAGTACTTTGCTGGCAAAAAAAAAGCCAGGAAAGAGTTAAACTGTAGAAAGAATGTTGTTGTCATCTCTAGGAGGAAAAAAAAAAGCCATACATTTTACAGATCTGAGGTCTTTAACAGCACTGACCTACTAGTAATAAATTAACATCAGTCAGGGAGGGGGAGAGCTGGTAATTGCTGCCTGTGAATGCGTGCTGAATGAAAAAAACTAATCGGAACTCAAGAGTTCTGCTACTTGAGACCATATATTTTTCTTCTCACAGCAGATTGTTTGTCCCATCTCATCATACAGGTGACAGCAGATGCTGACTGCCATAACACACACTTTGCACAAGTAAGAGAGATGCAGGGATCTCTGGAATTCAGGCAGACCAGAGCAAAGCAGGAGTGGTGATTTACTTTGGCATGTGACCTCTTATCTCTCCAAGTCCTGCGCCCTGCTAATTTTTATCGCCCTAGGCCATGGCCTCTGTGACCTTTCCAGAAATCCGGGCCTGGCTGTTACGCCGCACCACAACTGTGAATGTAGCCTGAATTGTAGCTTTAGATTTTAGGGGTTCAAACTGAGCTATTGTGATTTTTAGCTGAAATAATTGAATGCATCGACTCCACAAAACCACAACCTGTAAAAGTTTAATACGTATTTAAAAGTCTCATTACACCAGAAATAGCATTAATATTAATTGAGGCCATTACATATTTCCTCTTCCCAGACGCATTAATAGAACTATTCGGTCATTCCTTCCTAGTCATATTTTCCATTGTATCTTTTTATTAGCCCTTTTAATACCGTAATCTAAGGAAATAAGAAAATAAAAATATACTCCTCCAAGGAGACCAGTGCATGATTTATCATAATGTGACGACCCATTAAGGTTTTCATTCATCAGAATCCCTTTAAGCGGCTTCCTTGACGAAGCTGAACTTGGCCGTCTGCTGTAGCTGCGCTCAGTAGAAAAGGAAACGGTTAAGATTTGTGAGTTTGTGGTTCATTTGCAATAATGGCTGGAATGGAAAGAGTCATGCATCATACCCTGTGCGCCTTTCTCCCGCTTGCTGCGTACTCCTGTGTCGTTTGACTTTGTCATGTGTCTGAAGGTGTTGTAATACATCTCAAGGTACGGAGCGAGGACCAAAGCAGAACAGTAAAAGAAGTGTCAAGGAATTCATTGTCTGCTCTCCACCTGTTGTTATTCTGGTCTCAATCAACCTGCTAGCCAGGCTGGAGCCAGTGGCCATCTGGAAACACTGCTCTGTTTATAAACTTGGCATGAAGCTGCACTCCCAGGCCCTGACCTCCCACACAAATCTGGAAACAATTAGAGCAAGATGATAGGCAGGCAGGCAGTGAGCTCTACTGAGGGAAACAAGGGACAGGGTGAGGGAGAGAGAGAGAGAGAGAGAAAGAGAGCTGGCGATGGTTAGCTTCAGCAAGGAAAAAGAGACTGCATGAGACCAGCTTTCAAAAAAGGATATTTTTTTATTAAATACAATAACACTGCATTACAGCAACATGACTTTGTTTATATAGTCGAGTTATTTTATGAAAGATTTCCTCTTGCCTTAATATTATTTAAAGGTCATGCAGTAAGTAAACTAAGCCGTAATTCATCCATTTTAGTCAGCTTAAGAAATACCTGCGTACTTTTAAATCTTATTTTTGGCAATGCGGCGGCTGTGATGTTTCATCTCCCCTTCCTACGCTTGTGAATAATGTCCCCATGACCAATGGCTGCCAAGACTAGTTAGCACAGGAGGGGATGTGAATCTGACTGTGCGTGTTGTGGATTGAGATCTATAGGTCCCCTGGTATGGGCTGCATATTGCCTGAATAGCTGGGGGGAATTTCAATCTACAAAATACATTGATGCAAGCTTAAAGTTAACCTGTCGCAAACCTAAGTAAGAGAAACAGAGCCTATGTGGAAAAAAATATATTGAGCTACCCTGTGGTTAAGTGAATCCATCCATCAGACTGAAGCTGAATACTCACCTGAAGATGCAGGAAGATGGATCACAGCGATGTCGCCCAACGACGATCGCTCCCCAATCCATCTTCCTGCCCAGGCGACAGACACGAACAAGATATCAAATTATCGCTGCACCTTGCGCTGGAGATGTTGGTGATCTTTAAGATGACGGTCGTTATCACCGTGGTGGTTGTTATCGCCATGCACCGCAAAGTGTTAACTGCCTAATCACACACTTGTACCTATGTCACAAGATCGTGGAAACGATCGCTCATCGCTCAAAAAAAAAAAAATCACTGCTCACGCACAAAATCGCAATGTGGCTACGAGCCTTAAAGGACAACTGAAGTGAGAAATATATGGAGGCTGCCATATTTATTTCCTTTTATACAATACCAGTTGCCTGGCAGTCCTGCTGGTCTATTAGGATGCAGTTGTAATGAGCTTACCTTCCAGCGGCAGGTCTCGCGGAGTCTCCGCCGTGGTCCAGGTGAGTGGCAGGGCTTTTGCACTGGAGTCTGCTGGTGGCATCCCTGGCGTCCCTCCGGCGGTGTCTTCTGACTCGCGCGTGCGTGGTGCGACCTTTGGGTCGCGCGCGAGTTCGAGTGGGCTCAGGAGGAGGATGTAGGGATGGCTGCAGGTGATGTCACTAGGTGACATCACCAGATGGGAGTAGATACTGGTTGAGCATCTTTTATTTAAAACTAGAGCGTTCAGTGCTCGCCGACCTTGATACTAATCAGTTCGCTGGTCGTAGGTCTAGCTAGTTACTTTGAGCTACATTGATGTATTGTGTAGACGCACAATATATATGTACTCCAGTTAGTCAGTCTTTTGTTATTTTCGCATTTATTCTCGTATTTATCTATAACATCATATTGTATAGTATCTGTGTACTGACTTCTCGCTTGCCTCCCGACCTTGCTATTGTCTAGCCCTCTTGTACTGCTGCCATCTGATTACGTTACCGACTCGGCCTTTCCCTGACTTTGTTACTGCCTGATCCTTGCAACACGACTGACATCTGATTTATGTGTATGACCCAGCTCGAATATAGACTACGATTTAGCCTAGCTACTCTGTACCTCGCTATCTCTGACCTGTACATGACCTAAGCCTGATCTAGACTACTCTTTGTATATTATTGTGGTAATTACCTGTACGCTACCTCATGTACCTGAACTGCATGCTATCTAATCACGCACCAGTGTGATAACAGTAGTGTCTAAATAATGTCAGAATCAAGAAGCTAATCTTTCAGATCTGACAATAATGTCAGAATCACCTGATCTGCCGCATGCTTGTTCAGGGGCTATGGCTAAAAGTATTAGAGGCAGAGGATTAGCATGATAACCAGGCAACTGGTATTGCTTAAAAGGAAATAAATATGTCAGCCTCCATATTTATCTCATTACAGTTGTCCTTTAAGGGCTTGAGCAGATTGACATTTGTATGTGATAGGCATTTTGTTTACATTTGAATTGTTTTCAGTCACGGACAATCATTGAAATCAATACTGTGATCAATTAGCAAAGCACTTCAAATGCTAGATAATAAGCAGGCTGCACATAAAAAATAAAAGGAAAACATATTAAATACAGCTACAAGGCATGTCTACACTGGCACATAAGATTCATTTTTCATTTTATATCCAAATATAGCGCTTCTGAAATGCAATTCAAAAACCAGATATAATTTGTCTGGAGCAAGATGTAAGCGTTTGCCGTAAAGGATAGGTTTTTAAGCGATTCATTATTGGGCCTCACTATTTTCAAGTCCTACATTAAAGTTATGAACTCATAAGCTGAATTCATTTATACCAGTAAAGCAGAAATATTCTTATTGTGACATAGACTATTATTTGCAACTAATAATTATATCCATGGGCGTAACAATAGGGGATGCACGCTCGTGGCCGTTTTGGGGGGCTGGAGGGGTTGCAGCATGAGGGGAAAGCTATGGCCACACTCGGCGGGGAGGGGGGGCGAGAAGCGTCCGGACGCACAGAAGGTATGTTTGCCTGCCGCAGCCCGCCGCTTCGCTGCACTTATGTAGCTATTGAAGCTGGAGGGGAGCGCAGAGGGGAAAGCCTGAGGTGAGGGGGGCGGGACCACCGCCCCCCCCCTCCCCGCCGAGTGTGGCCATAGCTTTCCCCTCATGCTGTGACCCCTCCAGCCCCCCAAAACGGCCACAAGCGGGCTCCAGGGGGGAGGGGGGCCCGCTCATAATTTCTGCAGGGAGGCCCGGGGGCTCTTAGTTACGCCCCTGATTATATCAGTTATTATATTATTATACTTCTCTATTATTATACTATATACTTCTTGCTTCAGGTTCCCCTTAAGCAAACATGGCAGCAATGCAAACATACGCATACAAATGTCCACACGCACCAACATATACATTCAAATATTTGCAGATACATCTACACATGTACATGATAAAACAACACACACACACACACACATGAACATACACACACACATATATATACACACACACACACACACACACACACACACACACACACCTCACACTCCTTGCACTTGTGTGCCATAATTAGAATATTTACAAGTTCTGTGTCATATTGTTTTGCGGTAAGATAATAAACGTCAAAGGCCAAGTATTAATGTAAAAGGTTTTGATAGTTGATATTTTTGAAGTGGCAAGGAGGAAGCATCGGGGCAGTGTCCTTCCTGACTCCATACAGTTTCCTGAGCTGCAGGATTTTGTGATAGAATGCAAGTCAGATGGGCTGCAGCAAATCACTCCTGGCCTTGTCTCCATTCATTGTCTTCTGTCTGGATATTTCAGCACATATGTTGTCTGTACTGTGACTACATACTTACATGACTAGTCAGCGTGTCTCATGTCTGTATGACTGGGACAACCTCAAGGTAACTCTCACTGAGACAAAGTGACTCACTCGCCACAAGACAAGAACGCCTCACCTGTGCAGACTCTCTGAAACACACGAGGACGCTGTATGTGTGTGTGTGTGTGTGTGTGTGTGGGGGGGGGGGGGGGGGGTGTTACAGGTTAGTTTGCCCCTGTATGCAGAGTTGAGCTGTGAGAGGACTGATAGATTTCCTGAAACGGCTATTTCTTAGGGGAATATACTAGCATGAAAACATCCAATCTGACTAATTGCCTTTCCCTTGAGTCAACTTTGTACAGACATACATCACAGTTATAATCCTGTCTAGATACAAATGGTCAAATTCAACAGTGATCATTAAAGTGTATCTGAGGTGACATTTGACATGATGAGATAAACATGTATATGTACAGTGCAAAACATATTACTAGGCTGTTCTACTTGTTTTATTTTACTGCCCGAAAGAGTTAATTTTTAGGCATGGAAGTGACAGCATCTGTATTGTTGGTACCTTGTCAGGAATATAGCAAACATCACTGATAAGCAAATTACAGCCATAAAAGTTTTCCTGGCAGAATACAACTTCTGAGAGCAGAGAGGAATAGAAAAAGATCAATAGTTCATGTATTTTCATTTAGGGACACTTAATAGGCTGCCACTGAGCATATATGACAAAACATTCAATCTACTTTGTAAATGTTTAAATACAAAACAAAAACATGGGATATCTAAAATAAAGTATTTTTGAGAGAAGGAGGATAAATACAATTGTTTATCTCATCTGTTTATTTTCACCTCGGGTTCACTTTAACCAGTTCACCCCCAAGGGTTTTTATCCTAACGGACCAGAGCAATTTTCAGTTGTCAGCGCTCCTCCCTTTTATTCCCTAATAACTTTATTACTACTTATCACAAGAAAATGATCTATACCTCGTTTTTTTCGCCACCAATTAGGCTTTCTGTGGATAGTACATTTTGCTAAGAATTTTTTTATTCTAAATGCATTTTAATGAGAAAAACAGAAAAAAAAAGAAAAAAAATCATTATTTCTCAGTGTTCAGCCTTTATAGTTTTAAAATTAAACATTCTCCTGTGGATAAAACAAACACGTTTTATTTGCCCAGTGGTCCCGATAATTAAACCATTTAGATTATGTCCCTACCACAATGTATGGCGACAGTATATTATTTTGAAATATAAGTGGTTATTTTTCTGTTTGTTCTGGCCATAATTACAAGCCCCTATGTAATAAATTAAAATTAATTTTCCCCCATAAAATATAGAATAAAAAAAGCTGAGTCCCTAAGGCAACTATTTATTTTATTTTTTTAAGCTGATTTTTTTTTTTTACAAGTGTTTTTTTGGGGGGGGAGGGTTGGAAGTGTAATTTTATTAATGATGTGTATATACTTAAAAATGTATGTATTTTGTAAGTGTAATATACTTTTTGGCCACAAGATGGTGCTGGTGAACACTCATAGGACGTGTTCACTTTTTTTTTTTTTTTTTTACACACTTTATTAAACTGTTACATTTCCTGTTTATGTGAATGGACGTAGCCGCTGTTCGCGGTCACGTCCATTCACTCCAGGCACTGCGATTGGGTAGAGGACTGTTCAGTCCTCTTCCCCAATCGCCCAGCACGGGATCCCGACGGTAATGGCGGCAGTAGCGGCGGACACACGGCGGTAGCAGCGGCGGGAATGCGCGACGTATTAAAACGTCATGTTGCTGTTAATAGCGGTAAGCATGACGTTTTAATACGTTAGGATGTCGGTAAATGGTTAAGGGCTTGATTCACAAAAGCGTGATAACTGCTATACTTAGGAGGTTATCAAGCGATCTGCCGCGCACGATGGTTTGTGCGTGTAAAGGATTACTCCGTGTGATAAACAAACATTTGCGCGCTATCATGTGTGTGTTTCACGCGCATCATCGCGCACAAACGTTCGTTTATCGTGCAGAGTAATCCTTTACGCGCGCATACCTTAGCACGGCAGATCGCGTGATAACCGCCGTGATAGCAGTTATCAGGCTTTTGTGAATCAAGACCCAAGTCTTTCATACTGAGAGTAAGTTCACACCTGGACCTCTTCTGGGCTGGAAGTGAGTCACTGGGATTCCCGTTGTTCCGCGCATGTGCGCCATGTTGCACCACACTCCATTGTTTACACTAAGTGCGTCGCCCATAGACTTGCACTACCCCAAGCTCCGTGCATTAAGCTTGGTGCTTGCGGTAACACATTGCAACTCTTGCTTTGGGTCGGATACTTCCAGCGTACCACAACGGACCGCAATAAGGGTGAAAATCTCCATAGACTTCTATTGCTTTTGCTGCTCCTTGCGGTGAAATAGGGTTTCACCTGCAAGTGTAAAAGTGGCCTAAATGTTGTTGTGCAGTCACAGTGTCCATAATGTATATTTTTTTCTGAAATCCTGCATTAAATGTTATGTAATGTAAGGTGGTGCTCAGGAAGCTGATTTATACCTTTTGGGATACTTACCCCTTGACAGCTGTTTATAGTCGGATTATTGCCTTACATCCCTAAGTCAGCTCAACACATTTCCACTCTCAGCCTTGCCGTTATGAGAATTCACATTGGAATCAGACAGACTCAAGTCAATCCCGTGAATAATGCGTTCTACGTAGTTCTTTATAGCTAAAATATAGCTTTTTGTAAAGCTTCGCAAAGCTGCTTTGTGCTTACAGTGACTACTTGTCTCAATGTAATTGTTTCCAATGCTGACAGAAAATACTGTAACAGATTTTATCATTAAGGGTTAGCATTAACACCTATTTCAACTTCCCCAAAGAGAAAAAAACCTTTATGAAGTTATCATTACATTCTAAAATATTTTTCCTGACTGCATCATTCTGTCATACCGTTAGGTACTTTGGTTTACCCAGTTCTCTTATTCCAATTGCTTCATAGTAAATGTGCCCATACGCTGTGATCCAATCTGCCAAAGATCTTTGCCCCAAAATGCTGTCTGATCATAATTTTGATTTATTTCTAGCAGAAATCCACTGGCATTACCGATCAGACTGGGCGTTTATTTTGGTGGTTGATTGGGGGTAGGGACATGACAGTATTTATGGGGAGGGGCCTAGAGCCGGTGATGAACCGCCTAGGTGTCCCCCCCTGCTAATGCTGCTCCCTTGGGCCCCATGCAGAGTATAAGCACAGCGAATCATTTTCACACTCACCTCTACAGCCACTGCACTCCTTCCTCTGTGCATCTGTCATCTTCCAGAGCCTGTAGTGACCCCGTGACCAGGCAGTGTATGTGAATGTGAACATGCCGCTGGGTCACTATGGGCACTGGAAGCTGACGGAAGCACAGTGGAGGGTGTGGGGCGGCTGGGGAGGTGAGTGTGACAGCAATTTGCTGTGCTAATACTTTGTATGGGGTCCTAAGGGGGCAGCATTAGCAGGGGGGACAATTGGGGAAGCGACAACTTTATTAATTTTGAATATATTGAGAAGGGACTTCCTCCTAGTGTTTCTTAAGCCATACACGATTCTTTTTTGGGGGGGTTTTACGACCAGAAAGGGAGTCACTACTGTCAAATGTAGGGTGTGCATACAAAAATCCCTTCAGTATTTAGGATCGCTCCACCCTGTGGAATGCATGCGTCAGTGCAATAAACCATTCCCGCTATAGGGGTGTGAAGGGAGAAATATATGTTTTTTTTACCTGTGTTGTGCAAACTTATGAAACATTGAGACAAAAAGAGAAAGGAGAAGTCTGGGAATCTTAAAGTTTTGTTGAGAAAAAAAAGTATACTGCACCTGCAGAGACTCGGAGGATTCAGTTACAAATATACTTGTATAATGATGCTATATAGATATTTGTACTACAATGGAATAACCCTTTGAGGCTCTTTATACAATATAATGTTCTCAGCACGCACTGATCTGTAACTTTATTGGGTTCTGTTTCATTCTGCTTTGTATTGTAAAATTTTTTACATGTAAAACAACTACTCTGACAGTGTTTTTTCATCTATAAAAATTATGGATAATATATCCTGGTTATGCGCTCCTCACTTCAAACCAATAATACCACTAAACAATAAAATATATACTAAAATCCACTCAATTAATATCACAATGGATGGATCGCCTTCTGTTATCTCCTGTGTGTGCCTCACAGTTCAAATGGGAATGAGGGGTGTTCAAATGGGAATGAGGAATGGAGGTTCATATACTAATTATAGGAAACCATACAGTCCTTATAGAAAACAACCGGCAAGGGGAAGTTGGGAGGAAAAGGAGAGAAGGGATTCAGCATTCCCCACATACAATAGATATGAACCCTTGGAGCGTGAAACTGATGAAACTGTACACCATCATTTTTTAGAGAACAGAAGGGACAGGGACGGACAATGGGAGGAGATGGAGTATCAGGTGAGGAATGTCCGCAAAAGAGACATAGAAGAGGTAGAAGAGGGGGCAGATTTGAAAAGAAGAAAATAGCTGGGAAAGGAATCTTCAATATTAGTGGAGTAGAGGTGAGTCAAGCAGAATTGAAGATACTGGATAAGGGCCTAAAATATGCCCCCCAACAAGGGGTGAATAAGTTCCAGACCTACATTGACACGCATAAGTTTATCCGAAAGATGAATTTAAAGAAATATTTTTTAGCCAAGGAAGGGCCGACAAATAGAATCAATAGGGGGGG
The DNA here is from genome assembly GCF_040937935.1 of Hyperolius riggenbachi. NCBI lineage: Eukaryota > Metazoa > Chordata > Amphibia > Anura > Hyperoliidae > Hyperolius > Hyperolius riggenbachi. Next base: position 335,789,996 of record NC_090650.1, read on the forward strand.
GGATGGATCAACATGTGGTGCATACTGGCCTCAAAAATCGATCAGTTTTTAACCCACCAGACTTCTCCAGGGACAGCACCATAGTGAGTTTTAAGAATATGGTGCTCAAAGATATTGAGGAGTTAAAAAATTCTGGGGGTACGGTAGAATCTAAAAAAATCAGAGAACTAAGTGAAAGGAAAGAAATCCTTGTTAGACCTGCAGATAAGGGAGGAGGAGTGGTTATCATGCATAAGGACCAGTACAAACAGGAGGTGTCCAAAATTCTGGCTGACAATGTAACATACAAAAAATTAAGAAGTGACCCCACAGGTGAGTATAAGGAAACAATGAGGCAGATACTTAGGGGAGGTTTGGATAAAGGGATTCTGAATGATGCTGAATTTCGTTATTTGATGATAGATGCCCCCCGAATTCCGGTCATTTATATTAATCCTAAGATACATAAAAGCCAAACCAGCCCCCCTGGACGTCCTATTATTAGTGGCATTGGTTCTTTGAATCAGAGGCTGGGGGAATATGTGGATAAATTCTTACAGCCGATAGTGAGAACTTTACCTTATCTACTGAGGGACACCAAACATTTCTTGCAAACTATTAATGGATTACAGGTTAATGAACAAACTTTTTTGGTCACGGCGGATGTGACGGCGTTATATACCATCATTCCGCATGATAAAGCACTGGAGGCCGTAAGAATAGCACTGGGTGAGCAAAATTTATTGGAAGAAGAACAGATTATGTTTATTCTGGAAGTTTTGGGTTTTTGTTTATCGCATAATTATTTTTGGTATGAGGGTAAATATTATGTGCAGGAGGTTGGCTGCGCTATGGGGGCGAAGTTCGCCCCCAGCGTAGCCAACATATTTATGGATCAGTGGGAGAGGAAGATAATGGGGATGCCCAGTAGTGGACAGGTAAAAAATTGGAGACGTTTTATCGATGATTTATTTTGGATATGGGAAGGTAATGAAGAAGATTTGCAGCAATATGTGCAGTGGCTTAATGCCAACCCACTTGGGATTGAATTAACAATGAAGTATAGCACAGAAGAGATAGATTTTTTGGATATAGTAGTTATGAAAAGAGATGGGTATTTGGGCACAAAAACGTTTTTTAAAAAGACCGACAGAAATTCATATATCCCAATGCAGAGCTGCCATCACCCCAAGTGGATGGGGAATATTCCCAAGGGACAGTTAAGCAGGATTAGGAGGAACTGCTCCACTATTACTGATTATATGATGCAAGCAGAAGTCCTCATTGATAGATTTGTGGAGAAGGGTTATAACAGGCAGCATTTAGAGGAAATGTCTGAGGCAATTATGTATCAAGAGAGGGATGAGTTCCTGCGAGATGGTGTAAGCAGGGAGGATAAACACGGCGCCAGTGCTTTTGAGTATGCGATAATGTTGGGTTTTAATTCTCAATACAGGCAAGTAGAGAACGTATTTAGACGGCATTGGAAATTGCTGCAAAATGACCCTGTTTTGGGTAAAGTGTTACCAAGGCGACCAAAATTTATTTACAGGAGAGCAAGAAATTTGCAACAAAGTTTGGTGAAAACTTATGTAGAGGGTCCTAAAGTTAATAACAAAACGGATATTTGGGGTAATGTGGGGTTCTATCCTTGTCGTCAGTGTAGTGTATGTGAAAGGGCCCAAGGGAAAAGGATGAAGGAGGTGGTGTCATCCATTACTGGCAATAAATTTAAGATCAGGGAGTTTATCCACTGCTGCAGCCCGTACGTGGTGTACCTTTTATGGTGCCCGTGCGGGCTGCAATATGTGGGTCGCACTAAGAGACAGTTGAAACAACGTATTGGTGAACACATCAATAATATCACTAATGGATACAGGGGACATAGTGTGTCCAAACATTTTGCGGATAGACATGGTTGCGATGCGAGTTTGATGGGGTTCTGTGGGATACAAAAGCTCACTACGAAATGGAGGGGGTGTCATAAGATTAGGGAGATATCTAAGATGGAGACCAAGTGGATATATGACATGAAATCGTTGACCCCTAATGGTCTCAATGTGGAAGTGGACATCAATTGCTTCATAGCAGATGACTGATGTCCGCTGATATTTATGGGGATATTTGCTGTTTGTTGGGGTTATGGGTAACATATGGGAGAATGTTCTCTTTTCCAGGTTGAAATGTTATGAAAATAGTTGTGATGTCCGCTGAAACTAATTTATGGGGTTTTTTGCTATTTTTGGGTTCATGGGTAACATATGGGATGGTGGTCCCTGTTCTCTCTTTTTTTCGATTATGAAATGTTATTAAATCAGTTGTTGATGTATACTAAGGGCTGTATGTGACATTGTGGAAGCTGCTCCAATTTTATGAGGGGCAGCTTGTTCACTATTTTTATTGTTAATATCTAATTGATATGTGGGATAGTGTAATGCAGCTTTATGCAATATTCATGAGCTGTTTAAAGTTATGAAGGGCAGCTGGTTAGAAAGTAAATAATTCCCTCTCTGGGTAGAAACCACATTGGTTGTGCATGGAATTTGCCTGCCATTAGCTCTTTCAGCTAGAAATGAGTAAATTAGCAGAATCTACCCTTTTTGGGAGGGAAACTGCTATTATTAATTATTATTTTTATATTTTATATTTATATATACATTTTTTTACAATCCTGTGTGAGTAACATGATAGCGTTAGTATAATTATCAGTTCAATAATTCGAAAGGTTGCAATATAGGGGCTGAATCGGGAGATTCATTTCAATAATCCCCAGCGTATGCCATTGGTCAATAGTGGGTCGGTTGCGCGGCCAATTGCTAGTGCGGGTCTAAAATTTGCCGATGTTCTGGGTAATGTAGTTCGCAACACAAACCACAGACCAATAGGAACAGGCTCTAGAGTCAGGTGGCAGCGCGCTAGTGGGTCTGGGAAATGTAGTTCTTAGTGGAAGATATGAACCAATAGGATTAGGTTCCTGCGGTCAGGTGACAACGCGTGGCGAATGAATGCATCGCTTAAGGCTGCATTACAAGAAGGGGAAGTAAATAAATAGCGTCTTGCTGCTCCGATAGGCCAAGCCCCTGATGAGTCAAGTGACGAAACTAGTAGGGCGTGGCTTACGGAGCACGGAAGACGCTACACGTTGTTCTATATGCGCATTGATGTTTTGGAGATTGTAAGTGCACTACTTTTAACTTCTTTTTAATAAAAACGGAATTATGCTATGTTGGGATCTTTCTGAGTCTTAGGACAAGTGATCTAAGCATCAATAAAAACTTCGGCTGATGCCACATGCTGTTGTTGCTGGTCCCTGCTGGTCAGCGCAGGCAATCTGGTGAGAGGCTTGCATTATTACTTTGGTGGAGGACACACCGGGTGATGCTGGACTATTAGTGGGGTACACACTGGTGCATAAGCGTGTATATGTATATAGCAGTATTACGCTATGTGTCTGTACCTTACTTTTCTTTACATGTGTGGAGGAATTGAAGCAGAGCGGGGAGTCTGAGAGATACTGGCTGGGCCAAAAGTGTGACAAGCTGATTGTAATTGATCGGCCACGAGTTTTGGTGAGCGTTCAAATGTTTTATTTCATGAAGACCAAGTGAATTTTGCAGGACTTTGGAAGGAACAGAGCTCAACTTGAGGACAGATATATGTGGAAAGAGTGTTTTTTCATCATAATCTGCATGTAAGAGATAAGCAAGAATTTCTGTTGCAGCTTCTGCCATTCCCCCATATTTTATTCCTCAACTAACCTCATCTAACATCTCTCATTAGCTTGGCTCATGTTCTTTCTGTCCTCCGACATACCCTCAGTTATTATTGGGGATTTCAACATCCCTATAGATACAAACAACTCTTCCACCTCCAAGTTGCAGGGAAATATTCCAACATGATAAGGACCCCAAAAACACCTTCAACACCATCACTGCCTTGCTAAAGAAATTGAGGGTAAAGGTGTTGGACTGGCCAAGCATGTCTCCAGACCAAAACCCTACTGAGCATCTGTGAGGTATCTTCAAAGGGCAGGTGGAGTAGTGCAAGGTCTCTAATATTCAGCAGCTTTGTTATGGAGGAGTGGAAGCAGAGCTGGATCATCCACAAGTAGAGATGTCGCGAACCTCCGATTTTCGGTTCGCGAACCCCGTTCGTGAACCTTCGCGGAAGGTTCGGTTCGCGTAAAAGTTTGCGAACCGCAATAGACTTCAATGGGGATGCGAACTTTGAAAAATAGAAAAAATTATGCTGGCCACAAAAGTGATGGAAAACATGTTTCAAGGGGTCTAACACCTGGAGGGGGGCAAGGCGGAGTGGGATACATGCCCAAAGACCCGGGGGAAAATCTGGATGTGACGCAAAGCAGCGTTTTAAGGGCAGAGATCACATTGAATGCTAAATTGCAGGCCTAAAGTGCTTTCAAACATCTTGCATGGGTATACATCATCAATCAGAGTTCTGCTTCACACTGACACACCAAACTCACTGTGTAATGCACCGCAAACAGCTGTTTGCGTAGTGACGGCCGTGCTAGACTGGTGCGCACCGTGGCAAGAGCGTAGGCCGTGGCAGTTTTCAAGCCCATATGGTCGCCGGGCTGTGGTAGCTCAATGATAGAACAACAGTGACTGTCCAGCTGATCAAATGTGGTCTGTCCACAATGAAGCAACAACCTTATTATCTTCTTGTATGTAGGTAGGCATAGGTAGGAGTCCCAGTATAGGTAGGTAGGCATAGGTAGGTGTCCCAGTCAGAGCAGGGACAAGGTCCTCCAGCACCCAAGGGTGAGACACCAAAGTGTGCCTTTCCATCCCTCCCACTCCAGCCGTCACACACTGATTGCTATTAGATTAAGAGGGGCACAGGGCCCACAACCTCCCCAACACCTTAATATCTAGTTATCTGGCTTGCAGTCACTGCTATGTATCCCCTTTTCTTATTTCTTTCTGCTTCATACACAATTAGGAATGACAACTGAATGAATTGTGCGCCCCCTCCTACACTGCGCCCTGAGGCTGGAGCCTCTCCAGCCTATGCCTCGGCCCGGCCCTGGTCCCAGTATAGGTAGGTAGGCATAGGTAGGCGCCTCAGTAGTTAGCTAGGCATAGGTAGGAGACCCAGTATAGGTAGGTAGGCATAGGTAGGTGCCTCAGTAGTTAGCTAGGCATAGGTAGGAGACCCAGTATAGGTAGGTAGGCATAGGTAGGTGTCCCAGTAGTTAGCTAGGCATAGGTAGGAGACCCAGTATAGGTAGGTAGGCATAGGTAGGTGTCCCAGTAGTTAGCTAGGCATAGGTAGGAGTCCCAGTATAGGTAGGTAGGCATAGGTAGGTGTCCCAGTAGTTAGCTAGGCATAGGTAGGAGTCCCAGTATAGGTAGGTAGGCATAGGTAGGTGCCTCAGTAGTTAACTAGGCATAGGTAGGAGACCCAGTATAGGTAGGTAGGCATAGGTAGGTGTCCCAGTAGTTAGCTAGGCATAGGTAGGAGTCCCAGTATAGGTAGTTAGGCATAGGTAGGTGCCTCAGTAGTTAGCTAGGCATAGGTAGGAAACCCAGTATAGGTAGGTAGGCATAGGTAGGTGTCCCGGTAGTTAGCTAGGCATAGGTAGGAGTCCCAGTATAGGTAGGTAGGCATAGGTAGGTGCCTCAGTAGTTAGCTAGACATAGGTAGGAGACCCAGTATAGGTAGGTAGGCATAGGTAGGTGTCCCAGTAGTTAGCTAGGCACAGGGGCGTCTCTAGCCATTTTGTCACTCCAGGCGAGAAAACCTGTGGCGCCCCCCCCCCTCCCCCCGTGTGGTGCCCCCCTGATGAAAATAATCGTAATGCAGCAATGTTTCACCATAAGACAGGCATGGGCAAACTCGGCCCTCCAGCTGTTACGGAAATACAAGTCCCAGAATGCATTGCAGGAGTCTGATAGCCACAGTCATGACTCATAAAGGCAAATGCATTGTGGGACTTGTAGTTCCGTAACAGCTGGAGGGCCGAGTTTGCCCATGCCTGCCATAAGATAAATGTAATGCGGCAATCTTTCACCATAAAATAATCATAACGCAGCAATGATTCACCATAAAATAATCATAATGCAGCAATGATTCACTATAAAATAATCATAACGCAGCAATGATTCACCATAAAATAATCATAACGCAGCAATGATTCACCATAAAATAATTATTACGCAGCAATGATTCACCATAAAATAAACATAACGCAGCAATGATTCACCATAAAATAATCATAACGCAGCAATGATTTACCATAAAATAATCATAACGCAGTAATGATTCACCATAAAATAATCATAACGCAGCAATGATTCACCATAAAATAATTATAACGCAGCAATGATTCACCATAAAATAATTATAACGCAGCAATGATTCACCATAAAATAATTATAACGCAGCAATGATTCACCATAAAATAATCGTAATGTGGCCAGCGTTCCCCATAAAATAATTGTAATGCGGCAGCGTTCCCCATAAAATAATCGTAATGTGGCCAGCGTTCCCCAAGAAATAATCGTATGTGGCCAGCGTTGCCCAGGAAATAATCGTAATGTGGCCAGCGTTCACCAGGAAATAACCGCATGTGGGCAGCATTCACCAGGAAATAATCGTATGTGGCCAGCGTTCCCCAGGAAATAATCGTAATGTGGCCAGCGTTCACCAGGAAATAATTGTATGTGGCCAGCGTTCACCAGGAAATAATCGTATGTGGCCAGCGTTCCCTAGGAAATAATCGTAATGTGGCCAGCGTTCACCAGGAAATAATCGTAATGTGGCCAGCGTTCACCAGGAAATAATCGTAATGTGGCCAGCTTTCCCCAGGAAAGAATCGTAATGTGGCCAGCATTCACCAGGAAATAATCGTATGTGGCAGCGTTTCCCAGGAAATAATCGTATGTGGCCAGCGTTCACCAGGAAATAATCGTATGTGGCCAGCGTTCACCGGGGAAATAATCATATGTGGCCAGCGTTCACCAGGAAATAATCGTATGTGGCAGCGTTCCCCAGGAAATAATTGTATGTGGCAGCGTTCCCCAGGAAATAATCGTATGTGGCAGCGTTCCCCCGGAAATAATCGTATGTGGCCAGCATTCACCTGGGAAATAATCGTAATGTGGCCAGCATTCACCAGGAAATAATCGTAATGTGGCCAGCGTTCACCAGGAAATAATCGTATGTGGCAGCGTTCCCCAGGAAATAATCGTATGTGGCCAGCATTCACCCGGGAAATAATCGCAATGTGGCCAGCGTTCACCAGGAGATATTCTCAATGTGGTAGCGTTCCCCAGGAAATAATCGTATGTGGCCAGCATTCACCCGGGAAATAATCGTAATGTGGCCAGGCTGGCCAGCGTATGCAGCCTAGAGGAGCCACTGCCTGCCAAGTGTTATTGGCGGTGGTGGGGGGGGGGGGGGGGACTCAGGGCCAACCAGGGGGGCATATAAGAAATTATCAAGAGCAGAGGGCACTCACTGTGAGATGTCGCCTCTGCAGATAGTGTGTTTGCACAGTGTAGCGCAGCCGGCGGTGGCACTGGTCCTGGTGCGCCGTCACACACACTCGTATACTCTCGGTCACACGATGCGTTCCAGAGTATGTGACAGGCGGGGGGCGGAGTTAGGGGCGGCGCCGCACGTATAAACAAACTAGCGTGCGGCCGCTCGCTCTGCTGGAGAGGAAGAGGGGGCGGACCAGTAGGCGGCGGCACCGCACGTAAAAGCTGACTAGCGTGCGGCTGCTCGCCCTGGAAGAGGGAGGGGGCGGATCAGTAGGTGAGACAGGCTGAGCTGCCTGTCACAGCCGGCTGCGCACCCTGATAATTAAAAAAAAATAAATAACACACACAACGCGGCGAGAGAGCGCCCACGGCCACACACGGCGCTCTAGGCCAAAATTTATTGTTGCCTAGTGACAGCGACGCCACTGGCTAGGCATAGGTAGGAGACCCAGTATAGGTAGGTAGGCATAAGTAGGTCCCCTAGTATAGGTAGGTAGGTAGGTGTCCCCGTATAGGTAAGTAGGTGCCCCAGTAGTTAGGTAGGCATAGGTAGGTGTCCCAGTATAGATAGTTAGGCAGGGGCTGGCTGGCAAAGTAATAACAATTACCAAGGTCCAGCTGCAACAGATAGGGCGGTATAATGTCAGTGTCAGTGAGCAACACACACAAAAAAAACACATCAGGAAAACATTAGAGCTCTCAAAAGAGCTGTTGAGGGGTGCTATTTTAGCAATAACAATCAGCCAGGAGCAAGTCAAGAGCCTAACTAATCTTTCCCTAGGAGAAAAAATCTGCAGCAGCTCTCCCTAGTCTGTCTATTTGCAGCAGGCACACGAGTGAGTGTCATGGCCAGCGAGCTTGCCTTATATAAGGGGGGGGGGGGGGCTCCAGGGCTTAGTGTAGCCTGAATGGCTACAATGTGCCTGCTGACTGTGATGCAATGGGTCAAAGTTGACCCTCATAGTGCATTATGGGGCGAATTGAACTTCCGCAAACGTTCGCCTGGTGCAGGCGAACTCGAACCCCCAAAGTTCGCCTGAAACCGTTCGCAGGCGAGCCGTTCGCGACATCTCTATCCACAAGGCAACTTAAGCAGTTGCCTAGGGCCTGGGGAGAGGTAAAAAGGCATAGATGATGCTAGTCTCCACTAAATCTTACTAAAAACGCCAGATGGCCATCAAAGTTGGGTCCAGTGTTACTTGCCTAGGGCCCTATTTCACCTTAATCCATTGATAAGTGGAATAGAATTCCAGTGGAAACATGTGAAGCTCTAGTGAACTCCATACCCAAGAGTGTTCTAGTGAACTCCATACCCAAGAAATACTGGAAAATAATGATGGGCACACAAAATATTGACCCTTTGGGCACACTTTTAATAGTCTTAACTTAGAGGGATTCAGTACTCACTTTTGTTGCCAACTTAAACAGGTATTATTATTGATTTATAAAGTGCCAATATACTCTGTGGCACTGTACAAAGTATTAATGACTGTGTGTTAAGATATTTTGAGGGGACAGCAAAATTACACTGTTATCCACTTCAGTACCACAAATTTTTTGCACCTTCAAAACCAGAGCAATTTTCACATCACGATCCTCCCATTCATTTGCCAATAACTTTATTGCTACTTATTACACTGAAATGATCTATATATTATTTTTTTTGTGGGACAAACTAGGCTTTCTTTGGGCAGTACTTCTTGCTAAGAATTATTTTAATTTATATGCATTTTGCAGGGAATAAAAAGAAAACAAAATCACAATTTTTCAGCTTTTAGCCATTGCAGTTTGAAAACAAAATGTGCTATTGATGATGAAACGGACACATTTTATTTGCCCATTTGTCCTGGTTATTAGAACATTTAAATTGTGTCCCTAGTACACTGTATGTCAATAATATTTTATTTGGAAATAAAGATGTTTCTTTTTCTGTTTAGTCTTTTTTTATTATAATAGTTACAAGCTTTTATTTACAAAAGCAACAGTAATATACCCTCATGACATACATATTAAGAAAACGTCCCTAAGGTAACTTTTTGTGTAGTTTTTTTTTTAATGTTGTAATTTTTTTAACAAGTGTTTTATTTTGGTAACTATGGGGTAGGGGTGGAAGAAGTTAAAAAATAATACAAATGTATTTTGTTTTTTTAAGTGAAAGTGTATTTGGGTGTATTTTTACTTTTTGGCCACACTTTTTGGTGCTACACTAACTTATGTGTTCTAAATAGAGCACAGAACCAAGAAGTGTATACGCCATGTTTACATGTTTGTTTGTTTTTTTAATCGGAGCTTACATTGCTGTCGGAAGCTCTGATTCATCACAGACAGTGGCGTAGCTAGAGATTATGGGGCCCATAGCAAAACTTTCATGGGGCCCTCAGATGTAGGCACTCTTGAGCAATGCCACCTACCATACCCTATAGATATAGGTTGATTGAAAAAAATTACATTCTCATGCAATCTACACTGTATATAGTCCATGGACCCTGAGACAAAATCAGAGTGTGAAGGAACAAAAGAAAATAAATAGTGAATACATCAAGTACCACCTGGGCCCCCTCTGCTAGAGGGCCCCATAGCAGATGCTATGTCTGCTATGGCTATAGCTACTCCCCTGATCACAGGCACAGTGATCAGTGTTGGTAACTGCTGTTACCCATTCCCTGGGAGACAAGCAACAATCGTGAGCGGCGGCGGTAAGTAAACAATATTCATATCTACTCCCCTGAGCCTGAAGTGAAGTTTACAGGGGCGTAGATATGCGTGGCAAGGGAGCTGAAGTGGTTAAACAAGCTGTACACTGACTATTTTGTATCAAAGTGTCATATCTTCAGTATTGTCCCTTGAAAAGATCTAACAAAAGATATCTAAGAACTTTTGTGATATACTGTAACTTTATACTCTATTGGACTAAAGCTAGACTGTACAAGACAAACCTGGTACCTGGAGTGCTAAAACTAATATTTGACAAGATTTCTACTGAAATCTTGTCCTATGCTGGGTACACACCATACGTTTTTCCACTCGATAGATGGGTTCGATAGATAATTTCCGACAGGTCCGATATTCCTTCCAATCGCCTTTTGGGTTGATTTCTCATAGAAGTGAATGGAAAAACTTAAGTAAATGAAGATAAGAGAATCAAGTGCAGAATTGAGCGGAGAATTGGGCCGAAAAAAACGATAGGATGGAAAATCGAGCGAAAAAACATACGTTTTATGTAACCAGCATAATATCTACTGGTTCAAATTGGTAGACCAGCTAAACCATCAATATCTGAAACAAAGCTAATCTACCTCAAATTGTATAGTGTACACTAAGCAACATTTCCATTGTATTCCTGACACAGGACATTTCACCATATCCCCTTCCCAGCATCTTCTTCAGATAAATACAGGATATAACAGATGAGAAAATACAACAGTTTCTTTATAAAACTAAACATTTACTAAGATAAAAGGTGTCTTTTAATAAGTTGTATTTATTAGTGCATTTAAATTAATGATAAGTGCAATATAAACAGTATGCTATAGCAAACAATTTAAATTGTCTTTACTCTGAGCTCAATACGGTACACTGACATCCGATTGCTTGCCTGCTTGCCCTGGGTTACTGAAACTGCACATCATATTTACATTTTGCATAGCCTTACTCCATGCGCATATGGTTGTGTTTTCAGGGCTGACTCCTAATCATACATATACTACATGGTGACAGCAGCTGACCGGAGAAATCAATGACTTGCTTCTGGTTAATGTCTGCATCCAGTGATCAGCTATAATTTACATGATGCAATTCAGGAAAAACTTCAGGGCTTTTCCCATAAAGTCAGTGATCCATCGAAAATAACAGACGTTTCCGCTTCTGTGGCAAAATAAACAGATAAGTTCTCTTTTTGTCCAGAATTTTATACACAATTTACGCTAGTTGTTATAGTACGGTATATATAGTAAAATAAATATTATGTACAGTGAAGTCCAAGTGGGAGTCCAGGTGAAACCTAACATCATAACTCCAGTTGTTCAATCTATTCTCCCCCTACCACACCCACTAACTAAAATCCCCGTTCTCCACCCGACTGTTTTCGCAAAAATATCATCATCAGGTGTAAATAGCTACTCTTTAACATTCTGTCCGTATGGCTTCTGCCAACTAGAGTTGGGCCGAACGGTTCGCCTGCGAACGGTTCCATGCGAACTTCAGTGGTTCGCGTTCGCGTCCCGCAGGCGAACCTTTGCGGAAGTTCGGTTCGCCCCATAATGCACATGGAGGGTCAACTTTGACCCTCTACATCACAGTCAGCAGGCCCAGTGTAGCCAATTAGGCTACACTAGCCCCTGGAGCCCCACCCCCCCTTATATAAGGCAGGCAGCGGCGGCCATTACGGCCACTCGTGTGCCTGCATTAGTCAGAGTAGGGCGAGCTGCTGCAGACTGTCTCTCAGGGAAAGATTAGTTAGGCTTAGCTTGTTCCTGTCTGGCTGCATACCTGTTCTGTAAACCCACCACTGCATACCTGTGCTGTGAACCCACCACTGCATACCTGTGCTGTGAACCCACCACTGCATACCTGTTCTGTTCAGTGGACCCGCCACTGCATACTTGTTCTGTTTAGTGAACCGCCACTGTATACCTGTTCTGTTTAGTGAACCCGCCACTGCATACCTGTTCTGTTCAGTGGACCCGCCACTGCATACCTGTTCTGTTTAGTGAACCCGCCACTGCATACCTGTTCTGTTCAGTGGACCCGCCACTGCATACCTGTTCTGTTTAGTGAACCGCCACTGTATACCTGTTCTGTTTAGTGAACCCGCCACTGCATACCTGTTCTGTTCAGTGGACCCGCCACTGCATACCTGTTCTGTTTAGTGAACCGCCACTGTATACCTGTTCTGTTTAGTGAACCCGCCACTGCATACCTGTTCTGTTAAGTGGACCCGCCACTGCATACCTGTTCTGTTTAGTGAACCCGCCACTGCATACCTGTTCTGTTCAGTGGACCCGCCACTGCATACCTGTTCTGTTTAGTGAACCGCCACTGTATACCTGTTCTGTTTAGTGAACCCGCCACTGCATACCTGTTCTGTTCAGTGGACCCGCCACTGCATACCTGTTCTGTTTAGTGAACCGCCACTGTATACCTGTTCTGTTTAGTGAACCCGCCACTGCATACCTGTTCTGTTCAGTGGACCCGCCACTGCATACCTGTGCTGTGAACCCGCCACTGTATACCTGTTCTGTTCAGTGAACCCACCGCATCAGTGCGCATACCTGTGCAGTTAAGTGAACCCGCCACTGCATACCTGTTCTGTTCAGTGGACCCGCCACTGCATACCTGTTCTGTTTAGTGAACCCGCCACTGCATTCCCTGCACTCTCGCCATGGTGCGCACCAGTAAAGCACGGCCGTCACTACACAAACAGCTGTTTGCGGTGCGTTACATGATGAGTTTGGTGTGTCAGTGTGAAGCAGTACCTTAATTACACTACCTGATTGATGTATACACATGCAAGATGTTTGAAAGCACTTTAGGCCTGTCATTTAGCATTCAATGTGATTTCTGCCCTTAAAACGCTGCTTTGCGTCAAATCCAGATTTTTCCCGGGGACTTTTGGCATGTATCCCACTCCGCCATCCCCCCCTCCAGGTGTTAGACCCCTTGAAACATCTTTTCCATCACTTTTGTGGCCAGCATAATTATTTTTTTTTTTCAAAGTTCGCATCCCCATTGAAGTCTATTGCGGTTCGCGAACTTTAACGCGAACCGAACCTTTCGCGAAAGTTCGCGAACCCGGTTCGCGAACCGAAAATCGGAGGTTCGGCCCAACTCTACTGCCAACACCCATTCTCCATGTTTCTGCTTTCATTGTCTGCTTTCATTGTCTCTCCACTGTTAGTAAAGCGTCAATTGTACCTCTAGACCAGTGGTCCTCAAACTAAAGCCCGCGGGCCGAATGTGGAAACCTGAGGTTTTTTTTACAGGCCCCCCCCACACAAAATGTATTATAGATGCAGTCAGCTACATATTTAAATATTGGTGGTCCGCATATAGAATGGAGCCAGAAAGCAGTAATTCGCTGGTTTCCAATCAAATTCCACATCAGGTGACAGTTGTCCAATTGGACTGCAGATTGTCATCTGGCTATGCTTCACTGTCTGGCCCGCAAAGACTTCTACATCATTTTATGTATACTCTGGCCCCCCAGCAGTCTGAAGTATGTTGATCCAGCCCTTGTTTGGGGACCCCTGCTCTAGACCGTACGTATCAAACTCTTGCCCATGGACAAAATCTGGTCCTCAGTGCCATCAAATTTGGCCTGCAAGAGGTTTCCCCACTTTGCATTATGTTTGGCCAAGAGCACCTAAGTGCTAAGCCTATATGGCTAAGCACAGAAACTATGAAGATACATTAAAGGGAGAGGGGCCACTAGACACCAGGGAATTATGTAGGGAAGATAATGGGGCCACTAGACTCCAGGAAACTGTATAAGGGTGTGAGGAGGTCACTAGACAATAGGGAAATGGGGGGGGGGCACTAGGTACCAGGAAAGTATAATAGAGGGAGACGGGCACTAAACACCAGGGAAGTGTATAAGGAAGGAGAGCTGGTACTAGAGTATAGGGGAGGGAGGGGGCCACTAGACACCAGGAAACTGTACAGGGGAGGGAGGGCACTAGACAGCAGAGAATTATAATGGAGAGGGGGCACTAAACACCAGGGAACATTATAAGGGAGGGGTGGGCACTAGACACCAGGGAACTATAATGGAGGGAGAGGGGGCACTAAACACCAGGGAGCTGTATAAGCGAGGGAGGGGATGCTACTAAACAACAGGGAACTGTATAAGGGAGGGAGGTAGTGGCTAGACATCAAGGTTGGACCATAACTTGGTCCTAGTTTTTAATTTCGTCCCACTGTGTACTTGAGTTTGACACCCCTGCTCTAGATGGTCTAAATTTACATTAAAACCTAAGGAATAAAAAAAGGAACAAGAATAAAAAAAATTGATATAAAAACATGCCAGCAAATATTTTTCTAATGACACATTTCTACAGCGCTGCAACGGCTCCAAAGAATCGGAGGTTCATGGAGGTTCTGAAGGGTAACCTGTATAGTTTATTTCATGCAGGGTAGTTGGTTCCATAAACATTTCTAATAGGTGTTATCAGCTTACTCCTGCAGAACAAGCCTTCATCTTGTACAAGCGGTTAGAAAACAATATTTCTTTTTAAGGCAAAGATTTCTCATGTCTGAACACAAATCTGTCTTGTCATTGCCAGTAAGCACAGTTCTCTTGGGATGGAAGCTACAGGCCTTTGTGCGCAGCCCAGCCAGAAACTCCCAGTATTTGCACCTTATATAGTGCACTGCAATAATTCAAACATGTTTTTGGCTTTATTGCAATCATTTGGTTACTCAATATTTTAAACCTTGGCATGCATGCATCTATTTGTCTCCAAATGTGAGTGATTTGGGAGTCTCAGAATTAGTTATGAGAGCTTTATGCGCTTAATAAGAGCAGAAATAGCTTTTCTCCCCCTAGCAGATTATGGTTTCTCTGTCACAGCATTAAGAAATGGAAGAAAACATTAATTAATATCTCCTACCATCAATAAATCACAGCTCCAAATATCTGAATCTATTCATGAACACTTAAAACGCCATTGAAAATAAACCATTTGGAGATACATGCTGATGAGGTGAATTATAAATGAGACTCTTTTCTATATTTGGGGCTGTCAGCGTGTGTCAACAAGATAGGTTGATTTAGCGTGTTACATATGCAGACATGTATGGAATGCATGGCAAATATTGCATGTATCTTATTTTGCAACAATTGACTGGCTGAATCCTACATATTACTGTGCCATAGAAATGGATATATTAATATTAATAAAATGGAAGGGATGGTTCATTCTTAACATCCTCTGTTGGCCAGTTCTGTGAATTCCAATGAAAATTTACTGGACTATGTTTTATTTAAATGATATCTCATTAATTGATTAGTCATTGAAGTTCATTTGATTTAATAGAAACAACTTTAGCTGCAAAAGCATCTCTCCTGTGCCTGAGCACTCAGAGCTTACCAAATGTCTGATTGACAGCTCCACATACAATGGAAAGGAGTCAGAGCAGGATCATCTTCCAGGCAACCTAGGCAGGTGCTTGGGGCCCAGTGGGCATCGAGGGGTCCACCTGCCACCCTCTTCGACCTCTCTTCACTTCAGCTCATCAAAATGACCACAAGGGGGCCGCAAATCTACTACCTTACCTAGGGCCCCATTACATCTTAATCCATCTCTGAATAGAGTTCTTGTTTAGTTGGAAGCTTCAGACAATAGAAGTAGGGATGCTCATTCGGATTCCGCGGAAATGCAATTTCCGAAATTCCGATCGGAAATTGCATTTCCGCATCGGAATGCGGAAATCGGTAATGCAAGTGCCGTAGGCGGATTTCCGATTTTAACAGTAACATTTTTACTGTAATGTAAAATGCAGAAAATCTGCATCTGCCTATTTCCTGCATTTTACATTACAGTAAAAATCCGCCGACTTTAGCGGTTAATAGCAAAGCCCCCGTAAGTCCTAGAAACACCAAATTTTTAGGGTTTATTAAACAGAATCTTCTGAACAAGATGCAAAACAAAGTTTTCAAAAAGACCTTATAGTTTTTGAGAAAATCGATGATAAAATTGGGCGGAATTTCCGTGATTTCCGGCGGAAATTCCGCATTAGAATAGGGAAATTGGTAGCGGAAAGCGGAATCGGTAATCGGTACATGACGGAATGCGGAATTACCGCGGAATTGGAAATTGGCGTTCCGACCATCCCTAAATAGAAGGACTTGGTTTTGCTTGGAAGACATTGGTCTCCATTGTTGACAGAACCAGAGATGGCCAGAAATGTCTATTTCCAATCCCGATGGTTTTCCGCTTTCTGAGAAGTATCTTTCCAATTTCTGATTTTCCATAAAAAATGTTTTGTTGTTGTTGTTATTTTTGTTAATAATGTTAGATAAGTGTAATTTTTTTGGAGGAAGCCACTATTTTTTGCAAATGTATGCTATTATGCAGAGTACACATTTCCAATCGGCAACTGCAGTAAACTTCTGCATTCTCTGATTGGCCTAATACTGCCGACTTCAGATGGGCCTAAAATTTCCGCCGTAATCCAATTTCTGTGGTACGTTACTGATCCAATGCTTCTTCACCTCTTGCTGTTCCACGACATAGATTTTATGTCCTAATTAGTGCTGCTGTATGTTTCAGGACATAGAATCTACGTCCTGCATTAAAAACAGCCGCTGTGCATGCACGTGTGCGCTCCCGCCGGTGTACGTGACCGTGCATGTGCACGCTCGTGCACGTGCACAGTCTTGGGAATGATTGTTGCTAGCTAATAGCAACAATGATTCAATAAAGTTAAGGGGGAAAAAGTTGTAAAAAAAAAAAATTTAAAGTGACATTGTCCCAATAAAATTAAAAGTTTTTTTTTTCATCCCCATTTAATCTTTAACTCCAGCCTAGCCTATTAACCCATTATTGACCAGATGCAAAAGACTGGTGTATGGTAATACGGTTATCAGGTCTCGGGTTACCTGAACACTTGCCGCTGCCTTGCCTCAGCTGGATTGCTCATACAGCTCGTGTAGCATCAAAACAAAGAAGAGACAGCACACCACTGGCTCTGCAAAACTTGCTGTGTATTAATCGAACAAACACTACATGTTACGGATAAAAATCCTTCCTCAGGTGTATAACGTTATACACCTGAGGAAGGATTTTTATCCGTAACATGTAGTGTTTTTTCGATTAATACACAGCAAGTTTTGCAGAGCCAGTGGTGTGCCGTCTCTTCTTTGTTTTGATAACCCATTATTGACCCCTGCAATACCCATACCTGTTTATAAAATTTTAATGACTTCCATCTGTAGCTATCAGATGCGATTGCTAAGGTGAAAGTTTTGAGTCTCAATGCTCTACAGATGTAACGCTCTGCCGTTGCTTAGTGATGCGTCTGTACAGCTCTATGGCCCCTGAACTGTGGCCCTAGCTAACGCATTCGATCAACACAGACGCGCAGGCTGGGGATTACGGTCCACTCCATCTCAGCTAGAAGTAAAATATGGCATATGGTATATCGTTTTAATCAGGAAGGGCCAAAAAAAAAATCATTTTTATGCATTTTATTTGTACAGTGGGAGACATGGCAGCGCTTTCATACAGAGGCTGTACCCAAATGATCTATCGGCACATCCATGCAAAGTTCCAGAAACTGTACAACATTACCCAACTAGCACTCAAAACAGAGAAAAAGAGAGAACACCAAGAGCCCAATATAGTGTAGTATGTACTGGTAATGTATAATTGGTAGAGTAATAATATTAATTTAATACTCACAAACCAGGGTTACCAATTAGGCAATCACTGTCAAAGCAGGTGGGGAGATTGTCTTGACCCCACTCAGGATTAAAAAGTCGTTCTCTGTAGTAGAAGAAGGAAGGGTACAACCCTCCACCAAGTGTGGACTTGATGTAGATAATAGGATAACAGAGGTACCAACAGGATAAAAAACACTAAAAGAACTTAAAAACCCATCTTGGTAATAGAGGAGGTAGTAGTGGACTTACCTCCTCCAAGCAGAACTTACAACTGTGGATTTTCAGTCAAAACAATTTTATTGGATACTCCAAATAAAGTGCATTGCGTTTCGTGGGATACAAACCCGCTTCATCAGGCAATAACAGATAGTAGTAAACAGCATCTGCCAGTATCATCAACGCTGAGCACCTCTGTGTTGATGATACTGGCAGATGCTGTTTACGCCTACATCAGCACTCAAAACAGGTATAACAAAGGAAGGTGTTAGCTTAGTGATCAGCAGCACAAGGAAAAATGTTGTTTTTATTGTTAGACTAGTGTTAGGTCTTCCCTGTGCGGGTCCGTCATCACTGTGGGGAAGTCCAATAGGGAATAATCTGTGCACAAATTATTTACTGAAGCTAACACCCTCCTTTGTTATACCTGTTTTGAGTGCTAGTTGTGTAATGTTGTCCAGTTTCTGGAGCTCTGCACATTCATGCAGATAGATCATTCGGGTACAGCCTCTGTATGAATGTCTCCTGCTGTACAAATTGAATATAAGTATACCTGTGGCTAGCTGCATTTATTGCTTCAATCTGTATTCAAAATATTTTAGATTAGAATTAGTACATAATTGCATCTGTTTTGCATTCAAGGCAGTGGGGCTCTGCATGCATCTGTTGGTTTTCATTTCTGGTGCAGCCTTGAGTGTTGTCATTTGTCTGCCTGCTTTATGTGTTTTATAACTGTGGTACGTGTCATGTGAAAATTAGGAAAGGTGAAAAATGAAAACAATGGGTAGTTTTCTGCATTTACACCTATTTTTTCCCCATAAAATGACAATAAAATTAAATAGATTTGGGAGAAAAATATTACATAAAGAAATCCTAGATTGTACTGTAAAAAACAGGTATATATCACTAAGATTGGGTCAAAAATGTCAGGAACCTTAAGGGGTAAAAACCATGGAACGTGAACCAGTTCATTTTGTGATTGGCCTAAATCTTACGAGTTTCGGTAATGCAGTTTTTCCGTGGATCTTCAATCTCCACATACTGATTTATACTACGGAAAGCTGATTTCCGATTGGAAACTTGGAATTCTGTGGAATTTGGGAGCTCATGCCTAGACAGAACTTCAGGGAGTAGATAGGCCGCAGTACTAAGGTTACTTTCACACATACCGCATTGCATTGTGGCACAGTATACTCCCCTGTCACAGTGGCCATTAGTCTGAATGAGACAGGCCACACTACCCGTGGTGAGATGTGATGTGACGGAAGAGTTTACAACAACACTCGGGCAACGCAAACTCTGCAGTGCGTTACCGCACAATATGAGCAGTACCATTTGCATGGGACTCTATGGCACCATTGCGGTAGTGGTGCAGTGCACATGTGTCGATTGGGGAAATGCAGGGACATAATTCCTGCTAAGCAGGAAGCACATCATCATTTGGGGGCGGCGCAATGCATATTACCCTGTCGGCACACTCTGCCGCAGGGTAATATGAACGAGCCAGTAGTAAGGTGCGATCATCCTGCCCCGGGCTATCCTGACGCAGGACGATCACCCTGCAATATATGTGTAACTAGCCTAAATGGGCTCTGACTGTCTCCCTGGAGGTAGTGTAAACTAGCTAATACCATTTGAAGGACATACATTTTTTGAAAAAGTACAAATTATTAATGTTGTTTGTATTTAAGACTCAGTCAAATGAAACTTCATGAATGTATCCCTTAAGACATGATACTTAAATATTTTTTCTTCTAACTATATCTTTCAGAAATTCATCTTTGATTCTGTATTAAAAAAGTATGCTCGTACTCTAGCCTATATGGGTTTACTGGGCCAAAGCACAGTTCCACGTCAGTGCAATTTTTATACTCAGCAAAACACATTATAGAGTAGAGGATGTGAACTTCTCAGGATAAGTCTTAAAAACTAGGTAGAACACAGGTGGCAGAAAGCAAATTGGTCTACAGAGATGAAGGTTAGTTGTGGACAAGGCTAAAATAAAAAAAAACAGTCCTGGGCCTAGGTCACTAGGGGTATCAGGCTGTCGGGTGTTAGGAGCTGGGTCCTTCCAGGACAGGAAATTGTTGTACGTATGTAACCTATAACAGTACTACCATTATATATGTCCGGGCAATGGGAAGGTCCTATCACTGTCTTGTGATATGGCAGAAACCCCAAGATATCTTTGCCAACAGAAAGGAAATATATATAAAAAGTGGGAACTTGGAGGAAAATTTGGGAAATACTTAATAAGTTAAGCAACCATGTTGAATACCAGGAAATATATTGAAGTTTTAGAACAGGTACAAAAATGGGCAACTAGTGTAGTCAAAGGGATAGGCACATTTAGACAAGACAAGACAAGACAAGACAAATAACATTTATATTGCGCTTTTCTCCTTGCGGACTCAAAGCGCCAGAGCAGAGCAGCAGCCACTAGGGCGCGCTCTATTGGCAGTAGCAGTGTAAGGGAGACTTGCCAAAGGTCTCCTACTGAATTAGTGCTGGCTTACTGAACAGGCAGAGCCGAGATTCGAACCCTAGTCTCCTGTGTAGTGTTGGGCGAACAGTGTTCGCCACTGTTCGGGTTCTGCAGAACATCACCCTGTTCGGGTGATGTTCGAGTTCGGCCGAACACCTCATGGTGTTCGGCCTTTTAAGTTCGGGTTCGCCCCGAACTTCTGTATGCCCCCGAACAGGGCCCCTGTTCGGGCGAACAGGGCCCTGTTCGGCCGAAAAGGCCGCAATACGGCCCCCCTATGGGGTCGCAGGCATAAGGGGGGAGCATGCCCCGATCGCGGGGGGGGTCGGAAATTCCCCCCACCCCCTCCGCTAGCGCTCCCCCCTCTGCCCGCTTCCCCATTCAAAAGTTTCAAGAAGTACCTGTATAGCGGATGGCCTGGCAGTGGCACTGTGGAGTGAGGAGGAGGAGGAGTCCGGAGAGTGACGAGTTGAGGGAGGCCGGGCAGCGGGCGTGAGGTCAGAGAAAGGGCGAGTTCCGCCCTTTCTCTGACCTCACGCCCGCTGCCCGGCCTCCCTCAACTCGTCACTCTCCGGACTCCTCCTCCTCCTCACTCCACAGTGCCACTGCCAGGCCATCCGCTATACAGGTACTTCTTGAAACTTTTGAATGGGGAAGCGGGCAGAGGGGGGAGCGCTAGCGGAGGGGGTGGGGGGAATTTCCGACCCCCCCCGCGATCGGGGCATGCTCCCCCCTTATGCCTGCGACCCCATAGGGCCCCCAAAATAGGGATGTTCGGGAAGTTCGGGGTTCGGCCCGAACATGCCGAACATCTCGGCCATGTTCGGCGAACTTTCCCGAACCCGAACATCCAGGTGTTCGCCCATCACTACTCCTGTGTCAGAGGCAGAGCCCTTAACCATTACACCATCAGCAACATTTACAGTTTATGTAGCTTGGAAAAGAGATGATGTAGAGGTGACGTAATAATATGTATAAATTCATACAAGGGCAAGATGAAAGATAAGGCAAATTAACTTTTTTATTCCTAGATCCGTACAAAGCAAAGAGGCCATGAGCCTGTTTGGAAAGTGGTTCACCACACCACAGTGAGCATGGTGGTTAAGATGTGGAAAATCTTACCAAAGGAATTAGTTATGGCAAAAGATTGTCTGCTAGCTTGTTAGATTCACAGACGTTTGTCTCCTGATATTGTCTGTGGTCATAGTCAGCTGCATACTGTACATGTTGTACTTGTTTGGCATGCAGATGCACAAGTAATTGATCTTGCCTACAAGGAAAGGAAACCAGCATGAGAGTACCTTAATAAATCAAGTCCTTGGTATAATAGCTCATTTATAATAGCTCATTTATAATTATGGATTATTTACCACAGTGCAGTATATGCCAAACTAAACTAATTTAACTAATAGGAGTGCAGTTTAATCCATCATAAATTATAATTTTGTGCTAAGGTTTTACATGGACTAGAGGCAACATAAGCTGTGTTGTTGTTCTACATACGTTTAAAATGCAGCATCTTAAACAAAACATCTATCTATCTATCTATCTATCTATCTATCTATCTATCTATCTATCTATCTATCTATCTATCCATCCATCCATCCATCCATCCAACACGAGGTTTACTGTTTTATCTGCTCTATATATTCTGTCTGCCTGTCTGTCTGTCTAGCCAATCACAGTGCTCACAGAATGACCACATTAAAACATTTTGAAATTTTTCTCTTGGGAGAGAGGGGAGGCGGGGCCACGCACCAGAAGTCGGGTGATGCGGGGTCTTCAGGACGGCTTCGCGGGACAAGGCAGCGCAGGTAACAATAACTTTCTTTTACAGGTAGCCGGCTAAATTTTTACTTTAGGCTGGAGATCTGCTTTAAGGGGCCAGAGTGGCACGGTCCATAATTGTTTAAGAAATACAAGCATACTGTGCCTGTTCTTATAGAGACTCTGAAGCCACTTTTAAAACAGCTTTTTAGCTTATATTCTACAGGGGCATGTTTGCCCCTGCTAAAACGCCGCTCTCCCGTGGCAGAACGAGGGGTCTTTACCCCCCAACCCCCCCTGCAAAATCCACGACCAACTTGGTCGTAGATTTTGCTGCTCCTGGAGGCAGAGCTTTCGGCTGTAGCTCTGCCTCCATGCGCGTCTATCAGCGGCGGATCTCCGCCTCTCCCCTGCCCCTCTCAATGAAGGAAGACTGAGAGGGGCGGGGAGAGGCGGTGATCAGCGCTGATAGACGCGCTGAGAGGCAGGGCTGCGGCCGTTAGCCCTGCCTCAAGCAGGAAGAGATCCCCGGGCACTACAAAGGGGATTTGGGGGGTAAAGACCCCTCGTTCTGCCGTGGGAGAGCGGCGTTTTAGCAGGGGCAAACATGCCCATGTAGAATATAAGGTAAAAAGCTGTTTTAACTTCCCTGGCGGTAAGACTGAGCCGAGCTGAGGGATTTCCTGTTTGCTCTGATCGCCGGAGGCGATCGGAAGGGAAGGGGGGTGCCGCTGCACAGCGGCTATCATGTAACTAGCGATAGGCTAGCTACATGATTTAAATTTGTTTTTTTTTAAAGTGCTGTGCTGCCCCCTGGCAGTTTTAATAGACCGCCAGTGAGGTTAAAAGTCGCTTCATGGTCTCTTTAAGTCTAATACTCACACAAATGGAGCTGCAGTCATCTCCTGGAGACCTTAATAGACAAGGAAAATTTTGCTGTCTGAAGCAAACTTGTGAAGATGCATGCCCTCTACAGTCAGCTGCCCTGAATCTCGTGATTCAGTCTGCTTCATGGTAGAGCCGGTCCTGAATGTGCCCCAGTGGGGTTGATTAACAAAAGGTATGAATTATCTCATTTATTTTTTATCTCAAGTAGTCCTTGAGATAAACAGATAAGGTGACAAAATTTAGGAGATAAAACCGTTAAGGAGAGATAAACTGTGAATTAAGATAGACAATGAGAGATACTTCATAATATAAGTTCTATGAATCAACCCCAATATGTGGATATGATGGACTTATTGTAATAGAGCTGCAGCCATTTTATTTATTAAAAGCATGTCGTGAAACCTAATGAAAAACTAAAATGAAAGCTAATAAAGTGCAATAGGCCCCCAGAGACTAAAGAGAGCCTCTGGAAACGTGACAGCAGTAAAAAAAAATACATTAAAAAAAAATCAGGTTCCTCATCTCTCAATCAAAAAGGCAGAAATCATCTCTTATGAATCATATTTTCCCTCTTTTCTGTGCAACTGGCAAAGGCTCAGTGTCCTTTTATTAGTTGGAAGCAAGAAATGACACAGATTTGGCCAACTGGAAACGCTAACATGACTTTCTCATCTCCCTTCACTTTCTTCAGGAATCTAATTTAGTGGGATTTCTACATCCGATTCACTTTGTGGAATTAGTGTGGCATATTAATGCTGCGTGCGTCACTGTGATTGCAGCGATACATTATCCTATTACTTGCAAGAGAATTGCTCAATCTTGTGAAATGGAGAGAAAGGGGAACGGACGATGCTTTGGAGGAAAATATACTTATTTAAAAGTTAAAATGCAGCATCTTGTTTATTCTGCTTGGGCAGGCAGCACATTGTCATTCTTTTACGCTACGGCAGAGCCAAACCAAAGCAATGGAAACTGCAGGAAGATAGCTCAGTTGTTTTGGAAAAATATAACCTTCTTTAAAATGTGCAATAAATATCTGGACTTTCAACTCAGTAGATTGTAATTTTAAAGAGAAACCTCAAGACAATTTTTAAAGTATTTTGTGGATGTTGAAGATTAAACATTTAGAAATTCAGTTTCCATTATGACATGGTTGTTCTCCCAAATAGCCTTCAGTATATCTTTAGATGTTCTAAGGTGCATACACATGTCCAGCTGATGTCGTCTGTCTGGGATCAGGAGCTGATCCCCTTGGGCAACATGGCTGGGCCAGGTTGCAATTGCAAACACGCGTGTCAACCTTAGGGATGATTACAGGTATGTATTTTTTCCGAGTTGATGCAAATTATATGCAAATTATATGCAAATATATGCAGCTTGAAAATGAACCTATCAATTTAATCCTGGGTTTAAATTGATTGGTTTGTTTTCAAACTGCATACATTTGCATAAAAATTTGCATAATTTCAGGAAAATTTGCATCTCATTGATCATCCCTAGTCAACACATTATGCTGTGCTGCTACAGCGCGCTGTGTTGGGACAATGAGTGTCTCATGCGGGACGTCAGGCGGTGGGCAGGGGAGCAGTGCAAACAACGGGATTGGTGGGGTGATTGGCATCGCTGGAGTAGAGTAGATTCATCCAGCGGATTGACATGGTGTGACTCTAATGAGGGCTAAAGGAATGCATTTTTTTGGAAGGGTTACACCACAGTACTCTGTCTACATATGTGACATAGGTTTTAGTTAAATGATAAGAGATATTATAGGCCTTTGAAATATTATTATTGTGTATTTATCTAAATGACGGTCCTTTACCATTTCTGCTGCTGGGACGTGAGCTTCATGTCCGCATCGGCAAGTGCTAGAGCCGCAGGGACGGGGATCGGTTGAAAAGGGCGCCCGAGGTGCCTGTATGAAAAGGGCGCCGCCATAGACATCAATGTTATTTCTGGAAATATGGGCTACAAGGTGTAGAAAAGGGCGCCCGAGTTTTGATATAGGCTACAAGCGGGCTCCCCTTTGTAGCCCATATTTTTTCGGCTACAAGGTTTTCGGCTACAAGCGGGCTCCCCTTTGTAGCCCGTATTTTTTTCGGCTACAGTAAGGTGCCCCTCTGTAGCCCATATTATTGCCTTTTTTTTGTAGTCTAAGTTTTTATATGGGCTACAAGCACTGTAAGCCGAATTATTTCATTCCCCCACTATCCATGGCGGCCTGGAGGGGGAATAGTAATTAACACATCCCGGAGTTTTTTTGCAGCCGAAGTTTTTATATGGGCTACACCAAGCGTCTTTTTTGTAGCCGATGTTTATATGGGCTACACCAGGCGCCTTTTTTGTAGCCGAAGTTGGTATATATATGGGCTCCACCAGGCGCCCTTTTTTACCGGCGCCCTTTTCATGTAGACCCCAGGGACGCGCTAGTCACGTCCCTGCAGTTTGGGGGGGGGGGGAGGTCTGCAGGCGATCCTGCGGGCAGATGCCTGCAATCGTGCTGCTGCTGCTAGCAGGGGGGATTGGCTGCAGGAGACAATCCCCTGTGCCAATCCGAGAATGTCCGCCGAGAATAAACACTGTTTTTGTTCAAAAACAGTGTTTATTCTGTAAATGGAGCCACCGCTCCACATCTCCCGCCGTCATTTCCGCTGGTTTCCGCCACCCGATTGTTAAATTCATGAATGTAAACAATGTTTCCATTCATAATCTCCCGCCGCCGCTGTGATTGGAGGCTTCTGATGGAAGCCTACGTCACTTCCCGTTGTTACAATGTAACAATACATTGTATCCTATGTAGCATAATTGTACGCTACATAGAATTTTGCTCAGCGGGGACATCTTGTGGCCAAATAGTAAAATAGACCTACTGACTATAGGGAAAAAATAATAATATCTATGTCAAGAGGGCATCTTATTATTAAATAATGGGCACAAAATTAGTGATGGATGTAAAACTGAAAAAATGCACCTATATTTCTAAATAAAATATTGTCACCATACATTATACTAGGGATATAATTTTAATGTTGCAATAACTAAGACAACTGGGCAAATAAAATGTGTGGTTTTTAATTTTTTTTTCATTTTTTTGTATTATTCCTGTCAAAATGCATTTAGAATAAAATAATTTTTAACATAATGTACCACCCAAAGAAAGCCTAATTGGTGGCGGAAAAAACAAACTATAGATCATTTATTTGTGATAAGTAGTGATAAAGTTATTGGGGAATGAAATTGAGGAGCGCTGAAAGGGGAAAATTCCTCTCGTCCATAAGATGAAAAATACCTGCGGGCTGAAATGGTTAAAGGTCAACTGTCAAAATAAAGATTTTTCCACTAACCCCAGTAATAAATAGGAGAGTGTTTGTAATAAAATATCATAGCTGTAAAACACATTTTTCTCTTCCCCCCCCCCCCCCCCCCGCCTTGATGTATCTCAAGAATGCTATCCCATAAACACACTGATGGAGTCGGTCCACGGAGTAGTCCATCTTCACAGGGGATGCCGCCCTGTGATGTGTAGCCTAATCTATTTACTGCTCCAACCCTCTGTGCACTGTAAGCTGCCCAACAAGATAGAGGAGCGAGAGACAACCACAGTCTCCTGCTCTGCCCCAGTAAGTTACAACGTATGCATGGGTGTAGCAGTAGTTACCGGTAATTGAAAGTTTGCTGTTGCATAGCATTTGCCGTTGCATAGGTTGGAGCATAAATAAAAGTGGGGACATATTTTAATATACAATGAACTGCTGCTACATGTGTGCATGAGCAAAAAGTTACTGGGGGCTGAGCAGGAGCAAGAGTGGTTGTCTCTTGCTCCTTTGAATATCTTGTTGCTGCAGGACACGGAAAGGGGAGAGCAAGAAATAGACCAAATAGACTAGACCATATCTTATAAACACACAACCTCAACTGCAACTTACCTAATTTGGCCAATCCTCTCTGCCTGCTTCTTTGTTTTCCAATTATAAAGTTTGCATTTATCTCAATCTATCAGATAGCACTCTGTTACCAGACTAATAAAGGTCCGCCCCAATAAAGGTCCCCCAATTCCCCCGACCCCCCCCCCCCCACACACACACACATAGTTTTTGGATTGCCCCTCCAACACAAGCGGATGATGTAGTGTTCATATAAGCATGCTTCTGTGTCATAAGACTCACTTATGTGCAAGGACTCTGGAGATAGGGTAATATACTGATTCCACTTAAAGGGAAGGTTCAAGCAAAATAAAAAATTGAGTTTCACTTACCTGGGGCTTCTACCAGCCCCATGCAGCCATCCTGTGCCCTCGTAGTCACTCACTGCTGCTCCAGTCCCCCGCTGGCAGCTTGCCGACCTCGGAGGTCGGCGGGACGCATTGCGTACATTTTTACGCATTCCCGCTTGTGCAGGAACATTAACACATGCATTTTTACCCGTTACTGGTTCAATGCGTACATTTTTACGCATTGAACCAGTAATATGTAAAAATGTATGTGTTAATGTTCCTGCACAAGCGGGAATGCGTAAAAATGTACGCAATGCGTCCCGCCGACCTCCGAGGTCGGCAAGCTGCCAGCCGGGGACTGGAGCAGCAGTGAGTGACTACAAGTGCACAGGATGGCTGTATGGAGCTGGTAGAAGCCCCAAGTAAGTGAATCTCATTTTTTTATTTTGCTTGGACATTCCCTTTAAACTACCCCTGGCAAAATTTAGAGCAATTCAAGAAAGTAAAAAACATGATTAGATGTTGCCTTTGAAAAAACTGCATGTCAACATGATCATTAATAGTAGCGATGTAGGCTGATACATTAATGTCTAAATCTTTCATTGTCCTCTATCTTGTGTCTGTGAAACTACTGATTGCTCTTATATGCAATTGTTCTTAAAGTAACCTCTTACCTTAGTTTTTATTACGCAGGTTTGACAGGTAATATGTCAGTGCCCTCTAGGATCAGGCCAAATGACTTTTCTTAAAGAAACA
Source organism: Hyperolius riggenbachi (assembly GCF_040937935.1). Lineage (NCBI taxonomy): Eukaryota > Metazoa > Chordata > Amphibia > Anura > Hyperoliidae > Hyperolius > Hyperolius riggenbachi. The sequence continues at coordinate 335,818,189 of NC_090650.1, forward strand.
GGAGGAAACAAGTATTTAACCTGTACCATGTTAACACGCTGTGCTGGAAGCGTGTTTAGTAAAACATACTAAGCTCTTCAGAACAGGTACTGATGATATAATAGAAAGTGACAGAAACTACTTAACCTTTCCACCTCTGATGTCAGGCATTTCAGTTCTTTCACAGTCCTCTGTCTCTATGGCTCTTTTGGTTTAGCAATGTAGGACATGTAAATGTTTGTTATAATGGAATAATTTCATCAGACATTATTGCCTTCTCCTACTAGTGTCTGTAGTAGAGATAGACATGAGTGCAGTGGCTGTGAGAAGCAGGTTAGGTGATAGGCCTGAAAATGATCTCGGATGAGGATGGTGGGAAATGCTAATTTCTGATTCCAACGGATTTCTACTTTCCGATTAGTGTCTTTCCGTTTCCACGGAAATCGTAATTGCCGATTACAAATATCCATAGAATGTTGTTGGGTTTTTTTGTCAATAAAGTTAGTTAATTGCAAGAATTTTTTGTGTAAAAACCACTATTCTTTGTGTATGTATGCTATTATACGAAATCTGGTTTTCCGATCAGCAACCGTAGTTAACTTCTGCATTCTCTAATTGGCCTAATAGGTCTGAGTCTTCTGGTTAGCCCAAAATGTTCTCAGTAATCTGATTTCCGTGGCACAATACTGATTCTCTTGTTCCAATTCTTCCAAGTCCTGTGATTGGCATAACATTTCAGAGTTTTAGTAATGTGGCATTTCCGCGCAATTCTAATTTCCGCATACTGATTTCTGCATACCTACTTTTGCTGCGGTAAGTCACTTTCCAATCAGAAACAAACTGAGCGCCAATTATTATATGTAGTGCAAAGCAGTTCTGGCTATACCAACCTTTGCGCTTTGAGTCCTATGGGAGAAAAGCGCTATAGAAATGTTATTGTATTGGATTGTATTGTATTGGTGACAAGGGATTAGAGGCTTGGGAGGGGGGACCCCACACTGTCCGTTTTCTTCTTGGAACTCGGCGTAGCAAAATGTAATGTTCATGTTTAGAAAAAGTTTTGTCTTTTTGAATTTTAAAAAATTGATTTTCTTATAAACTTCTAAGTCTTTTTGAATTTTTTTTACTTGTTCCCAAAGGAGAAAATTTCACATAATTGCGTAAATATGAGTAATTGCAAATTCATGTAACATAATTAGTTACAGGCAAGATTACAAATTCACTGGACATTTCGAATTACGATTTTGCTTTGTAATTGCAAATTATGATGCAAAATTACGAATACAAGAAATTCAAGCTCACCTCTTTTAACAGTACCTAAAGGTGTGTTACCTGGATTCCTCATGTATATGTCAAGTTATTTCAATCGTAAAGTACCACAGATTAGGCTGGGGCCATATCAATCAATAATAATAATTTCAGTGACAGTAATGGCAGTACACTGCTTTCATATGGCTCGGACTAGAATACAATAAAGCTTTATAAAATACCTCTTTAAGTTTTAGCCTAAACATCAACACTTCTAAAACTTCTCTCAAAAACAAAACGTAACAAACAACAACATTTTAACAGGTAGAGATGTTGCTTCATTACCCACCATGAATACGCTCTAGTTTGAAAACGTTATATGGTCTAACCAGGAAGTGATTTACCACAAAGGAAGTGGTTGCTCACCACAGGGACAAACAGTCAAATCACAGTTCTTAACTGGCTAACAAACAGTTTTTCTACAGTGACCAGATTCAGAACTTTGAATAAATAAATAAATCAGTACACTTTGTGGTAACTGAAAGCTAGTCAAGGGTTCTTTAGATACACATACTGACATACTGACTATTTTACAGAGGATTTTAAAGGTTAATGAAGCATCATTTACAAATTGAGTTTTATGCATTTATAAAAAAACACACACAGGTTTAGTGATATATAATACATTCCTGTGTTGTGCATATTCCTATGTTGTTCAATAACCTAGACCTGTATAGTTGGGAGACCCTCAGGAGTGAATCTAGGACTACACTTGGGTTGTCTTAAATTTGAGTTATACAGCCTTCTAGGAAAAGTAGTAGGGCTACTGTATATCACAAAGTGTAATATCAGCATTCTGGCTGATGCTGTACACAATCCAAAGCACTTACAAAGTTCAGCCAAGACTACGACATATTCTGCAAGAAGTGACACAGCTCTCAAAACACCTTAAGATATGACAAAAGCCGGTAATCGTACAGGAAGAATGAATCATGCAACACGAGAGTCAAGATCTGCAGTATCACCAAGAATACAGATATATACCTGATTATTGATGATCTGCAGAATCACCAATAATACAAGAATAACTAACCTCTGGACACCTGATAGAGTGTAAGTGTTTTGGTGCAACAGTAGGCTGTCTCCCGTGGGGCGGGAGACGCAGATAACAATGAGCATGGACCACCTGAGGAGCAGGTGGCCCTTGGCTGTATGAGGACTATCTCCTAGCCGAGGGGATGAAGATAACCTGAGAGCCAGTGATTCCCTGTAATGCTAGGAATCAGACTATACTGCAGCCAAAGGACTCCTGAGGGATAGAGCGCCTGACTGGACTGCAGAGAGGCCCCTCTGAGGAACAGGGAGTCTCTGCAGCTACCTGACACCTAGCAGGGCGGTGTCACAGGTAGTACAGACATACTGAACACTCAAGGAATGAGTGACAGCCAGAAGGGTCGGTCAGGCCAGGTCGGCAACACACGAGCAGATAAGGTACAGAGACAGAAGGCTGATTCGGTAACCAGGCACAGGCAGGGTTTGGCAACAGGTAGTCAGATATGCATAGGTACCGAATCAGAAAGCAGGAGAGGGGTCGAGAGAGCAATAGGTCATAACAGATATAAAGCAGAGGCCTAGTCTAGAGTGTGAGGTGCGTGGTCTCAACACCCAGGAACTGGTCTAAAGAATAACACAGCACTGACACAGTATCCCTAAGCTTGGGTGTGAGGTCCTTGATCACAACACCCCGGAACTGGTCTAAAGTATAACACAGCAATAACACAGTATTCCTAAGCTTGGGTGTGTGGTCCTTGGTCACAACACCCTGGAACTGGTCTAAAGTATAACATAGCAATAACACAGTATTCCTAAGCTTGGGTGTGTGGTCCTTGGTCACAACACCCTGGAACTGGTCTAAAGTATAACACAGCAATAACACATTATTCCTAAGCTTGGGTGTGTGGTCCTTGGTCACAACACCCTGGAACTGGTCTAAAGTATAACACAAGCGTAATCTGGCTAAGTGTGAATTCCCAAGTCCACCTGGTTCTAAGACACTGTGGGATCTGACTATGGTCTGAGTGCTCACACATATGTATTCGCAACGGCAGACAACCTGAGACTGGCCAGCGAGATCTATATATAGTGCAGCGCTCCTCAGCGCCACCCAGTGCTACTCAGCCAATGACAATCTGCGCTGGGATCAGCTGACCAACCTGATCAGCTGATCCCTCTCCTCTTGGCATAAAGGTCCTGCCTCCCAGCGCGCGCGCGCGTAGCTCTCTATCTGTGTGCACTAGAAGGCTCAGAAACACCAGACGCATGCTGCTGTGTGGAAACCGCCGGTCTGAACGTGGAGACAGCCGCCCCGCCGCCAGACCGCGTGGCGGCATCTCCGCAATCCTTTACAACATTTGTACATAATCCGCCACATCCAATTGATAGCATTAGTCTGATCACGGGCAAAATCTTCTCATTACCATGGTAACCCCCATAGCGGGCTGCATACGTATGTACGCATTGAACCCGACAGTGTGTACAAGTTGCCGAGGCAATGCAGAATTGACGTCACATGGAACCGGAAGTTCAGCAGCGGTACGTGATGGCCGCTAACAGGTGAGACTACTGGTGTCTAATCACACACAGCGTTGTGTAGCCAGCGCCATTTGAATTATACAGGGCGCAGGTTTGGACTAAAAGCCAGCCAGCACACTAACAGTTAACACGTCTGCATGAGCTAATGGGAATGGGCGGAGATGTATGAGGGCGTCGCCTGGAAGGGGTGGGTCAGTCCCAGCCTCCACAACATATTTAAACCCATTGTATAGATGCGCACTTCAGCTCTGACTTGAGCCGTTTGATGGTGGGGGATACTTTGGTGGTGGTTGGGGGTTCTCTATTTATTATTTTTGCACTTTATCTTACTCCTGACGAAATCTGTTTAAGTGAAACATGTCGAGCACTGTTAGCACTGTATGTATGTATTGCACTCCCTAATCCTTGTACTATTCCCCTGGCTTCTTTTCAGTAACTGTGTGAGGGAGACCTGCAGCGACTCTTTAGATGCAAAGAGCTGCCATATTTGAGCATTCTGGACAGCTCTATTGCATATCTATTGCACTTGTATAAGCTGCTGCAGGGTAGTCCAATTGCACACCCCACACAATACTGTCTTGATTTTATCAAAGAAATAATAGTGCTGTGCAACCAAAGTCTTCAGGGTTAGCCACACCCCACAGCTTGTGCGCTCAGACCAGCTAACTGTTCGCACAATCTGCTAGTGAGCTGTGGGGGGGATAGGCAAAGACACCCGCTTTGGTCTGCAATCTATGCACCAACATATATTTTAAAACCTATGAGTATTGTAAATAAAGGATATAGTAGTCTTTCAGTAGACCTGTGACAACAAGGTGGTGTGAACTACATTTTTAGGAACCTTAAAGGGGAACTGAAGAGAGAGGTATATGGAGGCTGTCATGTTTATTTCCTTTTAATCAATACCAGTTGCCTGGCAGCCCTGCTGGTCTATTTCTCTGCAGTAGTATCTGATTAAAACCAGAAACAAGCATGCAGCTAGTCTTGTCAGATCAGACTTATAAGTCTGAACCACTGAAACACCTGATCTGCTGCATGCTTGTTCAGGGGCTATGGCTAATAGTATTAGAGGCAGAGGATCAGCAGGGCTGCCAGGCAACTGGTAATGTCTAAAAGGAAATAAACATGACAGCCTCCATATACCTCTCTCTTCAGTTCCCCTTTAAGTCAGATCTTGACTCCCGTGTTGCATGATATGACAAAAGCCACAGACACATATTATCTTGACAACAGACCCTCCCTATTGAGAGATGTGGCCGTTATGCCTGGCAGACATGCAGAATTACCATGGCACCAATAAGCATAAGTTGGTGGAAATTTATTTCACTTGCACAAACTTAAAGAGAACCCAAAGTGGATCTTTGGGGGGGAGAGAAAGATGGGACCCAAAGGCATGTTCTATGCCTACTGACAACAACATTTGTCACTAACTCGGAGCTAAACACAGGGGAGAGGAATTCCCTGTTCAAAATGCCCCTCAGGGGCGTTCCTGCAGGGTTTCCTATAGCTGCCATAGGGCAGCTCTCTCCCCCTGGCCGCGCCTCCTGCCGTTCCCCCGCCTCCCTGCACGCTATGATAGACAACACAGTCTTTCAGTGCAGCGTCGTGACCCAGAGGTCACAAAAGTGAAAGTGGGCCATTGTGGCCCACGGGAGCGGCGGAGAGCTGCAGTTTTTGCGGCTACCTTCTCCGCTCAGCCCCGCAGATCAGGTAGCCTACTTTTGTTTTCATTTTTTGAGCCCACCTCGGGCTCTCTTTTGAGCCCACCTCGGGCTTTCAAAAGCCCATGTGATATCTGTTGATCCTCCCCCTCTTTGACAAACCTTAACCTTACTCTCTATGCCTAATATTAACCCTAACATCTTCTTGATGGCTAACCCTTAACAGCCCCTGCTTTAACCCTGCACCTAAGTTAAAGAGGTGCTGTAGTGACACATAATGTGGAAAATTATTCAGGATACCTATCTTTACTGTAAGTTTCCTGGTTTTAGCACCAGAAACATTTCCTATAGCTATATATTGCTGTGTATTGGTATGTAGCCCCTTCCTACCAGTGATGTTTACCCTAGGCTGATAAGCTATGCATAATCCCCCACCTCTTCTAGAGCATTCTGAGTGACCAGGTATATTTTGTACTGGCTTCAGAAATCTCAGTAACTAAACATTCCCCAGAGATCACTTGCCAGGATTAAAGATTTCAGGTTTGTACATAAGAGGATCAGTTCAGATATTGAAACCATATAATATATATTCTTGAATCCCAGGTTCAATATCAGACTTTATTATATCAAAAATTGCAAAAAATAGTAAAAAAAAAATTTCAGCAAAGACTCTTCAGAGCATAGATACAGGAGATCACTCTGTTTTGACAGATGATATATTATGTGGTTTCATTATCTGAACTGATCCTCTTATATACAAACCTGTTGTTATTTAGAGCGTGGTGGCCTGCCCAAGTGGGGCTCTCCCCTTCTAACCACGAGTCTCTTTTGACTCACTCACCTTATTTTCTATGCATTAAGGGCTTGTTCACACTACAAGAGCTTTTTAAGCACTAGTGATTTTGAAAAGCTCTTGCTAATGCAATGCTATGGGGGATTTTTACAAAATCGCATTGCTCCAGTAAGAACACACACCTAGGATAACATTATCAAGAGCTTCTAAAATCACAAAGGGGTTAGAAAAGCTCTTGTAGTGTGAGCAAGCCCTTAAAGGGAACTTAAACTGAAAAGACAGAGTAACCAAGCGCTCAGGGTGACCCAAACTACTAGGAATGTATAGGGGGATAAAAGGGACCAAAAAGCCCTCCTACTAAGAATAGCAAAGCTTGGTGTATTTGCCATCTTAAAACAGAAGGAAATCCCTGCCATGTACTGATGAGGACCAAAAGTCCGAAACAGGCTGTCTACATGTGGGTTTGATATGGCTGTGTAAAATTTAAAGCTATAGGCTTGCTATACACCACCGGTTCTGGATGCTTGCTTGGCTTACCAAGGGTGAAAAGGGATAATGTGCATATTCAGTAGTAGTGCATTGTGGGTAACCACAAATGTTCACTTATAGCTGAATTATTGCAGATTTCCTTCTGTTTTAAGAAGGCAAATACACCAAGCTTTGCTTTTTTTTTAGTAGGAGGTCTTTTTGGTCCCTTTTATCCCCCTATACATTCCAAGTGGTTTGGGTCACCCTGAGCTGCTTGGTTACTCTGTTGTACTGGTCCAAGCCCTATTTCATACAGCCTTATCAATCCCTGCCATGTACTGATGAGGACCAAAAGTCCAAAACAGGCTGTCTACATGTGGGTTTGATATGGCTTACCAAGGGTGAAAAGGGATAATTTGCATATTCAGTAGTAGTGCATTGTGGGTAACCACAAATGTTCACTTATAGCTGAATTATTGCAGATTTCTTTCTGTTTTAAGAAGGAAAATACACCAAGCTAAACTGAGAAGGATATGGATTGTTCCTTTTACAATAATACCAGTTGCCTGACTCTCCTGCAGATCCTGTGCCTCTAATACTTTGTGCCACAGCCCTTGAACAAGCATGCATATCAGGTGCTCTGACTGAAGTCAGACTGGATTAGCTACATGCTTGTTTCAGGTGTGTGATTCAGCCACTACTGCAGCCAAAGAGATCAGCAGGGCTGCCAGGCAACTGGTATTGTTTAAAAGGAAACATCCATATCCCTCTCTGTTTAGGTTCCCTTTAAAGGGGAAAATACATACTATTTATCCATTTTCATCCATTACAACTTTAATGTAAACAGCTACAGTACATTAAAGCCACACATATTATTTGTCCATCTCTCCTGTTTATTAAAACAGTCCATTTGTGTTCATCATGTATTAGGCACAGGCTCCATACTGTACTCACTGCCTCCTTTTCTCCTGCAATGTTTATTTTACACATGTTTACTCTGCCCTGCCATTGAATTGAGGGGGGGAGGGGGTAAACAGAGATGAATAAACAGAATAATCAGTGTTATCTGTGATTTTGTAGAGAGGAGAGTGCATTTTCAAGTCCTCTAGTAGGAAATGTTAATTTTAGCACTTGGTTGGAGTTTACATAGGGGAAACAGATGTCAGTCTCTCTATCCCCTTCACCACAGGTTCTATCCCCTTCACCACACTTTCGTTTTATCAAAGAAATTGATCTATGTGTTGTTACCAATGAAAGTAACATGTAAGTTAATGGACGCAGCACAATCAACCCAAATAAGGCAACATGCAATGTTAATTTTGGCATGCCAAAGGCAATTTTAAACGTCTGCTTAGTTCTCTTGATCCACAAGACACTGTAGACACTGTAGCAATGCATTGCAACATGTTATAGCAAATACCATGCTGGGTTTTCTCAGCCACTTATCTTTTGTATAAACACCTTATACCATCCTGATGACTTAGCACTCAGGCTCTCCTTCATACTAAATAAATATGACATTCTCTATTAACTCTAACTCTATTGCCTTTCATTCTTAATGAGAAGCCACCAGGCATTTAATGCAGGGTAGATCATCAGAGTAGGATGTTTGCTGAGATTCTATAGTTGACCACAGAAAGCATAAAATAATTATGAACACGACACACAAGAGATGTTCTTGGCAAAGTCTGAGTATTTTATAGTTTCATACGGAGTGTTACTGCACTTTGTCATTACATCAACTTGTTCCTGTGCCTCTGGAATTTCTACGTTTGGCAATGGAAACTTGGACATCCTGCATGTTCCAATCTGAAATTTGTACTCATATCTGATTCTTCACAAATGGAGGTAACATGTCTCTGTGATATGAATATTTTCAATCAAAGAACACTTTGGGCCTATTTATAAAGTGACAGTGCAGCTTTCACTGACCTGCTTCTCTACATGACCCAATGCAAACTCTGGCCTTTTTATAAAAGTTGAGGATATGTCTTGCAATAACAACTCCACTGAGATCTGCACTAGTGTATTGGCTCTTTTTTTAAACTCCTGGTTACATTCTGTGGGTCACATGATAAAAGTCAATTAATTGTTATGTCAAATTTGCACAGAAGTATGGCTATTCTTGGGGCAGGCAGATGCGTCCCCCCGATATAACCTATGAGAAAGCGCATCCACCCAGGGCTCTAGCTGGATTATGGTGGACCATCGGGCCAGACACTACGCTGTCCGCTCTCACTGGCCACACAGGGTCCGGAAACAAGTGGGAACAGAGCATTATTGTGTTGTACGGAAGGACATATCACACAGGCGCATGCATTTAAAGGAACAGTATCAATTAACATGTTTTTTTTCAACTGAGAAAGGAGTTGTTTGGGAAGTGCTGGTGTACACATTTCATTGTTTATCTGTTTGTTTAATGTTATCTAAGTCCTTTCACACTTCACTGATGGCCAAATCTGACGGACTACTTAATCATGAGGGGACGGGGAATTCCCTTACACTACATCTGTTAACGCTATGTGTGAGAAAGCTCTCACTGGCTGCTTCCTGTGTCTCTGACTGAGCTGTCTGCAGGAGAGCAGTGGAACTTTAGCTTGTTTGCAACATAAACATTTGTAATTGTGTGTGAAACCTGACACCACAGGCTTTTCATATACGGTAACTCTGCAGTCTGACATGTAAAAAACAGTGTAATATTAAAACAGAGATTCACCTTTGTAAATAAAAAACATTCCAAAATCTACATACAATGAATTAAAGCTTTTGCCTCTGATATTTAACATGAAAAGTAGGAAAATGTTTACACAGCTACTGAGACATTATATGTACACTGTCAATTTAAAACACTTGGTTTGATAGTGTTCCTTTAAGGCATCACTAGTCAAATCAATAATATCACATCAGGCATTTCTAGCAAGGCCACTGCAGAATATTCACCATGGTAACCATGGTGCCTGTGCACAAGGGACCTGGCAGAAAATTAGTGATACCTGGGGAGGTATAGTCCTCTTCCTACTGCACACCTTCCAACTCTCTGAGAAAAGAAAGAAGGACTGCTTTTGCCATTAAAATATCTGTGCAAAAGACATGCCCTTGCCAACCCCCACACCTATAGCCACACCCCACCACACCTCCAGTCATGCATACTATAAATAATTCATTAACAAAACAATGTGACTTTTATCCACTTTTACTAGGATTCAGAAATAAGGATGACAAATATTTACTCATTGGATGTAAAGCTTCAAAACATACAGATTTTGGATTTAGTGGGTACACTTATTTATTTAAAGTGGAACTGAACTCAGTTTATCTACTTAATTTCCAATGAGAGTACAGTTAACTTACACAAAAACCGGTAATGTTTACATGTAAACATTTTTTTTAAAGGACCACTATATTGCAAAATGTATTAAAAAAAGGTAAAGATTTATACTGAAGAGGATGCTAGTAGAAGGGATAGTGAAGGGTTAAGAATTAGTTGAAAAATAAATCACACTACTGTTTACACATTCTGACAGCATGAATGTAAGGGGAGCTTGCCGACGGAAGGCGGAGTCTGTACTACGGGCTGCTCGCTGGCCAACAGCATTTAAGCTAGTAGTAAAACTGTCTCCTCCCCTGATCTTAGCCAGGCAGATACACGCAGCCCATAGTACACAGACTCCATCTGCAAGCTCCTCACAATTACCCTATCAGAATGTGTAAACAACAGTGTGATTTATCTTCCAACGAATTCTTAACCCTTCACTATACCTTCTACTAGCATTCTCTTTGGTGTAAATCTTTTTTTGTTGTATTTTTTATAAATTTCGCGATAGTGGTCTTTTAAGAAATTCAATTTACAGCGTTGGCCCTGCCCCTTTATTTCTAAGCAGCTGAGGAAATAGTGTTTACAATGAATTACAGAGCCAAAGAGAGAAAGATAAACAAAGAGTGAAAATTTTTAATAATCAGCACCACCTTGTAGTAAGCTTTAAAAATAAGACATGATAACACAGTTTTGACTGAACGATTATTTTATTATAGTATTAAATGTGGGTTCATAGCCACTCTATACATTAGACCAGAAAGTGTAACAACAAATGCATAAAGAGGGATTTGGTGCTTTGGTTCAAACATAAGAACCAACCCTCCACAACAGATACAGTTAGTAGCATTGATACAAGTGTAATGACAAGGGCACTTAGGATTATCATGTTGATTTGAGCCTGAAGAACCTTCATCAATTAGGTCCATTGCACTGCAACACCAGATCTTAACAGCAGATGGCACTGCAAGGGAATGTATAATTATTACTATTATTGCTATTGTGTATTTACAGTGCTGTCATCTTCCATAGCACTTTCCCCCCTGCTGCATAGAAGAGTCACGCTAAACACCATCATCATGGAGAAAAACCTGGGAATCTATGCTAAACATCATCATCATGTAGAAAATGTGGGAATCTAATGGCCACATTGACAAATACTCTGACTTTAACATGTGCCATGGTGAGTCACTCTACTCGCTGCAACTCTGCACTCTGCAGGACAGGAGGTGGGCTGCGGAGTATCACAGGGAACAGCACAGGGTAGCCCAACATGAGAGGCCCCTGCAGAGGGGAAGACATCTGTCTACCTACACTAGGCTGGGGCAACATCTGACTACCTATACTGGCCTGGGGGATGGGGACATCTCACTACCTATACTGGACTCGGGGCTCCTCCCACATCATGTCATAGCCACACCCTTTGCTCCCTTGTGGGGTAGCACAAGTTATGTGTCGCTTAGCAGCAGCCTTGGACTTGCACCAGAGACTTTAGTGCTGCAAGACAAGGGCGCCATCCACTGTGTCTCTGCACCACCCATAATGTATTCCGAATACACCAAGTCACCAGAGTAAATGGAACAAAATTAAAACACTGCGGCTGCATATAGCAATGATTGTTTCATCATCACATTTTCTTTTCTGACCACTTAATTTAATGAAGGGGAAGGAGGAAGGTGAACCTTGTCAAACGTGTTGAACATCATTTATCTTGTCGACGTGATTTGACAACCCTAATAAAATAAGTTATATGAGTAATAATAGCGGGCCCAGCCCTCGGTGGCATTGTTACGCTCTTGTCTCAGTCATTGTGAAAAAGTGTCTGCTGAGGTTCCCATGCCGCTGGTTTATCTGCTGAATGGGAAGTCGCAGGGATTATTTCATTGTTTTGTAACATTACAGGTGCACAGCAATTTTCCTGAGAATATAAACTTTCAAATCTAAAGCTTCGGAATGCAGCCCCGGCTTTGTTCTCCAAACAAAGATAGCAAAGTGTTGCCACTAGACAGGCGCGCAATAATATGCTGTACCTGTAATGATCACATTTATCCAGCCTCTCTGCAGTCCCTGTTTCATTTGCGGACATTTATTTTGTTTGTTTAGCTGCATTGTGCGGCGTAATCAAGTGTAAAGCTCTTTAAATTGGCAGGAGAATTAACGGGGACTCCGGGAGCATCTGCAGCACAATCAGCGCACAGAGCAGGAAAGCTGGTCATGAATTCACCTTTATTTGCTGTAATCATCATGACAAACAGCAGGCACACTATTTACATGTGCAGGTGATGAGCAGCATTCCCATTGTAAAACATGGCTGTCACTCAGGATAGGAGTGTATAATCTCAATGCATGCTGGAGTAGGGGGGAGTCCAAGCTTCAGGGAGGGGGAATTTCTGCTAGCTCCTCCCCCTGTGAGAGTAGGGAGAAGGTAGGTCATAGAAATCACTTTTCTTGGCTATATCCAGAGCCTTTTTATAGCCCAGCAAATTTTGCCTATAACAGCATCCTTTTTATAAACTAAATCTAGTTTTTCGGCTAAAGGAGCACCTTTTGTAGCCGAATTTGGCATATGGACTACACCTGGCGCCCTTTGTAGCCGCATTTAGCATATGGGCTACACCAGGCACCCTTTGTAGCCGAATTTGTCATATGGGCTACACCAGGCACCCTTTGTAGCCGAATTTGACACATGGGCTACACCAGGCACCTTTTGTAGCCGAATTTGGCATATGGGCTACACCAGGTGCTCTTTGTAGCAGAATTTGGCATATGGGCTATACCAGAACCAGGCACCCTTTGTAGCCGAATCTGGCATATGGGCTACACCGGGCTCCCTTTGTAGCCAGTATTTGAAATTTTGCCTACACCAGGCTCCCTTTGTCGCCAAATTGGGCATATGGGCTACACCAGGCACCCATTGTAGCGAATTTGGAACATGAGCTACACCAGGCACTCTTTGTAGCCAAATCTGACTTTTCCGTCTATATCAGGAGCCCTTTTTTCCAGAGCCCTTTTCAAATGTATGCCTTAACCACTTGAGGACCACAGTGGTAAACTCCCTAAAGACCAGGCCAAATTTAACTAAAATGGCCACTGCAGCTTTAAGGCCAAGCTGCAGGGCCGCACAACACAGCACATGAGTGATTCCCCCCCCTTCCCCCCCACCAACAAAGCTCTCTGTTGGAGGGGTCTGATCGTCCCCCAGGTGTTTTTTTTTTATATAAATATTAATTTCTGTGTTTCTTAAACAAAATGTAATTTTTTTTTCTTATTCCCCTCCCTTCCTCCGTACAGCCAGCCAATCACGCGATCGGCTGTCATAGGCTTCAGCCTATGAGAGCCGATCGCTCTCTTGTCCCTCAGGGGGACAGCCGTGTCACACGGCTGTCCCCAGTACAGCTCTGCTGCTGATCGCAGCGCTGTACTATGTGTTTAGACAGCGGTTTCGCCATCTAACAGTCTCCAGCCCCCGAGCAAGAGATGCGTGCGCAGCCTGCGCGCGATCTCATGCAAAACAGAGCCCCAGGACTTGATGCCAATTGGCGTTAGGTTAGTCCTGGGGTTGCCACCGCGGCCACGCCCATTGGCGTTAGCCGGTTGGTAGGTAGTTAAAGTGACAATGAAGCACAAAAAAATGTATAGTATAATTAATATTATAATTAATTTTATGTGTAGTACGGATAATTAATAGAACAGTAGTAGCAAAGAAGAGTCTCATATTTTTATTTTCAGTTACATAGGTTTTTTATATAGGTTGTTTTTTTTTTTTGTATAACATCACATCATTCTCTAATATTTAAAGTTTACAAATTATACTCTGCATTTTAAACTATGAAAAGGAGCAGAGCTAATGACCCTTTGAACTTCCCTGCAGTAAAATCTTATTTGAAGTTGTCTTTCGCTGTTCCTTTGATGTATAAGTGCTTCAGGAAATAGCACTGTAGCCAACAAATTAGTTGGAGAGATCAGTGAAGCTCTTTTGCGTAGACGTTTCTTAAATCTTCCTGTACTGGAAACAATATGAGACTCATAGTTTTGCTAATAATGTTCTATTTCTTAGCTGTACTACACATACAATTCATTATATCATAAGTTTATTTTTACTTCAGATCCCCTTTAATCAGGTACTGACACCTTGCTGATGTTTAATAAAAAATTTACAGTGTGATGTTCGGATTCACTTAAATTCAGTTATTTCATGAGTAGGCTGTTCATGGAGCATGTTCTATTATGAGGTTGCCAAAAAGATCTTCAGGAAAAAAACACCATTATTTCAGTAGAATTACTGTTCAGTAAACATAGCCGGGGGTATTATCTGGGCTATTTATGTTGAATGGTATGCAGAAATTGATTATAGATTGGGCTGAGGATCTTGTTGTTTTGACAATGATTTTGAGTGGTGGTGGTGAGTAAGGGGGCACATGTGAGGGGCATGGTATCTGCACTTGCTATGTGAAGGACATGATATCTGCTCCTATGGTGGTGGTGTGTGTGTGGTGTGTGTGTGTGCCATGTGGACATGAAATCTGTACTAGCTATGTGTGGGGCTTTATATCTGCTCCTGTTATCTGGGGAAAGGAGGGAGGGCATGATAGTTGCTCGCTACCTCAGGTGGTGGGTGTGGGGGAGAGTTTGAAAGGGGGAGGAGAGCATGGTATTGTCACTTGCTATGTGTGGAATATTATTATTATTATTTAGTATTTATATTAAATATGTTCTCGTTATCTGGGGCATTGTATCTTCACATGGTGTGTGAGGGGCAGGATATCTGCTCCTGTTGTGTGTGTGTGTTTGTGTGTGTGTGCGGAAGGACATTTGCATTTGTTCTGTGAAGTATGTGATATTTGCATTATTTTATGGGGGGGGGGAGGGGTGATATTTTCATTTGTTGTGTGTGGGATATGATATTTGCACTTGTTATGTGGGGTACATCATATCTGCATTGTTGTGTGTGGGACACATGATATTTGCACTTGTTGTGTGGGCAGAGGCGGCGCGAAGGGGGTGCTTAATTCAAACCCTCCAGCGTGAACTGACTCTAATAGACGCCGTGTCAGTTCACCGGCAGAGCAGGGCTGCAGTAAAATGGCGTCCAAAGTCTGCGAGTCTGCTGTGCAGGGCTTTGGGCGCCATTTTTCCGTAGCCCTGCTCTCAGTGCGGGAGTTTCAGTTGCTGGCTGGCAGAGGATCGTGGGCCGGGACAGGAGGTCTTCAGCAGGTGAGTAAATGTTTTTTATTTATTTATTAACAGGTGTATTTTCTGGGCAAGTCTGCCATATGATTGACATTTTTTCTAGTCAATTCTGCCACACGATTGAAGTGTTTTCTGAGCAAGTCTGCCACACATGATTGAAGTGTTTTCTGATCAAGTCTGCCACACATGATTGAAGTGTTTTCTGATCAAGTCTGCCACATATGATTGAAGTGTTTTCTAATCAAGTCTGCCACATATGATTGAAGTGTGTCCTGAATCTGCCACATATGATTGAAGTGTGATCAAGTCTGCCACATATGATTGAAAAAAAAACAAGGAACACCAAGAGCCCCAATAGTGTAATATGTACTGGTAAATGGTTACTAGATAGAGTAAATATTAATACTCACAAACCAGGGTTACCATTAGGCAACCACTGTAAAGGCAGGTGGGGAGATTTTCCTGACCCCACTCAGGAATAAGAAGTCGCTCTCTGTAGATGAGAAAAAGGGGGTTCAACCCTCCACCCAGGGTGGACTCAATATTATGCAGGAGAACAGAGGCGCCAAAAGGATAAAAGGAAGCTAAATGAGCTTAAAAACCAAATTCTTGGTAAATAGAGGAGGTAGTGGTGGACTTACCTCCTCCAAGTAGACACACAACGACTGTAGTAAAGACAGTCAATATATTTTATTTATGAACTCCAAATATGCAACGCGTTTCGCAGGTTTGATCCCGCTTCATCAGGCAATAACAACGGAGCAATAGCATATGTGGTCAGTAGAAGAGCCTGGCTCTTCTACTGACCACATATGCTATTGCTCCGTTGTTATTGCCTGATGAAGCGGGATCAAACCTGCGAAACGCGTTGCATATTTGGAGTTCATAAATAAAATATATTGACTGTCTTTACTACAGTCGTTGTGTGTCTACTTGGAGGAGGTAAGTCCACCACTACCTCCTCTATTTACCAAGAATTTGGTTTTTAAGCTCATTTAGCTTCCTTTTATCCTTTTGGCGCCTCTGTTCTCCTGCATAACATATGATTGAAATGTTTTCTGGTTAAATCTGCCACATGATTGAAGTGTTTTCTGATCAAGTCTGCCGACGTGATTGAACGTATTTTCTGGTCAAATCTGCCGACGTGATTGAACATGTTTTCTGGTCAAATCTGCCAACATGATTGAACGTATTTTCTGGGCAAATCTGCTACATGGTTGAACATATTTTCTGGTCAAATCTGCCACATGGTTGAACGTATTTTCTGGGCAAATCTGCTACATGGTTGAACATATTTTCTGGTCAAATCTGCCACATGATTGAACGTATTTTCTGGGAAATCTGCTCACATTACATGTATTTTCTTGAGAAAACCTGCACAATTATGTGAATTTTCTGGGGAAAGGGTCACCAAAACTTGGGCCCACTGTCTTTGCGTTGCACTTTTATAGGGAACCCGAGGTGAGAATAATATTGAGGCTGCCATATGTATCTCCTTTTAAGCAATACCAGTTGCCTGGCTGCCGTGCTGGTCCTCTGCCTCTAATTCTTTCACCATAGACCCTGAACCAGCATTCAGCAGGTCATGGGGTTTCTGACAATATTGCCAGAACTGACAAGATTAGCTGCATGCTTGTTTCTGGTGTAATTGAGTTCACTACTGCAACCAAATAGATCAACAGGGCTGCCAGGCAACTAGTATTGTTTAAAAGGAAATAAATATGGCAGCCTCTATATCCCTCTCACCTCGGGTTCACTTTAAATTACAGTTAGCTCCACCCTCATCCGGTCATGACCACGCCCATGTTTTGCCATGGGTCATCGGCTACCCCAGAAGCTGGTCCAGCACCTGCATAGCACCCCTCCCCCCCAGAAAAAAAATCCTGGAGCCGCCACTGTGTGTGGGTGGATGACATGCAGGGTTGGTTTTAGATAAAATGAAGCCCTGGGAAAAAGTTTGAGCTCCCTGAGAAGCAGTATGAGGTATCATCCACCCCCACCCCACCTGATGCACTATACAGGAAGAGGGAGAAGCATGCTGGACAGACAGGTGAGAATGCTCTGCTGCTTTGTGCATTCTGCAAAGAATCAGGTAACTGACCGAGGGTGGTGAAAGTCTGGCCTTTGACTCAACTTCCCCTTTTGTAGTTCCCTGTGAACCGGAGTAGGAGGCATGGCCAAGGAAAACCAGCAGAGGAAGTTGGTGCACAGAGGAGCAACATGTTACTAGTGGGGTGGCATCACCCTGAAATTTAGAGCCCTGCAGGGGAATTTGAGCTGGAGTTGTGTGGTTAGGGTGTGTTCTTTTGTGTTAGGTGGAGGCAAGGAGAAAATCCCGGTGTTGGCTTTCAAAATGAACGGTTTGGAGAGAGTTCCTGCCCAATAGACTCTCTGCGTAAAACAAGGAATGTTGCACAAAATATTGTCCGAACTTTGTTCATCCTACCGCGAAGAAACCCCACTGTGTAAGTAACCCGGGTGCAGAGAAAGTGTTGGTGTCTCTACATGCTGAAGTCTAGAACAGCCATACCTAACAATTGCACTCTGTTCTACTTCAGCTGAAAATCTGACTCAGATGCACGCAAGAAGGAAAAGGTTAATAAGGTATTGGGCACTTTTACAGCCTGCAAGGGAATAAAGTCACAGCACGTCTGAGAGCTGTTGTATGATTTCCTTTATTAATTGGCAGTGCAAAATAATGAATTCAATATCTGTGCAGTTTTTTTTCCTGTACCTCGTCACCAGGCCAAGTCATTTTATGTGGCTCTTTTCTGTGCACAGCCAGTGAGTAAGCCGGAGTGATCCCAGCACAGATGTGCGCCGTTCAACGGCCATGTTTTGATATAGTGAAATCGTGCATAAACACGAGCTGCAGATTTAATAAACAACCCCAAACTGTACAGATAAATTTATCATCTGCTGCTGCTGCTGCTGTATTAAGGTTCATTTTCAATGTTCTTTTTACCAAAATAAACATACGCTGTGTTTATGTGAACATATTTTTTCTTACGTGTACATTTTGTAGATATACATTTACCTCATGTTTTTTGGATTCTATTTATTTTTTCGATACAAAAAGCCACACAAAATGTTGGCAGTGACTTGATGTTATCCCGAATTATCTAGGGTTAGTATACAAGAGGATTCTATGAGAAAATGGAGCACAGCAATATTTTTTTTTCTCCTATAAATTAGGTGAGGTTGTCAAAAGGCCACGTTTTGAGAAAGGCCACCTGATCTGAGTCTAAGGCTACGTTTCCACTGTAGCATTGTGTTTTCATGTGAGGAAAATCATGTGCGCGTTTTAAATACCATGCATTTTATGTGAATTTTTGCATGCAAATTTTTGCAATGGCCATAAATTACATCTTTTGCCTGGTAAAAGAAAGACAAATTCATTTTTCTGGTAAGAAACAGCTGCGAAAATTCACACTTGGATGTGATTATACACGTCATTCAATAATATAGAACGCATACAATTTAATGCGAAAATTTGCATGAAATGGAAACTTGCCCATTCACAATCACGGTTTTCATACACTTGTGCAATTTTTTTCATGGAAAAATCGCACAAGTGGACACCTAGCCTTAGGTAGCTTTCTTTTTTACCAGACAAGATGGCGCTGGACTCGGACGCCTCGGCCACAGGGCTCCGGCCTTTTTTTACTTTTTTAGAGGGCTATCTCTCCTCCACTCACCTCTAGCTTCACCTCTCGCTGAGGTAGGAGGCGGAGGACATGGGCACTGCCAGTCCGGCTCTCTATCAGCCACAGATCGTGGCAGAGGATGGTCGGCAAGAGGATCAGCTGCTCAGGGACCCACGTGCAGTGCGCAGGCATGGAGAGGCAGTACGGAGCTCTGCCAATCTGCCACCACTGCCCCCGGACCATCAGCGACACCACCCACGCTGACACTACCACAGAACTGAGGGCTCCCAGGGGAGAGGTACCCGTCCTCCGCACGTTTCAGCCATGGAGGATGATGCCTGTGCAGGCCACCGGCTACTCTGCTGGTCGGGTGCGCCCCGCTTCACTCAGCGGACCAGCTGTTCGAGTGGATCAGCGCTCCTGCACTGGCATTTTTGTTGCTTCCCGACTGCTGCCCCGAGCCAGCCCCTCCAGCCACCGCTATGACAGAGGCTTCAGGGATCGGCTCCCACACCTAAGCAGGGAAGGGAGAGCTGCCGACCCTGAGCTCAGCTGTACCACGGTACCCCGCTACCCAGAGCGACCAGGACGACACTAGTACTGCAGGAGCAGCCTTCCTCCGCAGCCCGGGATTGAGGTGTCTACAGGATCCCCCTCTACCACGTGGGCCGCTGCGATGGGGCCTAGGAGTCCAGTAAGCCAGCCCGGAGCATGTGGGACACCCCACATGCTGGAGGCCTGACCACCACCGCTTCCTGCTAGGGTGGCCACTTGCAGAACCCCAAAAAGGAGGACATCACACCCTGAAAAGGAAGACATCGTACTGAGCGTGCCAAAAGTGGGTGTGGTCAAGCATAACGTGAGCGTGGTCATGGGTGGGGCCAAATATACATGACCTTAGCAGTGGTGTAAATTGTCTGCCGGGGAAGTTTGAGCTCTGCCGTAGTGTAGCCCCCAAAAATAGATGTAATCTGACAGCATTTCACCAAAAATACGCGTAATCTGGTAGAAGTTCCTCCAAAATACAAATAATATGGCAGTGGTTCCCCCAAAATAGACAATGTGGCAGCAGCAGTTCCCCCCAACATACACATAATCTGGAACCAGTTCCCCAAAATACACGAAACCTGGCAGCGGATCACCCAAAATACACATAACACCCAAAATACATGTAATCTGGCAGCAGTGGTCCCCCAAACATACGCAATCTGGCAGCAGTTCCCCAAAATACGCAAAATCTGGCAGCAGCCGTGCCCCTAACATACATAATATGGCAGTGGTTCCCCATAAATACAGATAATCTGACAGCAGTTACCCCAAAATAGGTACCCCCAGCATAGGTAGCCAGGTCTATAGGTGTCCCCAGTATAAGTAGTCATGAGTATAGTTGTCCCCAGAATAGGTAGCCAGGTGTATAATGTCCCCAGATTAGGTAGCCAGGTCTTTGGGTGTCCCCAGAGTAGTTAGCCAGGTCTATAGATGTCTCCGGTACAGATGGCCAGGTTTTTAGGTGTCCCCATAGTTAGGCAGGTCTATAGGTGTCCCCAGTATATGTAGCCAGGGCTTTAGGTTCCCCCAGAATAGTTAGCTAAGTGTATAGGCGTCTCCAGTACAGATAGCCAGGTGTATAGTGTCCCCAGTATATATAGCTAGGTCTATAGCTGTCCCCAGTATATTTAGCCAGGGCTATGGGTGTCCCAAGTATATGTAGCCAGGTCTGTAGGTGTCCCCAGAATAGTTAGCCAGGTGTCCCCCGGCAGGAGGGGCGAGCTCAGTGAAGGGAGAGCGGTAGGTACAGCAGTGTGAAAGGGAGGACATCTCCCCCCCTTTCCTCACCTTTGGGCTCCCCCTTCCTCGCTCTCCCCTCTAGAACTAAAGTTTTGGGGTGGCTGGCAGCGGGTGGGTTACCTGCCTCCTTCCACAGCGAAGCAGTAGTGATGTCGGGTTCATGAGTCATTTGAGCCTGTTCTTTCCTGTGATCATACTCATCCACTGAACCGAATCAGTTCAGTGGATGAGACAGGAACTGCAGCTGCACACTGTGTTCAGCTGCAGTTCCTGTCTCATCCACTGAACTGATTCGGCTCAGTGGATGAGTCGGATCATTACACTCACAGGAAAGAACAGGCTCAAATAACTCATGAACCGGACGTCACTTTGCAGCGCTTGGAGCGAGGCAGAGGTAAGTGCTGCCCGCTGCCAGTCACCCCAAAACTTGAGTTCTAGAGAGAGCGAGGAAGGGGGAGCCCAAAGGTGAGGAAAGGGGGGGGGGGAGATGTTCCCCCTTTCCCACTGTACCCACCGCTCCCTCTTCTCTGCGCTTTCTCCCTCCATACAGCCCAAAAAGGAGGACATCTGGCTGTCCTTCTTTGCCTTGCGCCGGACGGAGGACAAGCAGTCCAAAAACCAGACTGTCAGGCCTAAATCCGGGCGGATGGCCACCCTACTTCCTGCTGGGCCTCCCACGTGGAATCCAGAGGGGGTCTTCACCAGCCACAGCCTCCACCAGCCACAGCCCCCAGCCTGCTCAGCCACCCAGGGTCTACCCCTTCCACTGCCGCAGACCAGGTCAGCCTGCACCACCACCCACCACCCAGCCCTGAAGATCAGCGATCAGCCTGCACCACCACCCAGCCCTGAAGATCCGCGTGGGGTGGCCCACCTGGCGATTTCCCCACAGGGATGGTTACTACTCGGACTGACTGTTTGTAACCTGCAGCCAAAAAAAACTCTGCCTCTGTCTCTCTCTCCCTGCCTTGGCTCTCTTTCTTCTACACTCTCTCTTAGCTATCCCTTCTCTCTTTCTCTCTCTCTATACACTCTCTTCCAGGACACACTGCGGGGATCTGAGACTGCTGCGGAGCTGAGTGAGCGCCACCGGTAGACGGCAGGCTGCTCCCCTCACACAGCACTCCAGACTTCCCCACGCGTCCTTCACTAGATTAAGGGCTGTATGTATATATAGGTATATGCTTACTTGTACTACTGTACCTGACTGTATATGTTGGATTGCATGCATGTGTTTGTACCATCTCCGACCCTGTTGTGCCAAAAATAATTCCGGGTACAACCCCCGTTGTACTTGGCGAAATAAATATGATTCTGATTCTCTTGTATTTACCATTGCTTATAGGTACCGTATATATTATAAGTGATATATATTATAAGGTCTGTGCAGAACGTAACAATAGCCACTGTACCCCCCCCCCATTGTATGGGGGGCCAGGGGGCCAAGTAACCGGATCTGGGGGGGGTGGTCATGTACAGAATAGCGCGTTATACCTGCTCCTGAAAATGATACAGGTCATATTCACTTCCTCTTCAGTTCACCATACTGCTTCCATCTGTATGCAAGTAATATATAACTAGTGACCTTAGCCCGTTTAAAAACAAACTCTAGGTCTCATCGCCGCTAAATGCACGCGCCCGTACCGCCGTACCCACTGGCTGTGCACACACACCTGCCTGCCGCACGTGCGCACACCTGCCTGCCGCACACGCACACCTGGCCGGCCCCCTGGCCCATCCCGCTCCAATCCCAGGCTGTCCCTGTGGCACATGCGCAGTAGTGCAAACGCAGAAACACACACACACAGGGGCAGGAGGCAGAGACACAGGGCTTTTATTATATAGGATGCTCCACTCCATTGCTGCTGCATTAATGTACAGAACAGCCCCCCCCCAGCACCTGCACCCCCCCCCCCCTCATCACTGCTTCCATCCCTGTCACATGACATGGGACTGGCTGCATGGCATTGCAAACTGAAGAGGATGTGAAGAGGGACATGTATACAGGTAATATAGAACACTCCATTGCTGCTGCATTATGTACAGAACCGCCCCCTCCACCTCCTGAACCCTCCCTTGTGATGGAGGTTGGGAGGGGGGGCAGCCAACTGATCCCTGCGGAGGGCCTGGCCCAATGTAATTATACACCTGGGTCTGTGGTAGACATTGTGGAAAGCTAGAAGATACATACAGCATATATGTGTACTACAGTGGCAGGTGTAAGAATAGTGGAATTAACCAGTAGTGCTGAGCAGGACCAGATTTTGAGACCAGCTCCTGCCCAAGGGGTGGCTGAACATGGAAGAGGGGTGACTGCATATGGTACAGGAGGCTGCAAATGCAAATGGGAGGCTACAAATGGGGATCCATGCATGGAAAAGGGGGGCTGCTACCCAAGGTAGTTACACGTGAAAGAGAGGCTCATAGTTGTTATGCATGGAAGAAGGGGCTGCACACGGAATGAGAAAGGCGCTGTTGTACATGGAAGAGGAAAAGAATACTGTAAATCAGGCCTTGGTGCTGAGCAGAACTGTCTCCAAATATGCCCATTAGTTCCATACAGGAGGCACATTCACACATACTGTATATGTCTATGGCTGCTACATATTACATGTAACACAAAAAGGTAAACATAGGTGCGATAATAAGCAGGCATAACCTCCTCTGTAGCACTTTCCTGCATAGGAAGAAAAAACGGACAACTGGTGGCTGCCAAGGGAGTGCAGGGAAGAGCGCTGGATTGGATGGACTGACAGACAGCCCTGAATAGGAGGAAGAGAAAGCAAGCTCTGATAAGGAGGGAGAGAAGGGGGACCTGGCTAGGAGGGATCAAAGAAGGGCCCAGGTTAGGAGTGTGAGGCATGGGGGCCTGGATAAATGGCAGAGAAAAAGGGCCCAGGATAGCAGGAAGGGATGGAGGGCCCTGGCTAGGATGTTAATATGGAGGACTCTGGCTAGGAGAAAGAGACAGAGGACTCAGGTTAGTAGGGAGAGAAGAAAGGGCCTAGATATAAGGGAGAGAAGGGGTGCCCTGGATAGGAAAGTGAAACGGAAGGCCCTGGATAGGAGGAAGAAACGGAAGGGCCCTAGATAGGAGGGAGAGATGGAGGGCCCTGGAGAGGAGGGAGAGATGGAGGGCCCTGGAGAGGAGGGAGGGATGGAGGGCCCTGGATAGGAGGGAGAGATGGAAGGCCCCTGATAAGAAGGAGAGATGGAGGGCCCTGGAGAGGAGGGAGGGATGGAGGGCCCTGAATATGAGGTAGAGAAGGTGGGCCCTAGGTAGGACGGAGAGGCAGAGGGTCCTGGATTGGAGAAAGGGTCAAATGAAAGCTCGGCTGCTGTGGGTGCTTCTCCCACATTAGTTAGGTATATTTACATGGTACAATCTAGAAGAGCCTGCAGACAGGTTTACATGGTGCACTTTTCTATTAAAATCTGTAGTTGTGTTTACATGGAGCTGTCTGAAAGTGTCTGTAGGTAAGTTTACATAGAGCCATCCAGTAGTGTCTGTAGGACCATTTACATAGTGCAATCTAGCAGTCTTTAGGTAGGTTTACATGGAGTTGTTCTTCAGTGAAATCTGTATGTTTATATGTACAGTGACCAGACTTTTCTGGGCCCAACTTGGGATGGGGCCAATAAATGGGCGTGGTCATGACATGATGTGGGTGGAGCAAACTGTAATGTAACAGCGTAACTCAAAGGCAGTGGGCCCAAGTTTCCTCAACAAAACACAGGCAAGGTAAACCTAAAGGTAATTAGACAACGTTCACCAAACACAAAATGCCAAATGTTGCAGCAATTACCCCAAAGTAGCAAATGTTACTTCCAACATATGAAATACAGCAAACATGTGTTAGAATGCAGCAAATCTTACTTCTCACACATGAAATGCGGCAAACAGTACCTTCCACAATTGTTAAAATGCAGCAAATGTTACCTACCACACATGAAATGCAGCAAACATGTGAAATGTGGCATGCGTTACCTCTGAAACCTCCTGAAATACACATGCATTATCCTACATATATAAATGCATTAAACCTTCTCCTCTCTGGGTGCTGCTGGGTGGGAGGGTGGCATTGGGTGTTTCTGCCTGCAGGGTAGGGTAGTAGGGTGACACTGAGTGCTACTGGGTGGGGTGGGAAGGTGACACTGAGTGCTATTGGGTGAGGTGGGAGGGTGCTACTGGGTGCTGCTGTGTGGAATGGGATAGTGACACTTGGTGCTGCTGGGTGAGGTGGGAGGCTAACACTGGGTGCTGCTGGGTGGGGTGGGAAGGTGACAGTGGGTGCTACTGGGTGGGGTTGAGGGGTGCTACTGGTTGCTAGAGATGGCCCAAACCTCCGATTTTCAGTTCGCGAACTCCCGCAAAAGTTTGGTTCGCGCGAACTTTCGCGAACCGCAATAGACTTCAATGGGGAGGCGAACTTTGAAAACTAGAAACACTTATGCTGGCAAAAGTGATGGAAAAGATGTTTGAAGGGGTCTAACATCTGAGTTTTTGCATGGATGAGTAGGATGGACGCCAAAAGTCCCGGGGAAAAATCTGGATTTGACGCAAAGCAGCGTTTTATGGGCAGAAATCACATTGAATGCTAAATTGCAGGTCTAAAGTGCTTTAACACATCTTGCATGTGTATACATCAATCAGGGAGTGTAATTAGAGTACTGCTTCACACTGACACACCAAACTAACTTTGTAACGCACCGAAAACAGCTGTTTGTGTAGTGACGGCCGTGCTGGACTGGTGCGCATCATGGCCAGAGTGCAGGCCGTGGCGGTTTTCAAGCCCATATGGTCGCCGGGCTGTGGTAGCTCAATAATAGAACAACAGTGACTGTCCAGCTGATCAAATGTGATCTGTCCACAATGAAGCAATGACCTTATTATTTTGGGTGTGCCCCCCCCCCCCCCCCCCGAGACACTCATATAGCCGTCAGTCATTGCTTCATTGTGATACGCAAGCCCCTTCACCGCAGCAAGGTAATGATCACGAAGGGGAATTGGCACATGTACATGCCTTTTGTTTTGTTGTTGCAGCTGCAGTGCAGCCAGAAAAATTAGGCAGACATGTACATGCGCCAGAAAAAGTAGTAGAGCATTCAGGAATCCACCTGGAGTCCTGGACCCTGTTGGTGGTGGCGGAGAAGGCAGTCAAGCAGTCTGTGGTAGTGATGGGCAAACACCTGGATGTTCGGGTTCGGGAAAGTTCGCCGAACATGGCCGAGATGTTCGGCATGTTCGGGCCGAACCCCGAACTTTCCGAACATCCAGCTTTTGGGGGCCATATGGGGTCGCAGGCATAAGGGGGGAGCATGCCCCGATCGCGGGGGGGGTCGGAAATTCCCCCCACCCCCTCCGCTAGCACTCCCCCCTCTGCCCGCTTCCCCATACAAAAGTTTAAGCAAAGTACCTGTATAGTGGATGGCCTGGCAGTGGGCGGCACTGTGGAGTGAGGAGGAGGAGTCCGGAGAGTGACGAGTTGAGGGAGGCCGGGCAGCGGGCGGTTCAGCGGAAGTACCCTTGTGGTACTTCCGCCCTTTCTCTGACCTCACGCCCGCTGCCCGGCCTCCCTCAACGCGTCACTCTCCGGACTCCTCCTCCTCACTCCACAGTGCCGCCCACTGCCAGGCCATCCACTACAGGTACTTTGCTTAAACTTTTGTATGGGGAAGCGGGCAGAGGGGGGAGCGCTAGCGGAGGGGGTGGGGGGAATTTTCGACCCCCCCCCGCGATCGGGGCATGCTCCCCCCTTATGCCTGCGACCCCATAGGGGGGCAGTATTCGGCCGAACAGGGCCCTGTTCGGCCGAACAGGGGCCCTGTTCGGCGGCCATTAGAAGTTCGGGGCGAACCCGAACTTAAAAGGCCGAACACCATCAGGTGTTCGGCCGAACGCGAACATCACCCGAACAGGGTGATGTTCTGCAGAACCCGAACAGTGGCGAACACTGTTCGCCCAACACTAGCCTGTGGGCAGAGGTGCTGTGTGGGGAGCGACTTAGTATTGGAGCAGGCTGTCACACGGTGTGCAGGCAGAGATGCTGTGTGTGGGGACTGACTTACTCTTTGGGCAGGCCTGAGCGTGCTTTGCAGACCAGGCATCCGTGGTCAGATGGACCCTTGACCCAACGCTGTGTGCCAGAGATGTCACCACTTGCCTTTCAACATCACGGTACAGTTTATGTATCACCTTTTTTGAGAAAAAATTGCGGCCTGGTATCTTCCACTGCGGTGTGTGGCTTTGCTTTTGTGTGCTGCTTTTCCTCAGGTGGTCATCCCATTGCAGTTTGTGCTTTGTAATCATGTGCCTTCGTAAGGTAGTTGTCCCTACGTGGGTCTTAGTCTTTCCAAGGCTCAATTTTCAGTGGCAGAGAGTACAGATGGCATTGCTCTCATCTGAGGCAGACACACAAAAACATTTCCACACCGCTGAGCCCTGGGGTGATTGTATTTTGGTGGTGGCGGCCGACTGAGTGTTAAGTGGGGAGCCAGAATCAGAGCAGGAGGAGGAAGATATGCGGAAGCTGAGAAAGATGAGGTGTTCTGTGTTAAATATCAACTACGTCCTGACACTATTGGGGGTTGCACGTGCCTTCTTCTGAACACTGTACTTTGGTCGCGGGCCGCACGAAATCACGACAGCGCGACCTTGAACAGACCTGCCAGGTGGCCTGCCTCTGCCTTTTGTTTTGTCCATATTGGGGGGGATGAAGTAAAAGGTATGCACTGACTTGACTAATACAATGTGCAGTCAGTCACACAGGTACAGTTAACAGGTATGCACGGAGTGGTATATCACACTGCGTGCACTCAAGTAGGTAGGTGGGTGCACTGTGAACAACAGGTAGGTATATGCAGTGATGAGTATTACAATGTGCACCTGTCACACACACACAGGTACCAGACAGGCACATTGACACTGCGTGCGCTCATGTAGGTAGGTGGGTGCACTGAAGTGAACAACAGGTAGGTATATGCAGTGATGGGTATTAAAATGTCTGACTGACAGGGCTGTATATAATCCAAGTGGGCCACACAAAAAAAAAATAGATCACAAGAACAAGATGATCTCTCAAAAGAGCTGTTGAGGGGCGCTTTTTCAGCAATAAGAATTAGCAAGGAGCAAGCTAAGAAGCCTACAAGAGCCTAACTAAGCTTTCCCTATAGGTCTCTGCATAGCAGCTCTGACTTCTCTAATTACTGCAGGCACACGAGTGAGTCCAATGCTTCACGCTGCCTGCCTTTTATAAGAGGGGAGTGGCTCCAGGCGGGAGTGTAGCCTGATTGGCTACAATGTGCCTGCTGACTGTGATGTAGAGGGTCAAAGTTGACCCTAATGATGTAGTATAGGAGGCGAATCAAACCGACATAAAGTTTGCATTCGCCCGCGAATGTGAACCACCGAAGTTCGCCAGGAACCGTTCGCCAGCGTACCGTTTGGGCCATCTCTACTGGTTGCTACTGGGTGCGGTAGGAGGGTGCTACCTGTGCTGCGTGGTAGGTTGGGAAGGTGACGCTGGGTGCTAGTGGGTGCTGCTGGGTTGGCTGGGAGGGTGCTACTGGGTGCTGTGCTGCTGGTCGGGAGGGTAACACTGGCCCTGGCCTCCTCCTCCAATCTGTATTTTCTGTTACCTGGGCTGGGTGTGACTGTGCCCTCCTCGGTCCCTCATGGTCTGGCTGCTGTCATCAGAGTTGAATCGTACATGGACAATGGCAGCACTCTGGGGGCAGAGCTGGGGAGGAGCTAATGTGTATGCGGTTGTCTGGCCGTGCCTGTGTACACTGTACACTGAGTGAGCAGATCAGAGGGTGGACAGGAGGCGGGGCATGCAGCCACTCAGAGTCCCGCTGCTGGGACATCCACCAGCAAACCTAGGACATTACCCAGGAAAAAATTCAGCTAAATCTGTGACCTGTTGTATTATATGGTGCAAGCTAGCAGAGTCTGTAGATAGATTTACATGGTATAGTCTAGCAATCTGTAGGAATGGCCAGATTTCAGGCAAGGCCACAAAGGCCATGGCCTAGAGCACCAGGAAAGTAAGGGGTGGGCTGTGGGTAGCAGCCAGGTGGCAGTAGCAGCAGTTAGCCTGCTGAACATTTGTCCTGTTACACAGAGTTTGACCATAGCGGTGGGCAGCTACCAACAGCCAGATCTGGCACTGGGGAATGAAGGGGCAGCAAACTGGCACTTGTGATTTCTGAGCTGCCTGTCACTCACAGGCAGCTCAGTCATCTTACAATCTAATCCCTGCCATCATGTCACTAACTGTCCTCAAGGAGCTTATAATGTCATTCCTGCCATCGCCTCACTAACTGTCCTCAGAGTAGCCTATAATCTAATCCCTTACATGCTGGGTGGGGGCGTGTTAGGATGCTATCAGTCTGGGGGGCAGCTCGTGATAGTGGGCCTTGGGCGGTAAAAAGTACAGATCCGGCCCTGTTTGTAGGTAGGTGTACTTGGAGTTTGTTGCAGAGTCTGTAGGTAGGGTTACATCACAAAGTCTGGTAGAGTTGTCTGAATCACAAAACAGGCTAAATAGAATCACTACAAGCCAGGTGCCACAGTTCATAGATTTGAATGATGCCCATTGCTGTCTGTAAACTTTGTATATGCAAACAGATTTAATGTACAGTATATACTGAACAAAAGAGGTATTGGACCACAGAAACTGATCTTTGAAAATTAGGAGAATCTCCATGGAAAAAAAAATCAGGAACAAATATTGAAAATGTGGGTTGTCTCTGGAAACGAGGGACATTTGGCAAGTTTTCACATGAGACAAACAAAAACCTGATCCTCATATCCACTTGCAGCCGCCAATGATACAAAACAGACTGAGACATCCAAGTTAATTCAGAGCAGTGTGTGTAACTTCAAACGCATGGAGGCGAATGACAGAAATTCCACAACCCTATTCTTGTCTCCTGGAGTGATGAGACTATGATTTTGTGGTAAAGAAAATTCCCAAAAATGCTATTGTTTGACTTCCTCACTATGCATCTCCTATAGCGGTGCATGGAAACAGACTAATGCTTGTTTAGGGGGAAAAAAACCCTTTATGAAAACAATGCAGACTTGCCAACTCATGCATATTCCAGCATGTTAGCGCTGCTAAAAATAATGGAGACGCTACCATAAAAGGCGTGCATATTCCTCAATAGTCTACCATTCTTAAAGTGAACCTCCGGACTAAAAACTGAGGTGCAGGGGGTAGTAGTGGTCAGGGGAACAGAACTCCGAAACGGTGAGGTAGAGGGAGATGAGGAATCCCAGAGGCTTCCTTTTCCTAACTTCTTCCTTTGCAAACATCACAGGTGTGCTTCAATCTGAGTGTAGTAGTAACTGTTCAATGTCACATTTCCTTGAAAATCTTAAATTGAGAAATAAAAATAGTGAGATTGTACAAATGTTGTATCATTAGTGGGCATCTTTAGTCTTTAAAGATATTACCTGCAGAATTCCCCTGCCTCCTCCCCTTTGTCCTTTTTCAGAATTCCTCAGTGCTTAGAGATTCCTCTATTTCTGCTGTATAATAATTTATTCCACATAACTAAATCATTAGAAGGCTAATCTAGTTTGGTCTGCTTTTCATCTGGAAGAGTTAATGACTAAGTACTAGGCAATGCCTCTTTATTACGTACATCCCTCCACATGTATTTTAATGTGCAGTAAATACAGGGATTTGTAATGTATCCTTTGATAAATTAAAGCCATATTTCCCTGTAATGGTGCCGATGATTGATGTAGATGACAGGAAATGTGTTGTAAATATGTTTCTTTTAAGCAAATGTTATATAATTAAGATGAAACCCCCTGGACACAGGTTTTGTTCTTATGAAATAAATCATTTTAGTGCAGTGCTCTTCTCATGGTGTTACATTACAAACCTTCATGTGAAAACTATAGAATATGGGAAAAGTTTTTTTTCCCCTTCTCGGGTCTGTAAGTTTGCCTACCTGACTCCAAAGACATGACTGTGTCTGATGCTGTGATTACAGGAGCCAGTCGTCACCAGCAGGATGGGACTTGCTTGTTTACATAGCTTAGAGGGGTCATGACAACAGTGTGGCAGACTGTACATGTGGAATAGGGGAATGCAGTGTTCTGTAGAGTTATACACTGAGTTCATTGTCTAAACAATATCAGAATCTGTTTGTAAAAAATGCCATTGCTGGGACATGTACTTTTCTGGAATGAGGGCTTATGTTCAAGTGCATTCATAACTATGTTCAATGAGCCCCAAATTGCCCTATGCAATTGTAAGACATTGGTAATTGTGCTTGTAGAGCCCACTTCTTGTCTATTTATAAATATTTTACCCAAACAACTTTTTCACGGAGTTCAGTCAAGGCCAGATTTCTGCATAGGCCACATAGGTCAGAGTCTCTGAGATCTGCTGCACAAGTTGTGAGATAGTTCCTGGCCTAGATAGAGGACCTAATCTCGCTGAGTTCACAGAGTTCAGTCGAGGCCAGATTTCAGCATAGGCCACATAAGCCATGATCTTTGAGATCTGCTGCACAAGGTTGAAGGTAGTGAAGGTCCTGGGCATGAGGACTTGCTTCCCAAGATGGGAGGTAAGCCATAGATTAGGGGAGGTACCAAAGTGTGAGGTAACCTATGGCTTACAAGAGCTGCAGCCCAAAGTGGAAGGTAGCTTATGAACTAGGGAAGTTGTTACCCAAGGTTGGAGGTAGGTCATGGCCTGTGAGAGCTGCTGCCCATGGTGGGCAGTAGTTCATGGTCTAGAGGAGGAGCAGCTGCTCAAGGTGGGAGTTAGGTCATGGCTTAGGGAAGCTAATTCCCAAGGTGGTATGTAGGACATGGAAGAGGAAATATGCCACTCAAATGATGGGGCTGCATATAGAGAAATGAGTTTTGGATACAGAGGAAATAGTTTTTGCACATGAAGGTTATCAATTGAAGAGTATGTTGCTGCATAGAGGGAGTCTACTGCACAGAGAAGAAGGCCTACTATACATGGTAGACGGGCTGCACATGAAATGGTAATAGCATTTCAATTTGGTTTAGGGAAGCAAAAATAATAAATCTGCCCTAGGCGCAGCATTCCACATTTTTTTGCACATTTTTTTTTCCTTCTGTCTCTTCATGCTTTCTCCGAACAACCACTGCTGCCTGTTCCTGTGGTTTCCTCACCCATCTCAAGTCTTTGGATCAGTTCTGATCATTCTTCTCTGTATACTTATGAAAGCAGGAAAGGCAATTACAGAAACAGAAATGGAAATACAGAAATCAATGATCCAGTCTGATTTACAGATCACAAATATGTGATTACAACTTTCCGGGCCTGTGGTGAGTGTAGCAGACTCATCTGTCATGCCAGAAATGACTTCTCACCTCTTCTTCTGTCCAGCATCTGTCTCCATTGCCGCCCAGCGCCTATACCACGTGACACCACCGCATGTACTGATGTCATTACATGTGATGGTGTCACATGGTACAAGCGCCCACAGTGTTACTTGAAAAAGATGCTAGACACACACAGGAGAAGGCCAGGAGTCATGCTGGTGTGATGGGTGAACCTTCAACTCTCAGCACTGATTTGGGGAGGGGATACATTACATTGTGTGTGGGGAAGGGGTGGGGGCAGCGCTAGGACAATTTACAATTGAAATAATGCTTAAAGGAATTGTCCAAGCTAGAAAAAAAAAAGATCCACTTATCTGGGGCTTCCTCCAGCCTGTGGCAGCCGTCCTGTGCCCTCGCCGCAGCTCCGATAGCTCCCAGTCTTCTCCGCTGGTGCAGCCGACCTCGTCAGGTTGGTTTCCGGGTCGGCTACTTCTGTGCTCCACCGCACGGGTCACGTGGTCCCTCCGACATCATCAGGACGGTACTGCACCATCGGAGCTGTGGTGAGGGCACAGGACGGCTGCCACGGGCTGGAGGAAGCCCCAGGTAAGTGGATCTTTTTTTTTTCTAGCTTGGACAATCACTTTAAATGTATTGGAAATCTTTCTGCAGCTTGTGGGCAGGCAATAGATCACTCTAGGACAGGCATGGGCAAACTTCGCCCTCCAGCTGTTAAGAAACTACAAGTCCCACAATGCATTGCAGGAGTCTTTCAGCCACAGTCATGACTCATAAAGGCAAATGCATTGTGGGACTTGTAGTGCCTTAACAACTGAAGGGCCAAGTTTGCCCATGCCTGCTCTAGGATGAGATTCAATCAGAGAGGGATATTTCTGATGGTCAATCTGGTGGCAGATCGAGAGATGGATGGGTACCTTTAACCTACAGCAGGTTTCTGTCTTACAATCAAAACACTTACCAAGGTGAGAACTGGAGCACTTTTCACTTATCACACTTCAGGATTCCCAGTTGTGCTGCAGAGAGATAAAATGGAGATAAACACAGCTTGAGCAATGAGATGGAAAAAAGGCAAGCAGACACACGAAAGTCCAGAAACTCTGCGGAATTATGTGGAGGGTATGAATGGGTGAGATATGGAAAGGTATTTTTAATTACTGGAACAAAGGAGGCTGCAGTGAGATGAGGTAAGTGAACTGTGCAGTCAGTTCAGGGGCTGTGTTGATTACTTACATAAGAGTGAATAATTGTACCTGCGCTCTTTTTCAGCAAAGTCTGTTACTATAAAATTGTTTCAATCTTAGTAATTCAGTGTCATGTACCTGACGGATGGAGAAAGTCTGCTAGCTGGTAACAGTAAGTAAATGGCTTATTGCAAATGAAAGGCCTTTATCTCTATTGGCACCAATCCTGTTATCAAATGTAAACCTTGCACTGTCCATGGTACTGAGAGAGATTTCGATAAGGATTTCAGGAAAGTTATAAAATTAGCTAATTAATAAATAAGTCTGAAAGTTATCTCTATATTGTGTTTGTTTGTTGTTAATGTTGTACAGAAGAAAGAATTGAACCCTGGTCTCCTGTGTCAGAGGCAGAGCCCTTCACCGCTTTTACACATGAAGTCCTCTTTTAACAGTAGCCCCAATTTCAATGTAGACAAGCACTCTATTTTTCCTATTACCCCAGACGTGCAGCTGCCCCCATTTCCATGTAGACAAGCAGAGTACATATTATGTAGGCAGTTGGGCGCAGGCAGAGGCGAATGATGGCTCTACCGGCTGCCGCCAAACTCCCCAGTGGCGTTAAATATTATTCCGCCTCTGAGTTGTAGTAAGGGATGGTGATATAATTCAGGGTCTTGCGATTGCTGGAGCCCTGAATTACTTTTACGTGCCATTACTCTTACATGCTATGCCTGTGCCCAGCTTCAGCACTCAATGCTGAGTGCCGGGTGCCAAAATGATCAGATTTGGACAAGCAAGGCCTTCTATCCTTCATTGATTAAAATTCCTGTTCCACTTATAGCACCCCAGACATGAGCAGCATCCCCCATTTCTATATAGACAAGCACCATCTTCTACCCCTCATCTGCTGGCAGATTCATGTACAGAAGCACACCCCTTCAGTGTCTAACCGTCTATATGTTTGCCTCCTATTCCATTAATAGCATCCCAGACTTGTGGACCGGCCCATTTTCCATATGCAACTCTAATCTATGTTCAGCCTGACACATCACAGCCATTCTGACCACAGTAAAGATACAAAGTTATGTAAAGAAATAAACACTGATATATGTGTGTTTCAAAATAAGAAAAAATGCTTATTTGACCACGTGTGGGCACTTGGAAGGGAATGAGCAACTGATGCTGCTATTGACATGGCATGACACCACAACGATGTGCACTGGGAACAGGTGGTCTCATGGCATTATTTCCTCTTTGAAAGCACATTTGAATATCCTTGGAAAAGATTAGAGTTAAAGTGGATCCGAGATGAACTTTTACTCATTGCATAATTGTGTTCCTTTCCTATTGTTTATAGGGCATTTCTCAAGCCAAATACTTTTTTGTTTTTGTTTTAATACTCTAATTCCCTATAAACTAAAACAAGCCACGCTCACAGGTTTTCAGAGAGCCAAGGCACTTTCAGACAGTGGCAAGGGCTCATGGGAGCTCAGTCTGGGCAGGAGGAGGGGGAGGTATTACTAGCCAGAGATTTCAAAGGCAGAGGGGAGGAGGGAGGAGGAGGGGGGATTAGTTTTTTTTTGCTCAAGATGCAGATAAGCCTGCCTCTGTGTAATGTTTACAAACATTAAACATAGCATGGCTGCTGTCATTGTATCACAGTAAGAAATAATCATATTCTATTAAAGCTGTTTGCAGCTAGATTTGCTGTGTTTAGATTTAAATAAATCTAAACTTTAGATAAGATATATAGACAAGTTACTTGTTATAGTTAGTTTTTCATCTCGGATCCGCTTTAAGGTGGCCACTAACGATGTAATTTGCCAAACGATCATTTAATGGACAAAAATATCCTAACCAATAGATCAGATTGACAGGATCACTATGAAAATCGGATTGATTTTATTAATCTGATTTGATTGGTTAGGAGGTTTTTTTCCATTAGTGGTCACAAACAATCATTTCCGATGGTTCATGCGAAGACTCGTTCATAAACGATCGTTCAGCAAATTGTATCAATAGTGGCCACCTTTAAGGAAGATGGAGTAAGAATGGAGTAAGCAAGGGAGGGTATGCTTAGCAGATTTGACAAAAGGTCTACTTTAGTGGTCTTGTCACACAATTATATATTAGCTTGTCCTTCTTTTTCCTCGCCACAAACGGTGGCGTAGTGGTTAGCGCTTTTGCCTTGCAGCACTGGGTCCCTGGTTTGAATCCAAGCCAGGGCCCTATCCGCAAGCAGTTAGTATGTTCTCTCTGTGTCTGTCACTCTGGTTTCCTCCCACATCCCAAAAACATACAGATAAGTTAATTGGCTTCCACCTAAATTGGCCCTAGACTACGATACATACACTACACAATACATACATAGACATAGACCTATGAGTATGGTAGGGATTAGATTGTGAGCTCCTCTGAGGGACATTTAAGTGACAAGACAATATACTCTGTACAGCGCTGGGGAAGATGTTGGCACTATATCAATAGTAAATAATGATAAATATGTATATGTATATATCCTTGTCAAACTGACAGAAAGATTATTTTACATAAGTAAGGAAAGATGTAAGCAGTACCATCTGATGTGCTGGGGAATTTTTAGTCTAAGTTAAGTTTAGTCTTAAGTTAGACTAAGCTGTGAATTTTTAGACCACTTTAGAGCAAGCTGTAGCCCCGAGCTCATAGATAGCAGGTAGAGCACCATGTAGTGTCATTTTTAGCCTGGAAACATGTTGTAACATCTCTGCAGGTTGGGCATATTTTTCAGCTTCTTTCAGGCTGGTTTTTGCACCTGCCACAGGCAAGTGTCTCTGTTAGAGAAATACCTTTCTGCTAGTACAGGCCCGAGCCTGTTTTACATCCTGCTTTACCTGAGTGATTTTATCTACTTCACCTTACAAACTTCTCAATAGCCGGCTTCACAGCAGACACCTGATATTGTGAGGTGATGCTGTATGCAGTAAACGTGCCATCACATAAGACTGCAGAGAATTCCTAGCTTGTTATCACTCCACTGTCATTATAGACGTGTATTTAGTTGTATGTACAAGGGAGATAATCAGCTCCAGACAGTATGCTGGCAGATCCATGAATCTCATAGTGATTCACTGACCCTGCTTGAATAGTCTAGTTTCAGCAGCTGCTTTACCTCTTCTTCCTGCAGTTCAGCTGCTGGACAGCAGAGATGGCAAGGTAATGCAAAAATAAAATGGATATTGGGTTTTTATACTGTCCGGCCCAGTGCACACCAAAAAACCTCTAGCAGATCTGCAAAACGCTAGAGGTTTTTGAAGCAAATTTCAGAGCGATTCTAGGCATGTTTTCTAAACATGCCGTGCATTTTTTGCAGCGTTTTTGTGTAGCAGATTAGAAATATTGTTACAGTACGTCTGTTACTGAACAGCTTCTGTAACAAAAATGCCTGGAAAACCGCTCAGACCTAGCGTTTTGCAGAGCTGTTTTACACTTTCCTATACTTTAACATTGAGGCAGAAACGCCTCAGAAATCTAAAAAATGCTCCAGACCCCGAGTTTGCGTTTGTGGAAAAAACAAACCGCTCTAGTGTGCACCATCCCATTCACTTTCATTATCCAAGCGGTTTTCCCCCTGCAAGCATTTTAAAAAACGCTTCAGAACTGCTCTGGTGTGCACCAGCCCTCCCTCTTATTCTTTCATGCTAGGCACAAGCTCAGGGCGGGGCCAAGGTAGAGGTATTAGAGGCACCAGCCTAGGGTGCAGCATTGGGGGGAGCATGCAGAGTCCTGCACAGTAAAACCAAACTTTCATTCTCTGCTGAAAGTTTGAGCAGTTGGGTCTGACAATTGGCATCTATGCAGGCATATCCCTATCCGCTCTATAATACGAGTGGCACCATCAAAAGGTCTAGTGAGCCTATGGATATATATAACTGTCTGTGTATTTGTAATCATGGATGGGGAGGTGGTTAAATAGGGAGCATTTCTCTCAGTTAGCCTGACTGAGCGAGTTGTAAGCAGGGTCAGTCATGAAAAGGAAAGGGCAGAAGGGCGAGGGCACCAAGGAACCTGAGAAAGTGATTGACAGGGGAAGGAGGGAGGGCCCATGTGGTGAGGGCAAGCAATCGAGGTTTGAGGTGGGGAAAGTGGGGGGGGGCTGTACCCAAAGTGGCATGTGACATGATGAGATAAAAACAGGCACAGCCCTAGTAAGACATTCTCTGAAGTCCCTTTTGGTTTTCCAGTACAGCAAGAGCTAAAAAACTTGAGTTGTTATCTATGCAAAAGAGCTTGTTGACAGCTTGTCGAATTCAGTGCAGTTTCCTGAAAAGTAAAATTAGGCTAAAACAGCTGAGAAACAGTGAGCTAAGAAATCCACTGAGGTTTTTCTGCAGGAAAGTTCAAGGGGTCATTACTTCTCTTTGTCTTTCAGCTTAACAAGACAGAGTGTTTATTCTAAACAGCAATTGCGACGGTCTGATGCAAACAAATTAGCCATTAAACTACAAAACGTTTATTTTCACTTCAGGTTCACGTTAATCTCTGTCAGTAAGCAGCTTGATAGAAATGTAAAAGCTCAAACAAAGCTACTGATCAAGATAATATGGTTTTTGCCTAAACAAGACTTTCTGACAATGCTTACAGCACCAGAAATGTGGACAATGCTTTCCACAAACTCCCTTATGCTTTGAATTAACTACCAATACTTACTCTGGCTTGTGTACATATGCTTATCATTTTTAATTTCAACAGTCTCTTATAATTATTTAACATCAATTTTCCAAGAGTCCAACTATAGCATACCCTGAGGAACACATGTCATGTGTTGAGAACGTAGAGTGTTGTGGATTTATAGTCGGTTTAAATTGAATTAGCAATGTGATAACTAATTGAAAAGGAAAACCAGATGTAATTTAAGTGATGCATCATTCACAGAAAAGGACCAGCATTATTTTCATTATGATCAGGCCGGAATCCGGTAACTTATTTTACCATGTGGAACTGTCTTTATTAGATCCTGTGGCTGTAATCTAAAGATAGTGTAGCATGTGTTATGTTGTCTGATTGATCCTATTTCTTACATAATCTCTAAATGCACCAGGTCAGAGGAAAGCTTTACTTGAGATCTCATCTGATTGTGTTTACATACCCTCAATGTGAAAAGACAGAGCTTGAGATGTTTCCTAAACTAGATCAGAAATGTCCACTCAGGTGTACTAGAACAGCAGTAGAAATTAGTAGACAGCTGGAAAGGGGGTGGTGGTGGGGAGGGGGATTATCCTCTCTGTTATCTAATGTAATCTAATCAAACTGTTGTCAACTAATCACAGGTTATTTTTAATAATCAGGGCCTTGTTTGCAGGCTTAATATCATGTACCTGGGGAGTATGAATCCTCTGTGTGGCCAGATGGGTGCAGCCCTGGAGACCAGCTGGGTGCGCCCGAAGGCGACTGCTCAGTGTGGCTGGATAATCCGATGCGAGGCACAGGTACAACAGACAGAAGACATAGTCGGAGATAAGACAGACGTTCATTATTAGGAAATCAGTCCAAGTCCGCAGAGATACAGGAGCAAAGGACAAATGGATTGTCAGAGTATTGCCAAGATGAAAAGCCGGGATATCAGTTTATTAAAGTATAAGTCTCTCTGAACACAGGAACACAGAAAACCTGTTGCTCTGGCAGTGAGCAACAGCAAGGGAAGCACATAACATAATCCAGGAAGTCAGATTACAGGTGCAAACAGGGAAGCATAGCACATTCCAGACACCAGATGGCGCAGGAAAGTCTAAAGGTCCTAGAAGGGAAAACAGTTCTGTAGAAAGAATCCTGAGCTGGTGGGTTGCCGTGGGCAACCACTTCCAGAGGCGTGTTGTTTTTTACAACACTCCCAAGCCCTAGAGGACCTCACTATATCAGGCCCTCAGCATAGTACTGGCTTTGAAATCTGTAAACCTTTTCTGTTTGAGTGTCTGTCAGGCTGTAGCTTTCAATTTCTTTCTGGCTGCTAGTCTTTTAAAAGTGACAACAAACTTTTTTGGCTTTGATAGATAATACATTCAGTTTCCCTCTTGTGTCTAGAACAAGCCACATAAAACTACAGTATACCTACATCTTTAATATTAAATAAAAAAATGAAATACAATAAAAACAGGAGAAAAGTCACATAACATCAAAACACCCATAAATAATAGTTTACGGCAATACAATCAATACGTTCATGCACAAGAGACAGATGACCTGTAGTAAACAATGACTGAGTTGAAAACTCAACTGACAGAGATGGTGTTTTTAAATATTTGTTATTTGTAAATAATTTAGTTGTATTATGCTATACTGATCAGAGGCGTAGCTAGGGTTTTCAGCGCCCGGGGACAAAGACTATTAATGCGCCCCCTAAGGTGAAGGGTCGTGACCAAATGTGGGCGTGGTTATGGGTGCTCCACATTTGGTCACGCCCCTTCAAATGTACATGGAGGTTAGCAGGCTCACGCTCACCCACCCTCCCTCAGTATGTACCTTCCAGCATGTTCCAAGACAAATTCAGCAATCATGAGCCCCCCCCATCAAGACAAATTCCGCAATCATGAGTAAACATGAGGCCCCCAACATGACCAACTCAGCAATCATGAGGCCCCCAACAAGACAAATTTAGCAATCCTGAGGCCCCCAACAAGACAAATTCAGCAATCATGAGGCCCCTAACAAGACAAATTCAGCGATCTTGAGGCCCCCAACAAATCATGAGGCCCCCAACAAGACAAATTCAGTAACCATGAGGCCCCCAACAAGACAAATTCAGCAGTCATGAGGCACATAAATAGACAGCATTTCACATAAATAGGCAGAATGCCCCCTTAATATGGTAGACACCTCTCACCTGGCAGCAGTTCCCCAAAATACACTCAATCTGACAGCAGTGCTTCCCCAAAAATAGGTAGCCCCAGGTCTATAGGTGTCCCCAGAATAGGTGGCCAGCAGTATAGATGTCCCCAGAACAGGTAGCCAGGGGTAGAGATGTCCACAGAACAGGTAGCCAGGGGTATATGTGCCCAGTATATGTAGGCAGGGGTATGTGTCCCCAGTATATGTAGCCAGAGGTATATGTGCCCAGTATATGTAGCCAGGGGTATATATGCCCAGTATATGTAGCCAGGGGTATATATGCCCAGTATATGTAGCCAGGGGTATATGTACCCAGTATATGTAGTTAGGGGTATATGTGCCCAGTATATGTAGGCAGGGGTATATGTGCCCAGAGTAGGTAGCCAGGGGTATATGCCCAGTATATGTAGGCAGGGGTATATGTGCCCAGAGTAGGTAGCCAGGGGCATATGTGCCCAGAGTAGGTAGCCAGGGGAATATGTGCCCAGAGTAGGTAGCCAGGGGTATATGTGCCCAGAGTAGGTAGCCAGGGGCATATGTGCCCAGAGTAGGTAGCCAGGGGAATATGTGCCCAGAGTAGGTAGCCAGGAGTATATGTGCCCAGAGTAGGTAGCCAGGGGTATATGTGCCCAGAGTAGGTAGCCAGGGGTATATGCCCATTATATGTAGGCAGGGGTATATGTGCCCTGAGTAGGTAGCCAGGGGTATATGTGCCCAGAGTAGGTAGCCAGGGGTATATGCCCAGTATATGTAGGCAGGGGTATATGTGCCCAGAGTAGGTAGCCAGGGGTATATATGCCCAGAGTAGGTAGCCAGGGGTATATGTGCCCAGAGTAGGTAGCCAGGGGTATATGTGCCCAGAGTAGGTAGCCAGGGGTATATATGCCCAGAGTAGGTAGCCAGGGGTATATGTGCCCAGAGTAGGTAGCCAGGGGTATATGTGCCCAGAGTAGGTAGCCAGGGGTATATGTGCCCAGAGTAGGTAGCCAGGGGTATATGTGCCCAGAGTAGGTAGCCAGGGGTATATGTGCCCAGAGTAGGTAGCCAGGGATATATGTCCAGTATATGTAGGCAGGGGTATATGTGCCCAGAGTAGCCAGGTCAGGTGTCCCCCTCCCCAGCAGGAGGGGAGCAGCGCAGAGAAGAGCTGCTCTACCTTCCTCGCTGTCCCCTCCAATGTCCTGGTGGCTGGCAGCGGCGGGCGGAACTTACCTCCGTCTCGTCGCAGCGCCGGATGGATCTGCCACTACTCTGGTCTGGTCCAGAACAGAGCAGCGGCTGCGCACCCGAACTTCCGGCCGGCGCTGGAGCGAGACGGAGGTGAGTTCCGCCCGCCGCTGCCAGCCAAGAGCCACCCGGACATTGGAGGGGACAGCGAGGGAGGGAGAGAGCACCAAAGGTGAGGGAAGGAGGGGGGAGATGGCCCCCCTTCCCCACCGTCCACACAGCTCTCCCTCTTCTCTGCGCTGCTCCCCTCACCCGCCCAAAAAAAAAAAAAAAAAATAAAAAAAAAACCCGCAGCTCAGCCAGGCGGAGGGCGCCCTTGGGGACCAGGCGCCCCGGGGCACTTGTCCTACCCCGACCCCCCCTAGCTCCGCGCCTGTAGGTAGCCAGGGGTATATGTGCCCAGAGTAGGTAGCCAGGGGTATATGCCCAGTATATGTAGGCAGGGGTATATGTGCCCAGAGTAGGTAGCCAGGGGTATATATGCCCAGAGTAGGTAGCCAGGGGTATATGTGCCCAGAGTAGGTAGCCAGGGGTATATGTGCCCAGAGTAGGTAGCCAGGGGTATATATGCCCAGAGTAGGTAGCCAGGGGTATATGTGCCCAGAGTAGGTAGCCAGGGGTATATGTGCCCAGAGTAGGTAGCCAGGGGTATATGTGCCCAGAGTAGGTAGCCAGGGGTATATGTGCCCAGAGTAGGTAGCCAGGGGTATATGTGCCCAGAGTAGGTAGCCAGGGATATATGTCCAGTATATGTAGGCAGGGGTATATGTGCCCAGAGTAGCCAGGTCAGGTGTCCCCCTCCCCAGCAGGAGGGGAGCAGCGCAGAGAAGAGCTGCTCTACCTTCCTCGCTGTCCCCTCCAATGTCCTGGTGGCTGGCAGCGGCGGGCGGAACTTACCTCCGTCTCGTCGCAGCGCCGGATGGATCTGCCACTACTCTGGTCTGGTCCAGACCAGAGCAGCGGCTGCGCACCCGAACTTCCGGCTGGCGCTGGAGCGAGACGGAGGTGAGTTCCGCCCGCCGCTGCCAGCCAAGAGCCACCCGGACATTGGAGGGGACAGCGAGGGAGGGAGAGAGCACCAAAGGTGAGGGAAGGAGGGGGGAGATGGCCCCCCTTCCCCACCGTCCGCACAGCTCTCCCTCTTCTCTGCGCTGCTCCCCTCACCCGCCCAAAAAAAATAAAAAAAAATAAAAAAAAACCCCGCAGCTCAGCCAGGCGGAGGGCGCCCTTGGGGACCAGGCGCCCCGGGGCACTTGTCCTACCCCGACCCCCCCTAGCTCCGCGCCTGATACTGATGTTCAGTGCCTTCATGTCAACGAAGTTTTATCCTTAGCTTAAAGTTGCCTTTATTGTAATAACTTTTCCATTTCTATCATGCAGAATTTATAGCACCAGGTTACCTTGGAAACAGCAACAACTAATAAGTAATTCTATATTGGAGAAAAAGTCACTTATATTTTGAAGGCACGTGGCTTCTGTTCACATATGATGGCTACAACGGTCTTATATTCTAAGTGCAACCCTATGGCATAC
Source organism: Hyperolius riggenbachi (assembly GCF_040937935.1). Taxonomy (NCBI): domain Eukaryota; kingdom Metazoa; phylum Chordata; class Amphibia; order Anura; family Hyperoliidae; genus Hyperolius; species Hyperolius riggenbachi. The sequence goes on from NC_090650.1 coordinate 335,861,011, forward strand.
CTTTATTCACCTGTGCACACCTATATTGGCTCGCAATACTAGATGTGACCACATGGTGTCTATCTGAGCTCAGAACAATACATTAGCATACAGTATTTTATTATTAAGATAAATATAGACAAGTTGCTTGCATAGTCACTTTAGAAGATAGTGACTTCAGTTCTGAGGTGTAGATACGATATCTGGTAAATCATTACAATTGTACATCTTACAAGTTGCATACAATATAGCTATGAATAATCACAGCAACATTATGAAACGCACATATAGAATTTTATTGCTGATGATTTCCCAAAATATCAAATCTAGCTGTTGCTCCATTAACTGTATTTGTTATGTACATCTTGTATTTACAAATAAATGTAAAAATGTTATAGTACTGTATATGCACAATTTACATAGATGGACTACTTCTTTGCTTTGTATGTATGTGTGCATGTGTGTGTATTTAGCTCCTATATTCTTCTTCTGGGATCTTAAGGTGGCCACACACCATCCAATTTTTTAAATATCTGTTCAATTTAAGAATTGCAATAAATTTTTCTGACAGATTGTAAGATTTCAAAAATATGACCAATGTATCACACACCTATGTTAAATTTTTTCCCAATCATGATAAAAATGATTGGAAACGCTGAGAAAATTGCTAGGGTGTGTATATTAATAAATTGACAATCTAACACACACCATACAATCTTTAGAGAAATTGAAGAAAAATATCTGGCATTTCGGATAGATAAAAATCAAAAGAAACAGGAAATCTAATCGGATTTTTCAGTTGAATGAAAAAAAAGCTTTCGATTTTTTTCAGGATATCCGATCATTTTTATCGAATTGCCGTAAAATCGGATCATTTTATTGTATCGTGTGTGGCCACCTTGAGGCTAGGTTCGCACTGTAATGCGTTCATGCCGTGGACAGTGACATCAAGTGTCTGACCATGTCATAAACCTCTGTTGTGTCCCATGCATCCAACGTGATAAATAGCATGTTATCTATGATATACAGGGAGGGAAGAGGCATCCCAAAAATGGATAAAAGTCCAACAGGTACTCCTGTTTGTGGCTCATTTTTTCTAAGAGACTGTCATTTGTCCCCTGCGAACTGAGTTCTTTTACAGTGTTTAATAAAAAAACTTGTTTACCTCATACAAATTGCTTTCCTTATTAATGCATGCCACCTTCCTTTTAACCTTTTTTTGCAATTTTATCCCTCCTGTATATCTCTTTATGAGGAGTGGAGTGCCATCTCTTTTTTTTTTCCTTTCTTCTTTCCATTTTTTTTGGTGGTGGGGGGGGGGCTACATTTTGATTTCCTTGGGGACTTTTAACAATTTTGTTTAGTGTGTGACCTGCATATACTTTAGAACACCAAAGGGCCTTCTTCTGCCCATGTGTCTAACATGAATGTAACAATCACCCCTGCGATCCCCCTCATCGCAAAAAAACCTCACTTCACTTACAAAAACTGTGTGCTGAAGCATGTGTAATTTTTTCCTTTTTATAGATGCTGCTTCACAGCAGAACACTCTCTGTTGCCATTCACCGGCTCCCAGTCACATAACCCACATGGTGTTCGGAGACCAAGGGGGCCCCATGATATTATTTTTGCAGGGGAGCCCTATTAAGTCTAGTTACGCCCCTTTCTAATCAGTATTGGTATTGCTGCAAAGGACACCACAACCACCGTATAGAACAAACATGTTGGCATATGTCTGAGGGGGTACTATGGGCCCCATAGCAAAAAAAAATTATGGGCCCCCGCCTCCCCCCCACGACCTCCACCCCAACATTCCCACACACTGGGCCCCCTTGTGGCAACAGCAATTTAAACTAAATACTGTACAAATGTTTTAACTCATACATGAACATTATGGAAAATCCAAGTTGAAAATAAACTGTGAAGATAAACAATTTCATCCATCCTACTCCTGAAAAATATATTCATTTTTTTAGAACCTCCCAGTTTTATTTTCTGTTTTAAAAAGCTAAAAAAGTAGGTTTAATGCTATTGTCTCATGTGATGATGATTCAGCTATTCCCATAGTCTCGCAGTTAGCAATCATGTGACCCCCAACAAGACAAATTCAGCAATCATGAGGCCCCTATCAAGACAAATTCAGCAATCATGAGGCCCCCAACATGACAAATTCAGCAATTGTGAGGGCCCCCAACAAGACAAATTCAGCAATCTTGAGGCCCCCAACAAATCATGAGGCCCCCAACAAGACAAATTCAGCAATCATGAGGCCCCCAACAAGACAAATTCAGCAGTCATGAGGCACATAAATAGACAGCATTTCACATAAATAGGCAGAATTCCCCCTTAATATGGTAGACACCTCTCACCTGGCTTCTGAATTCTCCTGTACTGGCTGCTGTGCCTGGCAATACTGTTTTTGGCTGGATTGGGGATGATGTGTGGGCTGAAAGTCCTGGCAGTGATACTGTGGCCTGGCTGGCGGTGATGCTGTGGCTGGGTTGGCTAGCGATGATTAGTGATGGTCGGAATGTCAATTTCCGATTCCGCGGTAAATCCGCATTCCGTCATGTACCGATTACCGATTCCGCTTTCGCTACCAATTTCCACATTCCAATGCGGAATTTCCGCCGGAAATCGCAGAAATTCCGCCCGACTTTAACATCGATTTTCTCAAAAACTATAAGGTCTTTTTGAAAACTTTTTTTGCATCTTGTTCAGAAGATTCTGATTAATAAACCTTGAAAATTTGGTGTTTCTAGGACTTACGGGGGCTTTGCTATAGTCGGCGGATTTTTACTGTAATGTAAAATGCAGGAAATAGGCAGATGCAGATTTTCTGCATTTTACATTACAGTAAAAATCCGCTGACTTTAGCGGTTAATAGCAAAGCCCCCTTAAGTCCTAGAAACACCACATTTTCAGGGTTTATTAAACCGAATCTTGTAAACAAGATGCAAAAAAAAAGTTTTCAAAAAGACCTTATAGTTTTTGAGAAAATCGATGTTAAAGTCAGGTGGAATTTCCACGATTTCCGGCGGAAATCCGACTACGGTGCTTCCATTACCGATTTCCGCATTCCGATGCGGAAATGCAATTTCCGATCGGAATTTCGGAAATTGCATTTCCGCAGAATCCGAATGAGCATCCCTAGCGATGATGCTGTGGCCGATGCTGTGGCTGGGTTGGCGGTGATGCTGTGGCCGGGCTGGCTGGTGGTGATGCTGGGCTTTGCTTGGCTGGTTGAAGTAAATGCTAGCTTCACTGGTGGTGATGCTGTGGCCTTTTTGACAGTGATTCTGGGCTGGTTGGCTGGTGGTGATGTTGGGCTGGCTGGCCTGGATAGTTTAGGTAGTGACAGGTGCCTGCTAGTTAAGGTAGCGCCAGGAGTACCCCGGTTTAGGTAGTGACAGGAGCCCCCCAGTTCAGGCAGTGACAGGAGCCCCCCAGTTCAGGCAGTGATAGGAGCCCCCCCCCCCCCAAGTACAGGCAGTGACAGGAGCCCCCTAGTTCAGGCAGTGACAGGTGCCCCCCAGTTCAGGTAGTGACAGGAACCCCCCAGTGTATGTAGTGACAGGAGCCCCCAGTTTATGTAGTGAATGACAGGGACTCCCAGGTTAGGCAGTGAGTGACAGGGACCTCCAGGTTAGGTAGTGAGTGACAGGGACCCCCAGTTAGGTAGTGACAGGCTCTTTTTCACGTGACATGCGACTTTTCACAACGAATTATCGTTTTTACAGTTTTGCAACCGTGGGTACATTTTTGTGATTTCAGGATCGCGTTTAGCGATGTGAGGCTTTTGCAACAGTCATGTTGGATCACTGAACAAGCAATCGTTCAGATCCACTTAGACTCCTGCGCAAACTACTATGATGGTTTGAGCGGTGGTTCACGCCCGTTGTTTGTCCCTATGGTGCACAATTCTGAAAGATGGATCAGGGAATGATTGTTAAATGCGTCACAGTCGCCATAGATTCCCCAATCCATCTTCCGGTGGGTTCTTGGCTTAAAGGATACTCGAGGTGACGTGACATGATGAGATAGACATGTGTATGTACACAAATAACTAGGCTGTGTTCCTTTTTTCTTTCTCTGCCTGAAAGAGTTAAACATCAGATATGTAAGCGGAAGTTCCTGTCAGGACTGGGTCAGGCTATAGCGTGACCCTTATAGATAAGACATTACAACTATAAAACACTTTCCTAGCAGAAAATGGCTTCTGAGAGCAGGAAAGAGATAAAAAGGGTCAATGGTTCATAGATTTTAGCTCTGGCATACTTCAATGAACGTGTCATTGAGCAAAAACAATAAAACTGTACTTAAAGAGAGCCCGAGGAAGTAGGCTACCTGATCAGCGGAGCTAAGCGGATCAGGTAGCAACAAAAAACGCCGCTTCCCTGGCCCCAAATGCCCACTTTTACTTTCGTGACCTATAGATCACGATGCTGCACTTAAATACGGTATGTCTCTCATAGCGTGCAGGGAGGCGGCGGAGTGGCAGGGGGCATGGCCAGGGAGAGAGAGCTGCCCAATGGCAGCTCAGGAAACCCTGCAGGAACACCTCTGGTGGGCGTTTTGAACAGGGAATTCCTGTCCGCTGTGTTTATTTTATTTATTGTATTTATAAAGCGCCAACATATTACGCAGCGCTGGACATTAGTTTAGGTTACAGACAATATTTAGGGGTGACATACAGCAAAATGACAATACAGGAATACAAGAAAGACCAGATCACGCAGCACAGTATGAGTACAAGGTAATGCTTAGTCAGTCACTGGATGGGAGCATGGAGATTAGGCAAGTTAGGTATACTCAGATGTATAGCATGGGTGCACAGTAATCGAGGTGCAAGATCAGGTAGGACACAAAAAGAGGAGGACCCTGCCCAAAGGCTTACAAGGGAGAGGTAAGGACATGAAAGGTAGGGGACCAGAGTTCATCTGTGGGTTTAGAGCACTTGTGAGGGGTAGTAGGCCAGAGTGAAAAGGTAAGTTTTGAGGGCCTTCTTGAAGATGTTGAAGAAGGGGGCTGCCCTAATGGGTGCAGGTAGGGAGCAGCTCTTGAGAAGTCCTGGAGGCGTGCATGGGACTGGGTGATGCGGGGGAGCGGTCAGGCGAAGTTCATTTTTACCTCAGAGTTAGCGACAAATCTTGACGCTAAACTTGGGGGGCTATAGCGCATTGTGTGTGTGTGTGGGGGGGGGGCAGAGAGTGGCAGTTGGGGGACACAGAGCCATGTCATTAAGCAGACAACATGCCTCTGTGACCCATCTGCCCGAAGATCCACCTCAGGTTCTCTTTAAAGCTAATGTAACCCGGGATCTAAAAAAGAAAAAATCAGATACTCACCTAAGGAGAGGGAAGGCTCTGTCCTAATGAGCCATCCCTCTCCTCTCCCGGTGGCCCCGGTGCTGCGCTGGCTCCTCCGTTCTCGTCCCACGCCGAGGAGACTTTGGAAGTGTTCGGGAGCCGAGTCCTCCCGAAGACAGGCGGCGCACACGCGAACGCGTCATAGAGGACACGCACGCATGCGCAGTGTAGAGCGGCCCGTCTTCGGGAGCACTCGGGCTCCTGAAGCATCTCCGAAGCCTCCCTTCGGTATTTGACTGAAACGGTCGAATACCGCTACGGGGGAGCCAGCGGAACAGCGGGGACCGGGAGAGGAGAGGGAGTGCTCTATGGGACCCAGAGCTTCCCTCTCCTTAGGTGAGTATCTGACTTTTTTTTCCTAAATCCGGTTCCCATTAGCTTTAAATATAAAATACAACTGTGTAATATCTTAAAAAGTGATTTTTAGAAGAAGGAGGATAGATACAATGGTTTATTTCATTAGTTTATTTTTACCTCAGGTGTCCCTTAGGCCCGTTACACACTGAAAGCGTGCAGGAGAACGGCTCCTGCACGCGTTGCGGCGTGTCGTCGGGAAACTGCGGTGCGACGCTGAGTAGCGGCGGTAGTAGTTAATTAACCCGAAGGGGAAACGGCGATTCCCGACGATAAAATGCGCCGGGACGCGTCGTACCGCAACGTATCGAAACGCAGCGTCGGGTGTGAAAGGTAAAAGGAATGTCTATGGACTTTCCTTTTACCTTGGTTAACGCAAAGTATAGACTTTGCGTTAAAACGCGGAAAATGGGCTCTGGTGTGAAAGAGCCCCTAAAGCCAATGTTTGATTGGATACATGTTTTTTTTTGTACTGTGTTTTAAACCATCAGAGTAACATAGGACAAGCAATACACATTAAGCCTCACCATTTGACCTCAGCCAAGTGACATGTGAGCTGCGACCTTTCAGGGATCAAAGCATGCCATATCCTTGAAGCACAGAGATAGCGTAAACGGGCTCCTTTCTGCTTTCTTTGCAGCTTGCAGGCTGGAGACTGTTGCCATTTTCTACTGCATGTATATTTTCCTTCTGGTTGTGTCTTCAATAATGGCAGCTCCGGGGACCTCGTATTTATTTTACTAGACCAATTTTATGAAACCAATAGTGTCAGTGGGCCGTGTATAGGGAGCATCCAATATTACAAAATGCAGCCATTTACTGGATCAAACAGCATAATCTTTTCTCTAGATGCAATGTTTAACAAATTTTATGTCCTGTACCATTTTGCTAGCTTGCTTATTATTTTATTACAACAGCATCTGCTCATCAAATTGCTGCAGATGGCAAAATGAAAACTGCTGTTTGTTTTAGGTCAGTAACCATATATTTACTGCAGAGTTCCCAGTAACGGCCCCCCTTCCCCCTTATGTAACCCCATACATACTGTACTTACCTCAGGACTGGATTCACATCTTATGAGCCTATAGATACAAAGAAACCAGTGCCCTGAACCCCACCCATCTATCAAGCCACACATTTGTCACACAGCTGGCAATGGGCAGTTCTCTAAAGTTCTGTTTCACAGGTGAAAAAAATGTCAGTTTTGAATAATGCGGAAAGAGGCTAGGGAGGGATGTTGCCTCCCCTCCAGGCCTGGATTTACATCGCAGGAGCCTATAGGCACAGATGTTCTGGCACCTTAGACTTTGCCCTCCTTGAATCTACAAACCCACGTCAAACCACACCACAAGTGTGCTGGCTCACCCAGCTGTCACCTCTCCCCCAGTGGTGCTCAAATACCCCTTTTTAAAATTCGAGTTTGGTCGAATTCGAATAGTAAATTATTCGAGGTCAGTCGAATATTCGAGTCGAATAAATTTTACTATTCGATTCGACCTCGGACTTCGAGCTCACTATTCGAGTCGGTATTCGAGCTCATTATTCGAGCTGACTATTCGAATTGGCCTTAAATAGCTTCCCAACACTTGTTTTGAGGGTGAATGATGCAAGAAACATATTTTTTTCCAAGTAACAACAGCAAGTGATTATGTGGGGATGTTCCTTTAAAAAAAAAAAGGTGAAAAGAGAAGTTGTGTCCAGAATTTTGTTCAGTACTGTATATACTTCTTCTTCTTCTTCTTCTTCTTTATCTTCTATATCTTCTTCTTCTTCTTCTATATCTTCTTCTTCTTCTTCTTCTATATTGTCTTCTTCTTCTTCTTCTTCTTCTTCTTCTTCATCTTCTTCTTCTTCATCTTCTTCATCTTCATCTTCTTCTTCATCTTCTTCATCTTCATCTTCTTCATCTTCTTCTTCATCTTCTTCATCTTCATCTTCTTCATCTTCTTCTTCTTCATCTTCTTCATCTTCTTCATCTTCTTCTTCATCTTCATCTTCTTCATCTTCTTCTTCTTCTTCTTCTTCTTCTTCTTCTTCTTCTTCTTCTTCTTCTTCATCTTCTTCTTCTTCTTCTTCATCATCTTCTTCTTCTTCTTCTTCATCTTCTTCTTCTTCATCTTCTTCATCTTCATCTTCTTCATCTTCTTCTTCATCTTCTTCATCTTCTTCTTCTTCATCTTCTTCATCTTCTTCATCTTCTTCATCTTCTTCTTCATCTTCTTCTTCTTCTTCTTCTTCTTCTTCTTCTTCTTCTTCTTCTTCTTCTTCTTCTTCTTCTTCTTCTTCTTCTTCTTCTTCATCTTCTTCTTCTTCTTCTTCTTCATCTTCTTCTTCTTCATCTTCTTCTTCTTCATCTTCTCCTATATCGTCTTCTTCTTCTTCACTTATTTCTCTTTTCATTTTTTTTTTTTAAAGAAATGCAGCTATTTTTGAGCGTAACAACAAATAGCTGGTGGCGCACGCATGTTGGAAGCGCCATTGTATGTGCTCCCTGGCAGTGGAAACACACAGACAGCAGGAGGTAAATTCAGCAGCAGGAGGAGGAGGATGAGTGTGTGGCAGCATGCAGTCAATGAGGCAGGCAGCGTGACATAATAGCCCTGGTACCTAGCGGTGATACCAGGGCTGTAAATAAACACAACAGGAGGTCCCAGACAGCGGTCGTGCAGCCCACATTGTGTCCAATACACAACTGGGACAACACAGTTTTCAACCCGGGCACCTCAGAAAAATTAAACCTTTTTTTGTAATGGTTTTGTAGTTTTGGTTTTACAACCAATTACACAGATATATAGCTATTTTTTGACGTAATAGCTGGTGGCAGAGTGGCAGCAGAAGGTAAATCTGTGTACCCTGGCGGTGGGAAACACAGACAGACAGCCGCAGCAGCAGGAGGAGGAATGGAGGAGTAATTATGTGAGCAGCTATTGTTTGACGTAATAGCTGGTGGCAGTGTGGCAGCAGAAGGTAATTCTGTGTACCCTGGCAGTGGGAAACACAGACAGACAGCAGCAGCAGGAGTAATGGAGGAGTAGTGTGAGTGTGGCAGCAGGTAGACAGCGTGACATAATAGCCCTGGTACCTAGCGGTGATACCAGGGCTGTAAATAAACACAACAGGAGGTCCCAGACAGTGGTCGTGCAGCCCACATTGTGTCCAATACACAACTGGGACAACACAGTTTTCAACCCGAGCACCTCAGAAAAATTAAACCTTTTTTTTGTAATGGTTTTGTAGTTTTGGTTTTACAACCAATTACACAGATATATAGCTATTTTTTGACGTAATAGCTGGTGGCAGAGTGGCAGCAGAAGGTAAATCTGTGTACCCTGGCGGTGGGAAACACAGACAGACAGCAGCAGCAGCAGGAGGAGGAATGGAGGAGTAATTATGTGAGCAGCTATTGTTTGACGTAATAGCTGGTGGCAGTGTGGCAGCAGAAGGTAATTCTGTGTACCCTGGCAGTGGGAAACACAGACAGACAGCAGCAGCAGGAGTAATGGAGGAGTAGTGTGAGTGTGGCAGCAGGTAGACAGCGTGACATAATAGCCCTGGTACCTAGCGGTGATACCAGGGCTGTAAATAAACACAACAGGAGGTCCCAGACAGCGGTCGTGCAGCCCACATTGTGTCCAATACACAACTGGGACAACACAGTTTTCAACCCGGGCACCTCAGAAAAATTAAACCTTTTTTTGTAATGGTTTTGTAGTTTTGGTTTTACAACCAATTACACAGATATATAGCTATTTTTTGACGTAATAGCTGGTGGCAGAGTGGCAGCAGAAGGTAAATCTGTGTACCCTGGCGGTGGGAAACACAGACAGACAGCAGCAGCAGGAGGAGGAATGGAGGAGTAATTATGTGAGCAGCTATTGTTTGACGTAATAGCTGGTGGCAGTGTGGCAGCAGAAGGTAATTCTGTGTACCCTGGCAGTGGGAAACACAGACAGACAGCAGCAGCAGGAGTAATGGAGGAGTAGTGTGAGTGTGGCAGCAGGTAGACAGCGTGACATAATAGCCCTGGTACCTAGCGGTGATACCAGGGCTGTAAATAAACACAACAGGAGGTCCCAGACAGCGGTCGTGCAGCCCACATTGTGTCCAATACACAACTGGGACAACACAGTTTTCAACCCGGGCACCTCAGAAAAATTAAACCTTTTTTTTGTAATGGTTTTGTAGTTTTGGTTTTACAACCAATTACACAGATATATAGCTATTTTTTGACGTAATAGCTGGTGGCAGAGTGGCAGCAGAAGGTAAATCTGTGTACCCTGGCGGTGGGAAACACAGACAGACAGCAGCAGCAGCAGGAGGAGGAATGGAGGAGTAATTATGTGAGCAGCTATTGTTTGACGTAATAGCTGGTGGCAGTGTGGCAGCAGAAGGTAATTCTGTGTACCCTGGCAGTGGGAAACACAGACAGACAGCAGCAGCAGGAGTAATGGAGGAGTAGTGTGAGTGTGGCAGCAGGTAGACAGCGTGACATAATAGCCCTGGTACCTAGCGGTGATACCAGGCCGTAAATAAACACAACAGGAGGTCCCAGACAGCGGTCGTGCAGCCCACATTGTGTCCAATACACAACTGGGACAACACAGTTTTCAACCCGGGCACCTCAGAAAAATTAAACCTTTTTTGTAATGGTTTTGTAGTTTTGGTTTTACAACCAATTACACAGATATATAGCTATTTTTTGACGTAATAGCTGGTGGCAGAGTGGCAGCAGAAGGTAAATCTGTGTACCCTGGCGGTGGGAAACACAGACAGACAGCAGCAGCAGCAGGAGGAGGAATGGAGGAGTAATTATGTGAGCAGCTATTGTTTGACGTAATAGCTGGTGGCAGTGTGGCAGCAGAAGGTAATTCTGTGTACCCTGGCAGTGGGAAACACAGACAGACAGCAGCAGCAGGAGTAATGGAGGAGTAGTGTGAGTGTGGCAGCAGGTAGACAGCGTGACATAATAGCCCTGGTACCTAGCGGTGATACCAGGCCGTAAATAAACACAACAGGAGGTCCCAGACAGCGGTCGTGCAGCCCACATTGTGTCCAATACACAACTGGGACAACACAGTTTTCAACCCGGGCACCTCAGAAAAATTAAACCTTTTTTTGTAATGGTTTTGTAGTTTTGGTTTTACAACCAATTACACAGATATATAGCTATTTTTTGACGTAATAGCTGGTGGCAGAGTGGCAGCAGAAGGTAAATCTGTGTACCCTGGCGGTGGGAAACACAGACAGACAGCAGCAGCAGGAGTAATGGAGGAGTAGTGTGAGTGTGGCAGCAGGTAGACAGCGTGACATAATAGCCCTGGTACCTAGCGGTGATACCAGGCCGTAAATAAACACAACAGGAGGTCCCAGACAGCGGTCGTGCAGCCCACATTGTGTCCAATACACAACTGGGACAACACAGTTTTCAACCCGGGCACCTCAGAAAAATTAAACCTTTTTTTTTTAATGGTTTTTTGGTTTTGTTTGTAAAAGAAATTACACAGATATATAGCTATTGTTTGACGTAATAGCTGGTGGCAGAGTGGCAGCAGAAGGTAAATCTGTGTACCCTGGCGGTGGGAAACACAGACAGACAGCAGCAGCAGCACACAGCAGCCCACTGTAGGTGTAAAATGTGTGGCTGCAGGCGACGTAATAGTCAAAGTGAACCAGGCTGGCTTAGTGAGCAGGAGCCAGGAGGTGGTAAAGGGTGGTAAGGCACATTAACGATGGTTCTTAGCCAGTTCATGTCCCCCTCTCGCCGACAACAGGGGCCAGGAACTCGCCTTCCACCCACGCCTGGTTCATCTTGAGAAACGTCAGTCTGTCCACAGACTTGTGAGACAGACGTGAGCGTTTCTCGGTGACCACGCCACCAGCTGCACTGAAGCAGCGCTCGGACAGCACGCTGGAAGGGGGGCAGGACAGCACTTCCAGGGCGTACTGCGCCAGCTCGCTCCAGATCTCCAGGCGCTTGACCCAATACTCCATGGGATCAACAGGGGCATCGCTGTCAAGCCCGCTGTAGGACCCCATGTAGTCAGCCACCATGCGGGTCAGGCGCTGGCTGTGACCGGAGGAGGATGCTGCTGCATGCACCTCCTCTCTAGTCACTGCTGCCGGAGCCTCTACAGTCCTGTAGAGCTCGTGGCTGAGAGACAGCAGGTCTGTGGGGCGCTTGCTGCTGCTGGATGCAGGCACCTGCTGCTGCCTCTGTGCTGGCTGCTGGACAGTGGGGGTGGAAGGCTGGGGGAAGGCTTCCTCCAAGCGCTCAACAAGGGCCTGCTGCAAGCTCCTTATTTGTTGCGCTGGGTCTCCTCCTGCAGGCGGCAGGAACTGGCTCAACTTCCCCTTGAGGCGTGGGTCCAACATCATGCTGATCCAGATGTCCTCCCTCTGCTTCATCTGGATCACCCTGGGGTCCCTGCGCAGGCACGTCAGCATGTGCGCTGCCATTGGGAAGAGGCGGGCCACGTCTGCTGGCACATCGACGGCAGTGCTGCTGTCCTCATCCTCCTCCTCTGCCTCGTCAGCCTCATCCTCTCTCCACCTCCGCACCAACTCAGCTGCACTGTGCTGCTCCCCTTCATCAGCAGCAAGGTCAGGGACCTCCACCAAGTCCTCCTCCTCCTCCCCCTCAGAGGTGGACTGTGCAGCTGCTTGCCGCTCCTGCTGGTCCAAGGCTGCCGCTCCCTGTTCCAGCAAAGCATCGAGGGCCCTGTTCAGCAGACAAACCAGGGGCACCCACTCGCAGACCATAGCATGGTCCCTGCTCACCATGTTAGTGGCCTGCAGAAAGGGAGCCAGCACTAAGCACACCTGCTGCATGTGCCTCCAGTCATCATCGGGGACGATGGACGGGATGTTGCTGGTCTTGTCCCTTCTCTGAGCGGCGGAAACAGTGGCCAGGGCAAGGTACTGGTTGACAGCGTGCTTCTGTTCAACCAGACGCTCCAACATCGCCAGGGTGGAGTTCCAGCGAGTCGGAACGTCAAGGATCAGCCGATGGCGTGGCAGATCCAGCTCCTTTTGCACGTCTTCCAGGCTCGCACAGGCTGCAGCCGAGCGCCGGAAGTGACGCACAACGTTCCTTGCCGTTTCCAGCAGTTCGCCCATCCCCTGGTAGGTGCGCAAGAACTTTTGCACCACCAGGTTCAGCACATGGGCAAGACAGGGGATGTGGGTCAGGTTTCCCCTGTCTATTGCGGCAACCAAATTGGCCCCATTGTCGGCCACCACCTTTCCGACTCTGAGGCCTCTGGGGGTCAGCCAAATCCTCTCCTGCTCCTGGAGTTTGGCCAACACATGGGTTGCCGTCAGCTTGGTCTTCCCAAGGTTGACCAAGTGCAGCAGCGCTTGGCAGTGGCGGGCCTTCACGCTGCTGCTGAGGCGGGGGGTTTGGCCAGGTGTGCCGGAGGATGGCAGAGGATCGGAGGAACCTGCTGCAGTTCCCCTGACCCTGCGGGGTGGCACCACCCACTGTGTTGCTGCTGCTGCTGTGCCCGCTGCTGCTCTCCCATCCTCACCCCCTTCCACCAAGCTGACCCAGTGGACAGTGAAGGACAGGTAGCGGCCTGTCCCGAAGCGGCTGCTCCAGGAGTCCATGGTGACGTGGACCCTTTCACCAACCGCGTGCTCCAGCCCTCTCTCCACATTGGCCATCACAAAGCGGTGCAGTGCAGGAATGGCCTTGCGGGAGAAAAAGTGTCTGCTGGGGAGCTGCCAGTCTGGGGCTGCGCAAGCAAGCAGCGCACGAATGTCGCTCCCCTCCTGCACGAGCGTGTACGGCAGGAGTTGGGAGCACATGGCCCGTGCCAGCAAGCCGTTCAGCTGCCGCACGCGACGGCTGCTGGGAGGCAGAGCCCTAACCACCCCCTGGAAGGACTCGCTCAAAAGGCTCTGGCGTGGCCTTTTACTGGCACGGGAATCAGCAGACACAGCGGAGGAGGCCACTGAGGACTGGCTGCCAGAACAGGCCTCAGTGTCGGCGGCAGGAGTTGCAGAGGGGGGAGGAGCAGTGCGTTTCCGCACTCCTGCTGGTGCTGCTGGAGGAGCAGGAGGGCGGGTGGCTGCTGTTGCTGCTGCTGCTGCTGCTGAAGGCTGTGCAGTGATGGGTGTGGTGCCACTGCCAGCACCAGATGCCTTCAGCCTCTGGAACTCCTCATGCTGGTGGAAATGTTTCGCAGCAAGGTGGTTGATGAGCGAGCTGGTGCTGAACTTTAAGGGGTCTGCACCTCTGCTCAACTTCCGCTGACAGTGGTTGCAAGTGGCGTACTTGCTGTACACAGTGGGCATGGTGAAATATCGCCAGATTGGTGACAGAAACATCCCCCTACGGCATGGAAGCGCTGCTGCCTGTCTCCCTGTGGTGGTTGGGGGGGGGGGGGGGGCTTGGGTGCAGCTGGTGGTGGTACTGGCAGATGCTGCTGCTGCTGCTGCTGAGCCTGAGACACCAGCTGGCTGTGGGACCTGCCTACTGCTGCCAATGCTTGCAATGATGCGCCTCCTTGCAAGGCCCACAAGCGCATCCTCCTCCTCCTCCTCAGAGCTGCTGAGGACGACATCCCCTGGAGGTGGTGGCACCCAGTCTCTGTCTGTCACCGGGTCATCATCATCCTCCCCCTCCTGAAACATGTCCTGCTGGGATGATGACCCCCCAAACTCCTCTCCTGATGCATGGATGGGCTGCTTGACTGTCGCCACAGTCTTGCTGTCCAATCCCTCATCCCCCAAAGTGCCCATCAGCATCTCCTCCTCAAGATCGCCAAAAACAGCAGACAATTTACTCATGATGCCTGGGGTCAAAAGACTGCTGAATGACAGGTCGGCGAGTGACGGTGAACTGGCCTCCTCCCCAGACCCTGCTGGGCGGCTGCTGCGAACAGGGGTGGTGGTGGTGGTGGTGAGGGTGGAGGCCTCGGATGCAGAGCTGATGGCGGGCTGCTCATCCTCCGTCATGAGTTGCACCACAGTGTCTGCATGCTTTTCCTCAATGGGACGTTTCCGACCCGGCTGGAGGAAAATCGGAGCAGGTGCTACACGCTGCTGCTGCTGTGTCTCTGCAGCATGAGTTGCAGATGCTCCTGCTGGGCGGCGCCCAAGGCGTCCACGGCCAGTGGCTATGGGAGGAATGTTAGCCACTGACGCTGCTGCTGCTGCTGCGGAACTGTGCATGGTGGCGCGGCCGCGGCCTGCCACAATGCTGCTCCCTCTCCTCCTGATTCCCTTGCTGCCCTTCCCCTTGCCCAAACCGCGCTGGCTGCCACTTCCAGACATCTTCGATGTTTTGGGCGTATAGACAAAAGTTTTTTAAAAGGGCGGGTGAAAAGTGGGGTACTTTAATGGAGTGGGTTGGTGGGTGAGGTGACTGAGTGAGTGTCCCTAGTACAGTAAGTAAGTAGTAACAGTCAGGAAGTACAACTAACTAATTACAATAAGCAATCAGTTATCAGAAGGAAATAGAGTGTGTGTAGTGTGTGTACACAGACAGTGAGTGCACACACGCAGAAACTAGTAGCCTATGAACAGTGACTGAGTGTCCTAGACTCCTAGTACAGTAAGAGTAACAAGTAGTAACAGTAAGTAACTAACTAATTACAATAATCAATCAGTAATCAGAAGGAAATAGAGTGTGTGTAGTGTGTACTCAGACAGTGAGTGCACACACGCAGGAGCTAGTAGCCTATGAACAGTGACTGAGTGTCCTAGACTCCTAGTACAGTAAGAGTAACAAGTAGTAACAGTAAGTAACTAACTAATTACAATAATCAATCAGTAATCAGAAGGAAATAGAGTGTGTGTAGTGTGTACTCAGACAGTGAGTGCACACACGCAGGAGCTAGTAGCCTATGAACAGTGACTGAGTGTCCTAGACTCCTAGTACAGTAAGAGTAACAAGTAGTAACAGTAAGTAACTAACTAATTACAATAATCAATCAGTAATCAGAAGGAAATAGAGTGTGTGTAGTGTGTACTCAGACAGTGAGTGCACACACGCAGGAGCTAGTAGCCTATGAACAGTGACTGAGTGTCCTAGACTCCTAGTACAGTAAGAGTAACAAGTAGTAACAGTAAGTAACTAACTAATTACAATAATCAATCAGTAATCAGAAGGAAATAGAGTGTGTGTAGTGTGTACTCAGACAGTGAGTGCACACACGCAGGAGCTAGTAGCCTATGAACAGTGACTGAGTGTCCTAGACTCCTAGTACAGTAAGAGTAACAAGTAGTAACAGTAAGTAACTAACTAATTACAATAATCAATCAGTAATCAGAAGGAAATAGAGTGTGTGTAGTGTGTACTCAGACAGTGAGTGCACACACGCAGGAGCTAGTAGCCTATGAACAGTGACTGAGTGTCCTAGACTCCTAGTACAGTAAGAGTAACAAGTAGTAACAGTAAGTAACTAACTAATTACAATAATCAATCAGTAATCAGAAGGAAATAGAGTGTGTGTAGTGTGTACTCAGACAGTGAGTGCACACACGCAGGAGCTAGTAGCCTATGAACAGTGACTAAGTGTCCTAGACTCCTAGTACAGTAAGAGTAACAAGTAGTAACAGTAAGTAACTAACTAATTACAATAATCAATCAGTAATCAGAAGGAAATAGAGTGTGTGTAGTGTGTACTCAGACACTGAGTGCACACACGCAGGAGCTAGTAGCCGATGAACAGTGACTGAGTGTCCTAGACTCCTAGTACAGTAAGAGTAACAAGTAGTAACAGTAAGTAACTAACTAATTACAATAATCAATCACTAATCAGAAGGAAATAGAGTGTGTGTAGTGTGTACTCAGACAGTGAGTGCACACACGCAGGAGCTAGTAGCCTATGAACAGTGACTGAGTGTCCTAGACTCCTAGTACAGTAAGAGTAACAAGTAGTAACAGTAAGTAACTAACTAATTACAATAATCAATCAGTAATCAGAAGGAAATAGAGTGTGTGTAGTGTGTACTCAGACAGTGAGTGCACACACGCAGGAGCTAGTAGCCTATGAACAGTGACTGAGTGTCCTAGACTCCTAGTACAGTAAGAGTAACAAGTAGTAACAGTAAGTAACTAACTAATTACAATAATCAATCAGTAATCAGAAGGAAATAGAGTGTGTGTAGTGTGTACTCAGACAGTGAGTGCACACACGCAGGAGCTAGTAGCCTATGAACAGTGACTGAGTGTCCTAGACTCCTAGTACAGTAAGAGTAACAAGTAGTAACAGTAAGTAACTAACTAATTACAATAATCAATCAGTAATCAGAAGGAAATAGAGTGTGTGTAGTGTGTACTCAGACAGTGAGTGCACACACGCAGGAGCTAGTAGCCGATGAACAGTGACTGAGTGTCCTAGACTCCTAGTACAGTAAGAGTAACAAGTAGTAACAGTAAGTAACTAACTAATTACAATAATCAATCACTAATCAGAAGGAAATAGAGTGTGTGTGTACAAGACTGTGAGTGCACACACGCAGGAGCTAGTAGCCTTAGCCTTAGCCTATGAACAGTGACAGTGAGTGTCCTAGGCTAGCCTAACTACAATACTAAATACAGAATCAATCAGTAGTAAAGGACAGCAGCAGAAATACTGGTATAGATGAGAGAAATATACTAACAGAGGACAGGAGAGAACAGCTGCCCACACAGGCAGGCCCTGAGGCCTAAAGCTGTGTAAGCCTGCAGCAGCTGTGTCTCTGTCTATGTAACACAAAAGCTACTAACTAAAATACAATGTCTATCTAACTAACAACAATATAGGTGTATATAGGAGGTGTATGTGAGCAAAAACGCTAGGTAAATGACCACAATAGAGCTCTTGCTAAGCCAAAGCACAAAGGAGCAACTCTCTCTCTGTACAAGTCTCAGGCAAGCACGGAGAAACCTAACATGGCGGCCGCTATTTATAGGGTAGGGGCTGGCCAGGGTCCCCCTCTGTGATTGGCTGCCGTCAGAGGGCCTGGGAGCCCTCTGATTGGCTCTAAGGACATCAATCTGGGCTATGACGCTATTCGAGCTCGGTACCGAGCTCGAATAGCGCCGTTTTGCTCGAATAGCTTGAATAGTGAATGGGCTATTCGAGTGTACTCGAATACCCCATTCGAATAGCTCTAGCTATTCGGAGCTCGAATACCGAGCTCGAATAGCTGAGAAAGAGCTCGAATATTCGAGCTACTCGAATATTCGAGCTCTGCTGAGTCTCCCCTACTTCCCCTGCCTGGTGTAGGTAGCTACAGGTGCCCCTTAATATTAGAAACAAGATTAACCCTCAGTAGTAAGTAGCTAGAGGTGCCCCTGACTGAAGGGAGATCTCATCAGTAGAATGCAGTGATAGTGAGCTTAGTGCATAACCTCTCATTTACACTCTGTTCAGGACTCTGTATAGGGAAGGAGAGAAGTGAGCCGCCTTTCCATAATCAAGCACCTGTAGGCACATGCCTACAGTGCCTTATGGTTAATCCGGACCTGCTCCCCTCCTGCCTCTGGGACCAGTGAAGTGGCTTAAAAATGAAAACTCCTTTCCTTGGGACCGGACATTACATGAGGGGCAGCTAGATGGCACTATTGCCAATAAGCGCTGTCCTGTACAGATCAGAGTGTGGGACTGTGTCCGCTACTCTGATTGCTATCGACCATCTCCGCCGCTGCTGCGCCACATTTTCTCCCATCGCGGGGCAGCACTGCTGGATCTGATCTGGCATGACATCCCCCTGTGCATCAAAGACACTTTGATCCCCTCCATTAGCACGCAGTGGTGCATAATAATAATATTACGCTTGTGCTTATCCACAGGGTGGAGCTACATGATGTGAGCTGTTGCTGGTCCCACCTAGAGTTGGGCCGAACGGTTTGCCTGCGAACGGTTCCAGGCGAACTTTGGGGGTTCGCGTTCGCCTGCATCAGGCGAACTTTTGCGGAAGTTCGATTCGCCCCATAATGCTCTAATAATACTGGTATTATTTTAAAAGGAAAAATCCATATCCATATCCATATCCATATCCTTCTCCGTTTAGGTTCCCTTTATATGTATGTATATGGAGGCTACCATATTAATTTCCTTTTAAGCAGATCCTCTGTCTCCAATACTTTTAGCCCTAGACCCTGAACAAGCATGCAGCAGATCTGGTGTTTGACATTTTTGTAAGATCTGACAAGATTAGCTGCATGCTTGTTTCTGGTGTGATTTACACTACTGCAGCCAAATAGATCAGCAGGGCTGCCAGGCAACTGGTATAGCTTAAAAGGAAATCAATATGGCAGCCTCCATATACCTCTCACTACAGTTCTCCTTTAAGCAACCTAATGGTTCTATTGCATTGAGCATAAATGTTAAATTTTAGGCTAGCTTCACTTACTTCTGTAGTGGTACAGTGCTTAGGGTGACGTGCCCACCACACAGTGAGATCTGGGTTAGATTCCCAGCTATGGTATGATGTATACTCATGTATGTATCCCCAGCTATGGTATGATGTATACTCATGTATGTATTCCCAGCTATGGTATGATGTACCAGCTATGGTATGATGTATACTGGTTTTTAAAATAGTATAATTCCCTGGCAGAAGAGATCCTCCTCCCTCCAGTAGGAGGGAGGAGGGAATAGCTAGAAGGGTAGAAGGGTAGGAGGGTAGAAGGGTAATTAAAATCTCCCTAGCAGAGTGTGTAGCAGCTGTCCCATAACTAATTAGTGTAGGTAGGCAAATGGTATAAAGGACCTTGCTTGGAGGAGGGTCCTCCAGCAGTGATGTGTATTTCACTCAATTAGGTGTGGTTTCAGGTATTAGAGCTTTTGAAACATGTTTTCTATCATTTTTCCAGTTAATAGAATTTTTTAAAACTTTGAAAGTTCGCCTCCCCATTGAAGTCTATTGCGGTTCGCGAACTTTTTCGCGAACCGAACCTTTCGCGGAAGTTCGCGAACCTAAAATCGGAGGTTCGGCCCAACTCTAGTCCCACCCCCTGCCACTGATACTGGGCCACAGATGCAGGATGCGTGCTTCTTGTCGTGCCAATGCGAGGCTATGGGGATTTGTATTCAATCTGTGAAAAAATGCAGCAGGCTTCATCCTTTTTCCCCCACACGTGAATCAGGTGCTACCTGTTGATTTTAACCTCCCTGGCGGTTTTGATGTGTATGCACATCAATACAAAACATGCTGTGAACAGTGTTGACGTGCATACGTGTCAATACTCTCCTGCACTGTATACTAGACCCTTGCTTGACACATTTTGGCAAGTTACAGGAAAAAAAAGGTTATGGAAATTAATTGGATCACCTTTTGCACAGAAATCCAGGGGAACTTGGACACCAGGGAGGTCAATAGGCTGCCACACTGCTTTCAAATTAATGTGTGAGAAAATGGAGGAAATCGTGGCCAATGGAAACAGGGCCTTAATGTAGGTTCCCTGAAATGATCATTCGCAATTGTTTTGACTAACCCAAAGTCCAACTTCAGTCCTCAAGGGCCGAGGTCCTCATACATTTTTGACACAGCTCAAACTAATTGATGGGACAGAATCAGGAAAGGTGTGGTCCATCAAGTAGAACACATTCCTCAGTCCATCCTAAACACTGGTATAGATATGGACCTTGAGGAGTGAAATTGGACATACAGACTGGGCTAACCAACCTGTGTACGAAACATGCCTGGGCTGCATGATGCGTCCATGCAATAAGCGGTAATAGCGTTTATAAAAATATTGTGTTGTATTTTGTTTACAATGTTTTAAAAATTAAAAAACATTTAAAGGGACTCCGAGCAGTGCAGAAACTATGGGAAGATGCATATCATTTAAAGCTCTCTTTCTCCTCTTTCCAGTGATATATAAATCACCACCCTACGCCTTTTCGTTTTCGCTATTTTCGTGATTGAAATTGCAGCGGCTGCGATTTCGATTGCGAAAATAGAGAAAACTAAAAGGCGTAGGGTAGCGGTTTATATATCATTGGAAAGAGGAGAAAGAGAGCTTTAAAATTATATGCATCTTTCCATAGTTTCCGCACTGCTCGGAGTCCCTTTAATAATGTGTATGAAATCGCAAATTGTGAAAACGATAACTTCTCTGTTTTAAAAGTGAAACTTATAATTACGTTTGTTAAAAAATGATAATATATGTATACCGGTAATCTTATAATTGTATAATATTGTGTATAACCTTCATTTATCATTTCTTCATGTAATAAAATCTGAAAATATTGTTTATAACGATGAAAAGAAAATATAAGTATGTTCGTAATAACTGTTCTAAAACATTAGTAAATATTACTATCATATTACTACAACTAAACCTAGCCCTACTCTCACACAAAGCCCTCCCTCTACCTATCCCTAACCCTAAGACCCCCCTGGTGGTGCCTAACCCTAAGACCCCCCTGGTGGTGCCTAACCCTAAGACCCCCCTGGTGTCGCCTAACCCTATGATCTCCCTGGTGGTGCCTAACCCTAAAACCCCCCTAGTGGTGCCTAACCCTAAATCCCCCCTGGTGGTGCCTAACCCTAACCCCCCCCCCCCTTTATTGATCATTTTATTGTGTGTATAATAATGTTTTACAAATAGTGACTGTAAAATATATTTTACAATTTACTTACTGATCGCTTTATTATGTGAATAATAATGTTTTACAAACAGTAAGGGATGAAATTTTAAAATAACGTTTTAGTTAAATACGATAAATATGTTTAGTGTTTTTGTAAACGTGATTCATCTCGGGCACATTTTGTAAACTTAAAGAGGAACTCCAGTGAAAATAATTTAATAAAAAAAAGTGCTTAATTTTTACCATAATTATGTATAAATGATTTAGTCAGTGTTTGCCCATTGTAAAATCTTTCCTCTCCCAGATTCACATTCTGACATGTATTACATGGTGACATTGTTACTGTGGGCAAGTTATGTAGCTGTTTCTAGCTGCTCTGGCTGTTACAGACAGCTCTAAACAGCCATTTCCTGTCTGTGAACATTGTTACATTGTGGCAGTTTGCCCAGAGTACCGTACGGTACCAGAGCTTCTTGTGGGAGGGGTTTTAGCACAAAATTAGTCACACAGCGCCCCCTGATGGTCTGTTTGTGAAAATCATTCTATTTCTCATGTAAAAGGGGGTATCAGCTACTGATTGGGATAAAGTTCAATTCTTGGTTGGAGTTTCTCTTTAAATCACCACAAGTGCAGTTTGAAAACGTTAATAATCTCCGGGCGCCCTTTTTTCCTGTTCGGCGCCCATCAAACACTATTTATTATGGGAGTGAATGGCGGCGCCCTTTTTGTTCACTTGCCTCATGCGCCCAAATTTCCTGCATGATCACCCCTCCTTCCACCTCCCTTGGAAAGAGAGGACATTCCATACAACTCCCAGTGGATGCCATGCGACATATGGCCCATCAGGAGCTGTATGGAGTGAAGGTGTGCTTTCTAGAGTGGCTGGGTGAACAGCATAGTGGACCAGCCTGGCACTAGAGCAGGTAAATCTGCACTGCACTTTTCTGCCAATTGTGGGAATGGGGTATGGGGGAGAGAAAAAGTCCCTTCTGGCCCCAGACCCCCTTGCAGTTACAGGGCCATAGTTTAGCCCCTGGGGTGTAGTGGTTAGCACCCTCGCCTTGCAGCGCTGGGTCCTCGGTTTGAATCCCAGCCAGGGCACTATTCGCAAGGAGTTTGTATGTTCTCCCTGTGTTTGTGTGGATTTCCTACAGCCATACAGGGTTCCTCACACATCTCAAAAACATACAGATAAGTTAATTTGTTTCCCCTAAACTGTCCCTAGACTACAATACATACACTACACGATATACATATAGACATATGGTTAAGGTAGGGATTAGATTGTGAGCCCCTCTGAGTGACAGTTAAGTGACAAGACAATATACTCTGTACAGTGCTGTGGAAGATGTCCACGCTATATAAATACTAAATAATAATAATAATACAAATTAACATCACCCTATGCCTTGCCCAGACAATTTCTTCTGCTATTGTGTGCTGCACAACTTTAGAAAGTTGGGATTTCCAGGGCAAACCCCCTGCATATCACACCCTATATCTCTCTGCACTTCACTTATAATATAGCTGCAAACCTGTTATTGTTCACATTTATCCGTATTCCCTGCCAAGGGGGATTCCCAGTGATGCAGCTGAAGAGATACTGCCCTGCCAGCTTTTCCCACTCACAGTATTTATGGAGCCTTCCACCTCTCCAGGGCATGCTTATACTTTAATCTATTAAGGAACAGACAATTTACAGCTCTTCTGGTACATTTTCATTGCATATTCCTGCATAGTAACACTTTCTATGTTTCCCTCTATTACGCACCAAAGAATCCAGAGGTGCCTGAACTTGTATTGTTGTGTGGTCAGCAGATACAATCTTAGGCCCGGTTCACATTAGCGTTGTTTTACGGAACCGGACATACAGATCAGGCCAGCTGGATCCGGTGAAAGCGCTCCGTTTTACAACCAGTGTGTTGTAAAACGTCCGTTTTAATTGCTTTCTATATGCTGCAAAACCTTCCGGTTCCGTTCCGCTGAGCGAAACGGCCCGGAAAATTGGGTCCTGCAGCATTTTTTTGTCCGTTCAGCGGAACTGACCACGGATCCGTACGGCCGGTTCCGTTGGCAAACGCTAATGTGAACCGGGCCTAACAAAACAGTGTGTGCCAGTGGGTCATAAATGCCCTACAAGCGTATGCCGCGTACATGAAAAAGGGCGTCGGGACAAAAAGGGCGCGTGGTGTAAACGATAAATGGTAATAGCATTTATAAAAATATTGTGTTGTATTATGTTTACAAATAATGTTTTACAAATTAAAAAACATTAAATAATGTGTATGAAATCGCAAATTGTGAAAACGATAATCTTCCCTGTTTTAAAATTGAAACTTATAATAACGTTTGTTAAAAAATGATAATATATGTTTAATCAGTATAATTGTATATTGTTGTGAATAACCTTCATTTATCGTTTGTTCATATAATAAAATCAAAAAATATTGTTTATAATGATGAAAAAATATAAAAGTACGTTCATAATAACTGCTGTAAAACATTAGTAAATATTACTAACATTTTACTACAACTAAACCTAACCTTACTCTCATACAGAACTCTACCTATCCCTAACCCTCAGACCCCCCCTGGTGGTGCCTAACCCTAAGACCCCCCTGGTGGTGCCTAATCCTAAATCTACCCTGGTGATGCCTAACCCTAAGACCCCCCTGGTGGCGCCTAACCCTAAATCTCCCCTGGTGGTGCCTAACACTAAGACCCCCCAGGTGATGCTTAACCTTACCCTAAATCTCCCTTGGTGGTACCTAACACTAAGACCACCTTGGTGGTGCCTAACCCTAAATCTCCCCTGGTGGTGCCTATCCCTAACCCCCCCCCCCCCCCCCTTAGTGATCGCTTTATTGTGTGGATAATAATGTTTTACAAATAGCGACTGTAAAAAATATATTACAATTTACGTTAGGTACTGATCGCTTTATGTTGTGAATAATATGTTTTACAAACAGTAAGGGATAAAATGTTTTAGTTAAATACGATAAATATGTTTAGTATTTTTGTAAACGTTAATTCATCACGGGCGCATTTTGAAAACGTAAATCAACACAAGCGCAGTTAGAAAACATTAAAAATCTCTGGACACTGTTTAAAAAATGCTAATAATAATAAATAATTTTTTCCTGTGTGGTGCCCATCAAACGATATTTATTATGGGAGTGAATGGCGGCGCCCTTTTTGTCCACTTGCCTCATGTGCCCAAATTTCCTGCTTGCCGTATGCCTGATGGGCTCAGTTACATACAAGCATTTGTCTGATGGGCTCGGTTACGTACAAGTGTATGCCTGATGGGCACGGTTGCGTACAAGTGTATGCCTGATGGGCTCGGTTACATACAAGTGTATGCCTGATGGGCTCGGTTACATACAAGCGTATGCCTGAGGGGCTTGGTTACATACAAGCGTATGCCTGAGGGGCACGGTTACATACAAGCGTATGCCTGATGGGCTCGGTTACATACAAGCGTATGCCTGATGGGCTCGGTTACATACAAGCGTATGCCTGATGGGCTCGGTTACATACAAGCGTATGTCTGATGGGCTCAGTTACATACAAGTGTATGACTGATGGGCTCGGTTACATACAAGCGTATGCCTGATGGGCTCGGTTTCATACAAGCGTATGTCTGATGGGTGCGGTTACGTACAATCGTATGTCTGATGGGCTCGGTTACATACAAGCGTATGCCTGATGGGTGAGGTTACGTACAAGCGTATGTCTGATGGGCTCAGTTACGTGCAAGCATATGTGTGATTATGGGCTCTGTTACGTACAAGCCCTTCCACCAGAGCAGAATCATCCACCAGGCAACTTAGGCAGGTGCTTGGGGCCTAGTAGGTGTCAAGGGGTCCACCTGCAACCTTCTCTGAACTCTCTCCACTTCAGCTTACCAAAAGAACCACAAATCTACCACCTTGCCTAGGGCCCCAATACACCCTAATCCATCTTTGGTTGGCTGAAGCACTGGGAGCTGCTGTACACACACTGGATTCATCTAGGATGTGTATGAGGCTTAATCGATATCTTACAGCATGCTGGAGATTCATTATTTGCAGCGTTAACATTGTTGCCATTAAAAAGCTAGATCCGTCACCTGGCTGTGTATTTTATCCCTAGTATCCCATGAAATGAGTGTGCACACTGTCTAGTTGTCCACTTAATTTATCTGCAGTGGCAGAGTGACAGTGACCGTCCTGGCCTGTCACCTCATTACATCTCTGCATAAAGTACAAATAACAGGAAATTCATTATAGCCTTGTGGAAGGGGCAGAGGCACAAGCAACTGAGGGGAAACTTAGAATAAATGGAATATTCAAGCAATATTAAAAACGCTGGCAAGTGATTTAGCTAACTAATGTGCCTTCATTATCAAAATAACAGTTAAGGGGGAAAAAAATGTCCATTAAAATGTCTGAGATCTAACTCTCCTGTTGGTTGAAACAATTATTCCTCTATCTAGAATTCCTGATTGATTTCCATTCATGCACAGGTTATTATTATTTTATTATTATTTAGTATTTATACAGGTTGGCTGGGATTTACATTCTTTGCAGGATGGGGGCAGAGGATGGCTGATAGACTGGTTACGTACAAGCGTATGCAGGGGAAAACTTAAACTGTGACTCCAGGCAACATGTGTATGTGCCTGTCTAATGCCTAAATAAATGTATTGCACCTACGAGGGGTGGGGGAAGAGTTGTGGTTGAAATGCGACTTAGTAGACTAGGCATTGCTACTTTTTCTACTGGTCTTTGTCTGATGAACAAATACTCCATTAAAGTGTACCTGAGGTGATATGTGACATGAAATAAACATGTGCATGTACAGTACAAAACATAATACCCAGGCTGCTTTACTTGTTTTATTTTGCTGCCTGAAAGAGTAAATTTATAGGCTTGGAAGCGACATGGAAGTGACAGCTTCTTGTCAGCTTCTTCTTTGTTCCCCAGGAAGGGAGGCAACCAGTGAAAGGGAGCGCTGGGCACAGCGGTGGAGGGGGGGGGGGGGGGGGGGGTTACGTCTCCCCCCTTCCCTCACCTTGGGGCCACCCTTCCCTCACCTTGGGGCCCCCCTTCCTGGCTCTCCCCTCCGGATGATGTTTAAGTCTCGGTGCAGCGGCTGACAGAGGCCGGGGACTTATGGCTGTTCTTCTAGCCGGTGGAGGGAGCTCTGCTCTGTGCGCCGCTAGTCTGGTCTTGAATAGACCAGACTAGCATCACACAGATCACAGCTCCCTCCGGCATCTGTGTAACAGCCAGGCACGTGCACAGGGGGGTGCTCTGGGTGCCCAGGCACCCCCCTTTTTAAAATCTTCAAAAAAGGCCCCTCTCGCCGCGCAAAATAAGCCCCGCCCCCGATCGCGACAAGCCCCGCCCACCCGTGGGAAGCTCCGCCCCCACCTGGGACACTTTCAACTGAAGAGGCCAGACAGGAATCCTTGTGTGGCATACTGACCTCTCCCTCCACCTAGGACCCATACTGACCTCTACCTCCCCCAGCACCCATAGTGACCTCTCCCTCCACCTAGTACCCAGTGACCACTCCCTCCCCTAGCACTCACAGTGACCTCTCCCTCCACCTAGGACCCATACTGACCTCTCCCTACCCAGTACCCACAGTGACCTCTCCCTCTCCCAGCACCCACAGTGACCTCTCCCTCCACCTAGCACCCACAGTGACCTCTCTCTTACCCAGCACCCACAGTGACCTCTCCCTCCATCTACCACCCACAGTGACCTCTCCTTCCACCTAGCACCCACAACGACCTCTCCCTCCACCTGGGACCCATAGTGACCTCTCCCTCCCCAGCACCCACAGTGACCTCTCCCTCCCCTAGCATCCACAGTTACCTCTCCCTCCCCAGCACCCACAGTGATCTCTCCCTCCCCCAGCACCCACAGTGACCTTTCCTTCCCCCAGCACCCACAGTGACCTCTCCCTCCCCAGCACCCACAGTGATCTTTCCCTCCCCCAGCACCCACAGTGACCTTTCCCTCCCCCAGCACCCACAGTGACCTCTCCCTCCACCTAGCACCCACAGTGATCTCTCCCTCCACCTAGGACCCACAGTGACCTCTCCCTCCCCCAGCACCCACAGTGACCTCTCCCTTCCCTAGCATCCACAGTGACCTCTCCCTCCCCAGCACCCACAGTGACCTCTCCCTCCCCAGCACCCACAGTGACCTCTCCCTGCCCCAGCACCCACAGTGATCTCTCCCTCCACCTAGGACCCATAGTGACCTCTCCCTCCCCCAGCACCCACAGTGACCTCTCCCTCCCCTAGCATCCACAGTGACCTCTCCCTCCCCAGCACCCACAGTGACCTCTCCCTCCCCAGCACCCACAGTGACCTCTCCCTCCCCTAGCATCCACAGTGACCTCTCCCTCCCCTAGCACCCACAGTGACCTTTCCCTCCCCCAGCACCCACAGTGACCTTTTCCTCCCCCAGCACCCACAGTGATCTCTCCCTCCACCTAGCACCCACAGTGATCTCTCCCTCCACCTAGGACCCATAGTGACCTCTCCCTCCCCCAGCACCCACAGTGACCTCTCCCTCCACCTAGCACCCACAGTGACCTCTCCCTCCCCAGCTCTAGCAGTGATCCTGCCTACCCCAGCACCCACACTGACCTATCCCTCCCCCAGCACCCACAGTGATTTTTCCCTCCCCCAGTGGGTACCCTCCTGTCCCCTGCAGCACCCACAGGGACCTCCCATCCCAAAAGCAGCACCTACAGTGACCTCTCCCATTGCCAGCGCCCACAGTGGCTTCTCCCAACACCCAGCATCCACTTCCTCCTCCAGTAACCACACTGACTTCTCCCAGCACCCACAGTGGCCTACCCTTCCCCCAGCACCCACACTGACCTTTACCTCCTTTAGCAGCAACTTTGCCATTCATAGCAGCACCCATAGTGACCTCCAACCCCCTGCACCCACAATGACCTCTACCTCCCGAGACCCACAGTGATCTCCCCCAAAGGACCCACAGTGACCTCCCTTTCCTGCCAGCACCCATACTGACCTCTACTTTCCACAGCACCCACAGTTCCTTCTCCCCCCAGCACCCACAGTGACCTATCCTTTCCCCATCAACCACACTGACCTCGACCTCCCCTAGCAGCAACTATGCCATTCATAGCAGTACACACAGTGATCTCCCACCCCCTGCACCCACAGCAATCCCACCAATATTCGGCACCCACATTACACTCAACCAGTAACCCCCACTATAGCAAGCACCCAGTACTTGCACCAAGCACCCTGCACCCAATACTCACATCTGGCCTCAATATGGCACTTAGTACTTGCATCAAACAGCCACATGACACCCAATACCTGCACCCCTTCACCCTATAGCTGGCACCCAGTACTCACACCTACATGGCACAGTACTTGCATCCAGCTCTGACATGTCACTCACTACTCACACCTGCACACAGCCTCCACATAGCACCCACTCACATAACCAGTACTAGCACCCGATGTATCACTCAGAACCCACATGACACACAACACCCACCCATAGCTAGCACGCAGTGCAGGCATGGCACCAAATATTTGCACATATGTGATACCCAGTACCTGCACCCAACACTCACATGTTTCATCTGCAGTAGTTCCAGTTGCACTAAGCCTCCACTTGGTGCCCAGCACCCACACCAAGCACTCACATATGACATCCAGTACTTGCACCCAGAACTCACAAGGGACTGAGTACCTGCAATCAACACCTACATGATGGTTGATACACACCCATACAGCCAGAATCCACATGACACCCTCTGCCAGCACCCAGAACCCACATGGCACCCAACATCTGCCTTTAGCACCCACATGACAACAAATACCCCACTAGCCAGCACCCATCACCCATATGTCACCATGTGCTCACTGCCAGTACCCACATGGCACTCAGTATTTGCACCTAAGACCCACATACCCTCATAATCAACACCCACATGGCACAGTACTCACACGTCACCAAGTTCCAAAGTCATTATATGCACCTAGTACCCGTCCATGGCCAGCACCCAAATAGAACCTAGTACCCATCCTTGGTCTGAACCCATATGAGACACGGTACTCTCCCATGGCACACATCCAGACCACGCATGGCACTCCCTACTCACTCATGTCCAACACTCACATGGATCCCTGTACCAATTAGCAATCACATGGCACCCACTATTGTTTATCACCATCTGCTACTCATTCAGCACCCAATACTGCATAGCACCCACTGCAAATAAAGACCCAATACAAACTGGACCTTGGTACCCACAGCAGCTTGGCACAGACTGTACTTTGGCATCTCGGCACCCATTGCAACTTACCACAAAGTGAACCTTTGCGTCTTACCACCCACTGCACCTTGGCACTTACTGCAGTTTTGCATCTGCTAATGCTTAGAAACCACTGCATATTGGTAACCACTTCTTTGCCTGAAAAGAGGCTTGGGTGCTGATCAAGGGGGACAGAGGTCCTAGTAATGAAAGGTGAGTCTGTGCCTCCACTGTGCCCACTCTAACCCACTAACAGTGGGCACCTATCACTGCTGATTTGAGGGTGGTAGCACCAAAAGAGTTGGAAGGAGACACACAGTCTGCCTGATACTGCTATAAAGGTGTGTGTGTGTGTGTGGTGGTGGTGGAGGGGGGGGGGGATAAGACTGCCTTATGCTTTATGGAGAGGGGGTATTACATACACAATTTAGCACGATTTATCGATTTCAAATT